>NC_140940.1:58234684-58875517 GCF_014529385.1 Adiantum capillus-veneris | reverse complement strand
CACAAATTATATTGGTACCAAGAGGTAGCATTGTATGCCTTTATAGGCAAGCACCGAGGCTGGGTCCTCTCCCACTACGCCTTGAGCCTAGATCGATGGTTGACAAACCCAGAGGAAATTGTAAAATCCCTTGACGTCAAGTCAGCCATTTTTCCCATACCCACAAATTAATTCTTAGAAAAACTAATCCACCATGATGTTATATCCAAATCAATAAAGAATACTTGTTTTTTTCAATGATTTCTGTCACCATTGAGTACTTGTTTTTTTATATATTCATATTGTCCAATAAATTTCATTTCTGAAACAGATGCACACATATGCATAGAACCTAGAAGATCCAGCCACAAGGTGGTCGTGGGACAAGTCGCGGTGATTCTTTTGTGAAATGGGGCAATGGGGGAGCCATGCGGGGTCAACCGGACCAGATTATACATCGGTGGCACCCGACGGGGCACAAAAATACCCTAGACGCCATGGCATGCAGGGAGAATATCTCGTCTGATTGACCCCGTACGGCCCTCCTATCACCCCATTTTGCAAAAGAATCACCGAGACTTGTCCCCCCCGGCCGCCCAGTGGGTTGGGGTGTTACAGGTTCTGTACATGCGGACACCGTTGGACGAGCCGAGTATTGTGGTGGTCAGCTTAAAATTAACATATCCAACAATTCAAATACTTCTAAAAAACAATGTACAAAATAAAGTTGAACAATTGCACGGAATGGTAGAAATTTTCCATTTGATATTATAAAAAAAGACTACAATCCTCATCAAAAGAGAGTACATGGGAGAGACTATTTTTGATGAAGGCATCCTTTATTTCTTGAATTGATTGCTAAGGCTTAATCCATATTTTTTAATGTTACACTCTTTGCATGCACTGTACAAGAGATGCCATCTTGAAAAGACTGCACCATAATGTCTTTGGTGGCATCTTGTAGGGCCAGTAGAGCTGCACATTGTATTTGTGTATCTAAGTCGCTATATTCATCCATCATCTCTCTCACCACCCAAGAGAAGGCCGCTTTGGGTATGATTCGGTAGTGCTCTTTTGATATTTTTTTATCTCACTCATTGCTCTTTTGATATTTTTAGATCTCACGCAAAGCAATTGTGCCTGGCTTTCATCTCCACTTTTTTTGTGTTATTGATGGTGGTGGAGGAGCCGCCTACCTGGCCCATTGAGGAGGATCATCTTTATACTTCTTCCTCCTCTCTTCTCTAGCTTATTTCTCTTTAGGTGTAGCCTTGTCCTTTTTTCTCTCTAAGGGATTTTTGAAGGCCTTGAGCTTCTAGCCTTTTCTTGTTGGGTGGCTTGAGCTCTATCCTCTTCCGACTTTCTCTCTACCTTTGCTCCTGCTTGTAAATTTTCCAAATGAGCCCTCTAGGCCTCAGCTCTCTTCCATTCCTCTTGCTCTCTCTATCTTCTTTTCTCTTCCTGTACTCTCTACTCTTCCTTCGCAACTGTCTCTTTCTTTTCCATCTCCCTCATTATTTTCCTCTTCTTTGCATCTTGTGCTTTAGAAATGGGGAAGCCTGGTATAACCTTGATTACTCTTTGATTGAGTCGCCGTGAAAACTTTTGCGGCGTGGTTTTTGTGGTGGCTTGAGCACCAATTTTTGTGACAACAGGTGAGGGTGCGTGGACCTCGGTATTCTTCTTCTGTTTCTCTTGTTTCTTGCGTGGGTTTGTGAAGAGTTGGAATTGGGGGGGGATCTGGCAGAGGTGTGCGAGTGGCATGGTTTATAGCACCGACATCTCCAAAAATATGTCGCATGCTAGTTAAATCATCTGGATTTGATGGATGGGGAGGCTCTTGGGCATCTGGAGTGGGCTGGGCACTGGGTTATCCACATGTAGTTGGGGATGTGGATTTAAAATCGTAGATTCTGCATGAGGTTTGGGATGCAGTTTTTCTCCGGTGTGAGTGGATGTGGTGGTATTGTTGTGCGTAGTGCGAGTCTGCTCGTGTGAGTCGTCCATGTGGTGCAAGATATGAGTGTGTGCACGTTTGTGCTCTAGTGGATCTTCTAGAATATGCAAACAAGAAATGACCTTCAAGTTGTGAGTTTTGACTTATATAGTACTAAACTTAAAAACTCAATTATACCATTAAAAATTCAAAAACACTCCAAAATTATCAAAACTTGTTACATTGAATCATTGATTGGGGGTATTACAATGTATGTTTAATATAGAAGTGGTTAGTGTCAAAAATTTAATGGTTTCCACCCAACGTCTGCCATTTCATCGCCTTATCGCTAACCATCGTCGAAATTGATCTTTTGCACTAGAAGCATGATATCATTGTGATCGCCTCATGCTAACCACTTTCTCTATTTCACATTTCAATATTCTTTGCACTCTAGTCTTCTTCCTTTTTCTCCTTGCTAAAACTCTATAGAACCAATTGAACATTTCATGTAGGGCATTGCTCTTTTTCTCCCACCTCCATGCCATAGAGAGAGAGAGAGAGAGAGAGAGAGAGAGAGAGAGAGAGGGAGATAGAAAGACAATAAAGGAAGAGAGAGTGGGAGAGAGGGTAGATCTACAACCTTGGAGGATCTGCACTTTTTCAGAAAGAGGCAACCAAGAATGTTCCTTAATGATTGGGAGAGGAAGTGACAAGAGAGAAAAGGGGGGAAAGAAAGAGAGAGAGTTGGCTTAGGTTTTAGAGATAGAATGCAGTGAGAGAATGTGGAAAATCTGCTTTTCTGGCAAGGGGGAGACTGAAAAGTGCCTCCTTTAATGAGTTATAAGTGAGAGAGACTGTCTAATATATTAGAGAGAGAAGAGAGATGGGAAAAGGACATTTTAAAATTCATTTATCCACCTCTCTTTTGGGTTACTAAATAGACTGTTAACCACCGGATTCCACTTCTAGTAGTCATGGGCTGGGCTTATCGGTCCAATAGGAAAAGGATAAGAGTGATCGCCGATGAGAGGTGCATGGGTGCTCATATAAAAGTCACCTAAACCTAAAAATCACTCTTTCTCTCATTTGTGCAATTGAAGAGTGCTCTTGCTCCATCTTCATCTTCTTCTTCATCTCCTTGTGTGTGTGTATGCGTGAGACAGAGAGAGAGTGTGTGATCCATCATTGCAATGACACGGCGACGGCAAGGTGATTGAGCACGGAATGGCGATAGCTCCGTCTTATTCGTGGAAAGGAATCCTCCATGAAGGCAAGCATAGGGCAGTGAGTGACACACCCTTGCTCTCTTGAGCTTACTAGATTAGTCTGGTTGTGTGCTTGCAGCCATTTGTAGCTCTCACATAGCGTATACGGCAAGTCCCTTTCTTTGACATGTGCAATGACCGTGCACATTTTTGGCACCGATGTCGGGGAAACGCCGCGCACTAAGCTCGAATAGCACTCTATGCTTCTTTGTGGTGTAATGTGAAATGTAAGAAAGGTAGAAAAAGAAGGTGTGTGGCTTGTTGAGAAGGATTTGTGAACTTTGTTTTTGTTGCAGTGTACTGTTTTCTGTTAATAAGGTGTTAGATTCTTGTTGTAAGGTATTGTTTTGTGTTCATAAGGTGTTAGCTTTAAGGTATTATATCTATATGCTAGATCTGCAAGGTGCAGTAAGTAGATCTGCTAGTTAATTAGTTGTTGTAGTACTGTGTTAGTGTGTAGCAGTTGCTCTATTAGTTGCAAGTAGGTAGGTTAGGTGTGTGTGTGCTCGCGTGCACGGCACGACCGCAACGACCTTATTATATTAAAAAGAAAATATTTAGTTTCTTTTTTAAAGGTAGGACCGGGATTGGGAACATTTCCCAGGCCCAAGCCCAAGCCCACACTCAGGCTCAGGCCTAGTCACCCTTTGGAATTACTTATTTTAGCCTCACGGCTAAGTAAAAATCGACCCTTTTGAGAACCATTGGATCTTTGGGTAACCGAACGCTATGCTGTAAAGCACACCACGAACCCCTAAGTGATACGCTTGTTTCCAACTATCACACACTCTAATCCAAAACCCAATCATAAAAAGACATTAAAAAACATAAAAAAACGAGTGAAAACGGGTGCAAATGCCCAAAAATTCAAGCGGTTAACCTTCGAGGGTATTCACCGACGCTTGAAGGGTGCAAAAGGCACATGCATCTACACTCTAGTTGTATGATAGAGGCTGAGCAACTAGCGAGCATTTTGACTTATGCGAGTTCTCAATACCAACCTACCTTAGGTTTCGGGCCCTCATCGGTAACCTAGGGTAGTACCACTCAGGACCCGCATATTGCATCTAGTGACTCTTCCTCTGACTACGACGTCATGGAGGGTTACCCAATGCTTAATCCTGATAGCTCAAGACAAGACATGCATGCCATGGGCTCACGGTCCGGACCGAGCGTGCTTAGCCATTTGAAGGAAACGTTTAGTAGAGCCAGTTGCTCTAAACATGGAGCTAACGATGTAAATGAGGGGGGTGGGGAAGTAAATTTTCCATTCATGAACAACGTAGACCTCATGCTCTTGTAGAGTGTGCACGTGAATATTGCATTCACTGCACCCCCCGACTCTTCAGAGTTATTCCCTCCAAGGTTATATTACCTGATGATAGAAGCCTTGCCAAAGTGCAAGAGGTTAAGAGATATATCATTGCAACTAGGGAAAAGTAAATTGAGAGCTTACACAAGGCGGAGCAACGAAGAGAGCTAAAAGAAAAATCCCCTATGTCAATATCCTTGCTAGGAGAGCAATGGAGTGCTCCTTAATTAGAGACCACTAAGGGTCAATGCATAGAGAGCCACTTTGCATCTAGTTCAAAGGACACCCATAGCACCTCAATCCTAGATAGATCAGCGTTCTTAAATGATAACTGGGAGTACAAACTACAAATGGAAACTCTAACCAACCTATACACAGGTCACACCTATCACATGGGCTGGTTAGATGTCCTACAATCCACAACGGTTGCTACTAGTATAGAGGATCAACAACAAAGAATTTGTGAGGTTATCCATAGGGTTATTGAGATAGAGAGATAAGACAAGGGGATCCACATGCCTTCAACAGGTCTCATGAGATTCTTGGATACAGGGAAGGCTAAACAACCAACCTAATTGCAAATGGAGACTCCCTCGATAAGTCCGATGGATCCTCTATATGTTGTTTCACCAAGGGTCTCAGTGAAATTTGAGCCCACAAGTAATAGCTTTACCTTTCCAAGTCTAGCTCATCTTTCCGTTGATGACAAAACAGCTACATGCCTACCTTAATGATGGGCATGCCAAGAAACATGCCATGGACCTCATTTGTTAGTAAAGAACCCACTACATGGTAGCTCAATGCCTGCAGCAATACCTACAAGTGTTTACCAATCGTATACACCTATGGGTCCTCGTACTCATGTAGTTTCTACCCATCCCATTGTTTCAAAAACCTATGCTCCATAACAACAACACCCAAGATATTATTTCCATGGGACCATACCGGCCAGCATTAGAATGTCACATCCGATGTCTGCTATGCATAGGGCCACACATATGAACTTTGGGCTGCCACATGGAACAACATCTACCAACGTGGAACCCAAGGGCTTCGTATGCGCCAAGCCCAATGCCAATACCTACTCCACATATAGTCTCTGGAGCACCTTCACCCACGGTGCCTGCTCACTTAGGTGACTTGGCAACCTTTGCTCAAGCTATCGGTTGATCTTTTGGTGAGAATATGCATAACATGACTGATAGAGAACCTAGAAGTAAGGCAATACAAATAGCCAAGCTCACACAAAAATTTAGTGGAGACGGGGATGTGAGAAATAATATTGAAGTGTTTGAAAAAATATGCAATTCTCTAGGAGAACACAATGACCTGCATAAGAATAATGCTTTAGGCCTAACCTTAAGTGGGGAGGCTGGGGACTGTCCTTGAAAGAATACATATGAGAGGGAGTGCTTTGGGGTGTAGCCTCTCAACTCTACAAAGCCCAACAACCAGAAGGAGAGTTGGTGAGAGACTTTATTAGTCACTTGAAGCATTTGAATTCTCGTTGTAATCCAAATGAGTGCTTCAATAATAATCAATTGCTTGATAGATTCATTAGCGGATTACGACATATCTAGAATGGCCTAGTCATTAGAGGTATCACCACTTGGGAAGCAGTCATCACCAATGCCATCCAATTGGAGGATACTTTAATGATTCAAATTGAGCATAAAGCTACTAGCTTGCAAGCATCGGGGCATCAGCCAATGACCCTAAAGCCTATTGCTAAGGAGACAAAGATATCTGAGATGACTTTAGTAGAGCTCCCCATGGCCATTCAAGAGAGTCTTGGAGAAAATCGTGCTCCACAAAACAATCATATGTATCCAAGAAGGGAGCAACAATGGTACTCAGTATGCTATGGTCCTCATAGTACCAGTGAATTCCCTACTTTTAGAGTAAAATTAAATGGGAGTTTCAATGCCTGTGGGAGGTATGGTCATCAACATAAGGATTGCATAGTATTTAAGCACGTGATGGCCAATAGACTAACCTTAGCATGGACAGACACACCTCGAGCACCTGCATTGATGCTAGACACACCTCTTGAACAAACGTCACAACACATGGTCCCTAGGGCCCAAGATGTTGTTCAAAAAACACCCTTACCACCTCTAATGCTAGGACCGCAACCACAACATCCAAGAATCCCTTCTATGAATCAAGTGGGTTGTGAGTCATGTATTGCTTGTTTGGAAGGATGTGAGGAAGATATAGACCCTAATATTTCCTATGGGATTCATGCGCTTGAAGAAAGTCCACAATACTACATGGAGGACTAATGGGGACAAGCCAAACATGTCTATCAAGTAGCTTCTCTTGCTGCAAGAGACCAACATATCAATTACACTACCAAGAGACCACCTCTTCAACGCTATGAGTGTGGAGATCCACATCTTGTGGCCGAGTGTCCTATTAGTCTACAAAAGAATGCAACACTAATGCAAACCAATCAAGCAAGCACGTCTACAATGCCAATACTCATGTGTAATTGATGTGGCATAGATCGTTTGATTTCCCAATGTCTGAATAATCCAAATGCACTGAAGAGCAGGCCATTAAACTTGATTGAGGTTACCGCTGTCGCGGGATAATTGTGCGAAAGCTGAACCGGGAAGGCACTGGGCCCCAGGCTGTGAGAGGTGCGGGGAAAAGAGATGCATCAGGCACAATTAACAAGCCAGAGCTCAAAAAAAATGGTACTCTTAATTCCAGTTAAGCCATAGTAGTCATCATTAATCACTAATGGAGGCTTAATGCCCCTTATAAGATGAAACCTGTCTTGAACCAGGTGCTAATCAAGAAAAGTGATAATGACCTGTTTCATATTGCCTTCTGCTTCTTCCCGTTATGGCTTAGGAACTTCCTCTTCCAGTGGCCATCTGATTTGTCTTCCAGAATTGAATGGGTTTAGACTCGGCTAATGGTATAAGATTAGGCTCAGAGATTAGGCTTGGCTAATGAATTGAGATTAGGTATCGGCTCAGTCCCGTGATCCTGTAGGCTTCAACTCCTTACTTGCTTTAGTCCTTAAGAGGCTTTTGCTCAAGCTTCGACCTCCAACTTCCTTGCTTGCATGCCTTGTCGAAAACTAGCTCGAGAGATTAGGCTTGATATCAGATCTCGGGTTATGGCTTCAAGTTAATAGGCTTAATCCGGCTTAAGAGCGCTTAGAGAGTAGGTTATTGGAAGATTATGAGCTTAAGCTTGAGGGTTCGATTAGGGTTTTTATGGTGTACGAGGTTAAGAGCGGATTAAAGATGGCTTATGAGGTTTCGATTAGGCTAATGAAAGCCTAATAACTTCTTATTCTTCTCCCGGATAGAGAGTGCTCATAGTGAAATGAGGAGAAGGCTTTCCCTGCTTCAAGAGCTTGAGAGCTCTCATTTATCAAGAAGGTTTTGAGTTTAAGGAGCTTGAAGGCATGAGGAGGATTAGCATCGGCTTGAAGGTATGAGGAGGATTAGCCTCCCAAAAATACACACGATAATTCCCCCAAGAGAGGCCCTTTTCCCCTTTTTATAAGTCACATGAGTCATGCTAAAAATAGCCTACCCATTAGCGATGTCTCTAATGGGTAGCTGATGTGGCACAGGAAGTGGTCCTATGATGTGGCAGGTAGAGTTGGACCGGCTCAGAAACTAGCGCCGTTGGTGCCGAATCGAAGTGCCAAGGGCTCCTCTGCAATTTCTCCTTCTTCGCCCAAGCCGTCCGAGGCCCGAGCCGGCCTGCACGAACGGTTCTTCCCCTCTTTGGTCGCTGCCTGCGGCTCTGCTATGCGCCATTCTTTTGTTTTCTTTACACCCTATATAATTAGGGTGCCCATTATCTTAACTGGGTGGGCGGCCGGCCTTAATGGGCTTGCTAGGTGGCTTGGCTTAGTCGGGCTCCACATTAGGCATACATATCAATTTAGTGCATTGCTAAGTTTCCCAATGGCGGCATCCGGGCACACTTTACCGGCCATGCAATGAGTTAGCCCACATTAAGCATACATACCGAGAAGGCATTGGCAGCATTCGGCACACTTACCAGCCATGCAGTGTCGGCAAAGGCATTGTCAAGCACACCATTTTGTATACATTCCGGCCAAGTAGTGCCTAGCACGACATCTGGTATATAATGACAATGTCATCATGAATTTTACTGCCCATACCAGTATCTCGTATAATGCCAAAATTACCCAGCTAGTAGCCGACAATTGTCATCGGCCTCAAGCCTTATTATCTGATCAAGTGAAAATCTGCCTGACGAGCTGTAAATCCCTGTAGACCTCTCAAGCTGCATAAAATGCATACAAATCCTGATGAGGAGGCCAAAATTCCCAGATGGCACCCTGACCGAGCCGACCGGACTGGTACGGAGCCGGCCCCTAGTGAATCTTTAACGGTTAATATCTTGGCGACCGGGACTCCTATCTTACTGATCTAAAAGGACTGACGTGATCCAAAAAGTGAGCACTTTACCCTGATGCATTCATTCCAGTTTTGTTCCCTCAGCTCTGTAGTTGCCCAA
Organism: Adiantum capillus-veneris; assembly: GCF_014529385.1. Taxonomy (NCBI): domain Eukaryota; kingdom Viridiplantae; phylum Streptophyta; class Polypodiopsida; order Polypodiales; family Pteridaceae; genus Adiantum; species Adiantum capillus-veneris. Next base: position 58,866,504 of record NC_140940.1, on the reverse strand, counting down.
TCCGGTACGGATCTACTACTGACTCAACTTAAAATTGTCATAACTTCTTACCCGTAGCTCCGATTGACAAGCCGTAAAGACAAGCATGTAGAGCTTTTTGAGTGCTTCAACTTAGAATAATAAAATCCCAGTTATGACCACTTCAAGAATACTCACTTTTTAGCATTACCAAGACATCTTCTGACCTTCAAAGCTGCATCTGGCACACTTTTAGCTTAAAATTGGCTTGTTAGCAAGCCCTTATAACTATTGATTAACCATGCAGGATTAAAATACTCTTGATCACCATTCCTTTGCTCATCTTCTTATCATGGGAGCGGAGTGGCACGACATTCACCCCCTTTGAACCTGCACAGTCTCCGGTCTGTGTCAACCGGTCTTCAAGCTGCATCTTCTATAAATACCTTAAGCTACTTGTCATCAAGCTCACGTAGTTGATAAAGCTATGTAAAACAAAAAGAAGGTGTAAATCATAACATCAATAGTCTAGCTCAATTATCTGGTAGCTGTCCCATCACAAATCTTTGAACCGTAGTGGTCGTATCTCCAAAGCATGCAATTATGAAAATCTGTTCAGTGAACCCCGCCAAACTCAAGTGCTCCAGTTACTTATGCACACGGCTTGACCATCAGCTCTCTTTAAGGAACCCTGTCAAGATCAAGTATTCCTTACTCTGTCTGCATAGGGAATGGTCGTCAAGTCCTTTACTTCAAGTTCTGGTAGCGGAACCATCTCAAAAGATGTGAAGATACCTTAACAATTTTTCAAGATGTCAACTGGCAGCTATCCATGGAAGCTTACTGATCATATAACCAAAAACATGACTGTCTTAGCGTAAATCCAAAAACAAACCTACTGCCAAGTAACCTGCTACTAGAAAATGAATGAAATCTTTGAATCTGGCAGTTCCTCTTCAATAGCTCCCAGGATCAAATGGAATAATAAGGAATTGCCCCAATAGTGGAGCAGCATAATATCCACAATAAGCACACACATTCTGAATCAAATAACTTCAAGCACTTCTACTCCAAATATGCTATGCCTGGATCTAGTAGAAAGAACCCACCATGTAGACCCAAAAATACCCATCCATAGTGTACCTACTTTTGAAGATCTTTCGAATCACCTGGGTCAAATACCATTAAGATCACATAGCATTTATGGCCTCCGCAATATACCAGAGCTTCACCTGAAGCATAGTGCAATAGCCACATCTCATAAACTTTTGGTAACTTAAGGTCGTTACCAGCAAAAATCAAAGAATTCTGACTCCCTTTTACTGGTAGCCAGGGCATCATTGACATAAGAATTAGGAATAATATCCAAATCTAGCCACATTTGGCACATTGCCCAAAGAAATGAAAAATCCTGAGCACTTTATGCATTATCAGGGATGATTTAGCATCATCACCCCCTCTAGCTTCACAGCCATTACAAAAAATCTTAGGACTTTCTGGACCTGTATCATCAGAGAGATTTTTACCTGGCTCTTGAGGTTGATAATGAATAATAGCTTTGTCCTAAAAATCTTCATCCATAACATCTTTGAGAAAATCATCCTTGGAGGTCTCAGCATTCTTCAAAGCTATAGGAGTTGCCTCCTCTTGCATCCCATATATAAGCATAGATGTAGAATCTATGTCAATATCCTGTTCACGATCAGCATGATGTAGGCAATCTCCAATATTTCCCTCTGCTTCCTCATCTGCATCCATGCTACTTAGCAAGCCATTATAATTTTGAAAAGGTTCATCTGGCACCCCTTCTGATGGGGTACATGCATCACAAAGATGAGCTATACCGCTATAACCTTCTCCGTCAGATTGGGTCAAAAAATCTTCAATTATAGAATCTGCTTCTGTGATAAGAGATCCAACAAACATATTGCCAGAAATAACCATAAGCTCACTGGCATTATCAGGTACATCCTGTGTTAGGTTCACAGTCTCGCCCACTTCATCAGCTATTGCATGTATAATAGACTTGTTCATGCAATCATCTGCAATAAATCTGCTACCCTGCTCAGCTATAGTGCCGATAGAACCATTAAAATCCTGTAGTGGCTCATCTTCTTGATAAACTTGTTGAGAGCATCCCTTGCCAAGGTTAGTAGCTTGAAAAAATTTTGATGTACAGTCTAGCTCTTCACTAAAACCATTATTCGAAGTAGATTCTATGCGAGAAATCTTCAAAAAAAATTCATACATTTGTGTTTCAGAAAAAAAATCATCATGTACCTCTGCTTGGTTGCTCAAAATATGGTCCTTTGAAGTTGAATATGCTTCTTCCAAAGCTGAATTTTCCTTGGCTTGACTTCTTGCAGAAATATGGTCCCAAAATTGATCATAATTAAAGAACTACATATGGTCACCTTCTTCTTTATAGAAAATAAGTTGGCCTCGTTCATTAACCTCCTTCATTGTTAACTCGATAATTCTTGAGCTTTCATGAACAAAACCATCTGCAAAATAGTCCCACTGTGCGGGGTATGTCTCTGCCAGTTCTCGGACCTTGTCTTTAAACTCGGAGGTTACAACTTCTTCAAAGGTCGAAATCATCTGATCTGCTGGAATTCCTCGACTCTTCATCTCCACTTGATAGCATGCAAGCAGTCCATCTGGATCATGCCCTTGAAAAATACCATACTGCTCATGCACAGCATCAAGTGCCATCTCCTCTGCAACATCAATCTGCTCTTTCATCTTCTTAAGTTTATTTCGTGCAAACACCTATGAACTAAGCCCAACATTTTGGGCAGATCTGCTGTTGCTAGATTTTTATCAAATCTATTCAGGTTGTAATCTTCAGTAAACTGCTTCAATTCTGCTAGAATCTCCATCCTGACCTCCCACCTCGCATCGTTTCGCGTCGGGTTCACCAAGAATGTCGGGTGATAATTGTGCGAAAGGTGAACCGCGAAGGCACCGGGCCCCTGGCTATGAGAGGTGCGGGGAAAAGAGATGCAGCAGGAACAATTAGCAAGGCAGAGCTCATAACAAACGGTACTCTTAATTCCGGTTAAGCCACAGTAGTTATCATTAATCACTAATGGAGGCTTAATGCCCCTTACAAGATGAAACCTGGCTTAAACTAGGTGCTAATCAAGAAAAGTGATAATGACCTGTTTAATATTGCCTTCTGCTTCTTCCCGTTATGGCTTAGGAACTTCCTCTTCCAGTGGCCATCTAATTTGTCTTCCATAATTGAATGGGTTTAGACTCGGCTAATGGTATAAGATTAGGCTCAGAGATTAGGCTTGGCTAATGAATTGAGATTAGGTATCGGCTCAGTTCCGTGATCCTGTAGGCTTCAACTCCTTACTTGCTTTAATCCTTAACAAGATTTTGCTCAAGCTTCGACCTCCAACTTCCTTGCTTACATGCCTTGTCGAAAACTAGCTCGAGAGATTAGGCTTGATATCAGATCTCGGGTTATGGCTTCGAGTTAATAGGCTTAATCCGGCTTAAGAGCGCTTAGAGAGTAGGTTATTGGAAGATTATGAGCTTAAGCTTGAGGATTCGATTAGGGTTTTTATGGTGTACAAGGTTAAGAGCGGATTGAAGATGGCTTATGAGGTTTCAATTAGGCTAATGAAAGCTTAAGAACTTCTTATTCTTCTCCCGGAAAGAGAGTGCTCAGAGTGAAATGAGGAGAAGGCTTTCCCCGCTTCAAGAGATTGAGAGCTCTCGTTTATCACGAAGGTTTTGAGCTTAAGGAGCTTGAAGGCATGAGGAGGATTAGCATTGTCTTGAAGGTATGAGGAGTATTAGCATCGGCTAGAAGGTATGAGGAGGATTAGCCTCCCAAAAATACACACAAGAATTCCCCCAAGAGAGGCCCTTTAACCCTTTTTATAAGTTGCATGAGTCATGCTAAAAATAGCCTACCCATTAGCGATGTCGCTAATGGGTAGTTGACGTGGCGCAGGAAGTGGTCCAATGACGTGGTAGGTCGAGTTGGACCAGCTCAGAAACCAGCACCGCTGGTGCCATATCGAAGCGCCAAGGGCTCCCCTGCAACTTCTCCTAGGCTTCGCCCAAGCCGTCCGTGGCCGGCGGAGCCGGCCTGCGCGAATGGTTCTTCCCCTCCTCACTACCTGCGGCTCTGCTGTGCGCCATTCTTTTGTTTTCTTTACACCCTATATAATTAGGGTGCCCATTATCTTAAGTGGGTGGGCGGCCATTAAGTTGTGCCCCTTGGGCGACGGGCCTTAATGGGCTTGCTAGGTGGCTTGGCTTAGTCAGGCTCCACATTAGGCATACATATCGATTTAGTGCATTGCTAAGTTTCCCAATGGCGGCATTTGGGCGCACTTTACCGGCCATGCAATGAGTTAGCCCACATTAAGCATACATACCGGCAAGGCATTGACAGCATTCGTCACACTTACCGGTCATGCAGTGTAGGCTAACGCATTGTCAAGCACACCATTTTGTATACATTCCGGCCAAGCAGTGCCTAGCACGACATCTGGTATATAATGACAATGTCATCGTGAATTTTATTGCCCATACCAGTATCTCATATAATGCCAAAATTACCCAGCTAGCAGCCTGCAATTGTTATCGGCCTCAAGCCTTATTATCGGATCAAGCGGAAATCTGCCTGACAAGCTATAAATCCCTGTAGACCTCTCAAGCTGCATGAAATGCATACAAATCCTGATGAGGAGGCCAAAATTCCCAGATGGCACCCTGACCGAGCCGACTGGACTGGTACGGAGCCGGCCCCCAGTGAATCTTTAACGGCTAATATCTTGGCGATCGGGACTCTGATCACTCATCTGAAAGGACCGATGCGCTCCACAAAGTGAGCACTTCAGCCTAATGCATTCATTCCAGTTTTGTTCCCTCATGCAGTTGCCCAATCCGGTACGGATCTGCTGACTCAACTTAAAACTTTCATAACTTCTTACTCGTAGCTCCGATTGACGAGCCGTAAAGACAAGCATGTAGAGCTTTTTGAGTACTTCAACTTAGATTAATAAAATCCCAATTATGACCACTTCAAGAATACTCACTGTTTAGCATTACCAAGACATCTTCTGACCTTTAGAGATGCATCTATCACACTTTCAGCTTAAAATTGGCGTGTTAGCAAGCCCTTATAACTGTTGATTACCCATGCATGATTGAATACTCTTGATCACCATTTCTTTGCTCATCTTCTTGTCATGGAAGTGGAGGGGCACGACATCATGAGGAGCCATCGTAAAGTGCACCTGTGGTACCAATAAATGTACTCACACGATCGATGCTCCAAAAACAAAATTATATTCTTGAAGAAAGAGACGCGGCATCAATTTCCCATTCTCAGAAGAAGAAGAAAACACGAAGGAAGAGATTGAAAAAAGCAACGAAGTCAAACACCAGCTCAAAGACCAACATAGGGACTGGTGATGACCCCGTATATATGAATGACGCTGAAGAGGATTCTGATTCAGTTGAAACCATGGAGACCAAAATGGCCACTAAGAAATAAACCAACAAGGAAGATCATCATGAGCCACAATGGCCAGGATCCAAGAAGAAGATAGGAACTTATCCAAACCCTAGAGAAGATCGAGTGAGTCAAGAAATTAGGGAGTTTGTTAGAAGATACCCAAAGGCATTTAGAACCATCACCTAGGTAGATCTAGATTACAGACACATTGTTCCCTACGCAACAACAACCTCACAAATTCCATAGACTTGGGAAAGTGGGCGTACTCACTTCTTGTTGGAAAGAATGTTTACAGAGGGACTACCTGACCCTATTGAAGAAATCGAGATCCCATCTTCCCCACATCAAGGTACTAAAGCCCAAAAGATGCCATTAAATATTGCCAAACTGATGGATTTCATGGCTTCAAAAGTCAAAACCACCATCATGTCCAAACTATATGGAGACCCTGAGCCATTTTTAGCTCTTCGAGCTTTCCTTAATGGAGAACTGAAGGTCAAGCTACCACAATTTTCACAGATGGATGGAGCTAGGGAGATTCCAATAGAGGAGGAACACTTAGATCCACAACCCAACCTAGATGAGAACCATGTTGTAGAAATACCTGTTAACAAGTTGGGACAATACTTTGAGGGTAATGAATCCAATGCAACCATACCAATCACTACCAAGGGATTAACTGTGAAGGGAATCCTTGATGGTGGCGCTAGGGTTTGCATTGTGACTAAAAATTGGTGGGAAACTATGGGAAGACCTCACCTTGGGACCACAACCATAGTAGTAAAGATGGCCAATGGGTCCATTATTAAACCTATTGAGATACTAGAAGATCTCAAGATCAAGGTCTTTGGACATAAAATAAGAAATACCTTCATTGTTATGGATTTCTCCAAGGACACCGTGGCATTTGAAATGATCTTAGGACGTCCTTTCATGAGGGAAGAAAAAATGGTGCATGACTGGTCTAAAAAGCATGTCTACTTGCAGTTCCAAGATTCTGTCATTCGAGTGGATCTTGTAACTAGTCAAGCACATCCTCTATGAAATAGGTTTATAATTGATCATAGATCTAACACCAGGGTTCACTCAGCCCCATTGCAGTATTGTTACACACTTGTAGTACCTTGTTCTTGTCTTTGAGTCTGGTCTATTAGTGGGCTTTAAGTAGGTACCAGGACCTTAGGCTAAACTAGGCCACTTAATTGTTGCTGCCTTTATTTCCTAAATAATCTATTAATTGTAGTAACTTTAGTAATGTTTTGGGCTATGCAGATATAGTTATCTCTAGCTTATTCCACCTAAGTGTGACTTGTGTTGTGGAATTCCATGTGTTAAGATAGTATTTGAGACCTCGAGTCTCCCGACGGCTAGTTTATGCTCAAGTTGGTATTTGAGACCTCAAGTTTTCCAGCTGCTGCTGGTATTTGAGACCTCAAGTCCCCTAGCTACTTGTAGCAACTATGACAACAACAAAAAACAAGGCAAATAGCACAAGCTTCCTTGTATTTTATGTTGATCACACTTAAGTGGTATAAGTGACAAGATCACTAGTCTTTAGAACCCGACGAGCATTCCTAGTGTTAACTACTCTTTATTTTTTAATTAACGTTGGTCAATCTACTACTTACTTTAGCCCTAGCTCTTATGTACTTCTTTTACAGTCAACCTATTAGACCTTAACTTAATTGCATTTCATTCAGGTACTACGCTTGTTCTAGTTGGCAATGTTACAATTCATGATTTTTTTGCATTTCCTAAAATATCAGGTATGCATCTCATTTATTGCATGCCTCCACATGTTGCCTTTGAGATTTCACAATGTTGTTTTTCTTTTGCTATAGGTACTCCTATCCTGGATCCCGATGTTGAAGTGTTATATTTCGAGGGCGGAATCTACATCCAAAAGGGGGGCATGTTGACCATCGGCGTCCACTTCTAGTAATCATGGGACGGGCTTGTCGGTCCAATAGGAAAAGGGTAAGAGTGATTGCCAATGAGAGTCACACTCTAACTTGAACATTCAAGTGTTAGTTGGATAAGAATGGGCGCCCAATTGTGAATGGGCGAGCTCATATAAAAGTCACCTAGACCTAAAAATCACTCATTCTCTCATTTGTGCAATTGAAGAGTGATCTTGCTCCATCTCCTTGTGTGTGTGTGTGTGTGTGTGTGTGTGTGTGTGTGTGTGTGTGTGTGTGTGTGTGTGTGTGTGTGTGTGTGTGTGCGCGAGAGAGAGAGAGAGAGAGAGAGAGAGAGTGCGTGTGATCAAGCATTGGGACAGAATGGCGATGGTGGCCAGGAGGTTGAGCGTGACATGACGGTAGCTCCGTCTTCTTTGCGGAGAGGAATCCTCCATGAAGGCGAGAGTAGGGCGGTGAGTGACACACCCTTGCTCTCTTGAGCTTGCTAGATTAGTCGGGTTATATGATTGCAACCATTCTTTTTCTGGTTATATGATTGCAACCATTTGTGTCTTGCACACAGTGTACGGCAAGTCCCTTGCTTTGACACGTGTGACAGAAGTGCACATAGATTATTTTAAAATTCAAAATATGGAAATGGATATTTTTTTAAAAAAATCTCAGCATAAGCCTTTTTGCCCTCTATTTTAGGCTTGGTCAAACTTGTCTTAAGCTTTAATCATTCCCTTAAACTGTCAAATAAAGAGGCCCTCCTATACCCCATTCACTTCCTAATGAAGAGAAGGGAATGTGGAAACTCTAGAGGAGGCAAGTACACCTAAACAGCCAACTTTATAGATCACATCAATCTCCTTTGCTAACATAGAAACACAACCAACTGAAGAGCACGCAGAAAGTTTTCAATTACAGGTACCAATGACTGACAAGGAACAAGTGCCAAGGTCTAGTTATCTAAAGCTAAAGAAGATGCACTTAAAGACCACATTGTTCAAGAAGTGGATGCTAAATGAAAAGCAGCTATGGATTGGGAGTTGAGAGTACTTTACTCTATCAATGTAACTCAGCTCACTCCCAATCAAATAAATTCTCAGTGGCATCAACAGTCGCTTCCATATCCTTTGATAAAGGTGAAGCTGTTGCAAATTAAAAAAAGACTTTACAAGGATATGCAAGACCAAGGGCCAGGTGCTCTCCACCCCACATTGAAGAAGATTTGGCCCAACAAAAATCCAAGGTACCTCATATTGTTTACAAGGGCACCAACATCAATTCAAAAGGAACCAACATTTTGTCCTGTACCAAGGGTAAGGACATGGCAAGCACATGAAGCAATAAAAAAGAAAAGGTCGACTTGGCTTAACTACCCAAAACTGCCAGCACTAGAGGAAGGACAAACAACTAAAGAATACATGGTGGAAACCCTAATGGATGCCATGAACTTTTTCAAGAGCCTCCTTGACCTCTTGTGTGCAATGCTTTTTAAAATCTGCAAAATTCTTCTCACATGTATCCAAGATTTTCATGAGCCTGAACAAGCGGGAGCCCTATAGGTGTCCTTTCTAGAAGGCTTTTTCTTTTTTGGATCGGTGATCAAAAATTTAACTACAAGGTTCATTGAATATTCAGCCATAGAACTAAAGAGTAGAGTTACTACTCAATTTTTGCAACTCCCTGACAAAGAAGGGTGCAACCAATATCAAAAATCTCTTCAAGCACTTAACAACCACCTCAGCAGCCATCAAGCCAAATACTACTTCATTCCATGACACTATGTCAAGGGACGACACAATCGAGGAGGGGGGGATGTTAGTAGCAAGATAACCCATGGAACATTTTCTGGGAGATTCATTGTGAAAACACTTATCTCACCAAGGCCATTCAAGAAAGTCTTCGAGACAACTGTGCTCCACAAAACAATCATATGTATCCAATAAGGGAGCATCAATGGTGCTCAGTTTTCTATGGTCCACATAGTACCAATGAATGCCCTACATTTAGAGTAAAATTCAATGGAAGTTCAATGCATGTGGGAGGTATGGTCATCAAGCTAGGATTGCAAAGTATTTAAATGCACAATGGCCAATAGACCAACCTTAGCATGGACAGACACACCTCGAGTATGTGCATTGATGCTAGCCCCACCTCTTGAGCAAACGTCACAACACATGGTCCCTAAGGCCCAAAATTTTGTTCAAACACCATTACCACCTCCTATTCTAGGACCGTAACCCCACATCTGAGAATCACTTTTGTGAATCAAGTGGGTTGTGAGTCATTTATTACTTGTTTGGAAGCCTCTGTGAGGAAGATATAGACCCTAATGTTTCCTATGGATTGATGCACTTGAAGAAAGTCCACAATACTACATGGAAGACTATTGGGGACAACTCGAACCTATTAACAAGTAGATTCTCTTGCAGCAAGAGGCCAAATATCAATTTCATTGGAAACCACCTCTTCCATGCTACAAGTGTGGGGGTCCATATCGTGTAGCTGAGTGTCCTACTAGACTACGAAACAATGCGACACTAATGAAAACTAATCAAGCAAGCACATCTACAAGGCCGATACTCATGTGTAATAAATGTGTATATATCATTTGATTTCCCAATGTCCTAACAATCCAAAAGCACTAAAGATCACGCCATTGAACTTAATTGAGGTTACCAAGAAGCCATCACAAAGTACACATGTGGTACTAGTAAATGAACTCACACAATCGATGCTCCAAAAACAAAATTATATTTTTGAAGAAAGAAACATAGCATCAACTACCCAATCTCAGAAGAAGAAGAAAACACGAAGAAAACTATTGCAAAAACAGCGAAGTCATATCCCAATTCAAAGAGCAACATAGGGACTGGTGACGACCCATGTATATGAACAACGGTGAAGAGGATTCTGATTTGAATGAAACCATGGAGACTAAAACAACCACTAGGAAGGAAACAAATAAGGAAGATTATCATGAGCCACAATGACGAGGACCCATGGAACCCAAGAAGAAGATAGGAACTTACCTAAACCCTATAGAAGAGATCAAGCGAGTCAAGCAATTATTAAATTTGATAAAAGATACCCAAAGCAATCTAGAGCTAGCACATATTCAAACCCAAATTACAAACATAGTGTTCCCTACACAAAATCAGCCTCACGAAGACCCTAGACCACTAGCCATACCTAGTGTCATCCAAGAAGAAAGTGACTTTAAGTCATTAGGAAGTGGGCGTACTCCCTACTTGTTGGAGAGAATGTTTACAGAGGGATTACCTAACCATATTGAAGAAATGGAGATCCCATCTTCCCCATGTCAAGGGATTAAAGCCCAAAAAGTACCATTAAATATTAAATTGATGGATTTCATGGCTTAGAAGGTAGAACCACCATCATGTCTAAACTATATAGAGACCCCGAGCTATTCTTAGCTCTTTGAGATTTCCTCAATGGAGAACTGAAAGTTGGGCTACCACAATTTGCACATGTGGATGGAGCTAGGGAAGTGCCAAAAGAGGAGGAACGCTTAGATCCACAACCCAACCTAGATGTGAACTCTATTGTTGAAATACATGTTAACAAGTTGGGACAATACTTTGAAGGCGATGAATCCAATGCAACCATACCAATCACTACCAAGGGATTAACTATGATTGGAAGCCTTGATGGTGGCGTTGGGGTTAACATTGTAACTAAGAATTGCTGGGAATCTATGGGAAGACCTCACTTTGGGACTACAAACATATTAGTAAAGCTGGTCAATGGGACTATTGTTAAACCTATTGGGATGTTAGAAATCAAGATCTTTGGACACAAAATAAGGCATTCCTTCATTGTTATTGATTTTTCCAAGCACACTATGTCATTTGAGATGATATTATAAGGTCCTTTCATGAGGGAAGCAAAAATGGTGCATGACTGGTCTAAAAACCATGTCTACTTGCAGTTCTAAGACTCTCTCATTCGAGTTGATGTTGTAACTGGTGGAGCACATCCTCTAGGAAACTCATTTATAATTGATCATAGATATTACCCCACAATTCACTCGGCCCCACTGTAGTATTGTTACACGTGTAAAAAGGACACTGATGCTGGGGAAGATTCCCCTTATATGGATGTTCTACCTAGGATGACTGAGTCTGACAATGTAGACTGGGTCCACCTAGCAACCATAGACACTTGGGAAAATAGGGGGATAGCTTGGGTAACACCTGAGGGGGATGAAATGCCACAAATTGTACCTTTAAATATGATAGGTGCAATACATATAGCCTTTGATAACCTACCAGATGAAGGTTTGACTGACAAACCACTAGCATCTTGAAAGACTATATCCCACACAATTTGGAGTCAGAATCATCAATTGAAGTTGGTTTTGAGGACAAATAATCTGAGTTAAATCTTGGTGCAAATGTGGGGACAAACCATACGGAGCCAAGCAGTGCCCTAATTGACAATCCATCCAGGAGAGAAGAAGACATGAGTAGCGATTCATCTAGTGATTCTTCGCTGGAGGAAGGTTGTAATCAAAATTTAGACAAGAAGAGTAAGAGATATAAGAGGCAACAATATCGAGCAAATGTGTGTGCTAGGATAAATGAAAATAAATCTACCGTAGAATGGATTGGTTATATGGGGGCATGTGATGCTCATCAAAAGTTGGTAGATAATTGGGGTGAATACCTTCAAAGTGTCATGTGGTGCAATCCACAACACCTTGACATTGCACAATATAGAAGCTACAGAGAAGCCAAATTTGAGCCGTACTGTAAGGAGACGACAAAATCAAGAGCTAGTTCAACAACAAAAGGAAGAGGAAGGGAAATCAAAGGCCACATAACAACAAGATCCCAGAGACTTATACCCTGCACGTGAGCATTTCAAATCCTACACCACGGAGGAGTGTAAAGTTGTTTATATTAAGGCCCACAGAAAACCTATCAATGGAATTAATAGAGTCTATGATTGCCTAGTGATAGTTAAGGAAATTGAGTTAGTAGACCCAAGTGAGGATTCCACACCTGTCTTCATTGCCCAAGATCTGACAGAGACTGAGGAACATGTACTTAAGGAGCTTCTCAAGGAATTCAAGGATATATTTTCTTGGATATATCATGATATGAAGGGTGTTTTTTCCACCTTTTCTAGTGCAACACACAATTTCCATGAATAACATGGCTAAACCAGCTCAATAAAAATCCTACTTAATGAATCCTAAGTATGCGAAGATTGTTCAAGAAGAGATTGAAAATCTTGTCAAATGCGGATTCATATACCCTATTGAGCACTCAAAATGGGTGTCTCCAATAGTTATTGTGCCAAAAAAGAATGGAAAACTCAGTGTGCGTGGATCTCAAGAAGGTCAATGCCTCCACTAGGAGAGACCATTACCCCTTTCCATATTTAGAACATGTGCTTGAAAGAGTTGGACGGAAGGAATATTATAGCTTTTTAGATGGGTACTCTGGCTACAATCATATCACAATTGCAATAGAGGACCAAGCTAAAACTGCGTTTATAACCAAATTTGGAGTGTTTGCATTTTGTGTTATCGATTTTGTCTTAGCCAATGCTCTGCTACCTTCCAAAGGTTAATAAATACTAATTTTAGGGAATATTCGAGGGAGTTTTGTGAAGCTTTTTTAGATGAACTTTTGTCTTAACCAATGCCCCTGCTACCTTTCAAAGGTTAATAAACGCTGCTTTATTGAGGGAGTTTTGTGAAGCTTTCTTAGATGACCATTGTGCTTATTCCTCTTGGAAAGAACATCTATCATGTTTATGAAAGGTGTTTTAAAAGTGTAGATTGTATCGCATCTCATGAAATACTTTCAAATGCCAATTTCGGGTTAAACATGGATAGTGTCCAAAAATGGGATTTCCACAAATGAGTGCAAAATTGAAGCCATTGCTAATTTTCCACCACCTACAAACTATAAAGGAGTTCAAAGGTTTATGGGCCATGTTGGTTATTACCGGCGGTTTAGTTTAAACTTTGTGGAGATAGCTCGCCCATTGTACCAACTTCTTATTGTGTTCCACTGGACCGCGGAGTGTGACCATGCTTATGAGTTATTAGAAAATGCCTTGACAAATGCTCCCATTCTTTCAGTGCCCAATTGAATGTAATTTTCCATGTGCATATTGATGCATCGAACTTTGCTATTGGGTGTGTTCTAGATCAACCAAGAGAACATAAATTGGACCATCTCATTAGCTTTGCAAGTCGTCAATTAAATGATGCTGAGAGTAACTACACCACTACAGAGCAGGAAGGTTTAGCTATGACTTATGCAGTGAAGAAATTTTGCTATTACCTTGTTGACCGCTGGGTCAACAACACAACATAACTCAAGTTTCGTACCAAAGTCTTATCTTTTGGGAGTTATGAAATGTTGCGGATTATGGCTATAAACGTCATTTGTAATGAGTAGTTATTCTAGTTTCAAAAGCCGGGGTGCAATGGCACTTCTAGATTGTAAATACAAAGCCATTTGACCCTTTCAACCCCATTTTTGGTTAAACCTAAGGTAGCCTTAGTATATAAGGTACCTAGGTCATTTTGTAAAAAGGGACTTTAATCATAATCAAAACTTTAGCGTTGCCGTCTACTGTGTGTGAGAGAGAAAGAGAGTGAGCATGAGCTTTATCCTCTAGCTATGCCCGGCTTGCTCAACACATTGGAGATCCGAATGCACCATTGTTGTAGGCTCGAGGAGAGCTACGCGACAACGCCAAGCATTCCGCACGAGATGAAGCGCACACGCCAACACATCTACGAGCTATTTGTGGCCGTAAGTGTATCAAACGATGTCTGTTTTCTGCGTGCTAGTAGTCTATAGAATCCTGGCGACATAAGCTATGCATAGGTACTCATAAATTTCAATTTCAGGCACTTTCAAAAATTTTCTCTGTCATCCTACGCGTTTTCCGCAGATGGGTTTAGAGTGACGGTTTTGAGTGTAGAAGCTTAGGGACAGATGTATCCTAGTGAGGGGATGGTGTTCCTTAAGTTTCGTATGAATCTGGTATGATTAGGTGAGTTACCTTCCGTATGTGTGTATGTGTCTAGGTGGTGTAGTTGAGAGCAGTGGGGTTCTTGATTGTGGTATAGTTGGCCTTCCAGAGTGTTGTCCTACTTGTCAACTTTTTGGTATCGGCTCGACATCTTATGCCCCAATTTTTTCTGCTCTATGTTTGTAATACTCAATTCAATTCATACAGATTGTAGGTATAAACACACTGTTCAAGATGCACACACACACAAGATAGCACACAATATATAGAACAAAAGGATACATGATGTCCAACACTTGATAATATAAACAACATAACACACACATGCTAGCATAATAACAAGGCGAATGTTTTACTAACATTTTTTTATATAAAACTGACACAGACAACAACATCATTGGCTGAGGATTGATAGAAAGATGAAGACATGAAACATGAGCAGGATGATGGATTATTCAAGCAAGAACCCTTACTTTTTTTATTTTTGCATAGACGAGCCAGAAACTTTGTAAAAGTTCCCAAGATTCATGTTAGCATCCTTGAAATTTTCAAATTTTTGTGAATTTGCACCATATGGATGTAAAGTGTGCATATATAAATCTCACAGGCAGTATGGTGTCCGTATCTCAAAATTCCCCCCCCCCCCCCCCCCCCCCCCCCCCTTTTTTTACAACTCGAGCACTTATTGGTACTATGTACAGATAGAAACGTTTTACCCACTGCTTGATCAACAAGGTAAATATACACAGATATAAAAGATCAATTTTTAAAGACGTAAAAACCTTGCAAAAGGCGCAATACATGGTATGCAACACCTTGCTAATGGCCATGGCTCCAATCCATGGTATTAAAACACCTTGCAAATATTAACCTGGGAAACTGCCAGTAACCATACATGGGATATATATAATAAAACAGTCTTTTAAAAGAATTATACAACCTTGCAAGTGGCGCACCTTGCCAAAAGTAGCCAGCGCAATTAAAAGCAGGCACCGTAAGCAGGCTCTGGCGGAGAAAATTCGCTCCAGCCAACATAACCACGGACTGCCTTTAAGGCACCGCAAGGAGGATCCTTATAAAGCTAAGGCATCGCAAGGCCTAATAGCGCTACTTCAAGGATGCACACATACTCTGCACAGAGAGCCTCACACACAGCAAAGTTACTATAAGCACTCATATTGGCAAGGCACTACACACGAGCTTACATTACGGAAACGCTACACCACCAATCCTCCCAAGGGAATCGTCCTCTCTCATACACAATGGCAAACTTGCAGACTGCAAACAAGTACAAAGAAGGTAAAAACGTTTTTTTCTGTATAGCTCTTTCTGTCAATAAACCTCACTCTATTTTTTCTCTATGGTGGAAGGATTATGGCAGGGAGAAGGTGGAAGGAGTATGTCAGGGAGAAGGTGGAGTTGCAACACATTGCAGTAAGGGTTTTATTAATTGTAGCATCATGTGAAAGTTGCAAGAGAAATTGGTCGGCATTTGACTTTATGCATACCAAAAAAAAAAATCGGCTTCATCCTAAATGGACTGTTGATTTGGTATATGTTTTTTGAACATGAGACTTATCCATAAGCATGTCAATATTTCAGCAAGAGCAGTGCAAAATCACTATGGTGTCTTCCAAACCTATGAAGCTATTGCTATAGAATTTGATGACAACAATGATATGGAATGGGAGATAGCTTAAAAATGCTCAGATACGGATTAAGTAGATGATATGGTTGGTGTGTTTGATGCCGACGATGATTTGTGATTTAAGACTTATAACTTTTTCTCAGTTTGATAATGTTGCAAGATAGAATACAATGCTATGCTACTTGATGCTCGCACCTCTCTCTCTCTCTCTCTCTCTCTCTCTCTCTCTCTCTCTCTCTCTCTCTCTCTCTCTCTCTCTCTCTCTCTCTCTCTCTCTCTCTCTCTCTCACTCACTCACTCACTCACACACACACACACACACACACAAGTTTTACAAACACTTTTGAAATAATATTTGCAATTATAGTTAGATATAACAAGATTTATTTTAGAAAATGCAAAAAGGGGGAGAGATGAAAGGGCAAAATGTAGTTCCAAGATTTTAAAAAATGTGATACAACACATTGGCTTCTTGAGAAAATAGACCGTTGGAAGTGAGGGGGGTGCTTAAGCTAATAATTGTCCTAGCTCGTCCAGTAAGTCATCTATCTAGATCTCAGCACTTCTAAGCTCATAAAATTGGTATGTAAGTCCTTGTTATGAAGGACCAACCTCGTCTAGCAGAGGTTTATACAATGAGGCATGTCGATGCAACTTTGCTTGGTCCTCCACTATCTCTATCTCAAACTCAAGGATTTGATCATGCAACATGTCAGTTGTCTCTCCTTGGCTTGAGATCTTGACCCTGGATCGCTAATTCAATGAGTGTCTCTTGCATTGCCACTGATTCAAAATAGTTATTGATGCACAAAGTGATTTGGGTATAGCTTCCTACACTCCTTGAGGCTGAGTGGCTTGACTTGCAACCAAGGCTCTTCTCTTGGATGTTGGAAGTAGCTGCCTGCGATGTTTTTCTCCTTACCATATTTCTCTCTCTCTCTTCTTTATAGAGCTTCAATGTGGTTAAGTCCTTCTTCCATATCTACAAATCAAGCGAACATGTTATGATTAGAATGTTTGGATGTGAAGTTAATAAGTCATCATGTTAAAACGTCTTATTGAATACAAATTATTCAGCTATATCTACCACCATGTTGCAAGAAAGAGACATAATAATCAATTATATAAGAGTATATTTGACACTAGAGACAAGGAAAAAATCAAATCATCACCTTAGTCATTAGCTAGTCGTGGACCAGAAGTCATTACAATGTCATAACCCACTATATGGGCACCATTTAGAGAGAGAGAGAGAGAGAGAGAGAGAGAGAGAGAGAGAGATCAAAAGTAATCGGCTAGGTTGAGGGATTATTTTGCTTGCCACTCTCATAGTGTATAAGTATATTTGCTTTAAAAATCCCTTTTGTTTCGCTCTTGGGACAATGGCATGCACTTTAAGAGCCATTTACAAGTATGACACATGTAAAAGACATCCATGGCTTTAGTCCAGGGAGGGGATTAGTAGATATACATTCTAGGTAAGTCCACGGAAAATCTCTATCGCTTTGCTTTCTAGTTTCTATCTACAAGTCACGGAGAGGAGGAAAGTGGGACGTTGTTTTGGTCTTTGTGAATGACCCCCAATCCATAATGCCTGCGTAGATTCCCTTTGCCCAAAATGCACCATCTGCATTGCACTCTTTTATCCAGTGCTCTACATGGCCTCCATTCCAAAACATGAAATGAGCATTGGATGCTCCACAAACCATGGCAAGAGGATAAACAACGCCGCAATGAGCAATGTCCAAAATTGTGGCTTTGTCTTTAAACTGTTGATCCATTGTGGGTCCATGCAAGTGAACTTTGAAGAATATAGTGGAGCTTTACATGTAGGATTGGTGACACCCACACATGTGCCCATGTTCCTTCTCCCAACTTTGGAGCCTGTATGTTGAAGATTGTAGTATCTGGCAAAAGATGTAATATCGGGGGGGGGGGGGAGTTGTGACTTGTGTAAAGCGATAGCATCACTGAGAGTAGGCTCTACCCTAATAATGGCTCCTAGATCTTCAACACTAGAAGAGATGACTTCCACTCTCAAATGCTTTGTTGATCTTTCTAGCTTCTCCTTGCTCTTGAGCTCAGTATACAACTATTGCACACACCGATTTGATAATCATGTGATCACATGATTTTTTTTTGGGATTACCATGTGTTATTATCATATTAACATATTTACACTTTACATGATCACATTTAAGCCGATGAATGGTGAACAGATAACCCACCAAAAATCAATCAACTGGCCTCCCAAACATGGAAATGCCCCTCAAGACTACGAGTTTGGGTGGTTTTTGTAGGCTAATAGAAAGGTCACTTGAACGTTTAACGTGATTATGTGTTTTAAAAAGTGATCACTCAATGTTATTAACATGTTCACATGTTTGTGATCATGTTAATGTGATTGCACAAGTTGTACACGAGTAATTATGCTTGGCAAAATAGTAATTTCAAGATTATTAGCTCCCAAAAAGTCTTTGCGATATTCCCTATAGACTGCTTGACAATGTTCAATAAAGAACATGATGTGATTACAGATATGTCAAAAGTAGTGGGTGCAAATATGAGTTGCAAATATTTTGATTAAAGTATTTGTGGACCAATAATAATTCCCTGAAGCTGAAGTGTTTAGGCAATGATGAAGCTTGGCCTCTGACATGTGATGAAAGTGGCGTACTATAATTCAGAGACAAAAGTTTGCTAATGTTTTGCCATCTTGGTGTCTGCCATATCTATAAGATATAATTCCAAAGTATAAAAATTATGATATGAATGAGAACTATCGAAATCATATCATGATTGTGAACCATAAACAATATGAAATAATTTGTAGCCAAAAACGCTATGTTATGATTGCAAACCATACACTATACAATAAATGATTGAAAGTTTAAGGAGAGACAAAGCACACACAGAGAGAGATAAAGAGAGAAAGAGAGAGAGAGAGAGACAGGGAGAGAAAGAAAGAGAGATAAAGAGAGAGTGGTGAACATGACAAGAGTGTGAGGTACGCTCATCATAATAAGTGGACCCTGTTATGTGCATAGGGGAGAATGTAGAGCATTAGAGAATACACATAAATAGTCGAAGGAACACACATGTGAGCAGCCTAGCTTGTGTGAGGTATGCTCAGTACAAATCTTGGATGTTTTTATAATTTTGATTGGTATTTTAATCAATCTAATCCCTAATGAAGTGTGTGGAACTCACAAAAAAACCATCAACAAACAACTTAACAATCTCAATCAGACATCATATGTATCTACATCCAAGACAACGTCAAGTCAACTAGTAATGAACAATGACGTGTCTACGGATTAGAAAGTACAAGGGTAATGCATATCATGCTAACACTAGAATGGTAACAGGACACTTTTATGTCCTTGGACACTTTTGTGTCTTGTTAAGTGACCATTTTGCTTGAATTATTTGAAGAGTATGAAAATGAATTTCTAGGTGCTATATATCCAGAAAGTTGCCTTATGAGCTAAAAAAAACTTAGCATTTTTTTTTGAGTATCGATCTCACCATTAACCTTACTCTTGCACAACATTTTTGAACCTAAACTGTGTGAAAAAACGGGTCCTGTTTTTGGCTTTTTTTCAATTTTTGGCAACTATACCACTCTAAACTTCTTGTTTGTGAGGTTTAGATGGCTAGAGGTTAGGCCTTCATAGTTCTCAACATATTTTGATGCTTGTAGGGAGAGCTAAGTGTTAAAATTGAAAGTTGTGACCAATTTACAAGAATTGCATAATCCTGTTTTTTGGCCAAAATTAGCACTTTTATGATTTTTTTGGTGGCTTTCTTGATATCCAAATTCAATTTTGATTGTGTAAGTGTAATGTTAACATAAAGCTAATCTTCCTTGAGTTTTGGGGGACCTAATATACCATATAGCATAGTTTATGATGATGGTTGAGTTTTTTGATTGCTGAAGAATACGATACATTTTAGAGTAGCAAGTATAACTTTCTCAATATTGCTAGTTTCTTAGGCCAATTGTGTGTATTTTGTAGGTAGTAACCATATCTAATCATAGACTACAAACTTGGCTAGATATTGAGTAGTTTCTATGGGTTTTCAGAGGTCATAATTCTAAACCCAGTTTTTTCATGTTTGCTGTATTTAGCACTTTATCATTGTCCCCAAGGTTCCAATTGTAAGAGATCCATTATCCTTTTGACATGCTTCATGGCTCCTTTTGAATCCAAAGGCCCAAAGGGAACTAAGAAAACATGTATATAGTATATGTATTGAGTGTGACTATAGAAACTTTGATGATAGGTCCGCAGAATGGCAAAAATGCAACTTTTTTGTACCTATTTTTTTTGCCCAAAAACAAATTAGTGAGGTGAAAGCAACCATATGTTTCGGTCACCAACCCATTGAAGTTAACAGGGAATTTTATCTCATGTCCTACAAAAATCTCCACTCTTATTTATATGCAATCAACCGTAAGAAATTGTTGTTTTGGGCAAAATGCAATGGTCCATCAACTTTGGAGGCTTGTAGTGACCAAGGGATGAGAAAAATTACAAGTTTCTCATTTTTTCCATATGTAGTAGTTATTGAACTATAAGCTCATGAAAGGATTTTTCAAAATGAGTGGATCTACTATGGTTTTGGAATTTTTTCCCAAAACCCTGAAAGGACACTTTTATGTCCTATTAGGTTACCATTCTAGTGCTAAGATGAACAGGTCATAGGTATGCATCTCTCCACTCTTAGGTTGATGAGCGTAACCCTGATATTCATGTGTAATAATAGAGATAATTTGATCTAATCTAGTCCTAAATGAAGTGTCTCGAACTCACACCATAATCATTAGTGGACAACTTAACAATCTCATATGCAATTGAGAAATCATATGTATCTACATCCAAGACAACACTAGGTTGTCTAATGATAAACAATGGCATGTCCTATCCATGGCTTTCCAATAATCTTCTTTGCGGTGATTTTAATAATGTGCCCACTTCATCTGGTAACACCATAGGACATTCACATATGTTGAGTGTGAAATTGCACACCTGGAGAAATTTTGTTGCATGGACACAAATGTTGGATTTGTGGAGCCTTTTGCATCCAAAATTTTTTGGGTACACTTTTTAGCATAATGCTTGGTCTTCATATCATGTATGATTAGATCGATGTTATGTCTTGAACATACAACAATTTGATGAGTTTGTATGCAAATGAGCGTAGAATACACCTTGCTATTATCCAATGATGCCCTTGTTATTATGATACTTTGCTTTGGGGGATTGCATTGTGATCAACCTCTCCCCATGAGACATGTATTGCACATCAATAATGCTTATCTATTGCATGAGGCATTTTGCAAGATGATTTATGATGTTATTTTCCCTTTGGTCACCCAAATACATCTTGATCCTAAAATTTCTTGGTTTTGCTTTGTTGCATGCATGCAAAGTGTGATTCATTTACTAGAATCCTGATGTGAGCCATTTTTGTGGCTCATTTACAAGTCTAGTGTTAATAATAACCAGCCATGTATCAAAGATATCCTTTGTACAAGCAACCATGTGTGATTTCTTTTGTGAAAAATTACTCCCCATGGATGTCTCTGTAGTTGTAATGAATCTATGTACAAAGAAAGGGAAGACAAACTATCATCAACTAAGAATCATCATCAAAAAATAGAATAAAATTAGCAAAAAGATAAAATGATAACTCACATCCTAGTCTGCTCAAGTTGAATGCCCCTTTAGATGTCTAGAAGGTGGGCTTCATGGTTTATTGTAAAGCTTGTACTGGGCCCTTACAAGTCATTGTAGCATTGCTTTGTAAATAAAACATAAGCTTCAAGATTAGCCATTTTAGAGATGGCCACTGTAGCCTCTACAGGAGCATCAACAAGTATTGGAGTCTTTCAATGTTTATAGATAGATTTCAAGTGGAGCAAATATATCGACTCAGCTCTTTTGTTACAAGATTATTTGCACTTGTGATAGAGTGTTGGCCATCAACAATCTAGAATTCATACTCTTGAACCTTAACCTCTTTAGGTTCAATTTGTTCCAATGGAACTGGTTTAGATTTACCATCTTTATCCTTGAAATACATAATAGGAATCAAGTATGCACAAGAGCAAGAATTGTTTTCCTTCTTTGCAAACCACTCCAAAGCTAGTTGATCTTTGTGGCATTTAGAGCACGATAGATAACATGCTTGAGTGCTTGATGACATCTCACAACAAGAATTTCAAACTCCTTATACAATCCTAATGGAAAGAAATATTTGTACTTCTCTATCCCACCAATAAGAGATTCTTTTTCCTTCTCCACATGCTTGCTCAAAAAATTTGGATTCGATAGCAAAGATTTAGTCTTTGTGGATTATGATGCACTTGCATCCAAAGTATTGGTTTCTAATGTGACATCCATCAAAGCTTGTTTCTTTGACTTCCTAGAAGAGCTGGTTGATTTTCCACTAGGCTTATCCAATTCTAGCTTTGTATCTCAAATATAGTCATCTCAAGAGACTCACAACAAACTTCAAAGTTGTTATCCACTTCAAGATTCCATCCTCTCTAGTAAACAATGTACCATTCTTGTCTACTACCATATGATCCATTGCATAAGAGTTTGATCCAAGATGAAAGGACTTTCCTCCACCCATTGTGGTATCTAAAAATTTACCTTTTAGATTAGAGTCCAGCCATGAATGCAAACACTCTTGAATTGTCCAATGTATTCAAATTCTTTGTCTCCCTTGTTATTTCTTACAAAAAGATGCAATGGTGATAATGGGTTCCCCTCCACATCAAAGATATCTATGTTCCAACACTTAGGGACACTTCTAACCAAATCAACATTGGTTGCAGTATTAAGAATTCTCTTGGGTGGCATCCTTCAATTTGTGAGAGGGAAAAAAAGATGCAATATAAGTTTCAATATAATGTGTTTATTAGATAGTAGTTCACAAAAAACAAGCAATTAAGAGAAAAGTTCTAAAGATTTGTAACAAAAAAGATTGACATCCTTCATTTTGAGAAAGTAATGGTTGTTTGGATTGGATTATTTATACTATATCTAAATACATGGAAGTGGGCTTGGTCCTGGACCTATGTTATCATGGTTGTTGGTCTCAATACAACGCCCAAATTTACAAAGTGAGTATGGTCTCAATACCATCCTTGTAGTAGTAATTGTTAAAAAGCATGCTTGGTAATAGGACTATATTAGCATGGTTGATCATAGGACCATGCTCAAATTCACAAAGTTATCATGATCCCAACACCATCCTTGTAGTAGTAGTTGTTCAAAAGCATGCTTGGTGGCATGACCATGGTAAAATTCACAAAGTGAGCACGATGTCGTGCAGCTCTACTCCCATGCAAAGAAATATGCGAGGAAAATGCACATTAAGTTTGTTTGAAGCTTATGTGTTTAATGAATAGTGATTAAGGGCTGGTTGCAGGCCGAGTTCAATACTGAATGTATGTCAAATGCGGCTGAAAGAGCCAAAACATACTTTAATGATGCTAAAAAGTGTTATGCTAGAAGTGAACACGGATGGGGTATTGTGCCATAGAACTGCAGTGCTCGACGTGCTCTACCGACCTGTCTTTACAGCTCGTCGATTCGAGCTACGGTGAAGAAGTTATGGCAGTTCGAAGTTTAAGTCAATTGCAGATCCGTGTCGGGTTGGGCAACAGCAGCTGAGCGGATAAAAATGAAATAAATGCATCAGGTTGAAGTGCTCACTTTGTGGAGCATTTCGGTCTTTTCAGATTAGAGATTGGACTTATGGTTACCAAATTATTAATTGTTTAAGATTTACCGGGGGCCGAGTCCACATTAGCCGGTCCACTCAGTTGGAGTGCCAACACTGCTATGGTTTGCTGTAGAAAACTGAGTAACTTGGCAGAGCTTCACCGATATGTATGCAAAATGTGGTGCTGTTACGAATGCGCAAAAAGGTATTGTCAAAAAAAAAATGTCGTCTTTTGGAATGCAATGATTACAGGATAAACCTAACAGAAGCAGGGCCAAGAAGCTGGCTATTTTCAACAAATGCAAAGGTGGCGGCTGCAGAGAGATGTTGTTAATGGCAATTCTTTAATCAGTATGTATGCCGAATGGGGAGGTGACAAGGTTTCCTAGTGTTTGGAAGTGCCTTGGCCGATTTGTATGCTAAATGTGATGCCTTTACGAAGGTCGACCGCCCAATTGTTGAGCCTGGTAAGGCTTTGCCTGTAAGGTCTCTACTTTCGAATTTCACACAAGTTCTATTACGCATTTTAATTTTTTTAAACCATCACTCATTATTTAAAATATTCGAGTTCAAATTATGAATCGTAGGTTGAGAAAACCTAGAATTTAAAATTTACGCTACAAGATTCTGATATGTTTAGTTATATAAATCACTAATTAACTTATTGCAAGACTTATTTACTAATTGTAGAATTTTCTTTTACTGTTGTAAAGTTAATATAAGATTGTAAAGTTTAACTTAAAAATGTAAAGTAAATTATCATTAAAGAAATAAATAAAATAATTATAAAGACAAAAGAATACACAGGGATGACAAATGAAGGCACGTGGACTCACCTGGACTCACATAGGAGGGGACAAAGTGGGACACACTGTCACATGAAAAGGAGAGAATAGTTTTGACTAATCTTAATGAGGGGGGCCTGTGTGGCCTTATCTTTTGATGATAATGACAAAGTGGTCAAGCTAATGGGTACCAAAAACGCGGGTATGATTTTTGAGGAAAAAAAATTATTTTAAAAATATATTTATTTATTTTAAAAAATTAAAAAAATATTTTTTTTGGAAAAAAAAAGTTGGACGTTTTCTTTTCTGCTATAAATAGAGCATCCATGCTCACACTTTAGACATAGAGATTGCCTCTATAGCGCTCACGAAGTGCTGCCACTTCTCTTAGAGAGAAGACGTCCACAAACCACTAAGAGAGCAAAAACTCTAGTGGACTAATAAGGTGCGTATTAATTAAGCATTCAATTAACTTTAAGAATGATGTGTGTGTGCTATCTCTTACTCTAATCTCTCTAATAGATTAGTAAGATTCAATTAGCTATGTGTGTGTGTGTGTGCTATCTCTTACTCTAATCTCTCTAATAGATTAGTAAGATTCAATTAGCTATGTGTGTGTGTGTGCTATCTCTTACTCTAATCTCTCTAATAGATTAATAAGATTCAATTAGTTTTAAGAAGGATATGTGTGTGTGTGTGCTATCTCTTACTCTAATCTCTCTAATAGATTAGTAAGATTCAATTAGTTTTAAGAAGGATATGTGTGTATGTGTGCTATCTCTTACTCTAATTTCTCTAATAGATTAGTAAGATTCAATTAGTTTTAAGAAGGATATGTGTGTGTGTGCGCTATCTCTTACTCTAATCTCTCTAATAGATTGGTGAGATTCAATTAGCTTTAGAAAAAGATGTGTGTGTGTTCTCTTTTACTCTAATCTTCTAATGGATTTGTAAGATTCAATCAACTTTAGAAAAGATGTGTGTGTATGTTTTCTCTTACTTTAATCTCTCTAATATACCTATTCTCTCTAGTTAATACATCTTCACTATTAACTTATGCATAGTTAATTGAAAGTTAATACATAAGAGAACTCATCATATTCTTATTATATATACATGATGAAATTATCATTCAACAATTTTATTGTCAATTAGATTAAGTAGAATTTTGAATAATACTTAAAATTGATTTAGTTGAAGTATAGAAATGGAAGTTAGAATTGGATTAGAAATGTCATGCATAAAAGTAATGCAGTCCTAAACTTTCACTCTTAGTTTACACACTTAATTTTTGATTAATTACGATTAGCAAATATTTGATGTATAGAAATTAGATGTAGAACAACAACTAAGTGTAAATCCGAGTTGGCGAGGATTCAAATTATAAACTCTCTTTGGAAACAAGGAGATTACTAGGGAAATTGACCAATTTAATGTTCTAAGTGTATAACATAAGTGTAGTACAAAAAAGAATGGCTCCAAAGCGTGCTCGAACACAAGGCGCTAATGATCATGAAGCCGGTACAAGTAACGATGGAACTTTGCGGAACATGTTATGTCTCCACCAATCGGACCAATCGGAGCTATGGTACAGGTTAGTATTGCAGTTTCAAGTTATGCATCATTGCATATGCGAGACCATAGGAATATATTATTTACCTTATGACAAGAAAACACGGACCGAAACCACGGGGCTTAATCCCAAGAAACTCGGCATATGTTTGACAAGTAGGAAAGAATGTATGGTTAAACTGGTTGCTATAGGAAAGAATGTTTGTCCAAAACCTTCGGTATGGTTTATCTCAAGTCTCTCTACTTATTAGCGCTGGTATTATGTGGCAGTTGCCGAGGCGTGAGATGACGCCCAGGATGGCACCACTGATGCTGTGGTGGGAGTACACCCAGATTAGCCCAGCTGGATACTGCAGTTTTGTTTTTTCGTGGCGTGAGGATGACGCACAGATTGGCACCGTTGTTACTGTGGCGGGAGTACGTCCAGATTAGCACAACGAGTCCTTGTCGAGCGGTATGGAACGCTCATGAGGACAAGGGTTTTTATAAATAATGTATATACCGATCGGACATAATAGCGCCAGTAGAGATTCTTGAGTGAACCTAATCCAAGGGTTGTTGGTTTAAAATTGGACGACTTCTTGTTTGACTATTGTTTGTAATACTGTTTGAAGGGATGTTTTAACGAACCAGTATCATAAATAAAGTAAAGGAACATGTATGTTTAAACAGTGTGGTAGTAATTAGATAACAAAGGAAGGGTGAGTGTGGTGTGGAAAGTGGGAGAATGATACCCCGACGGTATCATTCTATGGACGGGTGGACCTGATGAGTCGGGTAACTTTCCAACGCTAGAAATTGTTTTTTTAAGTCATAAATCTTAAAAGAGACAAACCTTGGCGGCTCTGCTTCTGAAACATGGAGAAAAAAGCGCACAGGTTGGTCACTCTAAGATTTATACTTTTAGGTATAATTGATTATAGATAGTTTTTAGATAGGGTTATGGTGGTCACGCTCCGCCATAGCGAGATAGGACCAATCCTTCACTAACGGTTCATGCTCGTGGCTACGTAGTAGCTAAGGCAATGTCCGTTGGTTTTTCTTTTTCAGGATTGGAGACCTATCAAAGGTACTCCGCTCCTCTCGACAAGGGGCAGGGACCTCACATTGCCGATAAGTATGCCAAATGTTGTGCCCTACAAGGGCTTAAAACCCTCCAAGACCAAAGCTTAAGCGGCCGCCCAAAGTCCCAAGGGTTATACCCTAAAAGGCTACCCGGCCATTGCCTAAGAGGGGTGCCCACCCTATTAATAAAAGGAGTAAGTGTGAATGGGGAATAAAATGAAAAAAGGGAAGGAATGCCACTGTGTGTGCAACGAGCAGCGGGCAGACAACGGGAGAGGGACTCGCGCTGGGCGCTAGAGTGGTTGGACGTGCACGACACAGAAACGAAAAGTGATCACGATGCCGACGCAAAGAGATTTGGTGCTACTGCCGCTTCAGACCGTGTTGGGCATCCGACGGCCTTGCCACGTCACAAGGGGGAGGACCCATTAGCGACACCGCTAATGGGTGCCTCGCCTTTTTTAGCAAGAAGAGGGCCATGCAAAAAGAGGGAAGAATGTGTGGTTCAAAAGCGGGGGGGGGGGGGGGGGGAAGCTTTTCTTCTCCTCCTCCTCATAATCTTAGTCTCTACTCTCTTAAGATCCATCTTCGGGGGAGCTCTTCTAGCTGTTAAGTATGGAGCTTGATTTACCCTTGTGATTTTCTGTGGTAAAAGAGCACATTTGTAAGGCCCCCATTATGAGGAGAAGCCATCGTGCGTGAAGGAAAATCACTCACCGGAAACCAAAATTTTCACGGACAAGAATCAGGGGCAACTTTAGAGGCCTCGGGGGCGGAGGCCCCCTGAGACTTTTTTTCGCCGGAATATTCCTTTTCGTCGGAATATTATGGCCGGACGGCGGCCGGAAAGTGGTCGGAAAACAACCGGTCGGTTGGCCGGTGGCCGGTGGTCGGAAGTCAATGGCCGGTGGCCGGTGGCTGAATTCAAAAGTGGACTTGTCTTCTCAAGGGCGGCCACACATGGGCAGATTGGAGGGTCCGATTTGGACTCATTCGCACAAGGGCGGCTACACATGGCTGTCTCTCATTAGAGAGGGCAGCCCTTTTGGCCTATAAAAGAGGCCATTTCTACACACATTTTATAGTGTGAAGTTCATGCAACAAGGTGAGTGTGAGGTGGTGACAGTGAAGCAAGGCGGGAGCTCTATCAAGGGTTTAATCCCTTTGTAAACTACTTCTTCTTTTGAAGTGCTAAAGCCATTGAGTGGCTGCTTTTCCGTGGACGTAGCCCACATTGGGTGAACCACGTATATCGTGTGTACTCTCTCTCTCTCTCTCTCTCTCTCTCTCTCTCTCTCTCTCTCTCTCTCTCTCTCTCTCTCTCTATATATATATATATATATAATCTCTTGTGTGTGAAATCTATCTCTCTCCATTAAGTAATCTACTCAAAAATCTATTTAGCTACGTCTTATTTTCTAACACTAGCCGCCTAAGAAGCTCTTAAGCTCTATATGCTTAAGCTCCATAATCAAGTTCTTCTTAATCTATATGCTTAAGCTCTTTAAGCTCCATAGCCTTAAGCCCTTCATAATTGAGTTCTTCTTAATCTATATGCTTAAGCTCCATAGCCTTAAGCCTTCATAATCGAGATCAAGTTAAGCTCTCTTACTCCTCACGGGAAGAAAAATTGGGGAATACTCTTAAGCTCTTAATACATCCTCTTAATCTCCATCTCCGAACCTCCATAGCTGGAACGAAGCCTGATCTCAAACTGTCAGCAGTGTCCATTCGAATCAAGAAGCAGAAGGCAGAGTAAGCAGAATTCCATCAATTTTTCATTTAGCACCTGGTTTTAGCCAGGATTTCTTCTTGTAAAGAGCATTTAAGCTCCATTAGTGATCAATTAATCATGGTTTTTGTCAATTAACTGGGAATTAAATGGACTGCCTGTTTTAAATACTGCTATCGGTAAATTGTATCTGCTACACCTTGTTTTCCGCACCTCTCACAGCCAGGGGCCCAGTGCCTTCCCGTCTCACCTTTCACACAATTATCCCCCAAAAACGATCCCAAGAACATCCTTGTAGGAATAGTTGTTTAATAGCATGCTTGCTTATGGGACTATGTTATCAATCTTGGTCACATGACCATGCCCACATTATTGAAAAGGATGCTTGGTCATGGGTGGTGGTCAAATGACCATGTCCAAATTTGGTAACATGACCATGCCCAGATTCACTAAGTGAGAATGGTCCCAAGACCATCCTTGTGGAAGTAGTTGTTCAAAATTGTACATGGCTACATGGCCATGCCCAAACTCACAAAGTGAACATGGTCCCAAGACTATCCATGTACTAATAGTTGTTTAATAGCATGCTTGATCATAGGACGAGTTAGCATGCTTGATCATAGGACGAGTTAGCATCCTTGATGACATGACCATCCTTAAAATCAAGGTCATCCTTGTACAAACAGTTGTTCAATAGCATGCTTGATCATAGGACTAGTTAGCATTCTTGATCACATGACCATACCCAAATTATGATGCGGTCACATGACCATGCTTGAATGAATGTTTTGTCATGGGATTATGTGAGAATGCTTGGTCACATTCCCATGTCCAAATTCAGAAAGTGAGCATGTTCATGTGACCAAGAATTTTAAAGTTTTGAGTGTCTATACTATACCTACATAGATGGAAGTTAGATTGAGCATGGGATTATGTGAGCATTGTTGGTCATGGGACTATGATATAATGGTTGGTGGTCACATAACCATGCCCAAATTCACAAAGTAAGCATGGTCCCAAGACCATCCTTATAATATTTGTTATTCAAAAGAATGTTTTGTCATGGGATTATGTGAGAATGCTTGGTCACATTCTCATGTCCAAATTCAGAAAGTGAGCATGTTCATGTGTCCAAGAATTTTAAAGTTTTGAGTGTCTATACTATACCTACATAGATGGAAGTTAGATTGAGCATGGGATTATGTGAGCATGGTTGTGGTTAATGAAAAGCATGCTTGGTCATATCACCATGCCCAAATTCACAAAGTGAGCATGGTCACAAGACCATCCTTTTAGTAATAGTTGTTCAATGGCATGTTTGGTCACATGATGATCATACCCAAATTATTCAAAAAGATGCTTGGTTGAATAACCATGTCCGCATTAGGGACTTTTTTAGAGCCTCTTTATCTTGCAAAGGTAAATGGTTGCAAAACAATGCCATTATGCTTGGTGAGAAGGCTATGCTACCATCAAGGAATTAATATCAAGATGGATTCTCTAGCCAAATCCTCATCCAAAGACACTCTTTGGTTTCCAAGAAGAGATCATAGATTATTCATAGATGGAAGTAATCTTGATCAAAAAGATTCTAAATACATATAAGTGAGCTTGGTCATGGGACTATGGTAACATGGTTGGAGGTGACATGACCATGACCAAATTCACAAAGTGAGAATGGTCCTAAGACCATCCTTGTAGTATTATTTTTTCAAAAGCATGGCTGGTCGCAGGACTATGCCCAAATTATTCGAAAGGAGGCCTGGGCATGGGACTATGTTAGCATGGTTGATTGTCACATGACCACTCCCAAATTACACAACATGGCTCATTGTCCCAAAACCATCCATATAGTAGTAGATTTTCAAAAAAATGCTTGGTCATGGGTTTATGATAGCATGCTTGGTCACATGATCATTCTAAAATTTACAAAGTGGTCATGGGTCTATGAAAGCATGCTTGGTCACATGATCATGCCCAAATGTACAAAGTAAGCATGGTCCCAGGACCATCCTTGTAGTAATAGTTGCACAAAGCAAACACGTTGTCCCATAAGCATGCTATCAAGATTTCTCACAAGTGCATTCTTAGCTACTTATTCCGAGAACATATTTGAGTATATAGAATTGAGCATGCTCGATCACAAGACAACACTACCATGCTTGGTATCAATACCAAGCTCAAATTGTTGGTTCCAAGGATAAGATTCAATGCTACATTTTGCAACATCTATAAACCACAACATAAAGCTTCATCAAAGAAATATGGTCAATCATAGGAAAACGCTACCATGCTTTGAGTCAATACCAAGCCCAAATTCTTAGTCCCAAGGATATGATGCTAGGTTTGCAATCCGGTTGGGCATGGGTCACTGCTCTTGAGGCATGCAATTAATACCTCCAATTTATTGGAGTTTTTCATGGTAAATAAGTTCTATATATGTAGGCTTTTAATCAGTAATATACAAGCATTATTTTTGTGTGTTGATCTTCGATCTTTTCTCTCTTTTTCATTACTTCTTCTCTACACAGCATCTCCATAGATGAAGCCTATCAAGTGGTATCAAAGCCCAGGTGGTGTCCTTGGAAACCTTGAGCGAGGGTCTTAGTCTTGCAAGTATATCAAAATTCCATCCCTTTTATTGGCGAGCCCAAAAGGGTGTTGATGCTACTAAAGCCTAGGCACATTTGCTATAGGCAGCTTCTCAAAATGTAGGTTCAGAGCTGCTGGATGACGGGAGTGCATCTCAAAATGCTACAATGCTAGTTGTCTTTTGAGTAGTTCAAGGCTTTGATGATGGGAAATCACTTCTGGGGCAACCTATCAAAATGCTGGCAATTTTGCATGCAGAGTTATTATCAGCAATTTGATAAAATCATCTTCCAGCAAGAGTACTACAACATCCATTTGAAACGCTGCCTTAGGTAGTTTGTTGCATAGTTGGCACATTGAAGCTAGCATCCGGAGATACTCAAAGACCTAAAACAACATATCAAAATGCACACAGTAATAAAGGGAAATTACTTGTCAATATCAAGCTTTTCAAAATTCCCACCGACAATTTTGATGGAGTTGTTTTGCAAGCGTTTTGACACACCGTGGGTTGCAAAGGCTATGGTGGTTCTTGCACAAAGGACAAAAAAATTTCGTCTATAAAATCAGAGCTGAACAAGTGGTCCAAGAGTTGATGGTGGCCATAAACTATATATAGAGAAACTTGTCAAAAGGTTGTCCATCATGGAAAAGATTTGCATCCACGCAAACCAAGCTATAAATGAGCAAACTCTCTTTCTTGTCAGTTCAAATTTTACATACAATTTGGCAATCACTAAAGATGTTTCAGCAAAGGTGGCCAACAACAAATCACACGACTCAAAAGAGAGTATAACACTCTTTTGCAGTCAATAGTAGCACTATCTTGGCTCAGTTCCAATACAAAAAAATGACAAAGCCAATTGCAAATATTATTTTTTAACACCAATAGTCTTTGTCATAGTTATGTGTGTTCTCAACACAATCATAATTTTTTTTACCAAAAGCCTTGTTTTAGGATGTTAGTTTTCAGTTATTTCCATGTCAAAAAATTGTACGGGTTATAGACACCACCAAACACATAAGTGGTAAGACCTCCTAAAATTATCTGTTTTTGTTCAAGTCCAATTTTTTAAACCATCTCTCAGGAGGTTATTGGGTAAACCTAAACCCCAGGTTTGGAAGTAAACCAAAAACTCCATTCAAGGTATCATGAGAGTGGTGTGTCTAGTCTGGGCTTGAGGGGAGGATTGTTAGGTTTTCAAGGCCGTTGTACACTTGGGAAACTACTCTTGAGGCATGCACCTCAAGGTTTATTGGAGTTTTGCATGGCAAAGGAGTTCTATATATGTAGTCTTTTAATCAATAATATACAAGCATTGTTATTGTGTGTCGATTTTCTATCTATGCTCTCTCTTTCTTGTTACCTCTTCTCTGCACACCATCTCCTCGCCATGGCAATTATCCTTTGCTGACACCCTCCATAGATAAAGTCTATTATATCATTCAATGCAAAATAGGTGCATGGTCTTGAAACCACAATAATAGCTTTATTCAAAAACCACGCTAGGGTGTTTGGCCTTAAAACCATGTAAAGATTTTTGGTCATATGACCATGCTTGAATTCACAAAATGAGCCTAGTCATAAGGCGGCCTACCTAAACATTTTGGCCATGGGATCATGACAGTGATGAAAGT
Organism: Adiantum capillus-veneris; assembly: GCF_014529385.1. Lineage (NCBI taxonomy): Eukaryota > Viridiplantae > Streptophyta > Polypodiopsida > Polypodiales > Pteridaceae > Adiantum > Adiantum capillus-veneris. The sequence goes on along the minus strand of NC_140940.1, from coordinate 58,833,353 downwards.
TATGAAGTGGGAATGATCCCAATAATTTTCAAGAACTATTGGTCCTAGTACCATGTTTTAATAAAAATGATCTAGCAAGAAATTGGGTGTCAAAATTGTGTTAGCTGTGATGCTTGGTCGCAAGACCATGCTACCATCAAAGGAGTCAATATCAACACGGTTCTAAATACTTAGAAATGATCTTGTTCCTAGGGTGATGATAACATGGTTGGTGGTGACATGAACATGTCAAAATTCACAAAGTGAGCGTGTTCCCAAGACCATTCTTGTAGTATTAGTTGTTCAAAATCATGATTAATTGCATGACCATGCCATAATTCACAAACTGATCATGGTTTCAAGACTATCCTCATAGAAATATTTATTCAAATGCATACCTGGTCATGGGACTATATGCTAGCATGCTCACTCTCAAAGTGTAGCTTATGTAGCCCAAAAAAGAAGCTAGAATGGTAGCAAAGCCAAGTCTGAAGAAAAGGGCCAAGATAAAGGAGGAGATAAGATCCACATGTGCCAACAACAAAGTTGTAGACATATTTATTATGCATGGAGATCATGTTTAGAATTACGACCATAAAGATTATTGTGCATGATTCATGATAGGATGAATTAAAAAAATACAAAAGTTCCTTGACAACACACTATGCCAAAAGACATAGATTCAGTTTGACAATTGCAGTTGGGATTAATAGGTATGATCATACCCCAATCTCACTATTGGATAAATTGCACTATGTTTATGTAACCTTGAGCATATGGAAAAACTAATTGTCTTGGTTATCTAGCATCAAATGTAGCATCAAGGAGTAGTGTTCCACTTCTTCAAAGGCTCAATTCAAGAAAAGCTTAAGATTATAATAACCTTAGTGATAATAAAGAGCTTATTGGTCAACAAATAAATTCCACCACAAGATCTTAAATGGTTAGCACTATGACAAGGGATGTTCACAGTGGTCAAATGTTTTGAAAAGTACCACTCCCAAAGTACACAAAGTTAGTCATTGTCCCAAAACCATCCCTTTAGTGGTATATTTGCAAATGCGCACTTGATCAAGGGTTTGTGAAGCATGCTTTATCACATGATCATGCTCAAATTTACAAATTGATTATGGTCTATGATAGCAGGTTTGGTCACATATACTGCTCAAATTTATAGAGTGAGCATGGTCCCTGGAACATCCTTCTAGTACTAGTTTCACAAGTCAAACATGTTGTCCCATAAGAATGCTATCATGATTGATCACAAGAGCATTCTTATCTACTTTGTTTGAGTACATATAAGCGAGCATGGTCAACACAGGACAACGCTCCCATGCTTGGGATCAATACCAAGATCAAATGTTTGGTTCCGAGGATAGGATTCAATGCTACATATTTTTAATGTCTAGAAACCACAATATAAACCTTCATCAAAGAGCTATACTAGGGGGGTTGGTCTTAAAACCATGCTAAGATGGTTGGTTGTATGAACATGCTTGCATGTACATAGTCATCCTCATCATAAGGCCTACCCAAACATTTTGGACATGGGATCATGGCATTGATAGAAGTCTTGGAGTGTGCATGGTCTCAATATTCTACAAGATTTCTTGGTGCTAATATTATGCATGTATGCAAATACACTAGCAAGATGTTGGGTCTCAAAATGATGCTTAAATGCAAGAACCAAAGAAGTTGACCCATAAGCATGCTATCAGACCATGATTCAGACCAATACCAAGCTCAAACTATTGGTCCCAAGGATACGATTCAATGCAAAATAGGTGCATGGTCTTGAAACCACAATATTAAGCTTTATCCAAAAACCATGCTAGGTGGTTGGCCTTAAAACCATGTAAGGATGTTTGGTAATATGACCACGCTTTAATTCGCAAAATTAGCATAGTCATAAGGCCTACCCAAACATTTTGAACATGGAATCATGGCAATGAAATGAAATTCATGGAGTGGGAATGGTCCCAATCATTTGTGAGAACTATTGGTCCTGATATCATGATTGAATGCAAATATCATAGCAAGAAGTTGTGTCTCAAAAGTGTGTTATCCATGATGTGTGGTCGCAAGACCATGGTATCATCAAGGAATCAATATCAATATAGTACTAAATAATATATGTTTAAATAAACTTGTTACTAAGACTATGGTAACATGGTTGGTGGTGACGTGAACATGCCCAAATTCATAAAGTGATCATGGTCCCAAGAACATCCTTGTAGTATTAATTGTTCAAAAGCATGATTGATTTCATGACCAGGCCAAAATTCAAATAATTGAGCATGGGTCCAAGATTATCCTTGGAGTAATATTTACTCAAATGCATGGTTGGTCACGGGACTATGTTAGCATGTTGATTCACATGACCATGCCCAAATTATACAAAAGGATCCTTTATCATGGGACTATGATAGGATGGTTCATTGTCACATGAGCACTCCTAAATGACACAAAATGTGTCATTGTCTCAAAACCATCCTTATAGTAGTAGATTTTCAAATGCATGCTTGGTGATGGTTTATGATAGAATGCTTGGTTACATGATCATGCTCAAATTTACAAAGTGATCATGGGTCTATGATAGCATTCACAGAGCTAACATGTTGAACCATAAGCATGCTTTCATGCTTGCTCACGAGAGCATCTGTAAAGTTTTCAGTTTCTGAAACCTTAAAGATTGTATAAAGCTTAATCAAACTGATATGATTATTGAAAAAGCAATGTAGAATTGTCCAACCGGGGAAAATATTGGTATTTTTGGAATCTTAAGCACAGCAAACCCTGAGCTAGAAATTTTCAGAACAGAATTCCGATAAAATCTGGAAAAGTTACGGGCTTTGAAAGGTTACACTATGAATTTGATTAGTTAAGTAAAATTGAATGGTTTCAGTAATTATTATTAATAAAGACTTTCTTATCCTAAGGTTCTAGAAAAATTTTGATATTTCCAATTTTCATCATTAAAAATCATAAAAATTAGTAAAAGTCGATTCTGTGTATCTGGGGGGCTGTGTGGGATAATGATGAACTTTTCCAATCTAGATTTAGCAGCAGGGGGCGTTTTTGGAGCTGCATGGCTGCTTGGGATGCAAGTTACTGTCATTTTCTAGCTTGTGAGTGCCCAAAAACCTATGACTCAGAGCCTTCGCACACTCTCTCTCATCTAGAGAGACCGCTATGCAAAAATCACTAGAGATCAAGCTCTAGTTGGTTAATTAAACGATAATTAGCCTAATCCTTCTTAATTAACAAAGCTAGGGTAACCTATTTTCTTAATAAATTAAAGATTAATCCTATGTATACTCAAAAATCCTCTCTTAATTAAATATTCTTTGTTGATTGTTGTAATTAAGCTTAGGGATATTGAGCTAATTAATTATTGGGAAAATTACCAAAATATCCCTCTAATTTGAGGAAATTCCCAAAATACCCCTCAAATTTCAAAAATTCCCGAAATACCCTTGTACCTATTTTGGTTGGATTGTTCAAGATTTTCTAATCTTCATTCGTTTTTGACAATTGAGATCCATTTTTGAGTCCTCAGAATGTAATTTGTCACCAGTTACCATCGCAAAAAAGGCAATTATGCCTAAAAATAATGAAGCAATTCATCTCCAAAGCCTACATAACCAACTCAAATTTTAGTTTTAGCATCTTGTATGATAGACAATCACTCTTCTTGTGAAGACCTACAAAAAAATTTATTTTTCGAGAAATTTACTCTCACAACCAGGGGTATTTTGGGAATTTATGACAAAATATCGGGGGTATCTTGGGAATTTTTGAAATTTGAGGGGTATTTTGGGAATTTCCTCAAATTAGAGGGGTATTTTGGTAATTTTCCCTTGTTTATAAGATTCAGTCGTCTAAGTATGGTAGGGTTCTAGATGAGCTCGACAAAGCGAAAGCGGGATGCAGAGGCACAGAAGGCCGTGCAATTGGCAGATGCACAGAAGCAGCTCTTGCTACTGCAGCGCAAACTTGCCAGACGTGACCAGCTTGACGAGCAGATAAGAGATATTTTTTCCGCTGTGGTTACTCATACATTAAATTTAGTACAAGCAGAAAGTGTGGAGCGTGAGGAGTTTCTCCTTAGGGAACGAGAGGAGGCCGAATCTCTACAAGAGAAGATCGAATCTCTAATACAAGCAGAAGGGCTTGATGAAGTGGGGACCATCCGTTCGCAGATCAAGGAGATTAAAACTCTAACACAAGGTAACAAAATGCTTGGCTGCATTAGTGTTTAATGCGTATGTCTAACTCTGGTGCATGCAGATCTCTCTGCGCCAACCTACATTGACAGGGTCCTTTCTGAGGGGCCCCCTTCGATTGTGGAGGCTGAAATTATCATAATAGGGTTGAAATTAGCCATATTAATCAAAAATTAATGGAAAATATATTAATTAAGTTTAGATTAAGTTGAGATACACATAAGAGCTGTATTAGACTATCATTAAGCTAGGAAAAATATCTTATAATTTTTTTAGTAATTTTCATAATTAATTAAGCAAACTTACACTGTTTTTTTGAGAAAACTAAAGAGGAAAATAATCAAATTGATTCAAAATGATTTAAGATAATTGTGAGAGATTAATTACATCTTAAAAAACCCATGGTAATTATATTAACCTCAGCTACATAATTTAACCAATTATCTTAGCAAAATTACACTATTTTTAGAACAAATTCAAAGGGGGAAATTCGCAAATTGATTCAAATTTTTTTGAGTCATTTATCAAAGGTTAATCACATGTTAGGGAACCCGTGATAATTATGTTAACCTCAGATAATTAATTTACCTAATTATCTTAGCAGAATTACACTATTTTTAGGACAAATTAAAAGGGGAAAATTAGTAAATTGATTCAAAATGCTTTGAGTTATTTACTAGAGGTTAATCACATCTTAGGGAACTGATGATAATTATGTTAACCTCACATAATTAATTTACCTAGTTATCTTAGCAGAATTACACTATTTTTAGGACAAATTAAAAGGGGGAAATCAGCAAATTGATTCAAAATGCTTTATGTTATTTATCAGAGGTTAATCACATGTTAGAAAACCCGTGATATTTTTTTAACTTTAGATAATTAATTTACCTAATTATCTTAGTAGAATTACACTGTTTTTAGGACAAATTAAAATAGGGAAATTAGCAAATTGATTCAAAATGCTTTGTGTTATTTATCAACAGTTAATTACATGTTAGGAAACCCTTAATAATTATGTTAACCTCATATAATTAGTTTATTTAATTAACTTAGCAGAATTACATTTTTTTAGGAAAAATTAAAAGGGAGAAAATAGCAAATTGATTCAAAATACTTTAGAATAACTATCAAAGATTAATCACATCTTAGGAAACCCATGATAATTATGTAAATCTCAGATAAATAGTTTACCTAATTATCCTAACCGAATTACACTATTTTTAGGACAAATGAAAAGGGGGAAAATAGCAAATTGATTTCAAATGCTTTAAGATAATTATCAGAGGTAAAGTACATCTTAGGAAACTCGTGATAATTATGTTGATCTCAGATAATTAGTTTATCTAATTATCTCAACAGAACTACACTATTTTTAGGAGAAAATAAAAGAGGAAAATTAGCAAATTAACTCAGAAAGCTTTGAGATAATTATGAGAGGTAAATTACATCTTAACTAAGTGGTGATTATTATCTTAATCATAGATAAATATTTTAGTTTATTATCCTAGTAGAAAACCACTATTATTGAGGGTAAATTAAATGAAGAAATTAATAAATCATGTGCAATGATCACATTCTATTTATCAGAGCTAGATTATAGAATAAAGAGGCCATGATAATTATGTCAAGGCTAGAAAAGTAGTATAGATATTTATCTAAGTCAAATTATACTAATGCTAGCTAAAAACTAAATGGAAAAATTAGTAAATCATGCTATATGATTACATTCTAATTATCAAAGCTAGATTATATTAGCAAAAGTCCATGATAACTATGTCAAGGTTAGAAAAATAATATAAGTGTTTATTTAAGTCAAATTATCCTAATTTTAGCTAAAAATTGAAGATGAAAATTATATAATTAAGTTGGAAAATTATAAGATAATTACTTGAGGTGAAAATATCCTTATCTACTTATGATAACTATACCATAGTTAATTAGTGAGGTCAAGAAATTATAATTGACCAAAAGTCCTATTTTTAATAAAAGATTAATTAAAATAAATAAACTTTGTGGTCAAAAGTTTTTTGGAAAATTATAGTAATTGTAAACCTATGATATCAAGTTGAGGAAATGAAATCTTTAAGAGAAAATAAATAGAATAAATATTAAGCCCAAAATAAGTAGATTCCAAGCTTAAAAGTCGATGGGAAAATGAGAAAAAAGATATAGAAAATTAGGAGAGCTTAGAAAACCCTTAGGGAAGCTATGAAAAAATTTATCTTGCCGATATAGACAAATAAGAAATTATTAGATCAAGAATTTACCAATTAAGACTACAAATTAACATGGATGGGTTACGGTTGAATACAAAGGTTAAGTCTAGATTTCGAATTATTTACCTAATGATTAGACTTCCTTTTTATAAGGATAAGAAGTTATGGCACCTAAAAATACCAGAGCCAATCCTACATCTGATGATAAGGACAGAGCTCTAAAAATGACTAGAGCGTCGCATGACGACAAAGGCGGGCCTAGTAGTAGGCCTACGGAGGAGAGTCTTCAAGTGTGAGTGCAGCAACAGATGGCCGTTCAATCCCAAGTGGGTTTCCCATTATTCAATTAAGTCTTTAAATAGTTTAAGTCCTTTTATAAGTTAGCAATGCATACGTAAGAAGTAAGTAAGAATCAGGAACGGAATAATTGACCAAAAATGGAAGGTAACTTCCAACATGCAATTGTTTATAATGTAGGAAAAAATTTCTTTTATAAGTTACAATTGCATACATAAGAAGTGAGTAAGAATTAGGAACGGAATAGTTGACCAAAAATGGAAGGTAACTTCCAACGTGCAATTGTTTATAATGTAGGAAATAATTGTTTGGGTTAAAACTGATTGAATTAGGAAAGATATGATTGATCATCCTTAAGACAGCTTGTCTCAAGACACCTCAGACTCCTTAGTATAAATTGATGATAATGATTGGCTTTCTAGCCACGGATAAGTCGGTTACCCCCATAAATGTTGAGTTTCTACTCCGTGTCTTGATGTTTCTACATAAGTTAGGATACCGTTTTTTTATCCTAGGGGATCCGCCCGGTTGTATGGGCAACTGGTTTGGTGAATGGGCACCCGAAATCTTGGGTGGGGGTTTATCCACTCCGGATTGTGAATAAGGAATGGGTGCCATTTTTTCACCCTTAGGTGATCTTGAGACAAGAAGAGTATTGGTCATGGTTATTATGGAAAATGTTTTGATTGACAGTACCCTGTCTTAAGTTTAAAGATGTCTGTTTGCTAAAAGAATGTTTTCAATACTGTTTTAATAAAATCCTATTATGAAGGATAAAAGGAATCATTATTTTAATTGTGATAAGAACGTGGTAACAATTAAATAACAAAAGAATCATGTGTGAGTGCAGGGTGGTAAGTGGGGATTGACTAATGTTGTCAGTCATGGATGGGTGGACTTGATTAGTCAGATAACTATCCATCCCTGCACACTAAAACGTTTAGAAAACTTCTTCACTTGGAAGAGGATTCCACCAGCGGCTGTGCCCTCACATCTGTTAGGGGGGGAAAAGCGTTGGTTGAGGATACCTTAGCCCAATTGTGGCAGTTATAGGGCCAAAATAGTTTTTTGGACTTTTAATACGTTGTCCAATTTTCGCTACGAGACAGGACTAGGTCTTCTTCTAAGGCTATAGACCCAAGCCATTGTCAATGGTAAAGGTCTATTCCTTGGATTTTTCTTGTTTAGAGACTCAGATTTTTATCAGACCTAGAGACCTGTCAAGGATCCCATCCCGATCTTGGTATTGGCGGGTTGGGACCTCACAAGTGGTATCAGAGCGTGTGTTTATTAAAGTCTTGGACCTTCGGAAAAGTTTAAGGCGTTACGTTGAAATAAGTGATCTTTGACAAATTCAATTAAAGATGTATTTCATTGAAAAGAGGGAGTGAAAGGAAGAGAGAGAATTATCTTCATCTTTGCAAGAAAATTTCCATCAGGCCTACTTCAAATTCATGGATTTCAACATTAGGTTTATGAGGGCTTGCCTATCCCGAGACTATTCAATGCGAAAAAGCGTGATAAAATGGCTGGATAATAGATTTTCTCCTTCCACTTGGACAGGATCTGGTGGATTTTTCTTCATTGATGCGAGAAAGTTAGAAGGTTTAGAACTAAATATGAAGAGACTCAAATGGACCGAAGATCTTCAAGTAATTGAAGTATACTTTTTCATTGGGACGGAGAATCAAGAAGAAACCCTTGTAATAGATGATATCCAAGTATCACAAAATCAGTGGGTGTTTGATCAGGTGTCTAAAGTAATCTACCCAGGTAGAATTAGGCCCATAGGAATAGGCCCTAGTTCTAATGGACCAAAAGATGCTGTATATTTTGATCCTATATCTGATCCACCCAAAGTCTGCAAGATTCTAGTATAAAATTGTCATCACCCTTGTAGATAGTAGGACCTTCATGGATGGTATTAACTCTTGTACCTATTATGGTTCTCACGGGTATGCTATAATCAATTTTGTTTATGTCTTGGTGATTGTCTTCATCTTGTGTGCAAAAGTTTTGAGTATGAAATAAGTTAAAATCATAAGTAAGAGAGACTTTATCTGGTACTAAATTCCACTAATTCAATCTCAGAGAAATACTCGTGTAAATAGCCTTTACACTGTTGCTCAAGAGAAAAAAATTACTACTAAAGAAAGCTCAACTCCCTACTTTCAAAGGAGAGGGACCCAATTTAGAGCGAGATGTCGAAGCATGGTTAGATGCTATGGACGACTATTTTAAAACTGCAGGAACTGCTAGGAAAACCAAACAATGTTAGGTATGTTCCGTCTCACGACGGAGATGCCAAACTTTGGTGAAAGCAACACTGCAGAGATAATCCCACAAGTAGTCCATCTTGGGAGAACCAACCTTAATGAACGAGGAAGATGAAAGAGCCACTTGCTTGGCTACAATTAGTAATCCTAGAGCTCAACAACAATAGGCAGTTTTGTAAACCACTATAAGTCGATAATATAAAACATTGAGTTACTTATATAATGGTATACATTATTTTCTTTCCCAAATTACTTAAGAAATCTAAAGTTAAGTTTGTATTCAATCAAGAAATCAAGGGTTGATCTAGCAAATGAGACAGAGATTCCCGATGATATGAAAAGAATTTGAATTTTGAGAATGAGATAGTTATCAAGAAACCAACTCACATTCTTTGTGCACTCGATAGCCTTCCTTGGAAAATAACCTAGATATGAAAGTATTAAGGTACGAAACTAATAAGAAGCCAAAAAGAACTCTTGGTATGATACTTCTTAAAACCCTTTACATATTGTTGGTTAACCAGGTTAGAGCACATAAGGGGTACCTCTGGTGCAATGGTGGAAGCTTGTGCCGAACGCAGACTACTCAGAATGGCAAGAACATGCCGAGAGCATTCAGATTGGCAAAGCTGAAATACATGATACTTGGCGAACTCTAATTGCTCTTAATGGTCAGTTAGACCGAGCGCGTTCATGTTGACAAGGTGGATATATAGATCTTTTATGGAATTGATTTAACTTGGTTTTTGAGATGATACAAATGGTTTGTAAAGGTTTTTAAGATGGGCTCAACACTAAGAGTTTCTTGAGAAAAATTTGGCTAGCAAGTAACTCCAACCAGAAACTAGAAAGAACTCTTAGAGTAATCAGTAATATTTGGTAAAGTGGAAAGGTTATCCCTTCGAAGATGCCACTTGGGAGGATGAATTTCTCTTCTCAAAGATTTTCCCAATTTCGATTGAGATGAGGGCATCTCAAATTCTTAAGTTGGGGTGATTGTAAGGTTTCCAGTTTTTGAAACTTTAAAGATTGTATAAAGCTTAATCAAACTGATATGATTATTAAAAAATCAATGTAGAATTGTCCAACCGTGAAAAATATTGGTATTTTTGGAATCTTAAGCACAGCAAACCCTGGGCTAGAAATTTTCAGAACAGAATTCCAATAAAATCTGGAAAAGTTACGGGCTTTGAAAGGTTACACTATGAATTTAATTAGTTAAGTAAAATTGAATGGTTTTAGTAATTATTATTAATAAAGACTTTCTTATCCTAAGGTTCTAGAAAATTATTGATATTTCCAATTTTCATCATTAAAAATCACAGAAATTAGTAAAAGTCGATTCTGTGTATCTAGGGGGTGTGTTGGGTAATGATGAACTTTCCCAGACTAGATTTAGCAACAAGGGACGTTTTTGAAGTTGCATGGCTGCTTGGGATGCAAGTTACTGCCATTTTCCAACCTGTGAGTATCCAGAAACCTATAAATATGATCCTTGCTTCACAATTTCAGACAGACTCGGAGCCTTGGCACACTCTCTCTCATCTAGAGACACCGCTACGCAGAAATCACTAGAGATCAAGATCTAGTTGGTTAATTAAACGGTAATTAACCTAATCCTTCTTAATTAGCAAAGGTAGATTAATCTATTTTTTTAATAAATTAAAGATTAATCCTATGTATACTCAAAAATCTTCTCTTAATTAAATATTCTCTGTTGATTGTTGTGCGTAGGGATATTAAGCTAATTAATTATTATATTATAATAGGGTTGAAATTATCCATATTAATCATAAATTAATGGAAAATATATTAATTAAGTTTAGACTAAGTTGAGATACTTATGAGAGCTGTATTAGACTATCATTCAGCTAGGAAAATTATCTTATAATTTTTTGAGTAGTTTTCATAATTAATTAAGCAGAATTACACTATTTTTTAGAGAAAAATAAAGGGAAAAATAATCAAATTAATTCAAAATATATTAAGATAATTATCAAAGGTTCATTACATCTTAGGAAGCACGTGATAATTATGTTAAACTCAGATAATTTATTTAACTAATTATCTTAGCAGAATTATACTATTTTTAGGACAAATTAAATAGGGAAAATTAGCAAATTAATTCAAAATGCTTTGAGTTATTTATCAAAGGTTAAGCACATGTTAGGGAACTCGTGATAATTATATTAACCTCAGATAATTAACTTACCTAATTATCTGAGCAGAATTACACTATTTTTAGGACAAATGAAAAAAAGAGAAATTAGCAAATTGATTCAAAATTCTTTGCGTTTTTTATCAAAGGTTAATCATACGTTAGAGAACTCGTGATAATTATGTTAACCTCAGATAATTAATTCACCTAATTATGTTAACAGAATTACGTTGTTTTTAGGACATTAAAATGAGAAAATTAGCAAATTGATTCAAAATGCTTTGAGTTATTTATCAGAGGTTAATCACATGTAAGAAAACCCGTGATAATTATGTTAACTTCACATAATTAATTTACATAGTTATCTTAGCAGAGTTACAGTGTTTTTAGGACAAATTAAAAGAGGAAAATTAGCAAGATGATTCAAAATGCTTTAAGTTATTTATCAAAAGTTAATCACATGTTAGGAAACCCGTGATAATTATGTTAACCTCAGATAATTAACTTACCTAATTATCTTAGCAGAATTACATTGCTTTTAGGACAAATGAAAAGGGGAAAAACAGCAAAATTGATTCAAAATGCTTTGAGTTATTTATTAGAGGTTAATCACATGTTAGGAAACCCGTGATAATTATGTTAACCTCAGATAATTAACTTACCTAATTATCTTAGCAGAATTACATTTCTTTTAGGACAAATGAAAAGGGGGAAAACAGCAAAATTGATTCAAAATGCTTTGAGTTATTTATTAGAGGTTAATCACATGTTAATTATCTTAGCAAAATTACACTATTTTTATGACAAATTAAAACAAGAAAATTAGCAAATTGATTCAAAATTCTTTTTATTATTTATCAAAGATCAATCACATGTTAAGAAACTCATAATAATTATGTTAACCTCAGATAATTAGTTTACCTAATTATCTTAGCAAATTACATTGTTTTTAGGACAAATTAAAAGGGAAAAAATAGCAACTTGATTCAAAATGCTTTAAGATAACCATTACAGGTTACTCACATCCTAGTAAACCCATGATAATTATGTTAACCTCAGATAAATAATTTAACTAATTATCTTAGCAGAGTTACATTGTTTTTAAGACAAATTAAAAGGAAAAAAATAGAAAATTACTTCCAAATGTTTTAAGATAATTATCAAAGTTAAAGTACATCTTAAAAAATTCGTGATAATTATGTTGATCTCAGATAATCAGTTTACATAATTATCTCAGTAGAATTACACTATTTTTAGAGAAAAATAAAAGGGAAAAATTAGCAAATTAACCCAAAAATCTTTAAGATAATTATCAGAGGTCAAATACATCTTAACTGACTCATGAATATTATCTTAACCACATATAATTATTCTAGTTAATTATCCTAGTAGAAAACCACTATTATTGAGGATAAATTAAAGAGGGAAATTAGTAAATCATGTGCTATGAATACATTGTATTTATCAAAGCTAGATTATAGAATAAAGAATCCATGATAATTATATCAAGGTTAGAAAAGTAGTATAGATATTTATCTAAGTCAAATTATACTAATTCTAGATAAAAACTAAAGGGAAAAATTAGTAAATCATGCTATATGATTACATGATATTTATTAAAGCTAGATTACATGAGGAAAAGGTCGTGATAACTATGTCAAGGATAGAAAAGTAATATAATTATTTATTTAAGTCAAATTATCCTAATTTTAGCTGAAATTTGAAGATGGAAATTATATAACTAAGTTGGAAAATTATAAGAAAAATACTTGAGGTCAAAAATATCCTTATCTACTTGTGGTAATTATACCATAGTTAATTAGTGAGGTCAAGAAATTATAATTGACCAAAAGTCCTATTTTTAGCAAAAGATTAATTAAAATAAATAAACTTTGTGGTCAGAAGTTTTTTGAAAAATTATAGTAAGTGTAAACCTATGATATCAAGTTGAGGAAATGAAATCTTTAAGAGAAAATAAATAGAATAAATATTAAGCCCAAAATAAGTAGATTCCAAGCTTAAAAGTCGATGGGAAAATGAGGAAAAAGGTATAAAAAATTATAAGAAAATTAGGAGAGCTTAGAAAACCCTTAGGGAAGCTATGAAAAAGGTTATCATGCCGATATAGACAAATAAGAAATTACTAGGTCAAGAATTTACCAATTAAGACTACAAATTTAACATTGGATGGTTTACGGTTGAATACAAAGGTTAAGTTTAGATTTCGAATTATTTACCTAATCATTGGATGTCCTTTTTATAAGGATAAGAAGTGTTTGAAGGACTCGGAACAGGACCAACTGCCAAGAGACCGGGGGTTGAACCAAATAGACACGTCAGACCAACTGATTTTTAGAAATGGGTCATAAAATACAGTGGATCAGGGGATCCATATGACCACTTAGCAAGCTTTAAGCAAGTGCTAAGAGCAAAACGTATTTTCGATTTCCATACCCAATTCGAGGGGTTTGGAATGACATTAGAAGGAAAAGCATTGACATAGTTCCAAAACATTCCACCAAGGTCAATCATGGACTTGAATACATTAGCTCAAGGATTTGTAGCTGCTTGTTCCAAAACGGGGATCAAACACAATACGGTAGCTCAAATCTACAGCTTTAAACAAAAACATGGTGAGACTGTTAGGGATTGTGCAACTCGAATGAAACAATACATTGCCAGATGCCCAGGGCTAGAGATACCTACAGAAGAACGACTTGTACCTTTGTTTCTAGAGGGACTGCTAAACAAAGAACTTCATGCAATACTCTATACTAAAAAGCATACAATCCTAGAAGAGTGTGTGTCAAATGTTATTGACTTGGGAGAAAATTGTGATATTTTAAATGAAGAATATGTCCCTAAGGATAATCAAAGTGAGAAAACAACATCCACTAAACCAGCACAAGTGGGAACGGCTGCTGCAGTACCACTCTTAACCATAGAAGGTTTAAAAGGATGAACGACATGATAAACAACATGCAAAAAACACCTATGAGGGGACCAGGACACAGGATACCTCCACAGGGTCAACCAATTAGACCACAAAAATGGTGTGCAATTGAGGGTAAATGGACCAACCATGAGACCCACGAGTGCTACTTCAGACCAAAGTATGATGGGAATGTTCAGTACGTGTCCATGTGGCCACAAGGACAACCCATGTGCAGATATCAGCCTAATATGGCCCAAGCTCAAAGACCACCAATGGGTATGGAAAGACCTCAACCTGTGTTGGGACAACAACCTCTGTATCCAAGACATAATGTAGTGCCTGTAAAGTACATGCACTCTGAAGAAGTCATAGATGAACAAGCATTAGGGCCTGTTACACCCTATGCAGAGCCTAGTCCATCTATAGTAATGATAGAAGGAGATTGGTATAATTCACATCCACCACCAATGGAAGAACCCATGACTTATTCTCCACCAGAGCTCGCACCAATGTATTATGTAGCTAATCAAGGTGTCATACCTCCCATGGTAACACCCATGATCAAGCCAAGAACAAGAAACTGTCATAAATGTGGTGATGATCAGTGATGATCATTGGAAAAATGAATATCCAGAGCCTGACAAAAATCTCAAACCAGTTGAGCATATTGCATACAATGTTGCAAAAAGGGAGGACACTTTCCGAAAGATTGTCATAGAAATCCTCTCAACAAGGGTAAAACCGTAGTAAACGTTTTCAAGAGTTTTTTGGAATACGTGATTGCTCATATGTACATACCCATGCATGGTGCATCAAATAAAGGATTGCCCATTTTCCAGAGCCAGGTGGCTACATGGGGCCCACATGTATACAGGTAAAACAGCATGTACATAGTAGCCATCACACCTTGGGAAAATTTCGGTAGAGTTTCCCCAGAAGTAGAGCAGTAAGAACCTAAAATATAGACTGTATGTGTATGCATAGACTGCCAACAATAGAACCCGAGCATCAAGTAGGAATCACTAGTACATAGCCTATTTTGAGGTCACGAAAAGGGTGCTACCTGTATCACCGAAAGGATCTCCACATTTAAGAATCCCCCAGATCCGAATAAAACCTCACACGAAGGCTTATGCAAATCTCGTATAGTCAAGTCTCAGAAATGACTATCTTCCAGACCAAGTCTCAGAAATGGTTGGGATTGCCACCACACTAATACTGGTGATACTGGCCACACTAATACTGGTACCAAATATGGCTCCACAAAGGCGTACAATGGCAGTTTCCACAAGTAACGTACAATCCAGAATACAATGCGCTCGAGCAGGCGCTCAATGATGCATACCCACAACAACTGCAAGTGACTCCACTGCTAGTATATCACTGTACTCCAGCTACCTATACCTGTGTGAATCACCTGTACCTGTACCTGTACCTGTACCTGTACCTGTACCTGTCCCTGTAACCTGTAACCTATAGTTTGCAACCTGTAATCCCGAATCTCGAAGCTTGAAGCTTGAAGCAGAAGGTACTCGAAGAAGATCCTCAGTGGGGGCACCAAAAGAATGTGAACGGGATGGAAACACACAAAACGCCTCTATAACAACCCGACACACACTCTTGGAATGATATACACACACACTATGGGGCACCACTCAGCTTACACAACCCACCTGGCCGAGACAGGGAACACACTGATGGATTGAGAGGAGAGAGACTACCCATTTACCCACTCTACACAGAGACACACACACATACCCAAAAAACGCAGTTCAAAAGAGGAGAATTTCTGATATTTAGATACAATTGAGCTTGGGCCAACACCAATGGGGCAAATAGCTCACACAATATGGGTAAAATATACCAGATACAATCACAAATTGGAGCAGAAGCTTCTCTCATAGGAGAAACTTACTAAAACTAGAAAGTCATCAAAAAGTGTTCTGGACTTGATTAGGGCATTACCCCTAGAAAGAAACCTGCAAGTTTCCCTTTCTCAGGTGGAGGAAATTTCTTTTGTCCAAGAAGTTCCTAAGTACTATGATGGGTTTGTTTCGTATGAGTTTCCACCTTCAATGAATAAATCTTTCATGACTGGAATGGAGAAAAAATATGATAGTCATCCATGGATAAAGCATGTGACAAGCAACAAGAGTGACAGCTTATCTGGATAGTGAGCTTCAGTGGATGTTCTAGTCATCTTCATTGTGCCAATCTTGATTGCCCTTACTACCATACCTAGTACATCCATGTTTAATGAATCTTAGTGGTGTGTAAGTCTATCAATATTGGTTCTAAAGGATTTGATAACCAAAGAGTCGGGCTCGATCATGTGTGTTCACTACAAGAAAATGCTAGAGTTTATTAAAACATGCCATGTTGTCATCTATTATTTCACTCCTCAAGAAAAATTTGAAGTGACACGATGTGTTCTACACCTAGAGCATCACAAGCACCCAGTTGCAAAAGGGAAAACTAGAATTTTCTTTGAGCATGTTCTAGAGATTTTACATACGTGTGCATAGATGAATGGGTTCAAGAAATCTATCCCTATTTTTTTATCCAAGTAAATTATCTTCTCTTGCAACCTTTAATATTTGTAAAAACTCACTCTATTTTGTGTTCGCTCAAAAATCTTTGCTCGGAGGGCATGATTCCTCGTGTTTAAGAAGGGATTGTGATAGTTTTAATTATGCTTTAATAAAAGATGTTGTGTTCTTTAAGGATGGTAAAATCCACTTAAGAGAGATAGGTCACCCTTGAGAACTAACTTTGGCAAGGGGAAAATGCAAACCTTAGTTGAAGATATGGCAGCTAACCATGCCACCTCTTCAATTGAGGCAACTACTTATGGAGTGAAAATTGAGCATCTTAGTGATCAAGAGGTGAATGATCACCATGGTAGAATTTGGCCAAACGTCATGGAGCAAGCTAGAAAAGGAAAGCTTACAAAAGAGATTCTGCATGAAACAGGTGATTGTATACGTCTAAAAACAGATTGGAGTGATCCAGTGGTCTCAGTGTCCATGCATGCCTACATTGGAAGAAAAGCGTAGGCATGAAAATGGTGATGAAGGGCCTTCATGAAGAGCTACAAAAAGTGGAGGAAGGAATGATGCAACACCTTCACGACCCGAGGGATTCACCATGGAAAACTTACTGCACCACGTAAGTGCAGAGAAGGGGAGTTTTTTACAAGTTAGATAAGCGTATAAGTTACGGGCAGGTCCCCTAGTAATATATCTCCCAAGCTTAAGAATTAAGGGAGGGGGTATTATATTTGCGGGGGGGGGGGACCTAACCCGAGTTGATTACTTATAATGATTGGTCACCGGTGTGCACTACAAGTCGGATGAATTTTGGGGACATTTTTTATCAAGTCACATATCAAATTTTGTATTAAGTCGGTCATAGATAAGGGTTGAATTGCGGCAGGTCAAGAGTTGATTTACACTAGCTTTGGATGGGTCAAAATTGGATGAGTAACCAGAGTGCAGGCTGATTGGGCACATAGTTTGAAGTTCAAACTAAAACACATTGAGGCTACATCTAGCTATCATATAGAAGAGGTTCCTTAGTACATTTCCAGTCACTATTCTACACACTCTTTGACTAGTTTTACTCAGTTAGATCATGTGAGACCTAAATTTTATATGTAAGATAGGGGTATGATAGTTTTCTTCATTGATTGTCGTATAAGTGTAGAAAGGGGGGTCATATTCTCTAATATGAGTCGTATATAGGGGTTTTATCAAAGCTTCCTGCTTGTAGGTGGCGTCCCATTTTGTATATAGAGTGAAGCCTCCGGGCTTCTGAGCGCCACCAACACAAAAGGCACATTCACCAGAAGACCATGGAGGAGTCTACAACAAGGAAGAAGAAGGATCCAACAAAAGGTAATCCAAAAGGACCAGCTTACAAACTACAATTTGACATTGAGCTTGCTATAAACTTGAAGAAAGTGCTAGGAGAGAGGATTTTGAACAGCAAGGTTGAGTTTACTTTGGGAGAGGTGCTTGGCATGGCCAAACATGAATTCCATGAAGAAATTATTGACATCATCAAGAGAAAGAGGCAAAGACTTGGAGAGGCTATTCGCCCACAATCTGAAGGCGATACTATGAAGTCACAAGGAGTACAAGTTCAAGCTAAAGAAGGGGATGAAGCTATGGTAGGATGTTACCAATCTTCTTGGAAGGCAAGACAAGTGAAATTTGTTGATTATGGGGAAGAAGCTCAAGGCATTCCTAGGAGTCACTATTCTAGAAGTCACTAGGTGCGGGCTACTATAGAAACATTGGTCAAGGTAGGTGATCTTGAAGAACCATTTTTTGCCTTAATTGACCATGAATCTAAAATATTATAATGTCAAAAAGTCTTTACAACAAATGTAAATGGTCAATGGACACTGAACATGGTTGTATGGTTAGAGTGGCAAACAATTCATCATGTGAATTGTATGCAACATGTCCAAGTGTAAAGGTGACAATAGGTGATGTAAAGGTTGAATAAAACTTCTTTATATAGAACACGTCTTCATATCATCTTATCCTTGGACAGCCCTACATTGTGGGAGTTTGAATGGAAAAAAAGGTAATGGATGATGGTTCAACTTATGACAGGATAGAAAGTAAAGATGGTAAACGTGATGTTCAATTTCTCATAGTTTTTGTAAACCATGAAATAAATTGTGACAACCTCAGAGATCATCCAAAGGTGAGCAAAGAGTTTCATGATCATACGGGAATTATGGATTTTTGCCAATTACCATTGTAAAGCGGGATTGTAATGGTACAGAATGAAAAAGGTTCTTGCCTCATACAAAAATGGGTGAAACTTTTCCTATGGGCTCCTTGATAATAAGGAATGGATCAGTATGCTTTACAAAACTTGAAGATTTGAAGAGATGTGAGAAGAAATATGTACATAATGTACAAACAGGCATGAAAGAGAGTGGCTTAGAGCCTACTAAAAATATTTTGGGTTTGTGTGAGCAAGTTTCTGATGTAGATATTATGGGTGAGCTTGATGCTATAATGGAGTCTAGTTTGCATCTTGATAATGAACTTGTGGAAGTATACTATGTGGAAATATATCAAGTCATAGAAGACTTTAAACAAAACCAATGTTTCAATAAAAAATTGGCCCAAAAGTCCATGTTGAAATTACATACAAGAGTGTAGCAAAGGAGGTGAAACCTGCTTCACCCTTACCACCCAACAACAGGGAAAAGATTGAGCAAGCTTCTTTACAACCAAGTTTGAGGAATCCTAAAAAGATTGGGCACACCTTCACAAAGGAGTATTTTCAAGAGTTGTAGATTGGCTGCGAGGAGTTTCTAACACAGGAGGAGACAAAGAGTCTCAAAGAAATGCTTTCAAAGCATGTTAAGGGTTTTTCATTTGAGCCACATGAGATAGGATGTGTTGATCCTTGTATCATATCTCCTATGGTAATTTTTACAATACCTCATGTACCTTGGAATCTACAGCCTATTCCCATTCCAAAGGCTCATTTGCCAAAGTTAGTAGCTTCTCCACTCGAAGGGCCTTCATGAAGATATCTACAATCTGCTCATTTGTTTCCATGTACTCAAGGTCCATGTCACCTACTAAGACCCTCTCTCTGATGAAGTGGTATTGCACCCCACTGTGCTTCATTCTAGCATGAAATACTGGGTTTTGTGCCAAATGTATTTTGTTGAGGTTGTCACAATAGATGACAACTGGCCTCTATACCCGTACTCCAAAGTTGTGAAGTAGAAATCCTAGCCATGATACCTCACATGCCGCCACTGCAACACCCTTGTACTCTTCCTTTGTACTCAAAAGAGAAATTGTACGTTTCTTCTTGCTGCTCCATGTGATAGCAGCACTCCCAAGGGAAAACGTGAAGCCACTGGTAGACCTGCGATTGGATGTACTACGAGCCCAATCCGCATCTGTGTGGCCATAGAGATGAAACTCCACATTAGCCCTATAAAAGAGTGCATACTACAAAGTAGCACTTACATAGTGCAAAGTGCGCCTCATTGCATCTAAGTATGGTTTCTTGGGAGACTGCATAAACTGACTCACCAATCCAACTGTGTAGTTCAGATATAGACATGAGATAGTCAAGTAGATCAACCTGCCCACAATCTTCCTAGCATTCTCAAGCACTTGACCTACATCTTCCCCAATTGCAATTGGCTTACAATCAGCCATACCATACTTTTTCAGCATGTCCAAAGCATATTGCCTTTGTGAAAGCCATACACCCTCTTATGTGCAAATAATTTCAATGCCCAAAAAACATTGTAGGTCTCCCAAGTCTTTTATCTCAAACTCCTACATAAGTAGAGCATGTACACCCTCTACTTCAACCACATTATCACCTCCAACAATCAAATCATCCAGATAAATGCATATCACCACAATTTCTGCCTCATTATTTTTCACATACAATGAATGATTTACATTAGACATTTCAAAGCCCAATGAAATGAGGAATGCCATAATTCTCTCATACCAAGCTCTAGGTGCTTGCTTTAGCCCATACCATGCTTTCTTTAACCTGCATATAAGGTCACGTAGCCTCATTTTTGCATAACCTTGTGGGTGCTCCATATACTCCATTCAAAAATGCATTCTTTACATCCATTTTCTTCAACACCCATTTTAACACGACAGCCACTGCAACACACGAACAATAGCATCTTGACTATGGAGCTGAATGTCACCTCATATTCAATCCCATAAGTATGCGCATATCCTTTGCCTACAAGCCTAGCCTTGTACCTACTCACACTCCCATCAGCATTATGCTTTATTTTATAAACCCATTTACATCCAATTTCCTTTTTACCTTTTGGTAATGGCGCCAAATCCCATGTTCCATTTCCATCAAGTACAACCATCTCTTCATCCATAGCTTGCCGCCATTTTTCATCTTCAATAGCATCCTCAAAAGGTGTGGATTCTACCTACTCTGTAATCTTTTCCACATATGAAAGCTTATCTAAACTCATGTGAAATGTGCTCATCTAAACTCTGCTCGGATCAAGCTTACTTCTTAGCTCATGTGAAACATGCACATAAGCAATACATCCGAACACTTCAAAATTTGACACATCCGGGTTTTCACCATTGAAGTTCTCTTTAGGTATCATATCATGTACTATAGCAATAGGGGTTGCTCTAGAAACTTTTGAAATGTGCATGTTCTTCTGTTTAGCAACACCATTTTGTTGTGGAGTATACCTGCATGAAAACTGCTTCTAAATTTCATGCTTTATCAGAAAAAGTTGAATTCATTGGATAAATATTCTCCCCGTCCATCTGACCTCATGCACTTTACATGTTTCCCAGTCTGTTTTCAACATAACTTTGAAATTTTGAAAGTGCATAAACACCTCACTTTTGTGCTTTATGAAATAGATCCATACCTTCTGTGTATGGTCATCGATGAAACTCACATAGTATCTACATCCAGCCATAGATAAAGTATTTTCCGGACCCTATACATCCGTATGCACTAAATCTAATGCATTCTTAGTTGGATGCTTATCATGAGGAAATGATGCTTTTGATTGCTTTCCACATTGACAAGCTTCATAAACTTTCTGCATTTTAGCAACTTTAAATGTACGTAAACCTGTAACCATCCAATCAATTTGTATCATTTTCAGCCTTTGCAAATTTACATAACCTATATGTTTGTGCCAAATCTCAATATCTGGAACAACATCTGCACCTCGTGAAAACATGGCAGCATTCACCTCGAGCACATTTACATAGAAAGTAAATAGTTTGTCCAATTTCTTTCCTTGTGCAACCAATCCTCCATCCTTGTTAAGTAAATCTAAGACCATCAAAGTAAATCTGACCTGCAAACCCTGCTTAACAACCATTTGTGCAACAGAAACCAAGTTCTTTGTAATGTTAGGTACATGCTATACATCAACCAGGTACTTCATTTACCATCTATCATAGACAATGGTACATTTCATGTATACATAATGAGATGTACAGTATCATCCCCAATTTCCACATAACCAGGACTTTGTAAAGTCTTCATTTCTTTGAACCATTCACCATGACTGGTGATGTGATTCGATACACTAGAATCCACATACCAGATATTATCATTGGATTTTGCTACATTTGCAGACATAGTGTTCAACATGTGCTACACCACAAATAGCCTCTCAGGCTCATCTACATTTGTGCTCATGGTTGCATAATTGTTTTGCTACCTCCTCTCTAGATAGTCATGTTCAAAGTGTCCATGTCTTCCACAACCCCAACATACTATAATTCTGTTTGACATGCATTATTGTGTTGCGTATTTCCACGACCTCTTGGACTCCCCCTACCCCAAAAGTTTCCTCGACCACCTTTGTTTTGACCCTAATTGTTATTTTATTGTTGTGCTTGGTGGTTGCCTCTTCCTTAGCTTCATCCACGCCTTGTACCACGTCCTCTTCTTTTTTCTCTGTTGTTGAAAAGGACCTGTTCAGAATTGTTTGCACCCTGCATAGAGGAGTCTTCCTCAAGTCCCTTCTCTTCCACAATCGCTATGGACACCATATCTCTGAACGAGGGAATGTTCTCTCGAAGATGGATGCCAATTTTCAATTGTTTGTATTCTGGACCCAAACCTTGCAGACAGACTTCTACTTTATCATCATCATCGACTATAACACCAATCAATGCAAGTGACTTATATACTTTATCATCATCATTGACTATGACACCAATCAATGCAAGTGACTTATATATGTTCTTTATCTTTAGCAAATAGTCATTAATAAGCTGATTTTTCTTTTGCATAGTATTCAGCTCAATCTTCAATTGTAGCTTCCTTACCTTTGTGTTGGTCACATCCCAATGACAATAATGTGTCTTAAGCCTCCTTAGGGGTATGAGCATCTTGTATATGCTCAATCATAGTGTCTTGCACACTCACATAAAGCTAGTATATGACCTTCTGAGCTCCCCGGTTCCAATCTTTAAACGTCTTTATTTGCGCAATACTTACACCTTCCTCTAGTAATGGTGGTGTTGTCTCTTGCTCTCCATCAATGTAGTCCAAATAACCTATTTCCATAAGAAAAATGGTCATTTTGAACTTCCAAGCATGGAAAGTGTTCTTGTTTAGCTTCTCACTGACAATCTGGTTGCCCTTCAAACCCTTCACCAGGTTCTCTGAACAGTCTGCTAAAAATATTTAATTATCATCTGTAACCAAAATGTATGTACATACACCTATTTCACTGTGCTAAACAATGTTTGTGCACAGTACAACCGAACTGAAGCGTTCTCCACCACCAATATGCAAATTTGCAAAATCCCAAAACACGACATTTTTGCATGCCAATGCACTCTAAAACGGAATCAAAATGTGCCCAAAATAAAAATCCAACTACACAATCACAATCGAAAAGACTATATAGAACCCTAAAACACACAATATCCAAAAGGAATCAGCTCAATCGCAGATCGTTGACGATTGCTCTCGAGAATAACGAGGTCGCTTCCTAAGCTGCTCTTGCTTGCTGACTCACGTGCTACAAAGATATTCTAGGCATCCATATGTTCGGGCCAACTAAGTGCAATTGGCCCGAATATATGGTATAAAATTGCTCACATTTTGAGGCTCACACTGACACACACACATTCACCATGAATAAATGGACCTCTTTAACTGCATAAACCTGTAACTTTTTTTTCAAATATCTTTTTTTAAGCCTTTCTTGTAAATATAATTTTGTAACCCTTTGAAATTAAACTCACATGCTACAAAGACATTCGAGGCATCCATATGTTCGAGCCAATTAAGTGCAATTGGCCCGAATATATGGAGTGCAATTGCTTATAAATTGGGAAAAAGCGGAGGTGAACTCCATACAAAATGGGCCCAATTGAGTGCAATTGGTTGCAAATTGGGCAAAAATTGAGGTGAATTCCATACAAAGTGGACCCAATTCAATTCAATCAAGGGGGAACACTTGCTTCTACACGTACAAGACTATTTTTGACTACATTTGCAAGCAATTCAACTCAACTTCCTCTCTGTCAACCAGCTTGCATTTGAGTTCATGAGTTTTGCACCATCGTTTCATTATAATGTGTAGAATTTACTATTCTCTTGCTCTTATCACAATACCGCTCTAATAAAATTGCAACCTCTTTATTGACCACTACGAATTTTTGTGAGCTTCTATATAAGTCCGTGCCACGAATGGACAATAAAGGCAAAAGAAATTAGAAATTGCAAGAAAAGTCTAATAGTCATCAATTAGAAAGAGCTCAATCTAGTTCTGCGTCAAAACAAAATATATTTGTTAGTGCAAAAAGGGTGCTTTATTTGCAACATTGTCCTAAAGGCTTCAAAATAAATATATTCACTATTCACTACTTACATAGTGCAAAGACATTAAAGGGAAATTAAGCAAAGAAAAACACAAATGTTAATAATGTGCACTCGACCATCTCTCTTTATATAAACACAGAAAGTCTTTTCATTTCCTGAACTCACCCATCAAATATTCCCACTTGATGTTTTGAAAGGCTTTTTAATTTTTTGAGATTGGGGAGATCTAATCGCGACATTGTCTATTTAGTAATCGAGAATCAAGAATCAAGAATTATTTGAAGGCTGAATGTATATGAGCTCAGATGTTCCATCATGGCTTTGTCAAATTCTCATTCATACCTCACATTCAATCTTCGCCTCCGGAGTTCAGTATTGAAAGCATTAGTGCTGTACACTTTTCTATGTGCGATATGATAGCTCGCATTTGGCATGCCACAACTTTGTTTCATACAAAAAGAATACAAACCCAGATTTAAGGCTCCTTGTAGTCCAGATTGCTATATGGAGAAAACAGCTCTTGAAACCAGCTTGTCTTCCTCCAAGGGTTCCATCCAAAGTCTCTGCACATCTCATCACAATGCCATATAGGTGCTGACGCATTGCAAACCTTTTGATGGAAAAAGGGCGAAACTGCACTCATGTGTCTGATCCACTGTTGTGCATTCTTTTCCATGTCCAACACACTTGGTAGAGAGAAGCTCCCTTGCAAAAAATGGGCAAGCCATCGTGCACTCATTTCTGATGCCAACATGTATGAAGACTTTAGCTGATAGCCAAGGATAGCCAAATGCGGAATCCGTGGATGAATTGTTCCTCTGCTTGCTCAATTGAATGTCCACAAGAACAAAGCCTTCAATTAGAAGGGTGCCTCTCTCTCTCTCTCTCTCTCTCTCTCTCTCTCTCTCTCTCTCTCTCTCTCTGGTGTGTGTGTGTGTGTATTGTGTGCTAATAAAAAGAGGAAAATGGTATAACCTTTCTATCACCCAAGTGTAGTAGATTGGTTATGCCATTTCCCTCTTGAATAAGAGGTCTTGAGTTCAACTCTCCTCATCGGATAGATCTTTAAGGTCTCTTGGGATAGTTTCCTATGACGTTAAAACTCTCCTCCTCTCTCTCTCTCTCTCTCTCCGGATAGTTCCTACAACATTAAAAACTTCATTTGTGTGTGTGTGTGTGTGTGAGAGAGAGAGAGAGAGAGAGAGAGAGAGAGAGAGAGAGAGAGAGAGAGAGAGAGAGGAAGCTGAAAAAACCTCTATTACCCAAGTGTAGAAAATTGTGTATCTCAATTCTCTCTAGAACAACAGATCTTGAGTTCAAGACTCATTGGATATATCTTTGAGATCTCACGGAGCGACATCAAAAAACTCTCACTCTCTCTCTCTCTCTCTCTCTCTCTCTCAGGGGGGAGGGGGGGGGGGGGGGGGGGGGGGGGGGGGGCGGGCAGCACCAAGAGACCAATACAGAACAAGAGAGAAGAAGACATAAAGAGAAGAACCAGGGAAGAAATATACCTGTATAATGGTATCACTCCAGAAGGATCCAGCAATAAAGAGGAATATTCGATTGGAAGTAGGGACAGTATTTTCTTGTGACTGTCAAATCCTGTGCCTAAAATAACTACGTCGGCCGGCACAAATGTACCATCATGGAGCACAACCCCATCTTTGCAAAAGCTCCATTCACCGGTCTTGTGAAGAACAATTTCACCCTCCTCGACTCTCGGGAAGAACTCATCTGGTACAAGAAAAGTTTTGCATGCAGAAGCATGTGTCCAAAAGGAATGCTTTGGCACAAGCCCGTATTTCAATAGCGGTAAATGCCACAAGAGGTAAAGCTCGATGACCTTGGAAGATAGCCATTTCTGCATGCTAACATCAAATGTGTGAGCACAAGATCAAGTTTGAAGTTAAGAGTGCCATAAGATTCAATGTAAGATCGCGCTTGCGCTTCTACTCAACTCAATGCAGAGGAAAAGACCAGTTTGTAGTCCGTCTGAGCATCCTTCGGTGTTAACAAGGGCAGGCACACACGCATGGGAATCTTTATTACAACCACATACATACCATATACACGCATTGCATGCATTAATGTATGAGTGCATGTGCAAAAAGAGCTATTTACAAATACGATTCTGGAGAAATTTTCGATCTATCAAAAGTGAGAAAGGACACTTAAACCATCATTACCAGGGGGCAGAGACAGACGGACAATATGCTTAAGAGCCAGCCTTGGCCCGGCTTAGGATGCATCAGCTCTGCAAAGTGAGTTAAGTAGAAAAGTGACAGGAACTTCCCAAACAGGTTCCTATCAACAGTAATCCAATTTGTGGTTCTGAATATGAGATGACAAGGATGGCCTTGAGCACCTGAAAATTTTCCAATAGGTCTCTTTCAAAAGCTCCTCCAATTCACCCGGATGGCATAAATAAACCTTCTAAATGACCTGCGCTTCCAATATATTGAAAATAACCATGTTACCTTGATTGGCAGTTGTCGCTTCCATTGTGATATCAATAGCAGATTTCATGTATCCAACAACAATAACTCGTTTTCCCTTGAGCATCTGTTGGGCAGACGCATTATCCAGCATTGCATATTCCATAGCATGCATCACCTTCCCTGAAAACGAGTCGGGCCCTCTATTGAGAGGAAAAGTAGGATAACTCGGATCTCCATATCGGCCCACACACAGTACTAAAAAATCGAACTGTAGCCACTGCAAATAAAGCCTTGTATTGAAGTGGAAAATCAACCTTTCTGTATTGACAAGCTCATATAATGGCACAACACCTTGTAATAACCCATAGACTACCTACAGAGCTATAACATGTGTGTACACACACAAACGCACACGCATAAATACATGCATACACATAACTCATACATACGCATGGTCAGTCAATTCATGATCCAGTCATACATACATGCTTATGCACACGTTTATCCATCCAAATGTCGATAGTCACCTCATGGTGGACCTTGTCATCTAGTTGGAAGTCCCGCCTCTCAACTCGTACATCCCAAACCTTGTTTTCTCTATTGCCATTTATGTTTGCAAAAGCAGAGCCCTTGCCCCCCCACAGCATAGAAGGACCTTGCACCTGAGTGCATTTTATTTCTACCACTTTACAATTGAAGAGAATCTTGTCCTTGATGTGAAAGTGGGCGGCATAGCTGTCAAAGTAGTCTAGGACTTGCTGGTGATGAGGGTGGGGAGGGGTACCTGCATCATATCACAAGTAATGTAAGAAAATGGACTCTTCTTTCAGTTTATGTTTTATTTTCATACAATGGGGCTTGACAGCATGAGCTTACAACCGTGCAGAGCTACATAAGTGGCGCTTGCTGAGAGAAGCTCATGATGTTGTGGCAAGCGGCCACAATGCAGGACTAAAACATCCTGTGATATATGTATGTACTACTTGGTGATGATGAGGGTGGGGGGCGATACCATTGGGCCAAGGGAAATCCGAGAACTGGTAGCGAGCACTGGTGGATTGAAGCTTGGTGATGGAGCAAGTGCGACGCCATATGCCGCCCAGGGAGTCTCCGGCTTCCATGAGAGTGGGCGTGAAGCCATGATGCATGAGGTGCTTGAATGCACACAGTCCTGTGAGGCCAGCTCCGATGATGGCCACGTCTCTTTCTCTCTCTCTGTAAGTGGTCGCAAGCCCAGGCTTCATATTCGATCGGGCAGACGGAGCTGCTGCAAATGGAGATGTGTTATGGCAGCTCCGAGAAAATGCATTGCTATGCGACGTATCTATCCTCTTGCTGCCCTGCTTTTTCTACCGAAAAGAGGGATCGTGCTGAACGTGTTACGGTTCGAAGTTACGGGCCCGACTCGCGAGAGAGAGAGAGAGAGAGAGAAAGGCTTATGGTTTTTTTCTTTTAATCTAACCATACGCAATTGGGTTCACGAATTAAAAAAACTAGCGCTATTTTTTCACACTAGTTTTCTCAAATGTGAGACAATATAATTCCTTTTCAATATATATAATTCCCTAGCGACACTTTTCAATTTTTAAGCGATGAGTGTATGCCAAAGACACTTTTCCCAAACATGCTTGTCTTGTTGGGACTATGCGAGCTCATAGAACTTATTTTAGAGGAAGTGGGTTTTCCAACATGCCTCAAAAGGAGGCCCCTAATGTTTTGTGGAAAATGGGACACTTGTTTACTACTATCATGGGTTGCCTAGTTACATTATCATTTGGTGTGCTTTTCTTATTAACAAGATGCTCCAAACCTTTTCAACCGCTTGTTACTATCCGGGGGGGTTGCGTGATTACATTATCATTTGGTGGGCTTTTCATAACAAGATGCTCCATATCTTTCCGACCTCCATGCGCCTTAAGATAGCTAACAATTTCTTTTCAAGAGTTCACAGTTGTCACATGTGCCTTGCTTGAATTCATGTCATGCGGTGTACCCAAGCAATGAGCATGTTACAAGTAATTTTGTTCCTTCTCCAACAGTGGCGAACTTGCAAAACTCTCTCTCTCTCTCTCTCTCTCTCTCTCTCTCTCTCTCTCTCTCTCTCTCTCTCTCTCTCTATGTGTATGTGTGTGTGTGTGTGTGCGCGCGTGCGTGCGTGTGTGCAATGAGTTGGATCGCAACACAACTACTCTAGAGCTAGGCTCAAAGTGATTGAATTAGTTCAGATGATTGAATACAACTTCATACTTTAGATGACCAAATGAGACTTTAGACTTCAAACGATTAGATGACATACTTAGACTTCATATAACCAGATGAAACTTCAGACTTCAGATGAACAATTGGACTGAATTGAAATGAACAATTTAGATTATAAGATGTTAAATGAAGGCAACTACGAAAGTACTTCAAAGTCAGATTGAGAATAGTTAGAATACAATAGTAAATGCAAGTATACCTATTAGTCTTTGGTAGATATAGAGAGTCTGACTGGTTACAAGCGGAATCAAACTCGAGAATACAAAGTTTGGATGCTACAACTGATTAGCACTGACAATTGAGACATGCCATGGAGGCGCAAATGCATCCATGCGGAGGAAAACTATGGCAGCAAGGTCGGAGAGACAAGTGAAAAAGGTCTGAAGTTCAAACTTTCCCTTGTAGACTGTAGTTGGTGTCCTCAAGAAAGAGGGTGAAGCGTGAGAAAGGGGTGGATGTGGGTACAGAGGTCAAGGAGACAAGTGAAAAAGGTGTAAAGTTCATGGAGGCGCAAATACATCCATGTGGAGGACAACTATGAAAAAGGTGTGAAGTTCAAACTTTCCCTTGTAGAATGTAGTTGGTGTCCTCAAGGAAGAGGGTGAAGCGTGAGAAAGGGGTGGATGTGGGTACAAAGGTAGAGGCTATGGATGCATCCATATTTGGTTTGGAGCATTGACAAACAGTGGAAGAGCCCAAGGGTTTCGAAAGTGAAAAGTGAGAATGAGTTATCAATCCCCCACTTTTATAATGGTGGCATTTTTTTTAAAAAGGCGATTGTGATGCCTAAATTTTTTTTAATACATAAAAATGGTATTGTAACAAATTGTACACAAGACCGCTATTATTGAATGAAAAATTATATTCAAAGTCCAAAATGTGCCTAAGCTAAGCAAATTGATTACAAAGACGGTTTTCTCCAAAATGTAAGAGTAATAAAGCTATAGCAGTGATAGCATAGTTCCATCCACGCCCCAATAATCTTGGACCTTCGTTTTGTCTCCCATCCTCTTTCCAATCTACAAACATTCAACAATAAGTGAATCAAAGTAATAAACACCAAACTTCAATGGACCGAAACTTTGGTGAAAACATCCTCATTTTGTGACCTTGGAAATGATATTGAGCTTGTTGAAGGTCCTCAAAACCCATAATGGCTAAATGTTCTCACACGTTGCTGAGAGTCCAATGCTTGTTCACTTGGAGTATAGCTTCCAAAGCATTATTGGGGATCCTCACTATAATGTCAAAGTTTGCAATAGCTCCATCTACACACTGTAAGGGAGTCCGCACTCCAAGCTTGCACATCCAATGATCATAGTGAAATTATATGTACAAGGAGGTGCGAGATTTTAAATAGCACATCCCAATAGTTGATGCTCCAACCCTATAGTGGTGCATGCCCTCCAAAAAAACCCTAGTGCATTGTGCATGCCCTCCAAAAATACCCTAGTTCTCTTCTAAAAGCCTCCCCAAATCCTCGTAGTGCAGATCTTTACATACAAACATTGTGGTTGTCTCCACAAATACCAACTCTTAAAAGAGCTTTATAATATTTCAAGGAGTTTTGAACATCTAATACCATCTTTTTCTTAAAAGATGCTACCGACCATAAATCTGGTTGTGGCCATTCCATACTAAGGAAGATACCTTGATGGGCTCAAGCTTCCCATAACCTTGCATAGTAGTAGGTACAATATAGGAGTGTGAATAAAAGAAAATTCATCTTTGTACCAATCTGATTGGGCAAAGGTGTGCGAAAATTGTTTCTCCAATATCCATATGTATAGCTTTGAATGTGCCAGCGAGGCTATGAAGGGGCTGCTCTTCACCAATGTAGATAGAAATATGACTGCAAAAGCAAGACAAAACATAATTATGAAGCCACAAAAACATTCAATTGTGACTCTACACTCAACTTTGTATTCTCAAAACATGTACTCAAAATGTGGTCGGAATCGAGCAGGTTGTTGCAATTGCATGCTTGAGATTGAGAAAACATGTTGCACAATGGCTACGGTTCCCTTGCCCTTGCAATTCTTGAAGCCAAGGCGCTTTCCTTTCCAATGATGAACCAAGTTTGCATGGTTTTGAACACAGTGAGGGCCAACACAAATCCAGTGACCTCATCATTTGTCCACCTTTGTGGTGTAGATGTGAAGTATCCTATAGCTAGTTGCATACGCACAATAGCCAGCTAGGGGTTGAGACCATTGGAACTACATCTAAATGCATGGATAAAGGTTAAAGAGGTCAGGTGTAAAAAAAAGGGAGTTTTACCCATGTAGCAAGGCAACGGCCCACACGAGGTCTCGAGAGGGGAGTGGCGGTGTTGGGCGTGTGTGTGTGTGTGTGTGTGTGTGTGTGTGTGTGTGTGTGTGTGTGTGTGTGTGTGTGTGTGTGTGTGTGTGTGTGTGTGTGTGTGTGTGTGTGTGTGTGTGTGTGATTTTGCTTCATATGTTGCTTCGTTGCACTAAAAGATGGCCCACAAGAGGTCTCGAGAGGGGAGTGGGGTGGTGTTGGGTGTGTGTGCGTGTGTGTGTGTGTGTATGTGTGTGTGTGTATGTGTGTGTGTGTGTGTGGAGTTTTCTTCGTAGCCTTGCTTTGTTGCACTGGTATCAGAGCCTTGAAGCTCTGCAGTTCACTTCATAGCAATTAGCCAAGAGATTAGCCTTGCTTCATAGCATGCGTTATACTCGGGTTCTCTATTGGGCTACCCAATACTCCACTCCCCACGACACCTCCCTCTTTTGCCAGAGCACTACATCGTTAGTTCCATCTTGAGTTTATGTTGCATGCATAACAACTTGTTAAGCTTGCCAAGCCATGTGGGTTGTAGATAGCATAGCAAAGAATTGAAATATTTAGCATTGGTGGGCCTCCCTCTCCACTTCGCCATCGCCTTCTACTCTCACGAAGGCTACTACTCGCTTTCGCCAGTAGATGGCTTTGTTGAAAATTTAATGTTTGGCCACCTTTAGGATCATAGCTGTTCACACCATCACCCATTTTATCTCAAGGATCAACAAAATTATTTAAGATCTAGACAAAAGATAGGTCAACACAGTAGCCAAACTAGAGCAAGGATATATGAATTGTGACTCTTGTCTTTTTCAAAAAACACTACAAGAGGCTCTTCATATTAGCGACGCTCACACAGCGACGCTCCAAAAAAAATTCCCGGCGTCGCTATGAGCGTCGCTATAAGCGTCGCTATGAGCGTCGCAAATTTACAAAGAAATTTGCGACGCTCATAGCGACGCCGGCTGGGGTAAAAAAATAACCGAGCACGCCCAAAAACTCAGATCTCATATCTGAGTTTTTCGGCGCCCTCAAGCAAGGAGCAGGTAACGCTCTCCCTCACTCTCTCTCTCTCTCTCTCTCTCTCTCTCTCTCTCTCTCTTTTTCTTCTCCACACACACACACACACACACGAGGAGAGGAAGGAGAGCCAGGTATGCTCCTTCCCTCTCCTCATTCTCATGTTCCCTTCCCCTCTTTCTCTCTCCCTCTCTCTCTCTCTCTCACACACACACATACTGTTTTTGAGAGAGAGAGAGAGAGAGAGAGAGAGAGAGTACAAACAAAAACAAAAACGCACACACACATACATAAACAAAGAATGCACACACACATTGAGAGAGAAAAAGAGAGAGAGAGAGCATGCATAAACAAAAAACGCACGCATTGAGAGAGGAAAAGAGAGAGAGAACATGCATAAACAAAAAACGCACACATTGAGAGAGGAAAAGAGAGAGAAAACATGCATACGATCCAAAAAAACGCACACACATTGAGAGAGAAAGAGAGAGAAACTAATTTAACGTCGTAGGAAACTAATTAAAATTAAAAGACCTAAAGATCTAGCCGACGAGGAGTTGAACTCAAGACCTATTATTCAAGAGGAAAATGGCATAATCAATCTATCATACTTGGCATGGGTGATAGAAAGGTTATACCATTTATCTCTTTTTATTGGCACACACATCCACACACGCGCACACACACAAGAAGATGAGAGTTATAACGTCGTAGGAAACTATCTTAAAAGACGTTAAAGATTAGGTTATATGTAGACTTACATTAAATTAGATTTAGGTTTATTTTTAACTAGATTTACGTTTATTTAAGCTAGATTTAGATTTACGTTATATTAGATTAGATTTAGGTCTCCATAGACTGCGATGCCTGCATGAAGCGGGTGAAGAAAGCCCTCAATGGAATATAGGATATTGCTGCCTTCACTCATGGTGGGCTCCGTCGATCCAAAAGTACTGGTGAAATGTCTTCAGAAGATAGGGAAGAAGGTGGATCTTCAGGGCGGCAAGAGTCACTACATCCCCGACACAATGACCATCTAGACAACCTCTAGTCATTAGACTTACGTTAAATTAGATTTAGCTTTATTTTTAGTTAGATTTACGTTTATTTAGATTTACGCTTATTTACGTTAGATCGAGTCCATGCAAGAATTACTTACGGTTTAGGGTTTAGAGTTAGACGAACAGTGAAAAGATCTACTATGAAAAGATGTTAAGATGAAGTGAAGTGCTACAGCTAGAGAAGAGGCAAAGGGGTTTTGTCCACTACATGCAGTATCATGTAGACGTGGGTGTGTAGATTTCTTGTACCCACAAATATAGGTATTGACCAATAAAGACGAGATTATAACCCGGTGGTTCTGATCTCCGTGCACCTCTAGACCGAGGTGTGCGGGGATTGGACATGACTAGAGAATGTGAGGTAAAGAGAGAGAGAGAGAGAGAGAGAGAGAGATAGAGAGAGATAAGACGAAGAATGCCAATAGAATATTAAATTTGTTGTCCAGGTTATAAGTTTTTTATCCTCATTATGAGTAGCGACGAGGATGTGGGACCGTCCAACCGAAACACCTATCTCTCAACGAGGGTCTTATGTCCTTGTAATCAATGCAAGCATGCTGTGCGACGGACAAGACGTGTTTCTTTGCAGCACGTTCGCGAATTTGGCGAGTTCGATCCATCTATTATAGATCGAGTTGTTGCCAATTATAACTCGTCGGACTCTGACGCTGGCCAACAAGCAGCAATCTTGCAACCCAATAGACGTGTTCGCAGGCGCTTTGGTCAAGTAGCATATGTGAGGCCACAAGATGTAGCCTCTGACAGCTCGGGGGATGATCATGCAGAGCACATTCCCAACGAGGCAATGTTTGAGCCCGAGATCGATGAAATGATCGAGACGATCATGGATTCAGAAAGGCTTATCTATGATGATATGAAATGTGAAGCCGATATGCCATTGTATAATGGAGCACGTATGTCTAGATTGAAAGCACTCCTGGTTCTTCTCAACATGCAGGCAAAGTTTGGATGGAGTGACACTAGCGTCACAACGCTTTTCAGGTGATCTATTACAATTAGTTTACTTTAATAGAACTCTAAATGTATAATGATCTGATAGATTTTTACACGACTGTATCATATTTTTATGTTGTGTAGATTGCTGAAAGAGCACATACTACCAGCTGACAATGTGATGCCAGATTCCCGAGATGAAGCAAGAAAGATTTTGCGAAACTTGGGGATGGATTACAATTCTATCCACGCTTGTCCTAATGACTGCATTCTTTTCAGAGGGGAATACATAGACATGGAGAAGTGTCCGAAATGTGATTCCGAAAGATATCGAGTAGATCTCCACGGGACAAAAATTCCACAAAAGGTTTTGCGACATTTCCCTCTGCTTCCTCGCATCAAGCATTTCTTCGAATGTAAGTCCATGGACGCCCTAGCATCATGGCATGAGGAGAATAAATCTTCGGATGGTGTGCTACGAATTCCTGCAGATTGCGTAGCGTGGAAACATATAGATGGAACATGGTCGATTTTGCCAGGGAAGCTCGAAATTTGCGCTTAGGCCTGGCTATGGATGGCGTAAATCCATTTGGTCAAAGATCAACATCTTACAGTGTATGGCCCGTTGTCATCGTCAACTACAACATTCCCCCGTGGTTGACTACGAAGAAGGGGCACCTATGGCTAAGCTTGATTGTGCCAGGGCGATATAAAGTGGGGAATATGGATGTGTATCTTCGATCTTTGCGGACCCCCACTGGCGTAATGCACTCGCTCCGAACGTGTTTTACTAAAGAAGGAAAGCTTACCGGTTTGAAGTCACACGATTGGCATAAAATGTGTCAGATACGTTCATAGTGGACTTTAATATCATTGCATAAAATGTGGACTTTAATATCATTGCTGCACATACTTTACAGTTTATTTTACCGGTTGCCATTGAGGGATGTTTGTCTCTCGACATCCGTAACACAATCTACAAACTTGCAAAGCTGGTGCAATGGATCTCACAAAAGGAGATCAACGTAGACTCCATACCATTCGCCAAACTAAATGCTGCGGAGCTTGTGTGCATGTTTGAGAAACATTTTCCTACTACAATGCTAACCATTCAGGTGCATCTTCTTGTTCACATAGTTGATGAGGTGGAAATAGCTGGCACAGTTCATTCCAGATGGATGTTCTTCTTAGAGCGTTTCATGAAAACGCTTAAGGGATATGTGCGTCAAAAGGCATGTCCGGAGGGTAGCATGGCAGAAGGTTGGTTGGTATCAGAGTCCCTAGTGTACATTGGAGAGTGGCTAGACGGATTTGATAAATCCCGGGACACGCTATGGCGAACCATAGATGATGAGCGCATATCTGGGATTGTCATGTGCAATCTCGGTGTTGAGAAGAAGATGACGGAAGATCTAGAGGCTAAAATCAACCGATTTTGCATGCTTCACAATCCAGTGATGCAAAAGTGGATTTCACAATATGAGGATGCAAAGCAAGAGCGACAAAGGGCACGAATCGAGTGGAGACGGGGAAGATGACCACCGATGCACTATCCAGCGGTTCTGGAGAGCCTACCAACCTTCATGAGCTTAAGATGGTTGCACAACCAATTGAAAAGCGCACAACAATGCGGTGACGAAGTGACTGAAGAAGAGTGGGAGTACTCTCGGGGTTGCGCGACCAAGGTAAGTTTGCAATGTACGACTAGCAAGTGACTTTATTTATAAATGTTTGAACAGCCACTCATAATCTTTGTTCGTTGTAGTATAAGTCATACACAGCAGCATGGTGTAAAGGTCGACATTTTAGGGTGGAACGAATCGACAAAAAGCATTTTACTCAAGATTGTGGAATCATGGCAAAATTTGAACAGTCTAGTCGACGACGTTCCTCTGATGCAGATCCTGTGGTGGCGGAACTCACTTACTTCGGCACGCTGCAAGAGATTTTGAGGATCGATTACAGAGGATTTTTTGTCGACTTGTTCGACGTGCAATGGTTCAAGATAATCATGGAGGGTCGCAACGCTACTATGTGTAGAGGAGAGTCTGGTTTTCTTGAGGTGGATTCTACTAAGAAATGGACTGACCTAAGAGACACTTTCGTACTACCCGAGCATTGTGAACAAGTAAGTATGTAAATAGTTAACATCCCCCTTTTACAAGTTATGTGCTTGAAAGCTCTCATGTAAGTTATGTGGCTCTGGCAGGTAATATTTCATCCTACAAAGTCTACATCAAACTGGTGGTACGTCATAGAGGTAGCCCCTCTTAGTGCAAGGACGTATGAAGGCTACCATGTGCCAATCACAACGACATCAATGGAGGAGATCACCATGGTGTATAACGCTCTTTTCTACTCGCGCTCACATCTTTTGATTGAAAATTCTGAGTTTTCGACTTGCCTCTTCTATCACTCGATTCATTGCGTCATTGTATTTATATGCGTCATTACGTCATTGTATTTAATGGTCTTTGCGTCATTGTCTACTCTATTCATTCAATATTAAGTTTAAATATTCGTGTGTTTAATGCAGATATGGATGATGAGGAGTTTCTTTCTTCTTTGTCACCGCAGCAGAGACAGTGGTACGTGGAGCGTCATCGCTCTGGCGCATCATCGCGCGTTCCTAGTCCATCCGCATCTCCCTCTCTTTCGGAGCATTCGGCGCGCTCCGAAGCTTCGGCGTCGACGAGACGAGCTTCACACTCGTCTAGACACCGGCGCTCTAGTGGTGGCGGTGGCGGTTGTTGTGGGGATTCCGCCACCGATGCCTCCACACCGCCCACCCCCATCGACACGCCGCTAGAGACCCCTGCCGGGACACCCAGGTTCACGCGTCACCGGCCAGAGGGCTTGCCTTACTTTGTCGACATCAGCGGCGGCATCATCATGGATGATGACGGCAAGAAGGTGATCTCGCGCATGCGTGGTCTTTGCTCTCAGCTGTTTAGACACTACATACTAAACAAATGGAGTGAAGTACCAAGTGATTTAAAAAACAGAGTCATCAGCATACTTCATGATGAGTTTCCCGTTCCAACACGGGATCAGCGCTTCAATGAAGACCTGATGAAGATTCGAATGCGCGAATACTGCAAACACAAGCGTTCCGAAGTGCAAAAAGCAATCAAGAATGGGTGGAACAGGCCAGATTGGCTGGCCAAAGAAGATTGGAAGAATGCAAAGAAAGCAGCGCGCGAGAATCCCGACAAGTGGAAGCAACAAAAGGATGCAGCCAGAGCGCGAGTAGAGGCAGGGAGCTCGCACCACTTGGGGAGCGATGGATGGGCATCATTTGAGGCCGATTTTGTAAGTGTTTTCACATTGCTCTTTATGCATGTTCGATAGTTTAGGGTTTATGAGTTTTTTAGTTCTAACATAATGAAATCTTTGTATGTTTTGACAGTGGTCGATGACAGGACGTGATCCCACACCGTACGAGCGCGAGTACGCAGGCAGGAAGGGCTTAAACGCCCTGATGGACATTCTCAGTTCTCGCGGCGGCATGGTTAGTATTAGGGTTTACTCTTTTTTATTTTTTGTATTGTTTTATAAATGTCGTTATATGTTTATACTTACTGAAAGCTGTCTTATTGTCTTTTTTTGCAGAATCCGACAGATACGCCGCTTGGACGCGATGAGACGTCTGACTAGACGTCGTCAGTTTAGCCGTAGCTAGATAGCATTAGTTTAGGGTTTCTCATAGCTTATGTATCATGAGACGGATTTTATACGTCTTTTTGAACCATGTATATTATTACATTTGTCACCGCAGTTCCTTTTGCCAATCAATTCTTTATGCCTATGATGTTGTACAATTGTCATTATTACATTTGCCAATCAATTCATTTTGCTTATGATGTGTACAATTGTCAATTTTGCAAACAATGCGTCTTGTGGGTGACTATTTTGGGTCTATTATCTACCTTTGCACTTTTTTTAAAAAGTGAATCAAGTACAATATGGTTGATGGGTGGCAGGGCATTCAATGCCCTGCCACCAAAAAAAAAATCTCTCGGGCGTCGCTATAAGCGTCGCTATTTATGGCTATGTAGCGTCGCTATAGTCTTCTGTGTAAACGTCGCTATAGGCGTCGCTATATAGCGTCGCTTATAGCGACGCCTATAGCGACGCTCTCGTAGCGACGCTCGTAGCGACGGTTTTAGCGACGCCGGGGGTTATAAAAACCCAGTGTATTTCCGTCGCTAACAGCGTCACAAGAGCACACAACCTCTTGTAGTGAAAATTGTGAGTTTTGCCTTTTAAAAACTTACAAAATGGAAGAAGAAAAAAAACAAAAAAATGTCTTAGATCAACACCAATCAAGACCAAAATATGTACGGGACTGAGGACATGGGGGAAGAGTGGGATGTGTCATCCCATGAGCAACATGAGATGATAGTACGTAGAGTAGAAAACATAGAATTACAATTACAAACTTTTCTTGATGCTCTAGATGGTCGTAAAGACCAGATGACTAAACTAAAGGAGTACTTACAAAAGGGGAAGCAGTAGATGGCACAGTTCTTTGTGGCATCTAACCCAAATATACCTTCCACGCCTAGAGACGGTGGAACCATGTATAAAGACATGGCTCTTCCTCCTCTTGAAACTCCATCTAGACATAGGGACAACCCTGTTCTCAAAGACATAAAACCTCCTCAATTTAATGGTGAAGAAAAAGATAGAAACAAAGATGCTATTTATACTTTCTTGTAGAAATGGCAAGACCTCCATGCGTTAAAAAACACCCCACCAGAGTACCAACCCCTTGAGGCTAGTCTATTGTTGGGGCCAAAAGCCTACAAATGGTGGATGAGTCTCAAGGCATCGAGAAAGATTCCAATGGATTGGGATCAATTTGAGAGTTTTTGTAAAAGAATTTCTCCATGAAAATGAGCCAAAAAGAAATTGGGAGGATTGGGACAAGGCTATGCAACAGGGTAGGCCTTTGCTTACTTACATTGCAGAGTACAAAAAAGTAATCCTTTCAGGGGTAAGATGGTTTTCACAAAACAAGAGGGTTTATACGGGGGTTAGATAAACATTTCAAGCGAGAGGTAAAAAGAAGCGCTCCAAAAACTTTGGAAGAAGCAATTAAATTTGCACAAATTCATGAAGATAATACTTGCTTGATAGCTTCTAACCACACATAGACTGAGCCCAAGCCCATGCATACAGGGGTGTCACTGCCTTTTTAAAAGGGAAAAAGAAAATTCCCATTTAATAAGGAGGGAAAACGATTGTTTAAAAAGAGGGTTGCACCAGGACCTAGACTAAACCAAGAGGACTTTGCAAACACTAAAAAGAAAAACTTATGCTTCACTTGTTTGTCACCCAAACATTCTAAATGGAATTGTCAAAAGAGTAAAAGGAAAAAAGACGATGAAAAGGATAACGGTACTAACAAGAGCCATAAAGATAGACAAATCCATGTGGTCCAAACACTTTTGATAAATGGTAATAAAAAGTAAAAAATTATAGAGGTGTTTCATGTGGACAAAGAGCATTATTGTTGTTTGTCAACCAACATGTGGAAATTGAGTGTTGGCCCACGCGAACCGATAGAAATTGAAGGGCTTATAAAGGGAAAAAGGGTTAGGGTCATGATAGATGACTTTGCCACACACAACTTTGTAAGCTAAGCTCTTGTCAAGAAACTAAAACCAGGTGCTCACCAATATGTCGTCTCCATGATGCTTAGTAAAGACAAAACGATAATAGGTTACTCTAGTATCCAATTTGGAAGTTGAGAAACAAGGGTACAAAGATAAACTTGACTTCCAAATTATGAACATGGATTGTGCGGACTTGGTTTTGGGAAGGGAATGGTTGTGGGGACTGTGACCTTCTCCGAGACAGAGACTGTTGGATGCATGTCTAACCTCACCATCATATCTTATTGCAGTATTAGCAAGAACTACGATTAATTTGTCAAACCATGGGACGAAGCTGACTCGACTAGTGCATAGAGGCTACAAGAGGTTGTCAATCTCTTGGAAAACAACTAACAACTCGCATCTAACTCAAGCTACACTCGAGTGACTGAAATCACCAAAAGCCAATCGCTCATCGGCAAACAAATCACATCCGTTATAGTATCAAATGACATCCAAATGTAATGAAAATTCTAGGAAAAGTTTATAAGACCTAAGAACACCACTTTAGGTCAAGTTTCAAAATCGTGATTATGAACAACAGTGGATTTTTGACCTAGTCGTTTTCGATCCAGAATGCGTATAAATGCTTAGCAATGATGCCCCAATACCCCGTCTATACTTAGTTTTTGATTTGAAAGTTTAAATTCCTAGTTATGATGAAGTTAGGCCG
Organism: Adiantum capillus-veneris; assembly: GCF_014529385.1. Taxonomy (NCBI): domain Eukaryota; kingdom Viridiplantae; phylum Streptophyta; class Polypodiopsida; order Polypodiales; family Pteridaceae; genus Adiantum; species Adiantum capillus-veneris. The sequence goes on along the minus strand of NC_140940.1, from coordinate 58,792,538 downwards.
CGGGTCGGCGACGCCAAAAGCTACAAAATACTGTGAATTGATTATGTCAATGTGTAGAGCTCTTACCTGCAGTTGCAATGCAACAAATGCAATTGCAATGTGACAACGGGGAGGGAGTAGGAAGCGTGAGAAGGAGAGGAGTGAGCACTGTTAGCTCACGTTGTGTATTTCTTATCCAAAAACTTATAGAAAACTTACAAAAATTGGCTTTTATACCTTAGCCAAGGTTTTTGGGTGGTCAAAACTAATAATCTGGAGTTCTACCAAAGCTGGGTAATGACTGGCTGATACAATCTGGAAGCTTGTAGCCCCGTCTCATTAATTACAGAGTTTATCCGAGAAAATAGGAGTTACAATATTCTCGAATTTTCAAAATAATAAATGTTCTACAAAGAAACTCCGAAAAATGGTGTCCGTGTTAGCTTGCCGCTAACATCCCCCCCCCCCCCCCCCCCCCCCCCCCCCCCCCTCGCCTGTGTTGTCCCTTCACACAGCTTTATGGGTTGAAATAGTATTCGGGTTGATGGCTGGCGAGGCCGTCTTTAAGCACATCGAGTGCCTTCTGGTATCTGATTCTTCTTTCTTTGGCTGGCACTTGCAAAAATTGCATGGTCACTCTGTTCTTCAGCTCCACCACTGAGTAGCCTACAAATCTGGATGTGAGGTTGTTGATCACTGGTGCAAATATCTTTGTTTTCCAGGTGAAGAATCCAATGTAGAAAGATTCATCAAATGCCAACATATTGCTTGATGGTAAGAACATACATCTGGCATAGAAGCCATAAAGGACTTCTTCTGAAGATTGCCCACTCAAATCATAGAACAAGCCTTTTTTACCTTCTAAAAATGATATCCATGGGTCTCCTGCTTTCTCAGGCTCATTAAAAACTTGGATGCATGTGAGAAACATTTTGCAGATTTTAAATAGCATTGCGCATGAGAGATCCAATAGACTCTTGAAGAAATACATGGCGCCCATTAGGGTTTTCACCATGTATTCCTCTATTGCTTGTCCTTTCTCTGGAGCTGGCAGTCTTGGGTAGTTTAGACAGTGCCTCTTCTTTGTCAGTGCCTCGTGCTCCTGCCATGTCTCTACTCTGGGTACAAGACAAAATGTCGGATCTCTTTGAAGGGTTGCAGGTGCTCTTGCGAACAGAATCAATTACTGTGGATTCTTGTTCAGTCAGCTTAACCTCCACTTTGGGTGGTCTTTATCTGTGCCATCTTCTTGCATGTCTTTGTACAACTTCTCTTTTATCTGTAGTAGTTCCACTTTGATGAGAGGGTATGGCCGGGATTGCTGATGCCATTGCGCATTGATCTAATTGAGAGTGAGTTGAGTGTCATTGACAGAATGTAGAACTCTCAACTCCCAATCCATTGCGGCTTTCCACTGCTCATCCACCTCTTGGGTGATCTTCTCTTTCAGTGCGTGTTCCTCAGCTTTTGACAGTTGTGGACCATAGGCATTGTGTCTGTATCTGTGATGTTGATCTGAAAATCCTCTTCACCACTCGACTCTGTTGTGGACTGTGTCTCAAACCCAGCAAATGAGACCGAGGGTATGCCTATCTATGGCGGCTCTGAAGTACCTGCCACTTCCTGTGTATCCAGCCAGCTGCTTAACTCTCTTGAGCTCAGCTATTTCTTTGAGGAGCTCGTCTTCTCTCTGGACCCACATCAATGTCAGGTCCCTGCGTTGTGATTGCTCCAGCTTTAATTCTAACTCAAGGTCCTTGTTCTTCTTTTCAAGTGCCTTGTATACTTCATCAGTCCCTTTGATCGAGGCCACGGCTGGATTTTCTCTTATTTGCCGTAAGAAGATTGCATGATCATTGATTCACTGTTCAGAGTACTGTAAAGAGGCATTTGCAACATCTAATTGCACTTGAATTTTTTGAGCTGATAGGGATGTCGTAAGAAGTTCATTCATAACTTCTATTAGTTGCTCGTCTTTTGCTTTGCAAGCATCGGATAACTTGGTGAGCAGGTCATCTAACTCCTCCATTTCTTTCTGCTGTCTATCTCTAGCTAGATGATACTGTTCAGCTTCTGCTTTCATCTCCTGCACTTGCCTTTGAAAATCGTTGATGATAGTCATTCTGTCTTCTAACTCTCCTTGGAGAGCGTCAATCACCATCTCAAGCTCTTTGGCCCTGGTGCTGCGGCTAAGTACTGTTGAATGGAGTCTCTCCATCATATCTTGCATCTACCTTGCATATTCATTTACTTGTAATATTACCTCATCGTTTGACTGCCAATCCTCATGTCTTACTAGTTGAGTGGATGTACCCGCAGCCTCATGTGTGTCTTTCTGCTGCGTCGTAGCTGCCGATTCTTCTTGCCTGGAGGTAGAAGGTTGGTCTTCTTCTTCTTTGTCCTCCTGAGGCTTTGATGTCTTGGCCGTTTCATGCTGAGTGTCTGTATAAGGTGTTTCAGTCTTATCTTGTTGTGTTGCAGTAGAGGGTGCTCGCTCAGATCTTGTTGTCTCTTCTGGTGCAGGTCTCACTTCCTTCTTCGGCTCAGGTTCTTTCTATTGTGTCTTCTCTTGTGTAGCAGTGGCCTCTTGTGAAGATTCACTTGCCTTTTTCTCTTCACGCTTTTGAGTAGCTTCGGCGGCTTCCTCTTGTTCCTGCTCTGCTTCTTTCTCTTTTTGCTTCTCGTGTTGGTCAGCCTCTTGTGAAGATTCTGTTTCTTTGGTGGACTCAGAATCTTTGGCTTTCTCTTTCTCAGGTGATGGTGGTGGGCTTGGCATGGGATGGTCCTGTTGTTCTGTATGCGGTGAGGTGTGTTGGACTCAGAATCTTTGGCTTTCTCTTTCTCAGGTGATGGTGGTGGGCTTGGCATGGGATGGTCCTATTGTTCTGTAGGCGGTGAGGTGGGTCTAGGAGACTCGTAACCTTGTTCTTATGCTTCTTCTCTAGCCATCTCCTCGGCTTGTCTCTATTCCTCCGCCTCCTTGTCTTTTCTAGCCGCTTCTTCTGCTTCCTTCAACTTGAGGGCTTTGGCTTCTTGGTACATTTTCTCCAAAGTTTCTGTTGGATCTTCAGATTCTTCTCTCGTATGATGCTTCGTCCTTGGGCCTTTAAGTCCAGTAGGCACCCATTTCTCTGGGTCCTTCCCTTGTGCTTGTCTACTGCGCTGGTAGGCATGTTTCTCTCTTTCAAAGCGAGCTTGTTTTTGTGCGGGCTCTTCTTGGTGGGCTGCCACAAATTTTCTCGGTGGGCTGCCACAACTACCTCGACCTTTTTTCCATGTGTGTCGGATATATGTGCAGTTCCATCTTCTATAATTGTGGATAGAAGCTCGTAAGCTTTTTGAAAATCCACTCCGCAAGGCTCCTGTTCATATAAGTCTCTGAGTCCAAGCGTGCGGTTGGCTTCTTTGGTCTCGGGCTTCGCGGCAACATCATAAATTTCTTTAGGTAGGAGTTGCAACTCTACCTGATGCCCCTCTTCACTCTTGAATCTGTCGATGAAGACTGTAGTGTGATGCTCTTCTAGTTGTTCTTTAAAGAGGTATGCTGCCTTGGCTGCTTTGACTGAATCTGGGTCTAGTTGATATGCGGGCAGTTCCTGCAACTTCTCCTTCTGGTTGAGCTTTTTCTTGGCCCTCTCTGCTGCTTGCATGGCTCCTGTTCGGTGAATAGAGTGCAAAGTTAGCGGATTTGTTGAAATTACTCTGAAATGTCCTTTAGACTGAACTGCTGATAATTTTGGTCCGATTTGCTTCAAATCAATTTCTGAACAAGCATAGATGCATAAAAACATGAAAGGAACAAAACTGTAAAGTCAAAACAAATTTTTGCAACCAAAGTAAATAATTGCGATTATTTACAGCTGAGCAAATATTTCAACTTTTTGCAAACTTGGCTTCATAGGCTTGAAGTATATACCAAATACATACTCTGAATGAAATATGGGCTCATTTGGATGCATAGGGTGAAAATGGTACCAGATTTTGGCTTTAGGTCTCTGAAACAGTAAAGAAAATTTGAGATTTTGAGCTCCAAATTGTTTCAAACTTGGCTAGTGGGCTTAACACATTATGTACTTGGGATGTATGATGGAAAAATATCCAAACTTCCCAATTTTGGCTAGAAAGTAAGTAATCTTGATTATTAATTTTTCTTTCAAAATTAACATTTTGTGGTACAAACTAGTTCTAGGCATTATATAGACCCTGTTTATGAGATATAAGGTGATTTGGATCAAGAAATGTTGTCCATAACCCAAAAGTTGGCTTGGAAAGACTTCTTTGCATTTTTTGACAATTTTCTAAGTAATGGGTGCTCATTTTGGCTCATACTTGATTTTTGGCATGTAATAGGTGTGTACACATGATAGGTGAGGTGATGGGACAATTTCCAAGCAAAAATGATGCAAAAGTAAATAATCGCAATTATTTACAACAATGAAACATTCTGTGCAAAACTTACAAATTTTGACCTAGACATATTCTATACACCTAAAACAAGTCAAAAATTAAATTTGGTCAAGTTTGGTCATACCAGCATCACTTTGTGCTTTGTCAACTCTGAAATCACCATTTTTTGTAACTACACTGCGTGTTGGGTTGGTCGGTCAACTTTGAGGCTTTGGACTTGTCCGCAACATAGTCGTGAAGCAACCTGTCCAATTCTGGCTCATTTGGAGTCAATTTGACCCCGTATGTCGAATATGACGCTTTGTAGCCTTCGAGCCGTTTTTTGCTTTTTGAGGGCTTTGCTTGATTGATTTCACCAAATCAATTATATACATTGTATATGAACCTTGTAGGCAAACTATCTGTGGACTCAGATCGGAATTCTAGCATTTGCCAAAAACCTAGCTTTTCTATTGGGGACCCCTCGACCCTTGCTGAATGGTCAACTGATGGTATAGACAGGTTCTATTATGTTAGGGCATGCTATGGTTCAAATCCCATCTGATTTGGTCGAGCTGACAGGCCGCTCGGTTTATTCGTGCATTGCTCGATTTCTAGGGTTTTTTTCTAGGGCTTTAGACTAGCTACCGGCCTGTACAAAATGGATCATTGACAAGTAAAGAACTTACCCCTCATGTCTTGTGTGAGACGGCGCTGAAAATGGTCAACTTTGGGCTCCGAAAAAGTCGCGCGAAAGAGGTCGAAATCTCTTTCTGCAAAGGATGCAAGTGGAAATGAGGTGGTTTTAGCCTACCTTGGATATCTATACCCGGACTTCCCGAACCAATTTTCCCCAGATTCCCCCGTTAGTCCTACTAGGCTGTGAAATCTATGTTAGACTCAAAAATTTTCTTGACCGGATCCTGTAGCTCATTCTGCAAGAATTTTGCAAAAGTAGGCCTGGCCGCCTAATTTAGGCTTCCCGCTTCCATCTTCTAATTTCGTGGAAAATTTTTGTGCTTGTCCGCCTTGTCTTTCTGATCACCATCGTGTCTTCCTTTTTTCCATATGAGCTTCCCTGCTATTATTTATTAATTTTGACCTATTTATTTGAAAAAATCAAAGAAAATAGCAAAATGCTCTAAAAAAAGTAAAGTGAAAATTCAATAATTAAGAAAATCCATTGAAAAATGTTAAGAAATAAGACGTAGCTAAATAGATAATTGAGTAGATTACTTAATGGAGAGAGACAGATTTATATACACGAGATTATAGAGTAGAGAGAGAGAGAGAGAGAGTACACATGATATACGTGGTTCACCCAATGTGGGCTACGTCCACGGGAAAGCAGCCACTCAATGGCTTTAGTACTTCAAAACAAGAAGTAGTTTACAAAGGGATTATACCCTTAATGGAGCTCCCGCCTTGCTTCACTCTCACCACCTCACACTCACCTTGTTGCATCAACTTCACACTATAAAATGTGTGTAGAAATGGCCTCCTTTTATAGGCCAAAAGGGCTGCCCTCTCTTATGAGAGACAGCCATGTGTAGTCGCCCTTGTGCGAATAAGTCCAAATCGGACCCTCCAATCCGCCCATGTGTGGTCGCCCTTGAGAAGACAAGTCCGCTTTTGAATTCGGCCACCGGCCATTGACTTCCGACCACCGACCACCGGCCATTGGCCATTGACTATCGGCCAACCCACCGGTTGTTTTCCGACCACTTTCCGACCGTCATTCGGCCATAATATTCTGGCGAAAAAAAAGTCCCGAGGCCTTTAAAGTTGCCCTTGATTCTTGTCCGTGAAAATTTTGGTTTCCGGTGAGTGATTTTCCTTCACGCACGATGGCTTCTCCTCATAATGGGAGCCTTACAAATGTGCGCTTTTACCACAGAAAATTACAAGGGTAAATCAGGCTCCATACTTAACAATCTCCCACTTGGAGACTGATCTCCAAACCAAACCTGTGACTGCTTTCCATTCTGGCTTCTTATCCTTGAATGCCGATTGAAGATGAGCAAAAGCTCAACTTCTCCTTGTTGACCACCTTTGTAAACATGTCTGCAGGATTTTCACTTGTATGCACCTTTCCTAGCTTTAGTTGTCCCTCTTCCAAAAGAGAGCGTATGAAGTGATATCTCACCTCAATGTGCTTTGTCCTTGAATGAAAGGCTGAGTTCTTCACAAAATGGATAGCGCTTTGCCTATCACTGTACAAGACACAATTGTCTTGTTTGAATCCAAGCTCTTCTAAGAATCTGTGAAGCCATAGAATTTCTTTGCTTGCCTCCGTCATTGCTACATACTCTGCTTCCGTGGTAGAAAGTGAAACCACTTTCTGCAGCTTTGAAGCCCAGCTTACTGCTGTGCCTCCAACCGTGAACACATAGCCAGTAGTGCTCCTTCGAGTATCTTTGTCACCTGCCATATCTGCATCAGCATACCCTTCTAGAAAAATATCAGTTCCTCCAAAATACAAAGCATTTGTTGTTGTCCCTTTTAGATACCTAAGTATCCACTTCACAGCTTGCCAATGCTCTTTACCTGGGTTGTCTATGAACCTACTCACAACTCCCACTGCATGTGCAATGTCTGGCCTTGTCCAGACCATAGCATACATTAGAGAACCTACCGCTGCAGCATATGGAACTTTAGACATATAGGCTATCTCCTCTTGTGTCTTTGGACACATATCCTTCGTTAGTTTAAAATGACCAGCCAAAGGTGTAGAAACTGGTTTTGCATTTTGCATTGCAAACCTTTCTAGTACCTTCTTGATGTAATCTTCTTGAGATAGCTTTATTGTCTTCTTCGTCCTGTCCCTTGATATTTTCATACCAAGTATCCTCTTTGCAGCACCTAAATCTTTCATTGAAAAAGATTTGGAGAGCTCCTCTTTTAGGTCTTTGATGTCCTGCATGTTAGCACTTGCAATCAACATGTCATCAACATACAACATTAGGATGATGAATTTCCCATCTCCCAAATTCTCCGTGTAGACGCAGTGATCCGAGTTGCATCTTGTGAATCCATGATCCAACATCCATCGATCAAACTTCAAGTACCATTGTCTTGATGCTTGCTTTAAACCATACAAGCTCTTCTTTAATCTGCAAACCATTTTCTCCTTACCTTTTACTTCATACCCCTTTGGTTGAAGCATGTAGATTTCCTCCTCTAAGTCACGGTGAGGGAATGCCGTATTTACATCCATTTGCTCGAGATTTAGATCATGAGCAACCACAAGGCTTAAGACAAGCCTAATTGAGTTCATTTTTACAACAGGAGAAAATATTTCATTGAAGTCAATACCTTTCTTTTGAGAAAAACCTTTTACCACAAGCCTAGACTTGTACCTTTTCTTCCCACCTTCTTCTTCCTTTAGCTTGTACACCCATTTGTTTTGAAGTGCCCGCTTACCTTTAGGCAACTCAACCAACTCCCATGTTTGGTTGCGATGTAGTGAGTCCATCTCCACTTGCATGCTCTTCGTCCATTCTTCTTTGGATTCATGTTGCATAGCTTTTTCATACGATTCCGGCTCTCCAGAATCTGAGATCAAGAGATGGTTGAAGGAAGGAACAAACCTTTCTGGAGGTCTACTTGCTCTTGTAGATCTTCGGGGAATAGGTTGAGGCTCCTCATTTGGTTGACGTTGTTGCACATTGTCACCGTTTGCAGTCCTTGAGTCTTCACCGTCCTCAAGCTCCATGTACTCATCACCTATTTCTTTTGTTTGTTTTCTTTCCAAGTAATCTTTGTACATATTTTGTTCGTTAAAAATTGCATCCCTACTCCTTAAGATTTTACCATCTTCAGGATTCCATATGCGATACCCAAAGTCTCCTTCTCCATAGCCAATGAAGAAACACTTTTTGGACTTTGCATCTAACTTTGATCTTAGGCTTCTATCTATGTGCATGAAAGCCTCACACCCAAACACTTTGAGAAATGCATAATTCACTAGTTTACCTGTCCATGCCTCTTCTGGAACTCCCCCATCCAATGCCGTTGAGGGTGACCGATTGATTAAGTACACGTACTTACAACTTCCGCCCAAAGCTCAAGCGGTAGGCCTGCATGTAGCCACATGCTTCGTGCTCGTTCCATGATTGTCCTGTTCATCCTTTCCGAAATCCCATTTTGTTGAGGTGTCCTTGGGGTTGTCCTTTGCCTCCGAATGCCATTGCTAGCACAAAAGCTTTCAAAAGCTTGGCTGCAATATTCGCCTCCATTGTCAGATCTGAGGCATTTAACCTTGGTACCAGTTTCATTCTCCACAAAGGCTTTCCAGCTTTGAAATATGGAAAATACATCGGATTTATTCTTCATGACATAAACCCATGCTTTTCTAGTCGCATCGTCTATGAATGTTACATAGTACAATGAGCCACCGAGTGATGGTGTACTTGCAGGACCCCAAACATCAGAATGAACCAACTCAAGTTTTTAATTTTTTCTTTCATTTCCTGATTTTTGAAATTTTACCCTCTTTTGTTTACCATAAACACAATCTTCACAGAACTCTAAGTCCACTTCTTTCAAACCTGGTAGAAGCTTCTTTGTTTGAAGGATTTGCATTCCTTTGGCACTCATATGACCAAGTCGGTAGTGCCACACCGCACTGTCAACTTCTGTAGTTGCTGCACAAGCTGAAGGTTGCGTACTAACAGTACACAAGTAAAGTGTACCGACTTTTTCACCCTTGGAAACCACCAAAGATCCCTTTGAGATCTTCCACCGTTTGTTTCCGAATGCAATGTTGTGACCTTCTTCGTCCAATTGTTCTGTAGAGATCAAATTTTTGCGAAGAGAAGGAACATGCCTAACATCTTTAAGCTTCCATTCATTTTAGTTAGCAGTTTTGACAGAAACTGTACCTTTGCCGACAATCTCACAAGCTTCATCATCTCCCATGTATACATACCCAAAATTACCTTTGGTGTAGTCTTGGAAATGTTACTTGTGTGGTGTCGCATGGAATGAAGCCCCGGAATCTACTATCTAGGAGTTAGACACATTGTCTAATGAGAGAATTAGAGCATCTTGCTCTACTTTACCTGCCACATTGGCCTCCGATGTTGGCTTGTTGTCTTGAAACTCTGTCTCCTTCTTCTTCTTGGACCAGCAATCCTTCTTGACGTGGCCCTTCTTGCCGCAGTTCCAACATTCAAGAACTGACTTTGTGTGTGGCTTGCTCCGCCTGGAGCGATCACGACCCTTTTGGTTTTTGAACCTCTCCTTAGGCCTTCCTCTTGTTTCCACTGATAGTGCAGCACTTGATGATTCTCCTGTGCTTCTCCTTCGCATTTCCTCTCTTAGGAGAACACCCACAACATCATCAAACATAAGAGTATTTGTGCCAGAGATAGAATTACTTACAGCCATCACAAGGCTGTCCCAACTATCCGGTAGAGATGATAGTATAAGGAGAGCTCGTACTTCGTCATCGAAATTGATTTTCACTGATCGAAGTTCACTTATGTTTGTGTTAAAGTCATTTAGGTGTTTTGCAACTGAACCATTCTCTGCCATCTTTAGATTGAACAAGCGATTCATAAGAAATACCTTATTGGATGCCGATGGTTTCTCGTAGAAGTCGTCAAGTGACTTCATCAAGTCCTCCGTGGTCTTCATCTCCGAAACATTGAAGGCCACCGTTGACGCCAAGCTTAACCGGATTGTTCCCAGTGCCTTTCGATCAAGGACAATCCATGCTTCATCTGCCATTGTTGCGGGCTTCTTCGCAAGACCGCCTAGTGGCAAATAGAGGTCCTTCTGGTAGAGATAGTCTTCAATCTGCATCTTCCAATGTTGGTAGTTTTTGCCGTTGAACTTCTCAATCTTGAGCTTCCCTTCTTCCGCCATAACTCCCACTCAATTCAAGGAATCCTTTCCTTGAGATAATTTAGCTATGAGCAAACTTTGCTCTGATACCAGTTGTTAGGAAATAAGACGTAGCTAAATAGATAATTGAGTAGATTACTTAATGGAGAGAGACAGATTTATATACACGAGATTATAGAGTAGAGAGAGAGAGAGAGAGAGAGAGAGAGAGAGAGAGAGAGAGAGAGAGAGAGAGAGAGAGAGAGAGAGTACACACGATATACGTGGTTCACCCAATGTGGGCTACGTCCACGGGAAAGCAGCCACTCAATGGCTTTAGTACTTCAAAACAAGAAGTAGTTTACAAAGGGATTATACCCTTAATGGAGCTCCCGCCTTGCTTCACTCTCACCACCTCACACTCACCTTGTTGCATCAATTTCACACTATGAAATGTGTGTAGAAATGGCCTCCTTTTATAGGCCAAAAGGGCTGCCCTCTCTTATGAGAGATAGCCATGTGTAGCCGCCCTTGTGCAAATAAGTACAAATCGGACCCTCCAATCCGCCCATGTGTGGCCGCCCTTGAGAAGACAAGTCCGCTTTTGAATTCGGCCACCGGCCATTGACTTCCGACCACCGGCCATCGGCCATTGACTATCGGCCAACCGACCGGTTGTTTTCCGACCACTTTCCGGTCGCCGTCCGGCCATAATATTCCGGCGAAAAAAAAAGTATCGGGGGCCTCCGCCCCCGAGGCATTTAAAGTTACCCCTGATTTTTGTCCGTGAAAATTTTGGTTTCCGGTGAGTGATTTTCCTTCACGCACGATGGCTTCTCCTCATAATGGGGGCCTTACAAATGTGCGCTTTTACTACAGAAAATTACAAGGGTAAATCAGGCTCCATACTTAACAAAAAACACAGCTTTATTATTTTTTGTTGGATTTTTCTATTTTAAGCCTCATTATCAATAAAAATGATGAAAAATATCCAAACAAGGACTATTTTTAATGATTTTTTGATAGTATATACACTATTTACACTCATCAGAAAGATATTATCAATGAATGTTTCCTTGATGATGAATTATAAAGGAGTTATTAGGTAATTTTGCAAAAAATCACACGTTAACATCGAACTTTTTCCTCCCTCTTCAAACATTGTCGTTAATTACTTAGTACTTAGTGCCCTTCCACCCCTCCTGGATGGCGTACGACTGTGTGCATGGCTTGAACAATTGTGTCTATGCATACACGTGGTTGGCTCTACCATGCTATGAAGATCAATGCAATTGAAACCAATCTGTTGTGCAAGAGCTGGGTCTTGAGTAATTAACTCAAGGGTTTTCGATGTCGAGGTTTGCTGTTGATGTCTTCCAAAGAGCAAATCTTGTAGCTTGTGTGCTCTCTGTTTAATTGTACCATCAGGATGCTTTATCACACTGATTGCTTGAGCTATTGCTAGCACTTTTGACTGTTGTCGAGCTTTTTCTCGCCATTGGTAGCTTGGTCTGCTTGGTGTTGTATGGTGTGGTGGAGTCTTTTTAGAATTAACTCGCCATTGCTTGATTGGTTTTACGATTTGTGGAGAAGATAAGTGCTCCTCTTTCTTCCAAGCCAATTTTATGCTAGGTTCCGTACTCGGAGATGCTCGTCTCTGTGTTCTAACCCTTGGAACCTTCTTTTGTTTTTTCGGTGAAGTTTTAGGCACCCAGATTTGAATCGGTTTGTCCTTAAGCTGTGCTTTTGGTACCCAAATTTTCCTGACTCCTTGCATGCTACTTGTAGCATTTGATTGTTGAGGGGATGGAGAAGATTGACTACATGGTGGTTTGGTCTGCTTGCTTCTTTTCCATTCATCCTTGCTTGGTGCAATTGGAACTATGAGTTGCTCTCCTTTAGGTGATAGCTTTAGCTGATTTGTATCCCAATCTGGTACTGCTTTGTATGTTCGCATCCATGGAATTCTAAGAATCATCGTCTCATTCATGTGTTCATCTGGTAAGCATACAAATTGATGAGGACATGAACATCCATGTACTATCACATTCAAGTTGACTACTCTCAATGTTGGAGTTGGGTTCTTGTTTCTTCCTTTGATTGTCGTTATTCTTGTTGTCAATGCTTGACTTGTTGCCTTCTTGTACGTGGAATAATTGATTGCATTTACTCTAGCTCCTGTGCCGACCAAAGCATTGGTGCTATGATTGTTGAGTTTTATTTTGATGCATAGGTCCATTCCGTCTAGCCAGTCATCATCTGTTGAAACTGCATCTTTAGGTAATTCCCATTGTCGGTCATCTATTTCCAGAGTGTTGATGGGAATCTAGTATATGTTGATTCTTGAGAGCAGCTTTCCTTTTGAGTACCCGAAGTCGAGCTTCCTCTTGGGCTTCATCAATAACCTGCTATCGTTTAATCTTTCTTTGCTTGGCTGCATGCATCCTTTCTAGCAATTCATTGGTTAGCGGCAAATTGTATGTCTTTAAACGACATCCACTAATCCAATTAGCCATTGGTTCACCATCTAGGGTGGACAATTTTACTGCTCCACTTGGAGATACATCTTCAATGATAAACGGTCCGTTTCTCTTTTTCTTAAACTTGGGAATGTGTTGCTTAAGGGAATAGAATAAAACTAAGTCCCCTTTCTCGAAGATTTTGGTGATTAAGTGGGAATCAAAAAACTGTTTTGTTTTCCACTTTTGGGCATAGATGTGAGCTACAGCAGTTAGCCTTTGTTCATCTAGCTTTTCCAAATCTTCAAGTCTTTCTGACAATTCATGCCCAGTCCATTCAAGATTCTGTGCTACCCTTAATGTCGGCAATAAAAATTCTATTGGCAGTATGTCATCAAGACCATAAACAAGGTTAAAGGGTGTAGCATTTAAAGCTGTTTTGAATGAAACTCGATAAGCCCATAGAGCAGCATGGAAATTCATTTCCTAGTCTGTCCTTCTTGAACTAACCACTTTAGTCAGCACTGAGCTAAGAATTTTATTCGTATGCTCCGCTTGTCCATTTGCTTCTGGGTGATAGGGAGCTGATTTGTTATGGATGACCATAAACTCATTAAGCAAATACTCGATTACCTCATTGAGGAAATGAGTTCCCTGATCATTGAAACTCTCTATTGGCAGTCCATATCTCGTGAATACATACTCATATAAGAATGCAGCAGTGGTTCTGACATCATTCTTTTGAGTTGCTTTAGCCTCAGCCCACTTGGTCAAATAGTCCGTAGCTACAATGATATATTGAGCTTGGGTTCTATAACAGGTGGCTGTAATTGTCCAACAAAATCTATATCCCATTTCGCGAAAGCTCTAGCCCCCATCATTGGTCTTAAGGACATGCTATCTACTCGTGTTGGCATTTTTGCTTGTTGATAAGCATCACACCTTCGAACATATTCTTTGGCATCTGCAAAAAGTGTCGTCCACCGTATGTTTGCCATCAAAATTGCTCTTGCGGTGGTCTCACTAGAAAAGTGACCTCCAGCTAATCCAGTATGTGCTTGTTCTATAATCGGAATATACTCGTTTTCATTTGCACAAAGACGCAAATGTTGATCTTTAACTCTTCAAAACAATTGGTTCCCAATAAGAGCATAGTCTCTTGCTTAAGTTTTAATTTCTCTTTGACGGCTTTTACTCATATCCTCAGGGAATGTTCGGCTCGATAAGTAAGTAACTAGATAGTTACTCCACTTAGGAATAGGTGACATTTGAAACAATGTTACATGAGGTATGGGTGTTTGTTTTTGGCATTGAGGGCCATTCTTTACAAAAGATCGAACATCTCTCCTCATAGTTGGCCAAAATACTCCAAGTCTCAAGACTCGTTGCACAGTTTGGTCTTCCGCAAAGTGAAGTTTTACTATGGTAACATGTGCTTGACTTAGGTACTCTTCTTTTTCTTCAGGATTGATGCATTAGAGCAATATCCCATCTTGATTTCTTTTGTATAGCCTACCAGCTAGTAATTGATACATAGTCCGATTGCTCGATTAGTCTGATCATGATAGGAAGTGGTATTTGTGAATCCACTTGGGCTATTGTCATCAATGACACAATGTTTTCCGACCATCGAGGTATCATTTCCACAGAGAACAAATAGGCATCTAGTAGATCATCGTCTACCCCTTTAGGTGATTCTCCTGAAACAATCCTTGACAAATGATCTGCTCGTTGATGTGTAGTGCCCTTTTTTACAACCACAGTGAAATCAAATTCGAGAAGAATGATGAACCATCTTACTATTCTTCCTGTGTTGCATGGCTTGTTGACCAAATACAATAGAGATTGGTGGTCCACAAAGAACACAAACTTGTTGGCTAATAGGTAATGTCTATACTTTTTAACGGCATAGATCATTCCTAACCCTTCCCTTTCGGTGGTGGTGTAATTGTTTTCCGCCATGTTCAATCTTCGGCTAGCATAAGAAATAGAAAAGTAAGTTTTCTCGTCTCCTGGTTGAGCTAGTAACAACCGATAGCAAAATTGAAAGCATCTACATGTACATGGAATACCTTATTCCAATCTGGTGCTTTCAATATTGTAGCTGAGGTGAGAGCTAGTTTAAGCTTCATGAAGGATTCTTCACATGCCTCGGTCTACTCAAAGTGTGTAATCAAGCTATACATGGGTTTTGCAATTATAGCGTACATGTAAATGAACTGTTAGTAATATCCACAATGCCCTATGAAGGCTTGTACCCCCTTGACTGTTGTTGGTCTAGGCAAATCAGCAATGACATGAATCTTCTCAATATCAATAGCTATGCCATTTTTAGACACTATATGTCCAAGATTTTTTCCTTGAATATGCACTTTTTAGGATTTAAGCAAATCCTATAAAGTCTACATTTTTTGAATACCTTTTTGAGGTGTTCAAAATGATCGGCCCAGATTGATGAATGTACGCATAGATCATCCATATATACTTCTAAGAATTTCCTAAGATATTCTTTAAAAGCATGGCTCATCAACCTTTGAAACGTGGCTGGAGCATTAGTTAACCCAAACGGCATAACCCGATAGGCAAATATACCCCATTCTGTTGCAAAAGCAGTTTTATGATGATCTTTTGGGTCAACCAAAAGTTGATTGTATCCCGAAAAGCCATCTAAGAAGTTGTAAGCTTCTTTTCCTGCAACTCGTTCTAAAACATGCTCAGTGATTGGAAGAGGAATGTTGTCTCTAATAGTAGCTGCATTCACCTTTTTGAGATTAACATACACTTGTCATTTTCCATTCTTCTTGGGTACTACCACAATTGGAGACACCCAATCTGTGTGTTCAATTTCATAAATGAATTCGGCTGCCTTTAATTTTTCAATCTCTTCTTTTATCTTCCTGGAAAATGTTTCATTGTACGTGTATGGCCTTTGTCTACTTGGTTTTGCATCATCTCTCATAGATATGGTATGTTGACAGATTTTTGGATCAACACCCTTGAGATCCTTGTAAGACCAAGTGAAGATATCTCGGTATTCCTTTAACAAGCTTAGCAAGAGCTCATCTTCTTCTTCTTCTTCTTCTGTTAGGTCATTCGCAATGTAAGCAGGTCTAGGCTCTTCTCCTGGTTCAGCCAAGTCTATCTTCTTAGCGTTTTCAGGCCCTTTGTAAGACTCGCCATGTTTCCATATCTCCCTAACTTGTTGTTCGACTATAATTTTTTGATCTTGGAGAGTATACTTTTTGTAATGGGACGGAATGTGCATTACATCCTTATCATCCTCTTTCGTGGATTCCATTTCGGTTGTGTTAGAGCTTTTTTCAACTCTTGATATTTCTTTTTCGGCTCGACTTGTGTCATGAGTGTTTTCTTATCCTGTGGGTTTGCTTGAGTATCCTTTCTTTTTTTTCTCGATGTTTGAGACATTTCTGAATCTTTCTTTGAAGGATATTTGTCAGTTATTTTATCCTTGACACAATCATTTGCATTTATCTGCATCAAAAATTGTGTTTTACTGGAGACTGAAGGTATAGGTCCTGTTTTCACGTTTCCGGTGTCTCTTTTTTGTCTATACCATTTTTGTCTTCTTGATTTCTGGTTTGGAAAGTCAAAAAACTTTTCCTCCCCTCCTTTTAAGAGTAGCTTAACTCTCGTATGTTCTTTTTCTGACCCCGAATCTTCTGAGGTAGTTCAGTGTTCATCTAACTCATCAGTTGCATCGTAGTAGAGGTCTGAAAAGACTTGTTGAGCTTTCATTAAGTCCTTGGGTTCCTCATCTTGAAATCATTTGGATGGGAATTATGTCGTAGCCATCCTCATTGCAAAATTGAGTAGACATAGACGTAATCACACATACATCCATTGTCGCTAAAATTTGAGTCCATTCGAATTGCTCAAACAAATGCTCTGGAAAGGGCTCGGGTACATAGGCTTCATCTGTGTAGTCACTTTCTAGGATACATTCTTCTCATCTTAAGCTTCCATTTTCTGAAGCTCCACACATCTAAATAGGTGTCTTTGTTTAACCAAGATGGAAGTTTAGTTTCAGCCGAAGAGACTGAATCAAAATCTTGGATGGGTGTTTTCAAGACATCTCTATAAGTGTGATCTTTTAGATTTACTCTTGTTATAGATCCCACTTGCTTCAAGTACAGATAGTTGTTTCCCCAATCTCAGATAAGCTGTACCTGTCACATGAAAGGTCTTCCCAATATGATTTCATAGTTGAGTTTTTTCCCAAAGTCTACTATGGCAAAAGTGTGTTGATATTCAATTCCACAAGAATTGAATATCACTTTTTCAAGCAACCTTAATGGTCTTTCAATGTGTCCGTTAGCCAATTGCAATTTCATTCGAGTTTGTCTAATGGCTGGCTATCCCCAGGACTCCCATACTGCTTTAGTAGCTATGGCTATGCCTGCTCCACTATCCAGTATTTCCATGGTTTCAATGTCATTATATTTCACTAGGAGGGTGGTGTTTCCTTCTTCCCCTTCATAACATTCTCCGACTTTGTTCATGGGAACTGATTTAATCTCTTTGTTGTCCATTTCATTTGTCAATTTTCCATTTTTTTTTGAGATTAACCCCGTTATCCCCAACTTCTCTAGGGTTTTCTATAAATCATTCCATAAGTATGGTCTGAGTTTTAATAGTTCTTCCAAGGTAAGAGTGCATTGGATGGGTGTAGACATGATTGAATGAATGTTGTCTACTTCTAGGGTCTGTTCATCTCTTTTTACTTGAGTGGTCTTACACACGATGGATTCATCTTCGTTACCTCCCAAGTAAGAGGGTAATGTTTTCAAGGTAAATGGTTTCAACATTCTTGAAGCTTCCGATCCGCAATCCCCGTACAAGGATTTTACATCCATGTTTACATCAGAAGGTAGGTTATCCAACCATACTTCCTCTATAGGAGCTGACTTTAGAGTTAGGCTCTCATCATTGATCTCTCTCACTTTTTTCCATAAGTGTCCTGGCCAGTCTTCCTCTACGAATGGATTTCCGTCTAAGGCATCTTCGTTGTCCGGCACTATAAGTTCTGATTCTTTTGTTTCAAGGTGGGATTCTACCACCACATCAAGTTTTTCTTTCGTTTCTTTCACCACAAGCTCTTCAGGTTTTGTAATATTTTCAAGCTTGGGTTTTTGTTTTTCCAGCATTTCCTGCGTGATTCTTACCAAATTTTGATACGCTTCCAACTTAGCTGCTTCCATGTCTGGAGAAGGATAGTTTTTCCATTTGTTTTTCATGTTTTGTCTTGCTTTAAGTCCTGCTTGGTAAGCTTCCAAGGCGGCATTAATAGGCTCAAAAATTTTTATAAACCAGAATGGATCCTCCAGATTTCACGGTTGTTTCCTTGAATTCACTTCCAGTTTCTTTCAACCTTTTACGGAATAGCTTTTTTGCTTTCTCCTCGATTTCAACCCATTCTTTTTGTTTTCTCATCTCATATCTTTTGCTTCTATTTCTTTTGGTTCTTTGAGAGGAAACTTTCGTATTTTCCGAATCATTAGAGGAGTTGTGTTTCTTTTTCTTGGCCTGAGCTCTAGTGATTACCTTGATTGGAATAGTCGGTTCACTCTCTGATGAGCTACTAGGTATCACTTGGACTACGTTGTGAACGGGATGGAAACACACATAACGCCTCTATAACGACCCAACACACACTCTTGGAATGATATACACACACACACACTATGGGGCACCACTCAGCTTACACAACCCACCTGGCCGAGACAGGGAACACACTGATGGAGTGAGAGGAGAGAGACTATCCATTTACCCACTCCACACAGAGAGACACACACACACACACCCAAAAAATGCAGCTCAAAAGAGGAGAATTTCTGATATTTAGATACAATTGAGCTTGGGCCAACACCAATGGGGCAAATAGCTCACACAATATGGGTAAAATATGCCAGATACAATCACAAATTGGAGTAGAAGCTTCGCTCATAGGAGAAACTTACACAACCAAAACAACAGAAAAAAGTGAGAAATTTGGCAAAATGGACAGTGCCATCGCGTCTGGAACGGCCCAAAACCCCAGTCTACAATGTCAAAGTGCTCAAATCGGACCTCGAATGAGCAGTTTATGGCCAAAACAAGCTCCAAAAACCCCAAAAACACAGTTGCGGCTGTTCCTCCTCTTCTCTCCACATTTTTTCTGGTCTTCTCTCTTTTGTTTCAGTTTCCACACTTAGCTTTATTACTTGGGCACCTTTGGCCTTTTAGTTGACCTCAAACGGACCCCGAACATGCCAAAAAGTGGCCTCACAGTGCATAGTTGTTACCCTGCTGTATCCATCCGCACACTTGGCACTCAACTTTTTTCAATAATGCATCCCGCCACCACGTGAAATGGACCCAAAAGATGATCCTCATGATGACCTTTCTGCATCATTATCACAAGAAAACATCCACGTTGTGTCCGTACTTATCCACGTGCAAGTATTGACCCCATTCGACCTTCTAACGCCACTAGATGCCATCTGACGCACCTGCTTACCTCATGTCGTTAGCCCGCGGATAGCTTCCTTGAGAAGTTTTATGCGCTATGAACTGCTCATTATTATAGAAAAACCACACTGATACTGATGATAGTGAAAATCGATGCACTATGTACATGCTGTTTTACCTTTACACATGTGGGCCCCACGTAACCACCTGGCTCTGGAAAATGGGCAATCCTTTATTTGATGCACCATGCATGGGTATGTACATATGCACAATCACTTATTCCAAAAAACTCGTGACATAATTTGCCCATCCCCTATCCTGCTAGATCATTCATGATCAGTAGCAGCAAAAAGAGATATGACACTCGCCGCATCACAGGCCTCCTCATCCCTCACAGACATTACTTGTTCTACAGACAGCTCATCTTGCTCCACCATGATCAACCTGGCATGATATAATTTAAGACGCAAACCATTTACCCTTGACTTATGTAAAATCCCATCCAGGTTAGCCAACTGATAAGTACCATTCGGAAAACACTCCACTACCTTGAAAGGGCCTTTCCACTTAATTTGAGACTTCTTTTGGAAGGCGTTGTCCAACTTACTGTTGTAGTGCAAAACCAAGTCATGCTTCTTGATACCCTTACTTTTGACCTTTTCATTTATCTTTGCCAAAGCCTTATCCTGCATCTGCCCATAATGTTCCAATGCACTCATCTTATCCAGCTGAACCTCTGGTAACTGCAAGAGTCTCTCTTTGAATGCATCACTAGGCGGCCCAAGCAACTTCTCTAACATCTTTACTGTAGGCAACTCTACCTCCACAGGCAATAGCGCTTCCTTTCCATATACCAAATGAAATGGGGTAAACCCTGTACCTGTCTTCACCGATGTACGGTAAGCCCATAATGCACTATGCAATTCCAAATCCCAAATCTTTCCTTGGTGCTCTGTCACTTTTGAAAGAATTTGTACCAACTCACCATTGAATCTTTCATTTAAGCCATTACACTGCGGGTAATAAGGAGTGGTATGCTAGTGCCTAATCTTCATCTTTGCGCATAAAAAGTATAGCAGTTTAGCTCTAAATCCTGGCTCCTTATCTGAAAGTAGCTCTAGTGGCACCCCAAACTTGCAACATATTTCATCATACACAAATTTTGCCACATCCTTTGTAGTGATCTGTTTTATTGCTATAGCCTCTGCCCATCTAGAGAGATAGTCCATTGCAGTCAAAATATAGCTTTTGCCCCTACTTGTGATAGGTAACGGGCAGGTTGCATCAATCCCCCACTTTTCAAACACATCAAATGCCATAATGGTTTTTCGTAGCTCTGGCTTCAACACTCTCTTCCCAAATGCTTGACACCTATTGCAAGACGTACACCAATGGTGAACATCCTTGTGCAAACTAGGCCATACATACCCCTCTTGCAAGATCTTATGCAAGGTGATCTTTAGAGCAAAATGTCCGCCACATGCGTCTTCATGATTCTCTTCCAACACTCTATACAACTCCTCCCGCCAAGGTACACGTCTCAACACAAGATCATCCCCTTTCATGTACAAGACATCACCAATCAATTTGTACCTGTATTCTCTACGCACAAAGCCATACTTCTTAGACTTCTGAATGTCTTTCGGAATGATTCCTGTTATCAAAAAATCCTCTTCTTGAGCCAAACTCTCTCGACCATGGTAAAGAGGTAAGTTGGTCCTCAACACAAATAGCTCCCCAATCATGCTTTGAGCCGCTTCATGTGCCTCTCCATTTAGAGCACGTTCAATGTGTCTGATGCTCCATGCTTCAAACTTTTTTAACAGGCCTTTAATTCTGAAACACATTTCCTTCAATGAGGTGTTCTTGCTCTTCCACACACCCAACACTTGCTTCACAACTAACAAGGCATCACCTTTTATGCTCAACCTTCTAACCCCATGCTTCAAACAAATGTGTAATCCGGCTTCCAACGTAGCATATTCAGCCTCATTGTTACTATGTGCGTCCAATTTGAACCCTCTCTTACATACTAGCTTCCCCTCTGGATCATAGAGTGCTATACCCCCTGAAGCTGCATCATGGCTTTTCCTGTATGAGCCATCAAAGAACAACACATGTGCATTGCTGATCTGTGGAACTTCTTCAACTACATTTCTCACCACCTCTTCCTTAACAAGAATGGGATTCTCCTTGTAGGTCAACAAATTGGCTAGGGTAGCCCTTGTACTGTCTTCCACTAGAAAAGAAAACTCGAACTCTTGCAGCTCAATTACCCATTTATTGACCACATTTGACATGTTAGTGCCATTGATTAATTGTGGCAAAAAGGCGTAACTCATCAAGAAAACAAAAGGTCGTGGTAGCAAGTAAAGACGAAATCGTCGACAAGAAAATATTACACTGGCCATCACTAGCTCTACTTCGGAGAATTTTCTCTCTGCTACCAACTTCACGCGGCTTGCACAATACACTGGCCTCATATAATGGTTGCCCTTCCCCTTTTTCAATAGCATGGCTCCAATGGCATCATCCCCTACTAATGGATTTACATAAAACACTTGCTCCCAATCAGGAGCCTGCATGGCTGACAACCCCCCTAACACCTCTTTCACCTCTTGAAACACTTCTTCACACTTGTCATCCCATTGCAATGGATCATGCTTTGCCACTTGTTGTAATGGATAAAGGATATGTGAAGACAACGGAATAAACCGTGCCATGTACTTCACTTTGTGTATAAAGGTTGCCAATTGCTTTGTACTTGTAGGTGATGGAAGAAGAATAATAGACTTAACCTTGTCTGGATCAGCCTCAATGCCATTTTCTAACACCATGTGGCCCAATAACTTCACCCTTGGTTGTGCTAGATGACATTTCTTTGTATTTATTTGTCCTCCACATTCATCATATCGAACCAATACCATCTGCAACTTCTCATGGTGTTCAGCCCTACTGCTGTAGACACAGAAGTCATCCATAAAAGCTTTAACACAACTGCCAATGAATGGTTCCAATACCCAATTTTCTCTCTCTTGATAGAAAGATGGTCCATTTGACAACCCAAATGGCAATACCGTATAGCAATAGCAACCCCATGGTGTAATAAAAGTTGTGTTTGTGTGGTCTTTAAGAGCAATCTTCAATTGAAAATAGCCTGAAAAACCATCACACACACTGTACCTCTCATAACCTGCCACTGAATCCAAGATCTGATCGATGAATGGAAGAGGATATGGATTCTTCTTAGTGGCTGCATTTAAGGGCTTAAAATCTACACAAATCCTCCACTTTCCATCCTTCTTTGGGCTGACTACTACTGGACTTACCCATCTGTGGTTTCCACAGGGACTATGAACCCTGCCTTCAATAACTTGTCCACCTCTTCCCGCAAGGCTTCCATTTG
Organism: Adiantum capillus-veneris; assembly: GCF_014529385.1. Lineage (NCBI taxonomy): Eukaryota > Viridiplantae > Streptophyta > Polypodiopsida > Polypodiales > Pteridaceae > Adiantum > Adiantum capillus-veneris. The sequence goes on along the minus strand of NC_140940.1, from coordinate 58,770,011 downwards.
CTCTTGATCCATCCTTCTTAGCCTGTGTCACACTGGCTTAGCACCTTCTTTCAGCTCTATATGCATCTCTTCTCCCTTGAACCCTCTAATCTCTTCATATGAAGAACAAATCAGGAAAACTAGCCAGCATGTGCAAATATATCTCCTTCTCCATAGCTGAGAGGTCTCCACCACTGATCATTTGTGTCATCAATTCTTGCTTCTTTGACAATTTAACCTTGGTTTGCATCAGACCTTCAATCACTTCATAAGGCCCTTCACTTTCATCTTCAACCTCATTCACAAATGCAACTAAACCAGACCCCTGGATTTCTTTGTCCATCAAAAGAAATGCAACATCAGCATCCTCATCACTGCTGGTAGTGCTATCACTGTCCTCATCAGTCACTGTGGAATAGTCTTCATCACTAGACTCATCCTCATCTTCATAAAGCTCCTCCAATCGTTTCCTTGTGTCCATATTATAGAGCTTCTTGACACCTGTCTTTCCGTAGAGGCTAATCGTACCACGTCGCCAATCTTGAACAGCTCCCACTGCACGTAACCATGGTCTGCCTAGTATAATAGGATATGCTCCCAACCCCGCTGGCATCACATGAAAATCATCCACTGCCTTTGCATCATATGCTTCCACTTCTAAGCTCTTTACAACACCCAAACATTTTACTTTTTGATGGTTTGCCAATCTAATCCGGAAGCTTGACACCCCACTCACTGTAAGACCCATCTTCTCAATGCATGAGTGTGTTATGACACATATTTGAGCTCCTCCATCCACATAACCTTGTCCTAGATTTTTTCTTTTGTGCCACAGATCTACTATTGGACAAATGTCTGGTAGCTCATCCATCGCCAACACCTTTACTGAACCTCTCTCTGGCTCTTTCTCCATTGGGTTAACCATCCTCTTCCACTGTCGCTTTAGCTTAGGAACCATCTCTATAAGCTGCCCAAAAGTAACATCAGCCTTCCTGCTTGTCAGATCCTCCTTCAAGTCATAGTTTAATTGCCCATCCGCTAATGGAAAATATGAAACATGAAACTTGCAACGAGCCCTCCTTTTCCTCTTGGCCTTGACATCCTCGCCTTCATGACTCTTTCCCTTCTTTTTACTAGGTCCTGGGGCACTTCTTCCTTCTTTGTCCTCTGTGGTCCTCTTCCCAATAGGCATCACTAATGTATCCTCTAGCTTTGATGCCTTCTCCAAGGTGACTACACTTATCACTTTTGTCTTTCCCTTTTCCTCCTGGGTAAATCCATTGGTTCCTTCTTCTCCCTTAATTTTGATGCCATAATCATTTGACCTAGTTAGCACCTATCTTGGCAACGGATACATGTCTCCCCCCATCCTCGGTGGCTTATCACATTGCGGATTGATGTGACCCAACTCTCCACAATTATAACATGTGGGCGTCTACCTCCAGAACCTACCATTGCTTTGTCCAACACCATTCCTAGGTCTTTCTTCACCTCCTGGATGATTTGCAAACCTCCCTCGACCTCGATTATTTTCCACTTGACCTAGCACATTTAGGCTAAGATTCTTCATTAGATCTACCACTTGCCTCATGTCTTGCCTTAGCCTATCATCTTGCACTGCTGTAGTGACCACTACTGGCATAACCTGAGGAGTAACAGAAGCCACTGGTTCATGATGAACCCCTGGCATGCGACCTTGTAAAGAATCCATAGACTGAAATTCAGACCTCATGGACAAAGACTCTACCCCTAACTGGCTCATTTTCCTCAGCTTCCACTCTTTGTTCCTTGCTACCTCTAGTGCATCTTCATATGTTCTAGGCTTCTTTAGCTCCACTCTCCAACATATATTCTCCCAAATACTAACCAAGAACCTGTCCTTCTTCATCATGTCAGGTGGGGGTACCTGTGGTGCTAAGGCCTTGCACATTCGCTCCCATGCCAATGAAAACTTACGTATGTACACATCTACTGGCTCACCTTCCTTCTGCACCAACCCTTGTACTTCTTGCCACACTTTGTCAGGATCTTCTATCTTCACAAACTCCGCTTCCAATCCATGCCTTAGATTGTCCCAACTTAATCTCACAGGGGGATCATCCACACGCAACTCCTCTTCAAATGCTTTGGACCAAACTCATGCATCACTCTTCAAACAAATTTGGAGAAGGCGTAACATCTGCGCCGGGTCATGAATCTGGTTGCAGGCAACCTCCATCTTTTCCAAAAAGTCTTCCACGTCTTCATCACTTCTTCCATGAAACTCCGGATAAGAGAAAGCCATGGCTACCCAAGTTACGATGCTTTGAGAACCCCTTCGAACACACGTGCAAGAACCCAAAACTTTTCACTACCCAATCCCCAGAAACTTCAATGGAGCTCAGCTTTAGATAAGGACAAACACATGCACATCAAATGAGTGTTCATAGTTAATCATTGGAATTACAACAGGCAAAGGACATTCCAGGATCTCTCTTAATCTTCTTGGCCCAAACATAAAGACTATGCGCTGCTGGAAAAAAATATTCCTGGATACATGAACATTTATCTGGATTCTTTGAGTTAAATGAAAAGGAGTGAATTGACGGCCATTTTGATCATCCATTAAAGCCAACCATGAAGCTCCCAAGAAGGCACACAGAAGACAAAAAGAGTTTTTTGATAAACATGTGCGATCAAAAGAGTTTAAAACTAGTGATTATGTATTGGTTTACATCCTTAAACAGCATGCCAAGAAATTGAAAAAGTGAGGGATGAGACTGTAGATGGCGAAGACAATGTCACTGGGTGGGAACCGGCTCCTATGAGATGAACAACGGATTAGTCAGTAATCACCACGGCAGTTACCACAGTACCTCCCAAGGCATATTAATAGGACCCATTACATTGTAATCAGGTTGGTCGGCTGTACTTTTGCTTAGCTTTTGATTCATAATCCTTAGTTCTTGAGCTGTTCTTGAGCTACATCATCCTTATCTGTAATCTTTCATCTGTAATCCTAAATACAACAATCCAGTTTCTTTCAGCCATACATACTTTGTACTCATTCTCTCTGAATCTGAATCTGAATTTGAACATCATTCTCAGTACTTCAGTCTATTTCCCATTTTAGTAGATGTATTCCAGTTCAGTTTCTATCTTCTTTTCAGTTCTATTGTCTGAACTGACACATCACCAGTAGATGTAAACTTCTAACACTGGAATCAGCTATCTAAAGAGATCAACTCCAATTTCATTTTGGCGATCATGGTGGCTAGAGATGTTGCTCGACTACAAAACTCAGTCTCCCAGTTTGAAGTTTTTTAGCTGCAATAATGGCACCAAACCTCAGGCGTGGCCGAAAACCATCCTACCGTGTTGACCTTGGCCTTGAGGAGTCAAAAAGAGACTCTGACCCCAAGCATGAGCTGGTGACTGACACTGAGGCTCAGGAGGAGCACAGTCATGCTGATGAGGTGTAGGACTCATAGCATTCTAGTCAATCCAGATGCAAAAGGGCAAAAAGGGAAGCACGCAAGGCTAATAGTTCTCGGTCTAGGCAGGGGGACGAGGGCACCAAAGGCAGTAAAGGCAGTCGCCATACTTCTAGTAGACAAGCCAGGGAGGACACAGAAACTGAGATGGAGGCAGATATTAATTGGGATGCAAATATAGACAATTGTATGAAAGCTCCAAAGCGGCATCCAGACTCCAAGATGAGAAAGGACGGACCCACAATGATCGGTATGATTATACATCCTCGTTGAAAATCTCTTTTCCTGTGTTCAAAGGGGGCAAGAAGGATGATCTGGATGTTCACATCCAAGCCTTTGAGCAGTATGCCAAGCTGAAAAATATTGATGAGGATGATTGGGGTGAATACTTTTTGCAAACGCTGAAGGAGGCAACGAGGAAGTGGTACTACCATTACCCGGCTTGCCAGCTCAGATCGTATAATAAACTACTTAAAGCCTTTAGATTGGAATATTTCGACAACAGAGGTGGTGAGGATATTCTCTGTGAACTCGATAAGATTAAGCAGAGAAAATTGTCAGTCCAAAGCTATGTTGAGAAAATCAAGGAGCTGACAAGGTATCTGCAGGAACCACCATCGAAAAAGCGATTGCGAGCATGGTTTTTGAATGGCTTTCGCAGCAAGAAGCTTAGGGAGCAAGAGGTGCCAACACCGACAAAGAAATTCAATGATTTGGTGCAGTGAGCCCTTAAGCTAGAACAACAAGCTAAGAAGGAAAAGGATCATAAGAAGAGGAGGTCCAGTAGTAGCAATCCTTCTACTAATGACTCTGATTCAAGCAGAGCTTCTAGTAGTTCTGAGAGTAGCTCCGATGAGAAGACCAAGGATAAGCCTAAAAAGGGATCTTGGTCTAGGAAGATTGAAGAGATGGATCAACAAATTGCTGAGATTAGCCAGACCAGACAACTGGTGAGAATAATGAATACTTGGTGTTCAAAATGTAAATCTAAGGACCATGTTTCCAATGAGTGCCCACATTGTACTTATTGTAAAGCCTATGGCCATCTATGGAATAACTGTGGCATTAGGATTCATTATTTCAAAAAGGGCAAAGATTTGTCAGTAGTGGCATTTACCAATGCCGAACCAGTAAGAGTGGAAACTGCCAACGCTTCTCAGAAGGAGAAAGCAGGTACCAGTGGTACTGGTACAGGGCGCGACAAATACCAAGAAGGTACTGGCCGGGGCCCAGGGCATGGTAATTTCTAGAGCGAAGTCTAAATTTCTATACTTGTCTCAACTCCTTTGTCCAACTTCTAGTGTTGTTTGTCTGAATTTGGATCCTACCCCACTGGCCCCTTGTATAGTAAGAGTTTGATTAGCATAGTCGTGAACAGCCTGTGCCGTTCGCAACCATGGGCACCCTAGTAGCATTCCATATGCGCCTTGCACATCGAGAACTAGAAAACTGGCCTTGAACTTCTCCTGGCCAGCTCGTATCTGCATATTCTCGATCATACCAGTAGCTTGCACTACTCGATGATCTGCCATCTGCAATATGCCAGAAGTAGAAGGCCAAGAAGATTGAAAGGATGTTAGCATCTCTAAATATTTATCCCTTAGCAGAAATTGATCTCAATGCAGTTCTACTGAACAAGGAACAGGCTGACAAATAGAAGAAGCAGTTTCCAGACCAGTTTACTGAAATAAATTCAGGAGAACGTTCAGTTCAGTTAACTGGAAGGTTGGAAGAATCAATTGAATCAAGCACGCCAGATGAGCCAGCACATTCTCGGTGGGACACGATAAATCAAAACAATGATTCGGAACTCAAAGGGACATCTTGGGATTACATTGAAGAGTCGACCACGAGAAAAGGCGGCGCGCCTAACTGGTTACTCCCAGATGACCAAGAGATCAAGGAATGGAATCTAGGCTCTGAAGACAACCCTAGAATGATCAAAGTTAACAAACATCTCAACCCTACAATGAAGGAGAAACTAGGCAAAATGTTCCAGCATTACACCGATGTATTTTCTAGGGAACACACAGATCTGAAAGGGGTGGATCCAGAGGTCTGCCAGCACAGAATACCACTGAGACCAGATGCTAGGCCAGTGCGACCGCAGTGGTACCGAATGAATCCCAATTATGCTAAGAAGGTCAAGGAAGAGATTCAGAAAATTCTCAAAGCTGGGTTCATTACTGAAGTGGCCAATAGCGATTGGTTGTTTCCTATTGTAGTTGTTCCCAAGAAGAATGGGAAGTTGAGAGTATGTGTAGACTATAGGAAACTCAATGCTCAAACCATCAAGGATCCATTCCCATTGCCCTTCATAGATATGTTGCTTGATGATATTGCAGGGTATGAGATATACAGTTTATGGATGGATATAGTGGCTACAATGTTGGATAGATACGCCGCGACGGACGTCAGCACAACGAGAACTCACCTAACAATATTTGTCAGCTAAGGACGAAGCTCTACCCGCAGGCGCGTGGAAGCAAGCATAGGGTATCAACCTACACTCGATCGACTCCTAAATAATTCCTACAGAGGTCTCTACCCAATGTCTAAGTCACAGCCTACAGGAGTGCATAAGAGGAAACTTCCTACAACACTTTCTAGAGCCGAACACCCATCAAAAAATCTCGAAACACCACAGAACTTGAAGGAGACCCTACTAACACCAATAGGTCACTCTCCCTAAGGTCTATGAACCAAAACCCCAACCCAAAACACCCGGTGCAAAATCACGTAGGATGTCTGGCCGAAATTTGCAGGTCTTTGTTTCCAAAATCTAAAGTGCCTAATGTGTAGCTCTAGTCAATGTGAACGCGGGGATATGCTGCAATGCAAAATCGGACAACGTATGCTCACCGAATCACCAGATGAAGCTCGTAGATGGAGCTCGCAAAATCGGACCGTACGTGCGCAATGTAGGTATCGACGTGTAGCTCTCATCGGGGGCAACACGTTGCACTTCTCCGCACTCGATTCCGACCACAGGTGCACATGTAGCGTCAAGATGAAGCTGACACTCTCTCTCGTACACAGTACGCTCACTCACAAACTTTCAAAACTTTTTTAAAAATGACAAAAGTTTTTTCATTAAGGTCGAAAAGTGGTATAAATACGTTACAATTCTCAAACCCTAAAGTTCCAAATTAACCATCTACTCAATCTAAATGTCAAAACTGGGATACAATCTGGAAACTTCTGTAAGCCCCAATATTTACAAGGTGAAATGTCTCGTTTTCTCAATAAATGAATAATTACAAAAAATGATGATTTTCCGAGCAATCAATTTCCGTAGGGTGTGTCCAGCTTCTAACACTCCCCCCCTCCTTGCTCATGTCGTCCCTGACATGGCTGTTGAGCTGCTTCTTCATCTTATGGTTTCGCGCATCTTGAGCAGCGACTCGTATCTTGCATGTAAATCCAGTAGTGTTGGGCCGAATATGTCAGTGTTGATGGTGAAGAAGCCGGTGTAGAAAGCTTCTTCAAAGGCTTGGAGGTGATAGGATGGCAGAAACATGATCCTTTGATACAATGCATGTATCACCTCCTTGGAAGGCTGACCAGACAGATCATATGCACATCTGTAAGTATCTTGAAAGAAGAAGATACTGTCTGTCGCCCTGCCCGGTTTGAACGTCTCAAAGACTGCCAAAAGGGTTTTGCAAATCTTCCTCATCATAATGTAAGAAAGGTCAGGCGAGCCAGTGAACAATTTGATGGTGCCCGTTAGGGTTTTCACCATGTATTGAACACTTATTCTCTTGCCTGCTGTTAAGCCTGGCAACTTCGAATAGTTTAGCCAAGTGGGTTGGCTTCTTTGTAGTAGCTCCTTGGCCTTCCACGTCCGCATCCTTGGTAGAGGGCAGAAGGTTAGGTTATCTCTGATGATTTTGGGTGCCTCTACCAAATGGATTAGGTACTATGGATACTTCATCAGCCATGCCTTTCTCTACCTGGGCTGGGAGTCGACTATCAACTTTGCCCCTTCAGGCTGGGAGATATCTGTTGTGTAGAGTGACACTGCTGGCTCTTCTCTGATTCTCTTGTTGATGGTGGTGGCTTCGTACTTTAGCAAAGGATATCGGAGAGAGGGCTGTAGCCATTCACGCCGGAGGTTGCTGGCGTCTATCTTCTAAATGGTCATGGATCTAAAAACCCTCTACTCCCATTCCAAAGCTTCTTTGGCCGTTTCTTTGATTTCTGCCTCTATGGCCGTGTGCAGCTTCTCTTCCTCTTCTTGTGTCAGATCTTGTGGCTCTTGAGAGGGTCCTACTAGGATTTCCTCTTGCATGGATGTGTCCACAGGATCTGCCACATTCTCTAGGTCTATGCCTTCCATGGATGCTATCCCTGTGCCTGCCTGCTCTTCTACCTGCTGTCCTCTAAGCTCTTCTATTTGCTTTTGGAGTGTCTATTTCTCTGCTTCAGCTTCTTCTCCCATGTTCACGAGGAGGTCGTTCAAACCGGTGTTTATCTTCTCCGCCTCCTCGAGCTTTCTCTTGATATTTTCTAGATCATCTTGCATTGCTTTCTGCTCTTCTTCCATGCGTGTTTGCATAACCACTGACCCTTCTGCCATCATCAAACCTTTGCTTCTTCTCTAAGGTCAACTCTTTCAGGAGCTCTTTTATCTGTTCTTCATAAATCTGTCTCTCTGTAGTGGTGTGAGTGGAGCTAGTAGCTCTGACTCTGGCATGAGATGCCCGTAGCCGCTGGATGGTTTGATCTTTAACTTTAAGCTGGTCCTTGAGCTCAAGGACCTCATCCTGGCTAGCCTCCTGCTCTATTTCTGCCTCCTCTTTGGCATTTCGCGTGGCCTCAACTTCCTTGGACTCCTCAACAAGTTCTAGGGTTGGGTTATCCCTTTCCCTCTCTGCATCTGTCAATGACTTGCTGAGTTGTCTATATTCCTCTTCGGCTCCTTGCAGTCTTTGAGCTGCTTCCTGATTTCCTCTTTCCATTTCCTGGTATCTTTGCAATGCCTTTGCCAGACTGGCTTGCAGCTTTGTCTCTCTCTCTATCTGCCTTTGGCTTTGCTTTTGTAACGTGTCGACTTCAAGCTTTATCTGCACTTCAGTGGCTTTGAGAGTTGACATTTCACTTTCTGAGGCCATTGACTCTGCTTTTAGCCCGGTTAGCTTTGTCATCACCACATCCCAATCATTGGTGGGTGGGTGTAGGTCCACTATATCAGTGGCCATATCCTTTAGCTCCACTAACCTCAGGCTCTACATTTGCTCTTTGGGCCCCGTGCTTGCCAAGTCGAATGCGACTGTGGCAGCCTCTTCTTTTGTATATCTGATAGCCAGTAGGTCTAGAAATGTGTTATACCTTGCTTCATTTGGCTCTCGTTGCTCACTTTTAGGCTTAGCCTCTTCTTTTGGTGCTTGCTCTTGGCTTTGTTCTTGCTTTGACTCTTCCTGATCTTCAGGTTTGTCTTGCTCCTCTTTCTCTGGAGTCTGTGGAGGGCTATGAGGAGGTGGTGAGGGCGGTGGGCTGGACTCAGGGCTGGACGGTGGAGTTGTCAGCTTTTTCTTGAAATCCCTCTCCGCCTTTGTCTTCCTTTCTCTCTCTTGGCCTTCCTGCTCTTCTAGCAGTTTCCCTCAGACTTGCTCCACTTCCTCTTCTGTAAATGGTACATGTGGGATATTTTCTGCTGTGGCATCCAGAATCTCAAAATTCTTAATATAGTCGTCGAATTTGTCTCTATGCACCCTTCGGGATGATCCCGACATTGCTTCTAGAGACGGCTTCCATAGCTCATTCAAATCTCCTTTGAGGGCTCTTTCGGCCCTGAAACTTTCCATCAGCCGCTCTAGACGTGCCGCCTTCTGTGATTTCGTCTCTTTTACTGGCACTTGGACAGAATCTTTCTTTCCCTTCTTCAGCTCTGGCTGCTCTTCTTGCACGGTTTCTAACTAGCGTTTCAAACGGGTTGCCACCCTTGGTGCTTTGGGCTGTTCGTCTTCCTTATCTTCCTTCAGCCCTTGGGGGATTCACCATGGAAAACTTACCACACCACGTAAATGCAGGGGAGGGGGGTTTTTCTACAAGCTACATAAGCGTATAAGTTAGGGGTAGGCCCCCAATAATTTATCTCCTAAACTTAAAAATAAGGGAGGGGATATCAAATTTATGGGGGAGGGGGGGGGGGGGGGGGGGGGAACAGAAGTGAGAAAAAGGGAAAATGAGAGGAAGTTTTTGTGTTTCAAAATCACGGCTTCCCAAAAGAGTCTGCCCTCGAACGTGTGAGTCAATACATACAAGAACTAACATTGCTTTGCCAGACTGGCTTGCAGCTCTGTCTCTCTCTCTACAAAGATACATACAAGAACTAACATTGCTTTGTATCAATTTCTTGTTTTGTGATTATAGTTCATTTGTTGAGGGATGAAAGCTATAAAGAGTTTGTATAGATGCAAATTTACACAAAGAACGTAGCACAACTTTATAACCATGTTTTTTGAGTAATTTAGATGGGTCAAAAGTGGACGAGTAGCTAGAGTGTAGGTTGAATGGGCACATAGTTTGAAAGTCAAACTAAGACACATTGAGGGTACATCTAGTTATCAACAAAAGTGGTTTCTTAGTGCATTGTCAGTCACTATGCTACATGCTCTTTGAATAGTTTTACTCAGTTAGATAATGTGAGACCTAAATTTTATTTGTAAGATAGGGGTACGATAGTTTTTTGCATTGATTGTTGTATAAGCATAGAAAGGGGGGTCATATTCCCTAATATGAGTCGTATATAGGGGTTTTATCAAAGTTGTCCGCCCATAGGTGGCGTCCCGTTTTGTATATAGAGTGAATCCCCCGGGCTTCAGCCTCAACCAGTCGTTCTGTGATGGAGGGTCAGGCAATCTCCCCTTGGCGTGCAATGCTCCATAAATCACCTTCATGATTAGCTCACCCGGCACAATGTATGTGGGGTTCTTGTTGCCCATCTTCACCAGTTTATCACATATATAAGCTGCATAATTGATTACTTTAGGCTTGCTCTTCTGCATTGCCCAAATGAATGTTGTGGCAATTGCTGCAGGTGGCATTTTGTACTTTTGTGGCCGCTTTGTACACATATGGAAATATTGATTGTACGGCTGACTCATGATTGCCACTTTAGGGTTGGCAATGTCTTCAAAGGTGTAGTTGCCTTTCTTTTCGGTGTACACCTTTACTTCGTCTCTTCTTTTGGTTACACTATCCCCCTTGTTGGAGAGGTCTAGTGCAACTGCCACTACTCTTTCTATGATTAGAATCTCCATGCCTGGCTTGCTGTGCAGATCCGTTACTCTGGCCACTCCATCTTCCTTGATTTTTGTCACAAATTTTCATACTCTTTTTATATCGATACCTGCCGGCACAGCTTCAAAATAATTGTGGAGATCAACCTTCTCCAGATACTCTGCCATCTTGCTTCTGACGAACTCATTGAGTTCCCGCGGTAGCATTGCTAGCTCTGTCACATTTCCTTCGGTGTCTTTGAACACGCCTTGGTAAATCTTTAGATCATTTGACTCTAGCAGATCTTCTTGGATCCATGTGCTTGTTGGCTTTAGAGTTCCTTCTGGTATGACGAAGGGCTCTACTTCTTCCAAGTAATCCTTTATGGTCATCCTTTTCTTCTTTGCCGGTGACTTTGCGGTTGCCATAGATCCTGTTGCACTCAGTAGTTCGAAGTTAGCGTTTTTTCCATATCAGCTGAGAAACTGAGTTTTAACTATCCAAATGACTTGGAAATTGAAAATAAAACTTAAAAGGAACTTGGACAACTGTGCATGTGCTCACAGTGTAATCCTGGCAAAATTTTATCATCTAGACATCCTACGCGTAGGATATCTTTTTCATCAGATTTTGGTGATGCTGGTGGTCATTGGCCTGTACAACATCGCTATGTGATTGGAATTGGATTTGGGTATCAAAAAGTGGATTTTTTGGGCAGATTCAGGCTTTAGGTCACAAATTGGGTAGGATGTCCATAACAGGTAGTAAATGATATCCAAATGGGTTGAAAATTGATATATGGGCTCCTTACACCATGGTATTGGCTCCCATGATGTCATTCTTTGCACAGAAGTAAAAAAACATGTTGGAGACATCCTACGCGTAGGATGTCTACTTCCTCAAAATGGCTTGGGATTTGTTTTGTGGGTAGTCCTTGGCCTTTGGAACATGGCCATGCACTTGGATTTTGATTTGGACAAGATTTGATGTTGGTGAGACCCTGTGTAGTGTTTTTGGGCTCAAAAAGTGTATCTTGAAGGTGTTGGGGGTAAAAAATGATTAGAATGGCTTCAAACTTGGTATATGAGCTCTTGAAGATGATAAGAAAAGATCTGGAATGTAAAAATACCCTCTATAGGCCAAAAATGTCAAATACATATCCTACGTGTAGGATGTCTACTTCATCATTTCTTGCAGGTGACCACACAGGTTGGTTGGATATGTGCTCATGAATGTGTTTTGCAAGATTCATGTGATTTGGACAAGTTTTGGTAGGTCTATGGCCCATTATTGCCTCTATGCCCTAACTTTGCGTTTTTTCATGCATATGAGGTCAATGTTGGTCCAAATGTGATGAGACTTGGTGGTTAGCATGTAAAGGCTATTCAGAAAATGTGTGTGATGAGAAATGTTGGGTTCTGTGCCCAGAAATGGCCTTGAGACATCCTACGTGTAGGATGTCTCCTGATAATTTTTTCAAGGAAACTGTCCTCACTGGTGCCTGCCCTTAGTCCCCCTGAGTCCCTTTTAAGCCAAATTTCAACAAAAAAGTTAAATGGATAGAAAGTAACTCCCTGTGTATATTTCAGAGCCTCCGAGCCGTTTTTTTACTTTTGGAGTGCTTTTCGGCGATGAAATTTCTTGATGTTGATCTCCATAGCTTCCCGATCCCTTGGGGATCCTTGCCGTATGGTTTTTGTCGACTTTGGCTTCACCGAAGCTTCATTGGGAAATTTGTCGCTCTAAAAGCACCCGTGGTTGCGTTTACATGTCTTCGATGACTTGTGGTGGTCTACCACTATAGCACTTGGTTGTTGATGATCTAGGAAAGCCGCTCGTGAAGTTTGGTGGAAAACAGACATGCGGTTTGGCCGCGAGAGCTATTTGACGCTTTGTGTGTCTGATGCCGTTTCTGAAGTTTAGTGCTGCTTCGAGTCACCTTTTGGTCATGTTGGCTACATAGACTTGTCGAGCATGTCGAGATGCTCCGACCCATGAATTTTGGTAGTATTTGGGCGCCTTTCCGCCGAATTTCCATTTGGTGGCCTCTTGCGGGATTCTAGGAATTAGGGTTTTTTCCGATGGTTTTCTACTGCCTTTGGACATCCAAGACTGGTCTACTATGCTAGGGTAAGCTGCCGATGAAGTCTCATTGCTTTTGGGTTAGCCATTAGGTGGCCACTTCTAGTTGTAGGTCTCTACTGCCCGCTTTGTGTGTGAACCCTACGCTAGTTTTCGCGACAAAACGACAAACATGTGTGAAAAGCTGCTGGAAGTTCCGCTCGCTCTAGGTGGTAGAAGCTCTCTCTCAAAGGTCAATAGTGGAAATGAGCTAAAAATGAAGTGAAAATTTCTTATAATGGAGGTCCCCGAACCACTTTTCATGAAATTTGACATGTGCTCCCAACTTCTTGCGAAATGCGGTTTAGGCTCAAAAATTTCTTGATTTGGACTCTATTTGCCCTGTTTACCAGAAATTTGGCATTTCGGTCAAAACACGCTTTCCGCTCCAATCTCATAATTGCACCCCCACTGTACCATAGGTTTTCCTATAGTCATTGATCATCCCCATATATATTTTTTTTTCATTACGACCGTTTTTCACCTGCTTTTTGTATTTTTGAAGTTTTTCTACCAAAAATTAGCAAAATTAAAAGAAAAATAGCAAATCAAACCAAGAAAATCCCCAAAAATCATAATAAATCAAAAACATCACCATAAAATATTATATATACTCACATGCAATTTTTATGGCCGGATTTCTCCGTTTTACCAATATTTTGCAGAAAAAATGGCTATTTCTACTTATATACACACACCTAGGGACTTGATTTGGCATTTGGCCCCATATACCTATAGATTCATGCTATATAAGGGCATATGTACTTGGATTAGTCCAGAAAATTTTGCAATCAAACAACAACCTTAAAAAATAGTCAAAAAACCTGCCCTTTTTTACTGTTTCTGCTATTAGGTCCGCATTTGAGAATGCCTTGAGAATGCCTCCCCCCCTCCTAGACGGACTCCGCCCGGACGACAAGGTATCGCCTCGGAGTAAGTGCCGTGCATAGGTTGAAAATTTTGTGCTAATGCTTGGCCGATTAATGTGGCTCTATTTTATGCATACTCGGTCAATGCATGGAAAAATTAATGCTGTGCAAGAGAAGGGTATAAGCAAGATGCTTATTGGCATTCGCCGTCGAGCTTTCCTATTTTCTTTGCAAGTAAAATTTGTAACTCTATTGATCTTTGTTTGATTGTCTTTCTTGCAAAAGTCTCTTGCTTTGCCGCTACTGTTGATATGGCCGTAGTTGTCTCTTTGAAGAGAATTGGCTTGGCCGGAATGGCCGTAGATCGCATCTCTTTTTCTTTCCATTGGTAGCCAATTTTTGCCAGTTTTTGTAGGTTTCTTGCTACTTGCTTGGTTGCCACTGTTTTGTTGCTTATTGGTATCCACATAAGTCGATTTGCCGGTTGCAAATGCAGCTGTCTGCCTTCCAATGTTGCTTGTACTGAAGGGAGTTCCTTTTGCTTTGGTTTCGGTATCCAAATGCGAGTCACATTTGGGTTATTGCTAAAAATTTTCTTTGGGATCCATATCTGTTTTATTCCCTTGGTGTTTGGTTGAATTATTTGCTTATGTTGATTTCCTCCATTGTCTTGTTTTCTGTCTGCCATGTCAATTCTATCCTTCCGCATCCATACTTATTTCTTTTGTTTTGGTAACCTTGATCTTTTTACTATGGTTGGTGACTTCGTATGTATGTAGTGAGCATCGTTGGGTTTTACCTGTTTGTTAGCCTTGGGTATCGTGTTGTTCTTTGGTGGAACCCTTGCTTTTGGCTCTTTTTCCAGTGATTGCATTGCTGGCAGCTGATTATTCCGGGGTTGTTGAGCAAAGGCTATCACCTGTTGTTCTTGTGCATGCTGAATTTTGACTGCATTCGCCTTCCAATCTATCTCCACATTACTCTTTTTTCCAAGGTTGTCCCAACAACATGGGGTGTTGTGTGCTTTCATCCTCGACTACATAAAATTTGTGTGGGTAAATATATTGATGTACTTGTACATGCAATATAGTCCAGCCCAATGTTTTCAACGAGTGTGATGTACTACTTTCCAGCACTTGTGGAGTAGGATGAAGTTGATCTGTGGACTTGAGCTGTTTGTATAATCTGTAAGAGATTAAATTTGCTTGAGCTCCAGAATCAAGCAATGCCGTCGATTCAACTTGATTGCTACCTACTTTGACTGCAATTATTGGCTCCCACTGTGTCTTCATCAAACTTCTGAAGGGAGCAAAGAAAACCTCGAACCCCGACGGCCTCTAAAACACCGGGGACCGAATGGCGCGCCTCGAGCATGTCATGGTAAAGCAAACAGGGGGCACCACCTAGCTTCAGCGGCTAGGACGCAAACAACACACCACCATAACAAAGTTTTCATCCAAGAGAGATGGATGCTTGGGAGTAATGATGAAGAGGAAGGGAAATGAGATCAAGTGAGAGAGAGAGAGAGAGAGAGAGAGAGAGAGAGAGAGAGAGAGAGAGACAGAGAGAGAGAGAGAGTGAGGGAGGGAGTATTGCGGCTTAGTACTTAGGCACCACAGAAGGATGGCGAATCCGCACACCCTTCACACATACACAAGCTCACTCCAAACACAAGACTAGGTGGCGATTCCGCACACCTCACATGGGCAAAACATTGAAGGAAAACATACTCACAAAACCTCAAGCTTTATTTAGAGAATAAGGCGATGAAATGGGGAGCATAGGGTAGGGGAATCAGAAGGGAGAGAGTGGTAGAGCACATGACGGATAGGTGGGAGTTGATGGCGAAGACTCGCACGAGGGTTATGGCCATCATCCTTCATTTAGCTGCCCTCCATCTTCCATAGCCCAAGGGTGTAGAGGTCATGCTCAAGACGAGCATGGTGATTGCGGTGGTGGTGATGGTGTGGGTGTGTGTGTGTGCATTAGGCACACACAATGCATAGTGTATTCTTTGGTGATGTTGTGTGTGTTTTTTTTTTATGGTGAGCTCTCATGGCCTCCTTATATAGGGAAGGAGGAGAGGATTTAGCAATATTTCTAATTGAAGTGAGTGTCCCACTCTGGTGACTAGGAAAATGGGGTGCATTTGACTGTGTCTCCCATCTTGTCTCCTCATTATTTAAAATACCAGAGTCAATAGAGAGAGAAGAAGAGAGAATGTGGGTAGGATGTAGAGGATAGGAAATATTTACAATAGTGTAGCTTTGGCTAGACATAAGCTTATTAGGGAGAGATGAGAGAGGTAAGAAAATTATAAGAGAGGTTGTCAAAGGTGGATATTTGTTGATGAGGATGGATCCTCCAAAAATGGTGATAGAATCACTCTAGACTTGCCAAGACCTCATTAAAAGAGCCTTGTCTCTTGTAATCATGCATGAAGACTTGTAGAACCCTAGCCATTATAGAGGGAAGAAAACTAGGGATGGCTTGTGTCACCCATTACATGAGAAAACTGGGGTCCACTACAAAACTCATAGCTCCGCGTTCATAACTCCAAAAATTCTGAAAAAAATTGAGCTAAAAGTTGAGATCACGAGCTACATCTTTCATGTTGAACGCTCCTTCAGATTCGGGGTTCTTCTTTACTTAAAAAATTCAGCCAAATAATGTATTATTTGTGGCTGCAAAAGTCTTTTGGTGGTCCCCTTTGAGTGGACTTCTCTCTTGCCTTCAAGTGTAAGCTCCTTCATGTGTATGAAAACATGACCTAGAGTTTTGAAAAGATTGGCAATCATTTAGATGGAGGTATTATTGATATTTGAAAGTGGGGTTGAGGTTTGAAAATGAAAACTAGTGAATAAAATATTTGGTAGGGTGGAATAATATACATACATGAAAAATATATTAGAAAATACTAAAATATATAATGTAATTTATATATATTTAATATTTAAGGTCAAAAGAGAGATCAACAAAGAAAGCTTACTTATTTATGCTACATCGTGATTGATTAGCATAAGTCTTATTTATTTAATAAAGGCTAAAACGTTTGTGAAAAAGAAAGAAAAAATCAAAAGTAACTTATATAATGGGAAATATTTTGGTAAAAGGGCAAAAATATATGGGGGGGTTCCCATGCATAGAAAAGCTTGCCTCACTTCGTTAGTCGAATGGCATTGATTCACAATGGTGCTCCACATTGTTGTTGTTGTCGCAGAAGTTTTCTTTTTGCAATGCGTTCTTGTGCTTCTGCTTGAGCTTCTTCTTGTACTCTCTGTTTCTCCTTCATTCGTTCTTTTCCTTGATGGATTTGTTGAAGCATATCCTGTGTTAGTGGTAAATGATATTTCTTTAATCGACACCCACTAATCCAATTTGGTATTTCTTCACCTGCTAATGTAGCAAGCTTGACAGCTCCGCTTTGTGATAGATCACTAATCACAAAGGGTCCCATCCCTCGCTTTTTAAGTTTCTTGGCATGTTGCTTCAAAGTATAAACAAGTACCTAATCACCAATTTTGAACTCTTTCGTGCGCACATGCTTGTCAAAAAACTCTTTTTGTCTTATCTTTTTAGCATAGATTGAAGCTATAGCTCTCAAACGGAGTTCATCTAGCTTTTCAAGATCATCTATTCTTGAAGAGAGCTCATGCCCTATCCATTCTAGGCGTTTCGCTACTCGTAGAGTTGGAATTAAAAACTCTATGGATAATATAGCATTTAATCCAAATACCATGTTGTACAGTGTCATTCCTATCGATGTTTTGTAAGCTATCATGTATGCCCATAGTGTTGAGTGTAGCTGCTGATCCCAATCTGTTCTTGACTTTGACACAATTTTAGTGAGAACCGTGCATAGTGTTTTATTTGTGAGAACCGTGCATAGTGTTTTATTTCTGCCCTCATCTTGTCCATTTGGCTGTGGATGGTATGGAGCAGATTTCCTATGTATGACCATGAATTCCTCTAGCAGATATTCAATGACTTCATTAAGAAAATGTGTTCCACGATCACTGACAATTTCTATTGGTAAACCGTATCGTACAAAAACATTCTCATACAAAAATTGTGCATCTGCTTTTTCTGTTGCCTTGGCTTCCGCCCATTTTGTGAGATAGTCCGTAGACAAAATGATATATTGGGTATGAATGCGAAATGCAGGGGGTGAAATAGGTCCCACAAAATCAATGCCCCATTTTGCAAATTCCCTTTCCCCCATCATTGGCCGTAGTGGCATCTCATCTCTCTTTATTGGCACCTTGGTGCGTTGACATGCGTCACAACGCTTTACAAACTCTTCAGCATCCATATGCAATGTAGGCCACCATATTCCTGCGGTTAAGATAATTTTTTCCCTTGGTGCAGCCAAAGTGTGTCGACTCTAGAAGGTGGCATGGACAGATGTGTACACACAAACAGAAGCATGGCAAAGCGATGATGTAGCTGGGAAAATCATGGGATGACAGGTGGAAGTGGAAGTGTATGCATAATGCGGCTTATAAGCCAGGGAAGGCTCCATAAGGGGCTAATTGGGGTAGCAGGTGAAGGAGATGCAAGGAGCAGCCTTTGGGTCCAGAAATGAAGAGCTTGAAGTGCTGAAGGAACAGGTCCAGACGGCTCATCAAACCGAGCTATGGAGCCCAAGTTATTGAAGGTTGAAGTTTTGGTGGTTTACAGAATTTTTCCGGGTAGGGTAGATGGGGACAGGTGATCCAAGTGGAACTTGAGGTGTAGATGTGTAGAGCTCAATTCATGGAGCCTACCCATCTTTTCAGATTGCGGATCAGAGCCATGGTTTGCAAGGTATGGTCATTTGAAGTTTTTCCGGGGGCCGGGTATGAGCCCACTTGGCTGCATTGGAAAACGTGCCATCTGGTGTCTTTTGAGCCTCGACGAATTTCTACAGCAGGAAGTACATCATACGGAGCTAGCAGAAAGTGGCGGCATGCCAAACGGAGTCCTGAGCAAGAAGTTGCAGCAGTCAGAAGCTGGAGTGCCTTTGTCCAAAGTAGGTTGCAGATGGTTCTTTCCATTTTTGAGAGCCTTGGTTCGAGGATATCGAAGGGTCAAAGTGCAGATACAGAAAGGGCGGTTGGAGCCGAGAAAGTGGCATTTCAATTGGTGGTTATAGCTTGGCAGTAGGAGGTTGGAGCACAGAATGAGAGCCATGCAAAGGAAGGCTAAAAAGGGTTTTTGTTGAAAAATAATGGGGTTTGTTGGGTTCTGAAGGCCTTGAGGCAGGAGCTTTGTGGAGCCACCATGTGGCGGTATGAGTCCCACATGCGCAGGGAGAAGCGCAGGCGCAGCGGTATAAGTCTAAGGCCGTGAGGCTCTAATGGTATCCAAGAGGAGAGAGGGAGCTTCTCTCCCTGTGGCTATGGCGGGTGTGCGCGCAGGGCGCTACTGTGGCGGGTCTGGCGACAGTTTTGGCGTGAACCGGTGGTGCTAGGAAGAGGCGGTGGCGCCCGTGGGTGGCCGCATAGCGGTGGATTTTTGTGATGACATGGCAGTAAAGCAGGTGTGCCCGCACCCGCCAATGGCCAAGTTTTTGGACAGATAAAAGTTGTACCACCCCCCTCCAAATAGTGACATCGCTATTGCCTTGGTAGGGGAGGGGACCGCCATTGAGAGGTATCGACAAGGACATTTGAAGAGCAAGCAAGCAAAGAGAGAGAAGCCTAAGGAGGAAGTCCAGTCGGCCAAAGGGAAAGGGCCAAGGTGTACACCATGCAAGTATGTCCAAAAATAACATATGCCAAGTGTTAGTTATGCAATCAAATGCTAAAAGGAACTCCAAATGAAGTGCACTACATGGAAGGGGATTCTATTTTTCTTTTTTGGGACTCTTAGGCACACCCCTATAAAAGGAGGTTTTTGTTCATTTTTTAGGGTCTTTTGGACCAAGGTCTTTGGCCAATGTGAACTTTTTGCTTGAGGTGTTTTGCCAAGGCCTTTGAGCCATTGTTTTTGGTTGTTGCCGAGGTTCATGCCGGCGGTGTGTTGGTTGTACATGATATTGCCTATGCTAGAAGACTATTCCCTACTGTTTTTGGGCGTCATTCCCCCTTCCCCCTTCTCTTCTCTGCTTGTGTACGTGTGTTTCTGGGCGTGTGTAGGCATGTGTGCCCCCCGAGGTTTGTTGTGCAAAGAGAGGTAGAGAGAGTGTGGAAGGCTGTGAATTGAGCAAAGCAGAGTGATTGAGTCTGTTTGTTGCATGTCAAGGCGTATGTGCGTATGGTTTTGTGGAAGCGATGGTTTATTTGCGGGTAGTGTTGAGTTTTGAAGGTGAACTCTAGTGGATTGGAGCGTTGTGTATACCCTGGGCTATAGTGAGGCATTGTGTTGTGTGCTGGGTGTGTCCCCCTTTCCCCCTCTCCATGTTCTGGTGCCCCCACGAAGGAGCTGTCTGATGCTCCAATTTGAGGTTCGAAGTGGTGTTTTTTTGCCAACAAAGCGGTTGGCTGATGGTCGAGTTCGAAGCTGAGAGAGATGGTGGAGCCAGGTTTTGGCCCCATATTTACGGGCGTCGAAGATCCTGAGGATTGGTTAGCTGATTTCGAATTATGGTTGCTATCGATGCGTATGTTGACGGATTCAAAAAGGTTACAGACGGTTCCGTTGTTGATGCGAGGTAAAGCAAAGGTGTGGTTCGATGGCCTAGAGAGCAGTGATCGAGAATCATGGAAAAGGTTGCAGAGCCAACTTTTCTAGAGTAGTTTCGAGAGGTGATTACGGCGGAAAAAGCCGGTGCAAAGCTGAAGGCGGTACACCAGGATCAAAGTAAAGATTTCTCTATTTTCATTGAGCGGTTTGAAGCTTGTTGGAAGCAGTTAGAGATTGCTACTGGGGTCAAGAGAAATCAATCTTTGAAGCTGTCAAAGCTGTTAGAGTGCTTGCATCCAAGGATTAGAGAAAAGGTCGAAGATGGCGCTGATACCTATGAAGACATGGTCTATTTGGCAACGATAAAGAGCAGAAAGGTGAAGCGGAAGTTGGAGTTGGGAATGCTAAAGCCATCAGATTATATGCCTGTTGTGGCGGAGGTAGCGAATTGCTCTTTGGCTCGACCAAAGGTGATTCCAATTGTGCAAAATGCAAGGCCTGTGGAGGTAAGACCTACTATTGGTTATGTTCCTTGGAGGTTTCCGATTTGTGATGTGCATGTGCTGAGGGTGGAAGAGCTTTTCAACGAGGAGAAGCTCCATGTCGAGTTGAACCAAGATGCAAAAGCGTTAGCGGATATGGAGGTTCCAGTACGGATTGAAGAGGTAAAGCATGTTCTTGTTGAAAGTTTGCATGAAAAGGTAGCAGAATGCAATCGAGATGCAGATACCGAGGGTTCAGAAGTTGATGAAGAAAGTTTGCAAAGTGGTGAAGATGGTCAAGCTTTTGTGGAGTAGCAAGTGGATGCAAATGCTGATATGGAGTCATTATATGATGCCGATGCCGATGATGATACAAGTTCGATTAGCTGGGAGACAAGCGAGGATAATAGTGCGGATTAGTCCACATCCTATGACGAGGAGATGGAATCTGATGAACCTGAACTGATAAACGTAAAGCTGCCCTCTTATATGTTTGATGATATGGTGATAGCACATGTGCAAGAAGAGCAGGGAACAGAGCAAGCCGAGATACTTGATGAAAACCAAATGGTGCGGTCTAGACCTACAGATGATGGAATGCAGGTGAAGGTGGTATGTGGTACCATGCTAATGGCTATGCTGATGAAAGTAGCAGTGGAATGTGCCGTGGTGATGCGACAGGTGCAACATTTTTCCCAGAGAGATAAAACGGCCGTGTCTATGAAGGAACTTGAGATGGATGCAGTAGAGAACGAGTTTCTCTTTTCCTTGGAAGAGCATGATGCAGCGGTAGAAGAGGTGATTGAAGAGCAGGTAATTGAAGCTGAAAAGCAAGAGGTGTTGGTCAACCTTGAAGGGCCGGTTGACGAGGAAGGGCTCGATGATGCTCGAATTGAGGGTGTGGCCAAAGAGGCGGTTGTGATGCCAAAAACGGAGGAGATTCCGATGCAGCAGATATGCCCAAGGGTGGAGAAAGGAGAATCTCAAGCAGTGGCTTTGCTTTCAGTGAAGGTATGTGAATTATGGTTGATGAAAAAGATGGTAGATACAGCTCTATGGATGATAGTTCAACAGGTGCAGAGTTATACGCTCAAGGCCTCCACTTTATTTGGTTGGGAGGGAGGGTTAGACATGTGTTGTAGCTTGGAGTCGGGTACTTGTTTTGTTGATGATGATATGTTTGGTGCTGCTTGGTATGGAGTAGACAGGTTGCAAAGGAATGCATGGAGTGCAGAAGGTAGGCTATGGGCATCCTACATACATGGTGGTCTACGTTCTTGGGTAGGGCACTATGGGAGATTGTTGCAGATGGATGAAAGTGAACAGAGCCACGTGTTTGATCCAGGTGGAAGCTATGTTATGCAGGGGGTGGGGGAACCCACTTGAAGGTTTGGCAATAGAGTGCAATAAAACTATGTACATATGGTTTTAGTTTTCTCATAGTGTGTGCCACGTTTTGCAGTTTATAGTGAAATAAAGCTTTTATGTGGTTGAGCATAAATGCTCAGCAGGGGGGTAGGCAATGATGGTGCAGCCAAAGTGTGTCGACTCTAGAAGGTGGCATGGACAGATGTGTACAGGCAAACAGAAGCATGGCAAAGGGATGATGCAGCTGGGAAAATCATGGGATGACAAGTGGCAACGGAAGTGTATGCATGATGCGGCTTATAAGCCAGGGAAGGCTCCATAAGGGGCTAATTGGGGTAGCAGGTGAAGGAGATGCAAGGAGCAGCCTTTGGGTCCAGAAATGAAGAGCTTGAACTGCTGAAGAAACAGGTCCAAACTGCTCATTAAACCGAGCTACGGAGCCCAAGTTATTGAAGGTTGAAGTTTTGGTGGTTTACAGATTTTTGCTGGACAGGGAAGCTGGGGATAGGTGATCCAAGTGGAACTTGAGGTGTAGATGTGTAGATCTCAATTCATGGAGCCTACCCGTCTTTTCGGATTGCGGATCGGAGCCATGGTTTGCAAGATATGGTCAGTTGAAGTTTTTTTGGGGGCCGATTCTGAGCCCACTTGGCCGCACTGGAAAATGTGCCATCTGGTGTCTTTTGAGCCTCGACGAAGTTCTTTAGCAGGAAGTACATCATACGGAGCTAGCAGGAAGTGGCGGCATGCCAAACGAAGTCCGGAGCAAGGAGTTGCAGCAGTCGGAAGCTGGAGTGCCTTTGTCCAAAGTAGGTTGCAGATGGTTTTTTCCATTTTTGAAAGCCTTGGTTCGAGGATGCCGAGGGGTCAAAGTGCACATACAGAGAGGGCGGTTGGAGCCGAGAAAGTGGCATTTCAGTTGGTGGTTATAGCTTGGCAGTAGGAGGTTGGAGCACGGAATGGGAGCCAGGCAAAGGCAGGCTAAAAAGGGTTTTTGTAGAAAAATAATGGGGTTTGTTGGGTTTTGAAGGCCTTGAGGCAGGAGCTCTGTGGAGCTGCCATGTGGTGGTATTAGTCCCACATGCGCAGGGAGAAGCGTAGGCACCGCGGTATAAGTCTAAGGCCGTGAGTCTCTAATGGTATCCAAGAGGAGAGAGGGGAGCTCCCCTCCCCGTGGCTATGGTGGGTGTGTGCGCAGGGCGCTACTATGGCAGGTCTAGGGGAAGTTTTGGCGTGAACCGGTGATGCTGGGAAGGGGCGGTGGCGTCATTACCCCTTCTCTTCTCTGCTTGTGTGCGTGTGTTTCTGGGCGTGTGTAGGCGTGTGTGCCCCCCGAGGTTTGTTGTGCAAAGAGAGGTAGAGAGAGTGTGGAAGGCTGTGAATTGAGCAAAGCAGAGTGATTGAGTCTGTTTGTTGCATCTCAAGGCGTATGTGTGTATGGTTGTGTGAAAGCGGTGGTTTGTTTGCGGGTAGTGTTGAGTTTTGAAGGTGAACTCTAGTGGATTGGGGCGCTGTGTATACCTTGGGCTATAGTGAGGCATTGTGTTGTGTGCTGGATGTGTCCCCCTTTCCCCCTCTCCACCGTCTTATCGCCTAAAAAATGGCCTCCATTTATTCCGCTATGTGCGTGTTCTAGAATCAGCAGGTATTCACTTTCACTTGCACATATTCTAAGTTGATTGTCCTTTGCTCGCTTATAGAGTTGGTTCCCAATTAATTGAAAGTCACGAGCCTCCAGCTGTATAGCCCTTTTTTGTGCTCTAGTTATGTTTTTAGGAAACATCCTTGTGGTTAAGAAATCAATGATATATTGACTCCATGCAGATGCAATGTTTACCTGAAACAATGTCGTGTGGTCCACTGGTCGTTTGGCACTACATATAGTACAATTGTTAACATAAGCATGTGTGTGTGCGTACATAGTTGGCCAATAAACCCCTAACTGTTTCAGTCTTTGGTGTGTTTTCACTGTTGAACAATGAAATGCACAATCCTGGACATGCACTTCTTCAAGATAACACTTGAATTCTTTCGGATTTATACATAATCGTAGAATTTGGTCCGGCCCTAGATGATACAGCCGTCCTGCAATCAACTCGAAGTTTTTTGTTTGTCAAATTGTTTGTTGTTTGGATCTGTCTTTCATGTTATCAAACCTACCCCCAAAGGAAAGAATGCTAATAATTTCCTGAGACCATTTGGGGATCATTTCAATATTGAAAAGATAAGCATCCGATATGTCATCATCAACTCCTTCAGGAGCTTCCCCATTGTGTATCCTTGAAAGATGATCCGCCCGTAGATGGGTTTTACCCTTTTTGATCACCACTGTGAAATCAAACTCTAGCAATATAATAAACCAGCGTACAATTCTCCCTGTATTGCATGGTTTATTCACCAGATACAAAAGAGCTTCGTGATCTGTGAAGAACACAAATTTGTTTGTGAGCAAATAATACCGAAATTTCTTTACAGTATAAATCATTCCTAACCCCTCTCTTTTGGTGGTTGTGTAGTTCTTTTCCGCAGTGTTTAACTGTCGGCTTGCATAACAAACTGGAAAATCCATTGTTCCGTCTCCAGGTTGAGCTAGAATACTCCCGATTGCATATGCAAAAGCATCAATGTGAACATGGAATATCTTTTTCCAATTCGGTGCTTTAAGTACAGGTGCTGATACAAGGTTTTCCTTCATCTTTTGGAATGAAGTTTCACACTCCTCGGTTCAGTCGAAATTGAATAGCAAACGATACAGAGGTTGTGCGATGATTGCATACATATATATGAATCTTCGATAATACCCACAATGTCCCATGAAGGATTGCACTTGTTTCGCATTAGTAGGCATGGGTAGGTCTACTATGACTTTGACTTTATCTAGGTCAGTGGTTATGCCATTTCTTGAGACAATGTGTCCTAAGATGCGGCCTTGCCTAACCATAAAAATACACTTTTCCGAGTTAAGACAGATTTGATATGTCCTGCATTTTTCAAATATCTTTTGCAAATGGTCAATATGTTCCTCTCGTAGAAGAGAATATACACAAAGATCATCCATGTATATTTCTAAGAATATTCTCAGGTATTCTTTGAACGCGTGCGTCATTAACCTTTGAAAGGTCGCTGGGGCATTAGTTAAGCCAAAAGGCATAACTCGATACGCATATATTTCCCATTCTGTGGCAAACGCTGTTTTGTGCTGATTCTCCATTGCAATTGCCAGTTGGTTGTATCCTGAAAACCCATCAAGAAAGGAATAAGCCCATTTCCCGGTCACCCTCTCAAGTACATGTTCTATAATTGGCAAGGGATAATTATCCCTTATGGTGGCTGCATTTACTTTTTTGAGGTTTACACACACTCACAGTTTTTCATTCTTTTTGGGGACTACCACAATGGGTGACACCCAATCTGTATGCTCGATTTCATAGATGAATTCAGCTTCCATCATCTTGTCAATCTTCTCTTTGATTCGTTTAGCAAATGTGTCATTATATGTATAAGGACGTTGTTTGCTAGGTTTTGCATCCGATTTCAAAGAAATTGTATGTTGGCATATCGATGGATCAACTCCTTTGAGGTCTTTATAGGACCATGCAAACACATCTTTATACTTCTTGAGAAGTTGTGTTAGCCATTCTTCTTCTTCAGGCTCTAAATCGGTTGCGATATAGACCGGCTCAGGCTTCTTGCCTGATTCCGCGAGGTCTACCTTTTTTGCATTTTCTGGTCCATCGTAAGATTCCTGGTTTGTTATTTCCCTTACTGGTGGTGTCATTATGATTTTTCTGCCACGTTATCTTCATATCTGTTGTAATCCTGAGGGTTACTAACTATCAGATAGTGGTTCCCCTTTTCGTCTCGGAATCTATCTCCATCATCGTAGACTCCAATTATCTCTAGTCTCTGAGTCGGTCTTTCTTCAATACAAATGCACTTGCGTCCTCGATAGTCAGAATAAACTAAGGCTCCCCTCGAGTTTGTTCCTTCTAAGAAGATCACAGTGAACTTGGAATCATTCAAAGGATTTAGGGACGTGCTTCCTCCTGGCATTAGTCCGTCATAGGTGAAACCTCCAGGCTGTTGGCTACCCATCATGAAGAAGGATTTGTCTGACGAAGTGTTAGTATCACTACCCTCCTCAATAATTGGTGCTAGTGGATCTAGCCTTGCCTGAGTTACACTCTCTTCGGTGGACACTAAGCTACCTTGGTCACCTGCCACCTTTTGGTCTCTAAAAATGTATCTTCCTGACCTTAAATTCATCAAACTTATCAATGCAATTTATCACAAATCCAACCACTCACCTGACAAAGGATCAGTCTCCGCACAACTTCTTGCTTTGCTGCTGAATATACCTGTACACAAGCGTTTAATTTTGGCAATCGAATCAAAGCATTTAACTGCTAGAGGTGATCTTAATAATGATTGGTATAACTGGAGAGTTAATCTCAACCACTACTGTATTTTATACACTGCTGATGTTCTTGATTAGGTCTGCTAGTCTGAAACCTTACTTCCCTCGGATGTTGGTCAATTTACGTAAAAAGTTTGATTTCAGTCTTTGCTCCGTCAAATGGACAAACAAGGTCCAAATTCACTTATGAAAGAAGTTCTGGAACCTTTAAGCCAAATGGAACCTCACTTTCTAAGCCCAATCACATTTTCTCTTCAGTAGGCCCCAATAGACATCCTATGCGTAGGATGTCTCTTGTTCTGTTTTGCCTGGATTTTTGCACTATGGATTCCCCTTGATGTGCTGAGTCCACAGGTTTTTTTACTTTTTGAGTTGGACACCTATAAGCTGGTCAATGGATCAAAAATCTGTTCTGACAGCCTGCTGCTGGTCTTGATCAGTCTAATCAACTCCAATTTGGACCAAAATTGACTAGGAGGCTTGTCTCAGGCTATACAACACCTTGCTATGCCCACAATCAGTATCTGGCTTCAATTTCTTGCTTTAGACTTCCTACATGTAGGATGTGTTTTTCATCAGAATGGCTACAAATTCAAAGCACAGGCTCCCCTTGAGATGCTGATCACTTTGGTATGCTCAAAATTAAGTTTGGAGTGCAAAATCACACAGATGACATCCTACGCGTAGGATGTCTTTTTGGCCTGTTTGACCCCAGACTTGACCCACAGCTTCCCCTTGATGTCAGCGACCCAGTAGTATGCTTAGATTTTGTTTTGGATTTCAAAAGTCCCCAATTTTAGTTGTTCTTGCCTTTTTCAGTCAAAAGTGCTAAAGTCTGCTTAGAACCCAATTTTCTCACCCAAATGAGATGAAACCTCTCTCAATCACTCAATATATCATGCAGATCATGCTCATGCATCCATCGCATGGTTTTGGTCTTAAAATAATGCTTTGGCACAATTTGGGTAGGATGTCTGGCAATTTCAGTCTATCTGGCCTTATCCTATCAAGATACGGTCAAATTTCCACTTTTCAGGTGAAAATAGGATAAACCCCACCTTCTGAACACACTGGTCTACTCAAAATTCCAAATTTCCCACTAGATTAGCTTGTAGACATCCTACACGTAGGATGTATCCTGGCTTAAAATTAATTTTTTTCCTGACAAAAATGCTCCTGATGCTCTGCAACTCTATCAGAAACACTCACAGTAACTTTTGGACTTCACTTCAACTTTCAAATACACTTTTGCGTCTTTTACAACCTTGAGATGAATCTACCAAGCAAGTATACATGCATGAAGTGCTCTAGATCCTGAATCATGATGTCCTACTTACTCTACTCCTACTCATTATGTGAAATGGTGATAATGGTGTTTTGGTTGCTTCCTGGCCTCTCCGGACTCTTAAGCTCTCCTCTCACCGCTTCTACCACTCCAACTTCTACTCAAGACTCAACTTATATCTAAAACTATCTCAATCTACCTAAATCTACCTAAGTAGAAGGATCTAAGCCAGACACACGCTTCCTAGACTCCCTCTAAGACCTAGAGAGTTCTCCACCCTCTAATCCTATCTAATTGTAATACGAGACTCTTGGAAATCCAAAGAATCCCTATCCTCAAGGACTAGTCTCGGTCACCTACCTAAGGTTTTCGTCCCCGGCAGCGGCGCCAATGTTGAACGGATACACCGCGACGGACATCAGCACAGTGAGAACTCACCTAACAAGATTTGTCAACTAAGGATGAAGCTCAACCCGCAGGCACGTGGAAGCAAGCACAGGGTGTCAACCTACACTCGACCGACTCCTAACTAATTCCTACAGAGGTCTCTACCCAATGTCTAAGTCACAACCTTCAAGAGTGCATAAGAGGAAACTTCCTAAAACACTTTCTAGAGCCGAACACCCATCAAAAATTCTCGAAACACCACAGAACTTGAAGGAGACCCTACTAACACCAATAGGTCTCTCTCCCTAAGGTCTATGAACCAAAACCCCCACCCAAAACAACCGGTGCAAAATCACGTAGGATGTCTGGCCAAAATTTGCAGGTCTTTGTTTCCAAAATCTAAAGTGCCTAATGTGTAGCTCTACTCATTGTGAACGCGTGGATACGCTGCAATGAAAAATCGGACAATGTATGCTCACCGAATCACCAGATGAAGCTCGTAGATAGAGCTCGCAAAACCGGACCGTACGCGCGCAATGTAGGTATCAGCGGGTAGCTCTTGTCGGGGGTACCACGCTGCACTTCTCCACACTCGATTCCAACCACCGGTGCACACATAATGTCCAGATGAAGCTCACACTCTATCTCGTACACAGTACGCTCCCTCACAGACTTCCAAACTTTTAAAAATGACAAAAGGTTTTTCATTAAGGTCAAAAAGTGATATAAATACCTTACAATTCTCAAACCCTAAAGTTCCAAATTAACCATCTACTCAATCTAAATGTCAAAACTGGGATACAATCTAGAAACTTCTGTTAGCCCCAATATTTACAAGGTGAAATGTCGGGTTTTCTCAATAAATGAATAATTACAAACAATGATGATCTGCCGAGCAGTCAATTTCCGTACGGTGTGTCCAGCTTCTAACACTCCCCCCCTCCTTGCTCATGTCGTCCCTGACATGGCTGTTGAGCTGCTTCTTCATCTAATGGTTTCGTGCATCTTGAGCAGCGACTCATATCTTGCATGTAAATCCAGTAGTGTTGGGCCGAATATGTCAGTGTTGATGGTAAAGAAGCCGGTGTAGAAAGCTTCTTCAAAGGATTGGAGGTGATAGGATGGCAGAAACATGATCCTTTGATACAATGCATGTATCACCTCCTTGGAAGACTGAACAGACAGATCATATGCACATCTGTAAGTATCTTAAAAGAAGAAGATACCGTCTGTCACCTGGCCCGGTTTGAACGTCTTGAAGACTGCCAAAAGGGTTTTGCAAATCTTCCTCATCATAATGCAAGAAAGGTCATGCGAGCCAGTGAACAATTTGATGGCGCCCGTTAGGGTTTTCACCATGTAGAACACTTATTCTCTTACCTGCCTTTAAGCCTGGCAGCTTCGGATAGTTTAGCCAAGTGGGTTGGCTTCTTTGTAGTAGCTCCTGGGCCTTCCACATCCGCATCCTTGGTAGAGGGCAAAAGCTTAGGTTATCTGTGATGATTTTGGGTGCCTCTACCGAATGGATTAGGTACTGTGGATACTTTGTCAGCCATGCCTTTCTCCACCTGGGGTGGGAGTCGACTATCAACTTTGCCCCTTCAGGCTAGGAGATATCTGCTATGTAGAGTGGCGATGGGGGCGATATTAGCCCAGCCAGATGGAAGGACTGACTACCCTGTCTACTTTGCCAGTCGCAGATTCAGCCAGGCTGAACAGGTTTATACAACCACTGAACGAGAGGCTCTAGGGATGGTTTTCACTGCTACGAAATTCAGGCATTATTTACTAGGCAAATTGTTTCATTTCTATGTGGATCATCACTTCCTAGTATTCTTGATTAATAAAGTCATTATTCAAGGCAGGCTAATCCGGTGGATGATGTTCCTCATGAAACTTGAATTCTGAATTTTCCATAAACCTGGCAAGAACCACTGTGGCGCTGATTTCCTCTCTAGGAGTACGAAGGGCTATTCTGAAGCGTCTTCAAGAGACAATCCAGTGGATGCTGAATTATTTTAGCTGGAAGCAACAGAATCAGTAGATCCTGAATTATATGAGGTATATCAGTTTCTTTCTCAGGGTGATTTCCCAGATGATTGGAGGCAGAACCAAAAGAAGGCTCTGGTTATCAAAAGCTTGAAGTTTACCATCATTGGGGACTCACTCTACCGATTAGGTGTCGATGGGATTCTTCGCCGATGTGTGCCTATGGAGGGGAGAATGCAAGTTATCTTAGAGGCGCATAACGGAGAATCTTGTGGACACTTTTTCATTGATATTACTTATAAGAAGATTCTGCAGGCTGGGTTATGGTGGCAAACCCTGATATCAAATGTCATAAGTTTTTGCAAAACTTGTGACATATGTCAAAGAATGGGTAGACCCACAGCTGCAGACATGACTCCCTTAACACCAATTTAGCCATTGGGTGTTTTTATGAAATGGGGTATGGACTTCATGGGACCATTCAAGAAGGTTACCCTCAAGAAGAATAGGTATATAGTGATGGCTACTGCTATGTAACCAAGTGGGTAGAAGCTAAGGCTCTTCCTGACAACACAGCCAAGTCCACTGCAAGATTTTTATTTGAGAATATTGTCTGCCGCTATGGCTGTCCTGTGGAGATTGTGTCGGACCAAGGGACACACTTCGTCAATGACACTATGGATATCCTTATGGATATGCTTTCCGTCAAGAATCGGAAATCCACACCTTATTATCCTAGATGCAATGGACAGGCCGAAAGCAGTAACAAGACCATTAAGACTATTCTCACTAAGATTGTGCAGAAAAAGACAGACCAATGGGATTTGAAGCTTTAGACTTCTTTATGGGCATATAGGACAGCTTATAAGGTCACTACAAGATTAACACCATTCAAAATGGTGTATGGCACTGAAGCTGTTGTCCCTATGGAGTTTGTTACTCCAAGTCTCATAATGGCTGTAGAATATGGGTTAGATTCTAATCACAATCTTAAGAAGCGACTGGAGGAGCTTACCTAATTAGATGAACTGATACAACGGGCTATGCTGGAGCAAGAGATTGTTTAGCAACGAAGGAAACACTGGCATGACCAAAGGATTAAAGTCTGAGAGTTTCAGAAAGGGGATCTGCTACTTCTATATCACTCCAAATTGGGTCCTAAGAAGCTGAATCTAAAGATAGCATGGGCAGGACCATTCGAAGTGGACTAGGTTTTCTCCAACAGCACGGTAGGATTGAAAGACCTCTCTGGATTACTGCTTCCAGGGGTGTATAATGGGGCTAAAATCAAGCTCTACTATTCAGAAGCTAGAGACCCTTGCCAGGAAGTTCCAGAACCAGCTCCAGAGCCAATTTCAGACTAGTACCACCACGACCAAGCCAGGCTTATATCAGGACCAAAAAAGTGGGGACACCAATATCAGTTTTTAGGGGACCAACGGTCAGATGGAATATCAGTGGTAATTATTTCAAAGACGGATGAAATTCTTATCCAATGCATGTTTGCCACATCATTTGCGGTGCACAGAAGTCTAGGAACGATAAGTGGTGGAGCTTTTATGGTGGAACGCGTATAACAGTAAGGTGAGTAGGCATTTTTCCTCGCAAATCTCCTGCACGACGCTTACCTTCTGTTGTCCACTCACCATTGCCGAGCTCCGAAGTTTCTTCACTGCAGTCGCAAACCTCGTCCTCTGAGGAGACTGTGGTTTGTCATTTGTCTTTGCCAGCCACACCTGGATACGGTTTTGAAGAAACAAGTAAGTCATCTTCTTCTTCTCCTGCTTCATCATCTTCACAATGCATGTGTAGGAAGAAACTGTTAGAGAAGATGCAGGAGACTATCGACGAAACCCAAGCCCTTATTACTGCTACAAAGGAAACTCTTCCACTCATCCCGCACATCAAAATTTAGTGCTATGTGTTTGTTGAGCAAGCTAAGACTCTACTCCAATTGTGGGATTTGCGTGTGGTTTTGCAAGGCACGAGGATTGAGTTTGACACAACCATCATAAGGCAAGTCTTGGACTCTTTTAATGCTGAAGATGACAGTGTTGTGGTTTATGGCAAGAAGGTGTCTGTCACACTAGAAAGTATTGCTTTTGCATTCCGCATGCCAAACGGGCCCAAGCCATCTGTGGCAACTGAAGAGAAGATTAGTGCAGCCCTGTAAGCCTGAAGAATAATCTGACATATGTGTCAGAAAAACGTTTTGGTATGCTTTTAGCAAAAAGACTGGATTCCAAAGTCTCTATCAATCTATGACAGATATTGTCACATAATGTGCTTCAACAAACTGCCAAGCTGAAATCTCAAAGTGTATTCAAGGCTTGGTATGTTTGGCAATTTCTGTACTAGGAAACTGCTCCAGACACCCATGATCAGGTGAGAATGGCTTGGAGTCAGAAGCCGTTCCCAGTATCCAGGAATGTAGAATTGTCATTGGATGAAGTAGAGCCAGAAAGCCAATCAACCCCCACTGGATAGAAAAGAAAGGCTATACAAGATGAAGCTGGCAGTTCAAAGAGGCCAAGGACGACACCGACTAAAAGCACTGCTCTCTTGAAGCAACTGCAAAGTCAAATCAAAACAGTGTCTACTGAAATAATTCCAATTAGCCAAACTGAAAAGCCTACTGACCGGACCACTGGTGGAGTCAACCAGCCAACAGGCCAGATTTCAGTAACCACCAGTGTTGGACAGGGCCAGTCCTGTGCAGTCAGCAGACCAGATTAATAAGGGCAAAGGCGCAGCTTCTCTAAATCCACTTGGTAGAGTTTCCATTCCATACAGTGAAGCAGCCTTGCACTTGACAAAGAAAGATAGGTTACAGCAACTGCAGACTTATCCGCTCAAGGGACGTCTCCTATTGCAAAAATCTGATTATGCTGCATTACCTTATCTGGCTCCTGTCACAGTCTATGGGCCAACTGACTCTGACCCAACAATAGTTAATGATGGCTATTCAGTACTCATCCAGTCATCATGGAATACTATTGTCAATTGCATGGGACAAATGCTGGATGCTGCAAGGTCAGATGATGAGTTGAATAAAGTAAAAATTGACCTGAAGGAAGCTGAGGAGCAGA
This sequence comes from Adiantum capillus-veneris, assembly GCF_014529385.1. Classification (NCBI taxonomy): domain Eukaryota; kingdom Viridiplantae; phylum Streptophyta; class Polypodiopsida; order Polypodiales; family Pteridaceae; genus Adiantum; species Adiantum capillus-veneris. The sequence goes on along the minus strand of NC_140940.1, from coordinate 58,736,719 downwards.
TTCAAAAGCTAGAGCAAGGGAGAGCAGCCCAGAACCTGCGCCACAGTATCCTTGAGGCTCACTTAGATAGGACCATTCAACAGTTACAAAGTAAGCTCGTCAGCCGAGATGCAGACCATGCGGGAAGAAAAGGTAGAAGCTGAATGAGCTGCTGATCGATTCAAAACCATGCTGAGAATGAGGAGAGTTGAGTTCAACTCTTTACTGCTCTGCCACAATGCTCTGAAGGCCACATTAACAGAAAGATATATCTATAATAATATGGCTGAGATCTTGAATCCAACAGGAAATGTTGTTTTCAACATGGATAACTTGCAGTCTCTCATGGAGACGATGCAAAGTGATTTGCAGGATAAAATTTCTAAATATAACAGTGCTCTAACAAATCAAGCTATCCTTGATTACATTGAACAACTAGAAAACCCTTGAGGAAGAAGAGGATAAGGAGGAAGAAGAAGCAGAGAAGGAGGATGAACCACGAGAATGGCATAATGATGATGATGATGATGCCTCTCCTCTATCTCCACCTTCAGAACCTTGTGCTGGTGGTACAGAGCCAACTAGTGGAAATCAATCACATAAGAAGACCAACCAGACTAGCATGAAGGGTAGCGGTCGAGTAAACAACAGCTAGGAGAGAAACAACCCAACAACACTAGGAATCCACTGACACACCGGTCACAACACAGTCGGGATGTTAAAAGGCAAAGTTGTGACTGAGGGACCAGCAGGTGATGAGCAACATTCATTACAGCTCATCACGCTAAACAAGAGATTGAGACATCAGCAGGCTCCTATAACCAGGCGGTATCTAGAGGATGATGATCTTATCTCTGATCTGGAGTGCTTTCAGTAATTGTATGTCGATGCTAGGGAAATGGTTGAGCATTGGAAATCAGCTGCTTTCCATGATCAAGAGGCCTGCCAATTGCCTGTGCATCCCAGTACAATACAACTGTTAGAAAGGGTGCCTGGATGGATACTAACTACTTAAGAGAGAATAACCAATCCACATTGGAGGCAAAAGTTGAACGAGCTGCTGATCGGTTCAAAACCATGCTGAGAATGAAGAGAGTTGAGTTCAACTCTCTACTGCTCCGTCACAATGCTCTGAAGACCACATTAACAGAAAGATATATCTATAATAATCTGGCCGAGATCTTGAATCCAACAGGCAATGCTGTTTTCAACATGGATAACTTGCAGTCTCTTATGGAGACAATGCAAAGTGATTTGAATGATAAATTTTTTTAATATAACAGTGCTCTAACAAATCAAGCTATCCTTGATTACATTGAACAATAGAATACCCTTGAGGAAGACGAGGATAAGGAGGAAGAACAAGCAGAGAAGGAGGATGAACCAGACAAAGGGCATAATGATGATGATGATGATGCCTCTCCTCTATCTCCACCTTCAGAACCTTGTGTTGGTGGTACAGGGCCAACTAGTGAAAATCAGTCATAGGTAGAGCAACTAGACTAGCATGAAGGGTAGCGGTCGAGTAAACAATAGCTAGGAGAGAAACAACCCAGCAACACTGGGAATCCACTGGCACACCAGTCACAACACAGTCGGGATGTTAAAGGCAAAGCTGTGACTGAGGGACCAGTAAGTGATGAGCAACATTCATTATAGCTCATCACGTTGAACAAGAGATTGAGACATCAGCAGGCTCCTATAACCAGGCGGTATCTAGAGGATGATGATCTTATCTTTGATCTGGAGCGCTTTCAGTAACTGTATGTCAACGCCAGGGAAATGGTTGAGCAATGGAAATCAGCTGCTTTCCATGATCAAGAGGCCTGCCAATTGCCTGCGCATCCCAGTACAATACAACTGTTAGAAAGGGTGCCTGAATGGATACTAACTGCTGAAGAGAGAATAACCAATCCGCATTGGCAATGACAGTCTACTACAGATTGTCGCTCTCTGGCCATGGAATTAGAGCTTTTGTTGGGGAACAAGCCGACATATAAATGCATGAAGGATGTCAAGAATCAGTTGAAAGAGGTCTTAGTGAAAATGCAGATTGCTAGGGGAGTTATGGATCAAAGGGTGCGAGCTATTCTTGAAGACCAAACTTCCACCAGCAAAGGACCTCAAACTTGAATGTCAGTAGGAGAACAGGAAACTGCTCTTCGGAAACTGTTTTAGCTGGTTAAAGTAACCAGAAAGATGATGCAGCAAGAGAACCAAGCTATCCTTAACTTCTTGGAATTTGTGCCTGATTCCCGAGTTCCCTTGTATGCTTTACCAGCAAGAGAGGCAGAGTTGCCAAGATTGTTTCCAGCACTCTACCCTTAACATCTAGAACCAGTCGATCGGCTCACATACTTCAAGATTAGTGATGATCTTCAGGATTGGTACGAGCGATCGACTGTGGAATGGAAAACCTAGCAAACACTGTTCAACGACGTCTCCAACTGCATGATTTCCAAGAGATGAGAGATGAGGTGAAGAGGATCAAATTGTGTATGGGCCAGGGAAAATTCAGCTCAGAGGCCTCACAAAGATCACCAACCAACTGCTGTAACTCACTGTTGAGTCCTCTAAAGTGCCTGAAAAGGACATTACGGCTAAACCAGGCGTAGGACCACAGTACAAGGAGATGGCTGAGATTCTTTTTGAAGCTCGGATCAAAGCTAATCAGCCTCTTCCAAAAGGGTGGATCCATACAGCCTCGCATTGTCACAAACTGGCCAGAACGTGGCTCACTAAAGGCAGACGCACGCTCTATGATCCTGACACCAAAAATTATCATCCTCTCACACCTTATGAACTCGAGATGTCCACAAAAAGGCGGGATCAGCTTGAGCAGGAGGCCATTTACAGGCTCATTCAGAAGGAGAATGCTAGCACTGGGACTTCTGAGGCGCCATCCAAGTCAAAGGGTAAACGGAAGCGGGTTCAGTGGAAGGATACTGGGTAGTTCCATCTCAAAATTCAATCAAGGATTTTTCGCCGGTCTTCGAATCAAATGGTGGATTTTTCTAGCAGTTTTGCAGCAGATGCTGGATTTTTCCACTCAGGGGTTGGTGTCACTTGGCTGGACGACCCTTGGAATTACAATTACAAGGGTGTCAAGCACTCTACAACCCAACAATAGAAGAATCAGACGGTGAATTTTTTCAGTCCGACTTGTTGTCTCTTGGTTAGATGCCCTTGGAATTATAATTATAGGGGTGTCAAGCACTCAACGAGCAAAATTCTAGAAGAATCAGACGATGGATTTTTTTCTCAGAAATTTTGGAATCTTGCCAAAATTCAAGAAAGGAGGGAAGGATGTAGATGGCGAAGATAGTCTCACTGGGTGAGAACCGGCTCCTGTGAGACGAACAACGGATCAGTTAGTAATTACCACCGCAGTTACCACAGTAACTCCCAAGGCATATAAATAGGACCCATTACATTGTAATCGGGTAGGCATTTGTTGGTTGTACTTTTTCTTATCTTTTGATTTATAATCCTTAGTTCCCGAGCTGTTCTTGAGCTACATCATCCTTATCTGTAATCCTAAATACAGCAGTCCATTGTACTTCATCTATACATACTTTGTACTCATTCTCTTTGAATCTGAATCTGAACATCATTCTCAATACTTCAATGTATTTCCCATTTTAGTAGATGTATTCCAGTTCAGTTTCTATCTTCATTTAAGTTCTACTGTCTGAACTGACACATCACCAGTAGCTATAAACTTCTAACACTGGAATCAGCTATCTAAAGAGATCATCTCCAATTCCAGAGACCCTATGTGATTAAACACCTAGCACATAGTGGAGCCCTCAAGCTTGTAACATTAGAGGGAGAGGAGATGCCTAAATGGATTAGTGGATGTAGGCTTAAGAAATATCAGATGCCGCTAACCCAAGACATGATTTAAAAGATCCATTAGGAGAAACAACGCACTAAATAAAAGTCCAAAGTTGTGCACGAAGTGCGAGACGAAGCACAAGAAAGGATAGCCAAGAGAAAGCTTCTACTCAAACAAAGGTTACAAGGTGGACCTTTAAGGATTAACCAGGTGACAATAAAGGAACTGGACAAAGATAGAGTGGACTCGATGATCTAGGTGAAGATTGGAAACAATCAAGTCACGACAAGGGCACTAGTGGATTCAGGAGCCCATGGAAATGTCATTTCCCAAAGCTTATACAAGCAATTGGCCCACACCGACCTCAAGAAGACAAACCAGGAAGTTAAAAGCTATACAAGGCACATGACAAAAGTAATTGGCTACACACATTGTTACATATACAAATACCATATCAAGTCTACCCTCACAAACTCTACGTGGTCAAAGATACAGACACAACATACCCCATGTTGCTAGGACAACCATGGCAAAGGACGTATAACGCACAGATTGATTGGCCAAAATATGCAGTACACATTCGAGACCAGGACAATAAGCAAACGGTCTTGTTCGCCAATCAAGAAGAAAAGCCACAGAAAACACCAACAAGCAACAATGACAAGGGAAAGCAGCCCCTGACCACAAACAAAGCAGTGCCTCGGCCTACCAAGAAAGAAACAACTAAGGCCTCTACAAGCACGAGTAAAAGAAAGAACATAAATCCAGTAACCACTACCCTAAAGACAAGGGTAATTCAACCTAAATACCCCAGATCACCCAAGAAAATACTAGCACAGCAGTCAAGGAACACATACCAAGCACCGCCACAAGAAAAATGGGTCCTAAAGCAATCCATATAAGAGCACCAAGGCTACCAATACATTTAGGTCCCAAAGCAGCAAAGAAACAAGGCACCACAGCCTTACACCTCAACAAAAACCATAGGAAAGTATCCAGAACCATAGAAAGGCCTACCGTGGCCAAAAACGTCAAGGACATATGGATACCAAAGAAGTTGGCACACTCCTTACAACAACAAGGATACATTTGGATTCCCAAACCCCACAGGAAATGCCACAACCTCCAACAACCAAGCAGGTATGGCGCCCCACAGAAATAATCATGCCACCAAGTGCCAAAGAATAATTTTTTCGATTACCAATCAAGGAAAGGGCACGACAACTGCAAATGAAACTACATGGGCCGTGGTCGTTTGATCTACCACCACGACGCTTAGAAAGCATCAAACCTCGCCAACAGATGCCCGTGAGCACATAAGCTTACGACCCCCATCTTGCACAACATAATTTTTTCCATGCATATTCTACAAAAGCATGCATAGGGCCACATCACAAGGCCTTGCATTAAGGCACTGTTTTACTTGCCCATGCACAACACATTCAACTTCCAGTAGTCCGGGAGGACTTAGACTAGGAAGGGGGGAGGCATTGAGAGATATTCTATGAGCGGGCAATGTTTTCACATGAATTTCTAACTTGAATTTTGTTTTGTTGTGTTTTTCTTTTGATTAACTGCTAAAAGAGTAATGTCTGACTAAGCTTCAAGACGAGATTTACGTCACATTAGGACCATATACTCTTATACCTATGTAAATATTACTAATACTCTTGTTTTTGTGCAAATAAGTACTTACAAAAGGCCAAAAACTTGTTGAAATGTGGTAAAAACTGATAAAAACAAGCCCCAAGACGCGTGCGCTTCAGAGCTACCGTACATCCACGACAGCTACCTGTCTATTAGCAGATATGAGTGGTGAGTTCCCTACTTGTCAATGACTACCTGCAAATCAACTAACCACTAATACGCTCACCAGGATGAGACCTTGAGACCTAGGCACCTCACTTAGAAACCTAAGCACTAGGCACTATAGGAAAGTAAAAAATGAGCGTACATAGCATCAAAAGGACCCCCAAGGGGTGGGAAACAAGATGATGCAGCCCACAAGTGAAAATTGCCCCTGTGACAGCCCCTATGCAAAGTCAATTTGGATGACAAAATTCATTGAGAACAGGTGAAAACAAGAGGTTTACAGGTACAGGCTCCGAAACAACAAGAAATTGGCTTCAAAATGGTCAAAAATTGCACGAAAGCCACAAATTTTAGGACCATAATCTCAACAAAGCCATGAGGAACCCAAAAGCCAATCCACATAGGGCAAAAAATACCCAGAAATTCAAATTTCAATAGGATTAGCGTTTCAAAGAGTTTTTCTTGAAAACCAGCCTAACGGCTAGGCTGTAGGTGCAAGTTCACAACTAAGGCCTCCCATAGCTCAATAATGGTCATAGGAAGCCACAAGGAAGATTTCAACCCAAGCCCAAAACCATAACTAGGACTTCCTGTAGAAACGCAACTCTCGGCAACAGAAAAAATCAAGTATAGGGCAAACTACAAGGTCAAAGGAGGCATCCATAGCATGGCTAGACTCTCAGGTCATGAGAAACGAGGGGATACAAAGTTTGCTAAAAAATCACCAATTTGGTACCAACCGCGGTTGCAAAATTGGGCCTCAGGTGCAAAAACTAATGTGGACTATACCTTGTTGCCAGTCCAGAGGTTCCATTTGGAGAGTACAACCCAATGGTGGAGTCCAAGTGGTGCAAAAACTAATGTGGACTATACCTTGTTGCCAGTCCAGAGGTTCCATTTGGAGAGTACAACCCAATGGTGGAGTCCAAGTCACGGGACAAAAGTCAAAATTTCGAGTTGACTTCATCATGCCAAGTCAGAGAAGTGTCCAGATCCTGGTTGTGCCAAATTTGAAGTTTTAGGTGTCCAAATTCAAGATGCAAGGCATGCAAGAGGTGTATATACCAGATATGTGAACGAACTCCTAGTTTGATACATATGGCACCAACCGCGGTTGCTGCCATTTTCAAAGTTTGTAAGACTGGAGAATACCCTCACAAAGTACACATCAAGGGATCTCAATGACACCCTGTTTGCCCAAAACTGACACTTCTACACCAAGTTATTGACAAAACCAGCTTAGAGCACTGAAGATGACATCTGACTCAGATAACTGCAAAAATTTGTGCTCTAACTGGGATGTGTTAATTGTTGACTACCCAGGAACAAGCACTCCCAAGAAGATGAGGAAGCGGTCCAAATACAAGCTGGACGAAATAGACAGTTTCCAGCCCTACATGGAGAATTTGGCTGGAACCAAAGGTTGTTTCATCGACGAGGAGATGCAGGTGGACCAGGGCCAAAGAATATTCACCACAATGTGGAAAGAGGGAAGCGCCTTAGATGCCAGCAGGTATTAACTCTATAGCCTATCTGCCAGAAAATGCAGATAGAGCCATCAGAAGACTGGGACTCATCGTCAAAGCGGAGCACAAGAGAGCTTATGAGCTGCTCACCTCTCTACACAAAGAAAGTCAAGACGCAAGGTCTGACGGACGATGAGAAGCAATTACAGAGCAAAGGACAAGCAACCTGATGAGGGTGCTTTACCACACTTTCATTTTGACAGGCCGCCAAGGTACACACGCCGAGAGAAGAACCTAGCTTCTACTTTTCATCAAATTGTACTGCAGCACAGAATACATACTATAGATGTGGCCAAGTGGGTATTTGACAGGCTACTGGCCACCGCTAACCTACGGCCACTCCAATGATGGGTGGAGCGGAAGTGTTAACTAAGCTAGCAGCACATTGGTGAGCGAGAGATGTTGCAAGAGGCCCCGACGTCTGATGCATGGGCTGAGCTTGTCAGTGCGCCGACAACCAGAGGCCGCGCAAACCTTTCTTCGTCACCACCAAAAGGAAAGAAGCCAAAGAAAACCACTCATCCGCGATGAAGGAGCTACCAGCTCAGAGGAGGTACTCTCGGAGAGTGATGAGGAAAAAACTGAGCTGGCACCGGAAGTGGAAGGGCAGCAAGAATGCAAGCCAAAGACGGTGTTACAGAAGTGTATGGAACAAACAAAAGTGAGTGCCAAAGCCACAATAGAACGCTTTCAGAAGAGGAAAGAAGCTCAACAAGCTGGGAGACGAGCTGAAGAGAAAGTACAGAAAGAAGAAGGCCTGGAAGATATGAGGAGGGAGAGGATCAAGGCCAAAACCGGCATAGCGCCAAAGAGGCCAGCGGTGAGTCCAGTCGAGTTGGAAAAGGCGACAAAGAAGGCCAAAGTGGCTCTTGAAGAGACAGCTGAGAAGCCACGGGAACTAAGGACCAAGAAAAGAATGGATCCTCATCCAAAAAAGAGGCAGGGAAAGAGCCAGAAAAGGAACCTAAGGGCAAAGAGAAGACATATGAGGAAATCCCCCTGAGCCATCCACCCTTTAGAAGAAGAGTCAATCAAAAAAGAAGCGGAGAAATAGCTTTAGCACATAAAGCCGGTCAAGAAATCTGGAGAAATAGCTTTAGCACATAAAGCCGGTCAAGAAATCTGGCCTCGTGGGTGTTCAGCCTGCAAGTTTGAGCACATAATCAAAGCCGCTCACAGGTTTGCCTTCGGTCGCCCAAGAAGACCAGCACATAAGCACGACAAGCGTTTTTGTGAGGAAAACCCTTGTTGGCGAGCTGGTTGTGAATTTTTGGGCTTGATTTTTCTACTGGCTGGAGCAGCAACCGTCACCCGAAAAGGTGTGGCCACATCAGCCGATGCCCCTGCAAACGGTGTGTGGGTGACTGCACACTCGCTGGTTGTGCTTATGTGCTCAGCACAAGAGTAACCAAACTCATGGCTCTGACATAGCCATGGAACAGAAGCCCATGATTCTAACGCCCACTTTCCAACCCCTAATGGATTTAGAGATCCTGAGGAGGTCACCTAATAAAAATGTAACCTATCACGTGAGTTCAACAGAAGGATATTTAAAGTTCTTGAAACTTACAGAAATATATATACAGAAGGGTATTATTGTTTCAAATTTAAAAAGAAACTTACAGATTTTAAAAGAAAAAGGTACATTATATTCGTTACAAAATTCATAGTTAAGGAGTTTTACAAACATATCTTGAACGCATATGATATGGTAGTTTTACACATAGTGAATCCTCCTAGTTAGAGACTCCAGAGCTTCCGAAGACAAATAAGAAAGACAGAGAGGTTCCAGAAATGTTACATTTATTGGAACCTATATTTCCTACACCACTCACGAAAGAGAAGCAGGCAGCCATAACCTTAAGAGATCTTATGGCGATAGGGTACTGTAGCTATAGAAGCAATCGGCTTTAGCCTAGATGCATTGAAGATGGAGATGCCTACCGCAGGAGAAGAAGTTGCCAAAGAAACAAAAGTCGAATTGTTTACCTTTGATCCAAAGGGCACGACGGAGACCTTCTCACAGCTGGAGCAATTTGAGGGCTTGCCAAAAATGCAAGAAAACCCAATGATGATTGACCCTATTCAAGTAGCAATAAAAAATGAATAGGACACGAGAGTCCAAAGGCCTGCAAACCAAGCAAGAAAACCGCGGGATGGAGGACATACCCTCCACATCCGCAACAGAAACACCATTTTCTACAAATACCAAGTTTAAGGAGATAATGAAGAAATGGTGGACAAAGAAGCAAGAAGACGCACTCACAACGCCAGTGTTACGACGAGCAACCAAAGAACGGAAAGCCGAGACATTAGAAGACCCAGACACTGTCATGATGGACGTAAGTCCGCTTACATTGGCCCCAAAAGAAGAAGCCAAGGAAAAGATAGAGGAGAAAAAAGAAGCGGAAACCACCTCCTTGCCACCCCAGTTTGTACTACCCACCACCAACATAGCAAGAGAGGCACTCATCAGACAATAAGCCAAAGAAATGGAGAAAGAGGATTTGCAGACGGCCATGGCGCTCAAGAAGGAGCAGTCCAACAACACACATTTAAGCTTTGTTGTCGCAAGTGTGGGAACAGACCTACGGAACAAGGAAAGAGACCTGAAGAAGAGAACCAAGGAAGCCGAGGAGTTAAAGAAGGCCAAAAAATATCTGGAGAAGACAAACATGGCACTCCTCGAGGATTTAAAGAAAACGGAGTCTCAGATGGAAAGGATGAGCCAAGAAAAACACAAGGTCCAGTAGCTGTAAGAGATTGAGCAAGATCATAAAGACGTGCAAGCGAGCATCACACAAAGCACCAAGATGGCTTTGGAACAGAAGGAGAAATTATACCTGCAAGCACATGAGAGTGCTAATCAAGCAGTAGACGTTGCTTGAAGGCAAAAGGTGGCCATTGACTCTCTAAAACGAAGAGTAGCGGATCAGATTCAGCAGTTGGAAGCTTTCACGGAAATCCAATGTTGATCTCGTCCAACAGAAAAGGAGTTGGTAACAGCACTCAGACTACAAGTAGATAACATGCGAGAGAAGTGGGAAACATAACAAATGGTGAAGGCGGTAATAGAAGATGCTCTACATAAGGCCAAGGAAGATTGGGAGGAGGATTTCAAAACCCTGAATACAGCCTTAGGCCTATGTCACACTGGGGCGGGCACCCAAGCTCTTTTTTGGAAAGAGGGGCTGCTTTGTGTCACACAAGGAAATATCAGAACTATCACACTCACACAGCAGCAAATTGAAGTTAGCCAAATGGTGGGCTCTCCGGCTTCCACAAGTTGCACGTCTCTATTCAAGTCCTATCGGTGGTCTACCCGCGTTTACTTTATGCAGTTGGCCACAACCTTCAAAATTTGGGCGGGCAACATAGGCCGTCCCTCTGACAATGCTTGCCGTCATCTGTAGCTTTTGGCGTGTGAATAGATGCATGCCAACTTAGCTTGCCCTCCGTGTGCATGTCCCAATGTGACATAGGCCTTAGCAAACATCACTATAAAAGCAATTGACCTCTGATCCCAACTGGCAAAGATTGAAAGGATCTAGAGCCTTCCGCCGTGCAAAAAAGGAGAAGAAGTAGTGGCCGAAGAGTAGGAGACGGAGGCTATAGGCCAAGAGCACGACAGAGAAGAGCAGACGGAGGCAAACACCTCATCAACTATGGGTGCAAGACGACAAAGAGAATATAAAGCCCTGCATGCCAACCATTGGCTCACAATCCAAAAGTCGTAGCTAAAAATGCCCTCTCTGAGCAAGCACTACTATCTTTTGACCTCCTCAAATTCTTCACACTGGAAAGAGTGAGAGAAGTTTTTCCGGCCGTCATTGCCATATGCAGTCTTAAAGCGGGAGACATGAATAGAACAAAAGAAGAAGTTAATGCCAGTGTTGATGCCCGACATCGAAGGAAACTATGACACACTGGACTTAACAAATTGGGAGTCGCAAAGTGTTAAAGATCTGAGGCCAGAATGGAAGGAAGAATTCATGGCAAAGAACAAATAGAGTGCAACGATAAATTCACTCGCTCCTTTGCACATCCAGATTGACCCAACCAGGGATTTCATATTTATGTAATTACCACAAATTTTGTGTGATGACAAGGTCTTATTGACACATTTACATGATCACAAAGAATCCGGTTTAGGGCGACCTAGAAACCCACTAAAATCATGCCGGGATTTTCAGTTTTCCCTACGGGCCCGCCGGGCTATTAGGTTTTCCCGCGTGCCTGTCGGGGAAACTAAAACGCCCGACGGGCCCACATAATTATATATATAGGGCCCCGATCGGGCCCGCTGGGCGTTATTCTTTGAGTCATCTTGAGTGAGAGAGAGAGAGAGAGAGAGAGAGAGAGAGAGAGAGAGAGAGAGAGAGCTCAATGACCACCTTTGTAGGTACGTCGAGAGGAGAGAGGGAGAGAGGGGGTCGTGTGGGAGTGTGCTCTGCATCGCAGTGCATGGGAGTAGTGGAGTACATGACCACTTGACTCGGGTATGTGTTGTGTGGTAGCGTGGCTTTTGTTGTATTGTGCAACCATCATAAGGTACTTTACCACACAATGGGAGTGTGTGTGTAAGATGTTCTACTAAACAATGCTTACTACGGGGACATCACCTCGGTGATGCGACGAAGATTGTGTCCTTGTGGTAAGTATTGGCTTACTAAATGGATACTACGTTGGTAACGTGACAAATCTAGTATCCTTATGGTAAGTCAACTTCCCTCCTCTTTCCCAAAATACATATGGGTATCGGTCAGTAACGCGGCTATATGATGCTCATATGCAAGCCATTTTTTCTCCTTAGATTCAGACAACACTCGATCAGTAACGCGGCTAATTGAGTGTCATTTGTTAGAAGCATCTTCTTTTGCATAAATGTGGCGCTCACGTCGTTAACCCGACCGTACGAACGTCCTATAATTTGTATGTGCATGTGCAATCAATTTTTTTAAGTATTAAGTATATGAAATACTTGGTCGATAACTCGGCTGTGAAGAGTGTTTCATATACAAATATTTGAATTGTCTTATTTTGTTGATTTTAAGTGTTCTTATGAAATCATATACTAGCTAATCATATTCAAAAGAATGCTTTATTCATCAATCATTGCTATTTTAAATGCTACATTTACATAAATTATATGCAAAAAGTAAATGCACACAATTTGCATGTTAGATATTTATTTTTATCTTTTTAAAGGACCTCAAGCATCATCGCTATTTTAAATGCTACATTTACATAAATTCTCTTTTAAAAAAAATTTGCACACAATTTTCATGTTAAATATTCTTTTGTATCTTTTTAAAGAGCATCAATCATCATCCCTATTTTAAATGCTACATTTACATAAATTCTATGTAAAAAGTGTGAGAACACAATTTGCATGTTAAATATTTATTTCTATCTTTTTAAAAAGCAAGACATTCTTTGCAATTTCTTATTCCTATTTCTATACTTCCAATGTTTTAAATGAGCTAAAATAAAATTGACAATATATACATCACAACGCATGTATCTTCCAAGAGGCTTTGAGTTGTTTTAGATTTTTAATATGTTTTGTTAGATCTAGACAATTTTATTAGGAATGACATATTTATTGTATTTTACACAAGCAAACATACCATTTAAAGTCAAAATGATGTTGGAATTAGGGTTGCAGAGAAATGCACACAGCTTGGAGAAGGCGAAGGAAGCTCAAAGGCACACAATAGAGATTATGTTACTTAGTGTGTAATGGAAAGATAGATAGCCCTAGAGTGATGGGCGTATATACAATGCACGGGGGAAAAAACCTCCTATAGAGGGAAAAGATGCCCCGAAGGTCCTAGTGTGTTCATACACATTAGTACCACATGTATATGGTATCTAATCCCCCTGGAGTGATGCGGTGAACAAGAGCTGGCACATGAGTAAAGGGAAGTGCCATGCCCCGAGGACATGATAAGTCCACAAAGGAAAGTAAGCCCAAAGCTTTGCGGAAAGCTTCAAGATTCTCACAAGACAATGCCTTTGTGAAAAGATCTGCAAGGTTGTCCTGTGTTGGCACATAGGCCAAGCTGATCTCTCCTACTGAGAGCCTCTCCCTGACATAGTGGTAATGCACCTCAATGTGCTTTGTGCGAGCATGAAAAACTGGGTTCCTCGCAACTGCCAATGCGCTCTAACTGCCAGTGTAGATAGTGCTGGCAATGTCCTGTCCAACACCCAAATCATCCATAAGGCGTCTGAGCCAACACACTCAATCGTAGTTGTGAAGACTGCCCTGTACTCAACCTCACAACTCGAAGTGGCCACTGTAGGTTGCTTTTTGCTCAACCATGATATACATGAACTGCCAAGCATGAAACAAAAACCACTTATGGACACTCGCATGTCAAAACAACGAGCCCAATCTTAGTCCGAAAAAGCATGTAAGTCTGGCGGCAATGATCCCCCCTTGGGATAAAATAAGCCAAGATGTAAAGTGCCACTAAGGTAGCAAAAAATACTCTTGATAGCCTACCAATGCTTAGACCCTGGGCTATGCATAGATCTGCTGACCTGTGAGACTGCAAACTGAATATTTAACCTCGTGTTGCATACATAAATGAGGCATTTAACAGTAGCTTGGTAAAGAGTGACATCAGCAAGATCACCAGTGTTACAAAGACTTGATTTCAAACCTGTTTCCATGGGAGTGGCAATAAGTTTGCAATCCTCAAGTCCAAACTTACATAGCAATGTCTCTATTAACTTTTCTGACACAAGGCAATACCACCATCACACTGTTTAAACTATATACCCAAGTAATGATGCAACAGCCCCAAATCTTTTACCTTGAAAGTAGCATTCAAATTAGCCTTAAATTTAGCAATATGTCTCTCATTTGGTCCAGTGATCAGCAAATTATCTACATAAAGAACCTTAATGAGAAATACATCACCCTCATGCTTTACATACAATGTGCTTTCTGTTGGACTGTTACGAAAGCCTTATTTGACCAAATGAGTGTCACCTTTCTCATACCGAGCATGAGGAGATTGCTTCAACCCATACAAAGCCTTGTTACATTTGCACACTTTGTCCTCTTGTCCTTTCTTGACAAAACCGCGAGGCTGCATTACATAAACTTCCTCAAATATGTCACCATTTAAGAAAGCAGTAACAATGTCTGATTGATGTACATCCCAACCAAAATGAGCTTCCAATGCACATAGAAAACACACAGTAGTCATACGACAAGTGGAAGCAAAAGTCTCTTCATAATCTATGCCATTTTGTTGTGCATAATCCTTTGCAACAAGTCGAGCCTTATGGCGATCGATCTCACCATCCGACTTGCGCTTCAACTTGTGCACCCACTTCGTACCAATGGCCTTTTTTCCAGGAGGCAAATCACATAATGTCCATGTGTCATTTTCTATAAGTGCATCATATTCTGATTGCATGGCAGGCATCCAATTCTCTGAATTTTGTGCTTCATCAAAAGACAGAGGCTCCTCAACATCATGTAAGTTAGACACAGCCAAAGCATAACAATCTGATGCATGGCGAGAGCCTGAACGAGTACGACTAGACAAAGGTGCATCCAGTTTATTGTCATGCAATGTATGCACCAACCATTTTGGCATACCTCTAGCCTCCTCATTTTCAGACTCTCGCCATGCATAAGATGCATGGCGAGAGCCTGAACGAGTACGACTAGACAAAGGTGCATCCAATTTATTGTCATGCAATGTATGCACCAACCATTTTGGCATACCTCTAGCCTACTCATTTTCAACCCTTTCCTCATCAAGTACATCATGTACATCTACATCAGTAATAGGCTGATCTGTAACATTTTCAGAAACCCCCATAGACTGTACATTTGCCTCATTGGAACCTACATTCGTATTTCCACCACTACAAAGAGGCAACAAAGTGTCATAAATGTCCTGTGAGCTTACATTATTGTCTCTAGTACATGACAGCAAGGGCTGAACAGAATCTTCCACAAACACTACATCCCGTGAAACCAAAATACGCTTTGTTTGCGGATGATACAACCCATAACCTTTGCTTTCAGCACTATAACCAACAAAAATACATTTGACAGCCTTATTATCCAGTTTTCTGTGTTGTGTTTGTGGCACCAAAGCATATGCAAAACAACCAAAAACACGCATGTGCTCAATAGAAGGATTTCTATCATGCCATGCTTCATATGGAGTGATAGACTGCAAAGCTTTTGTAGGACACCTGTTTAGTACATAAATGGCACACATGATGGCCTCAAGCCATCGTGCAATTTTTGTAAGTGACCTATTTTTCCTCTTAGCAACATCATTTTTCTGAGGTGTATAAGGCACTGTACATTGGTGTTTTATCTCACGACTAGCCAGAAATGCATTAAATTCATGAGACATATACTCCCCCCCTCGATCGGAACGGAGGGTGCCCATAGTACATTTTGATACATTTTTAGCCATAGCCAGAAATTTTTTAAAGCACATAAAAACTTCGGACTTCTCTTTAAGCGGGAATACCCATGCATGCCTCGAGTAATCATCAATGAAAGTCACGAAGTAAAGGTAATTGCCCAAGGATGCAGTTTGCATGGGCCCACAAACATCACTATGCACAAGCTGCAACCTGCTTGTGGCCCAAACTGAACCATCCTTTGGAAACTTAGAACGTTGCATTTTACCCAAAATACAGTCTTCACAAACATGTTTGACATGTGCTTCAAGAGGGGGCAAAGAATCAACCATATCAGATTTCTGCAAACGCAGCAAAGTAACAAAATTCAGATCACCAAAACGTGTATGTGATGCCAAAGTTTTGCATCTAAAATAGCCCTTGAATCTATAACTACATTTGTAAAATTTTGTCCACACTTGTCATGCAAAGTGAGCTTATATAACCCATGGCACAAAAGCCCTGATGCAACGATCTCATCACCAAAACTGAGATCATAAACTCTACATCTGTCATCCACAAATTTGACTACAAGTCCATGTCTAGCAAGTGCAAATACAGACAAAATATTCTTCTTTATCCCAGGTACATAAAGTGCATCAACAAGTGTGAAAGAACTGCCATTATCAGCAGTAAGCACAATCTTTCTGACTCCTTGAACCGGATAAGGGGCATTGTTGGCACAAGTGACTAAATGCCCATGAGGGACAGAATCAAGAGAGGTGAACAATTCACGATGTGAGGTAATGTGCTTTGTAGCACCACTATCGAAATACTACACATGTGAATCTCCATGAACTCTGCAGATACAGACAAAAGATTCTTCTTGATCCCAGGTACATAAAGTGCATCAACAAGTGTGTGAGAACTGCCATTAGCAAAAGTAAGCACAATCTTTCCAACTCACTGAACTAGATAAGAGGCATTGTTGGCACAAGTGACTAAATTCCCATGAGGGACAGAATCAAGAGAGGTGAACAATTCGCGATGTGAGGTAATGTGCTTTGTAGCACCACTATCGAAATACCAGACATGTGAATTTGCAGCAACTCACAAGCATGCATCTTGGACAACAGGATTGTAAGTGCACTCTGCGCTAAAAGCCCATTCTACATCAACATCAACATCACAGTCTCCTTTCACAAAAGACTCAGCAATGGCTGCATTTGTAGTGGAACCAGCATTTGCAGTGGAACCACCCTCTTTCTTCTTAGCCTCTTTGAACTTCAACTTAGGACATTGCTTGATCAAGTGATCATTAGCTTTACAATAATGGCAACGCATCTTCCTTTTGCCCTTATCATAGAATTTCCAGACGAATTGCTACTAGCAAAAGCATTAGGAATATAAGTTTTGCCACTCGTAGTAGAACCATAAGAAGTGGCTGCATTGCTGTTACCACCCTTTCTTTGAGAAGCACTAAAAGCCTTTTCAGCTGCACACTGCCTAGTCCTGTTTTTTTCTAGAAAGTGATCTTGCAATAGCAATGTGCATAATGCATCAAACTTGACAACTTCAGGATTTCCTTGGGTCATAAGTCTCCAAGTACTAGCAAAAGTCTGGTAAGAATCTAGTAAGGCATCAAGAATAGTTTGCACAAGGAAACTGGCTGAAATGACTTCACCTACAGAAATAAGTTACTCATTGATATCCTTGACACCAACAAGAAAAGTGTCCATATCATCCTCCTCATGCATAATCTTCAACTCCAGCTCTTTACGCAGCAAAGCAATTTTAGCTTCATTGCGACTTTCATAAAGACCAACCAAAATATCCCAAGCCTATTTTGTCGATTTTGCTGAATGGATGTGAGGAACAATGGTGCGCTTCAAAGACAACACAATTAATGCATGAGCTTGCACATCCTTTACATCCCAACAAAATTGTTCTTCCGTAGGTAAAACAACTCTAATAGCGGCAATCCTTGCAGCAAGACCTACAACATCCTCAACATCGCCTACATCCTCAGAACCAGGACGTACATCAATGCCCTACACAATATTCCAGACTCCCTTTGACACAAGAACGTGTTGCATTATATAAGCCCACATAGAGTAATTGTCCCCATCCAATCTGTCCTCAATAGCAAACATCTTGAAGACATCTGTGTTGTTGTCAACCATGGTACATGCTGCACCTCATGTGAAAACTACCCGAGAATAGAAAAAACGGAGCGGTAACAACACGTGCTATATAACATAAACCGTAGAAGACTGTAAGGCACCTGTTATGCACAAAACAGCACTGACAGAAATTTTGCACAAAATGACAAAATTGCCTGTGCATACCTGCCTCTAGTAGAAACAGAGGCCGAAATGAGCCCAAATAAAAAATCTGAGCAGACTAAGCTCTACGGGCTCCCCCAAAATATTTGTCGACCTGCGAAGGCTCACCAAAACTCACTGTAATCGAAGAAAGTGAGCAGGCGTGTGCTGGAGCAGCTGGTGACTAAGCCCGAGAGGACGCAACCTGCTCTGATACCAATTGTTGGAATTAGGGTTGCAGACAAAGGCACAAAGCTTGGAGAAGGTGAAGGAAGCTCAAGGCACACGATAGAGAGTGTGTTACTTAGTGTGTAATGGAAAGATAGATAGCCCTAGTGTGATGGGCGTATATACAATGCACGGGGGAAAAAACCTCCTAAAGAGAGAAAAAATGCCCCGGTGGTCCTAGTGTCTTCACACACATCACTACCACATGTATATGGTAACAAATGATTATCAACCTGAATATATATAATCTTACACAATCTTTTGAAGTCTTTAAGTCGGTGTGTGCTTTGTTTGAACTAGTGTGAACGCACGATGAAAAATATAACTTAAAAGTTCACTATATGTTAAAGTGTTCCAAATTGCTAACATGTATTGTTTGATCTGGATGAAGTTCTTATAGACCACTTGTTTGTACTGCATTTCATACGTATAACAAATTGCACTTTAAAGTGAAGATTGGTTTCAATGTTTATCAATATTTCCATGCACATTTCTTAAAGTCTTCAAGTCGTGGTTGAGGGTTTGCTTGAAATAGTGTGAGAGTGTTAGTGCAGTGTGCTACCATGAATTTGTATTTGAGATGCTGTTTTTTATTGTCCAGTGCTAAAACAACACCAAATCAAAAGAAAATTATTATGCGTTCCATTCGGAAAGAATGTATTTTGTCAATATCATCATGAGCAGATGGTCGCATACAACAGATTAGTGAAAGCGACGTATTTATCAAAGACCTTACTAGCACTATATGGGAGAACACAGAGTGCACGTTACGAGGTTAAGGCCAATACCAGTTGTTGATTCCAGCAGGGATTCAAGAATTTGACCCCCACCACACGGTTAAATCAGTGTTGGGCAATATAAAATTATATTGCAGAGACTTAAAGGAAGATATCCCTCCTGCCTGGGACATGTCCAAATTAGAGCTTTGGGATAAATTGTGGGAAGAACAGAAGGTAAAGATGAAGCGTGTGAAAGCGTAGGACCAAGCAGCCTTACCCAAGAGATTGAAGATGGCCCAAGATGTGCAAGCAACTTTGCGAGGTTAATCAGATGTTAGCGGCACCGACACAATCATGCAATCGGCTTTGAATGCCGAGTGCGCTCATCTCGTCGGCATCCCTCATGAGGCCTTGGTGGAAGGTACCAGGGTTGGAGCAGGCTCCTTTGGTGTGTGCACATTGTACACCATCAAAGGCATCTCTTTCTTTCTAGACCACATTACACATGTGGAAAAATGCTACAAGGGAGGGAGTGACCAGAAATTTGACAGCTTTCAGACAAAGCAAGGAATGAAAATGCTTCACCCCTCCATTGTAAGGTGCATTGCATTTACCACTGAAGCTCCTTGGATCACAATATTCCCATACTACAATGGGGTATCATGGGCGCCATGATGTGCCGCTTACCATTCGCCCACCGATTGTTCAGACGCCACAAGCACAGGCCTGTAGCAAATCTTCTTGTACAAGAGATAGACATGGCATGGATCAAAGCAATTATCGAGCAAATACCAGTCATTTGTCACACCTTAATTGTGGCGTTGCAGATGTCCACTTGGTCAGGATAGTACACAATGACCTGCACACATTCAACATAATGTTGGACTTTACTCGCTCTAATAAACCCCATGTCGGCATCATTGATTGGGAAATGATGCTCAAAATGCTAGCTAAGAACATGTCAATTAATTATCTGCATCCAAGCGCACAATCCGACTCTGTAATTTTGGAGGCACAGAGACCAGGGGATGCAGAGATGGCTAAGCGACCCTGGATTGTTCCAAAACTATACAATTCACGGTGCACAGATGCATACATAAAATCGAGCGACGTTTATGCATTAGGTTATCTATTCGACATGCTGATAGATTTTTGGAGTGTAGCCAAAAAACTTTAGTTTCCAGAAGAAGTGTTTTACCACCCCAACCAAGATGTTATGAGGGCCATTCAAATTAAAGTAGATTGTTGGATGAAGTTAAAAGAGCGGGAACAAAGAAGAAATACATCTAACGTTTTGATATTTTTCAAAGAACATTTAAAGACAAACCCTAACCCTGTCCAACAACCGCTTGTTGAACTTGCGCCATCTTTTTATCCGATCTAAATATTTTTATGATATACATCTATCTTGTCCAGGGTATTCTATTTTTATTGAAGTGTATTATCTAATTTGGAGTGGTTCATCTCCTTGAGTCGATTATTTTTAGTCATTTCAAATTTGTCGTGCTATAAGGGGTATGTTAAATTTGTCTTGTTGTTCAATTGGGTCCGGCAACTGTGATTTTGTTTAGTCGCATCAGTTGTGGTTTGATTTAGTCGGCTATGACGTATAATGTAGTGGTGAGAAGTTGCTACCTTTTGCATCTATGAGACTATTGAATCGTGAGAGTATATATTTGCTAATGATATTGAATATTTGTCTATTTGTACATTGCAGCTCCAAGAGAAAATGATCGATGAAGAACAAGTTTGTGGCACCCAAAAAATGCATGATGATCAACAACAAGCGGCTGCTAATGCATTTCAACCCATGAAGTCTCTAGCACACGGTATGTCATCACAGCAAGCGATGCACACTGCTAGATGACTCTCAAAATGGGCAAATCCAAACCACATGCAATGGAAAGAGATCAATAAATACGTGACCAAGGACATGATCAAAACAATATGGCCATGTGAGGACGCAAAAATCAAGAAAGGAAGGTGGAAGGTATCAAAGTGCCTCCACGATGAGATCAAAGAAAACAATAAGAGGATCTACTTGGAAGTTTATGGCTATCCATTGCACAATGCAGATTGTGCATTATATTTTGCAAAAATGTTATATGTTCACTTTGTGCAACAGCGACCAGTAAACTTTTTGTCAAAGGAAACAATTGTTGCCACTCATGATATCAGGGAGAGTTGTGTCATTTTCACTCGAGATGAGTTGGCATTGATAGTGGAAGGCATCAACCTACAGTTAAAGAGAGAGAAGGATATTTACACGAAAAGCTGGCAGAGAAACATGTACAAATAACATGTCTTTCTATAGCCACCCAAACACCCCAACCCGCACAGGTTTGAATGGAGAAAACCACTCACCGCTTAGGTGAGGACATTCAAAATCTGACACAGTGACTGAATACTCCACATGTACAAGGGACACACATCAGCCACCTTGTCCTTCATCCAGATTTGATCCCCTCGTCTACTTCAGATGCATCCTCATCTTCTCAATGTCCAGTTTGCTAAAAGAATTTTGATGGATGGAGTGGATATTATACATTGACATGTGGTCATTATTCTCACTTCGTCTGTCTTATTCGTTTAAGGCAAAATAGTAGCCGATGCACAATCTGTTCACAAGATATTCCACAAGGAACATACATTATGTTTGGCATGGAAAATGAGTATAAATTCAAGCAAGCCCGGCAAGATACCCCTAGGACAATTAGAAATTTTTTTGGCGACTAAGATGCTGCTTCAGAGCAACACAATTCAGATCAATAAACTATTTATAATCGCGAATATGAAGCATTGTATATGATCAAAACACATTGAATACAAGGTCTTTTACAATGGTTTTTGACACGATCTTCATTCCACTCTCAAGATATATCGAATATGTGAAGTTGTTATGTGGTTCTAAGTCTGAGTATTGTGGATCTCCTTGTAATTCAACCTCCACATCTATTATCAGATTCTCTTCTATTTTGTCTATAGTGCATTGACATACACCAACATTGAACTCTTCTTCGTCTTCATTTTGAAAATCATACAACCAGGTTGGCCTTTTCTCCTCGTAGCCAGCACTTTCGATGTGATTCAATACCTTTTCATTGCAAAACTTATACACTAATTTTTTTGCTATATCTGCTAATAGTCCATTGTGAATAGTGTTGTGAACAAACTTGTACATACTCTAGTTTCTCTTTGAACTTGAGTTTGATGCACATTGTGCCAGTACTTTCATTGCAAAGGGACGTAAGATCGAGTAATGCTCTCCACCATTCAACATCTACTACTTCCATGCAGGTTGCTTATTTGCCATTACTTGTACAAAATCATTCGCAAAAGGACCTTCTTTTAATCTAAATGCACTCATTTCTTTGATGCAATTAATTTGGTTCTGAACGTTGGAGTAGAATGTGTTGACCACGTGATATGAATCGTTGACCACCTTTGTATTGGACATTAGATCTAAATTCCAATACTCTGAATCGAGCATGTAAGCAATGCTATGGAGTGGACTATGAGTGCTCTTCCACCTTGCATGAAAATACTTGGCCAAAATTCTTTGTTGTTTGCCAGAGAATGGTAGTCGCCAGTCATTCTCTATTACAAACTCTTTCAGCTCTTCAAGATTTTCAAGACTTTGTTGGACTGACCACCATGTCATCCACACTTTGCCCAAATTTGGTGCCCTTTGATCAAGGTTGCGAACTGCAAACATAACGGGCATCAATACATGGTATGCATCCATTACGCTCCTCCACCAAGCAGCCTTGTTTACATCGCCACGTAGACATGTAATTTTATCTTCCACTTTTTCTTTTTGCTCAAGCTGCCATTCATCAAAGGCTGTGCAATTGAATATATCAATTACAACGCACTTATTGCGGAGAGCTGATTTCAATGTATAAAAGTACGTGCAAAACCGAGTTTCAGAAGGAAGTTTCAACATCAGTGACATGTGTATTGTATACAAATTAAGCACTCTTTGTCATTTCAAGATAAATTTCACAACCTAATGCGCTGTGTCAATTATTTTGGCAAACCATGTGGTTTCTTCGCTAGTGTACCAATCCTTCAACACCAAGTTTAAGCTGTGCATATTACAACCATTGGAAAAAATTTATGGAAAGCACTTTTTTATTAATTTACTGGCATTTTTACAATTCTTTGTGTTGTCCATGACTACTTGAACGACATGTTCATCACCGATTTCTTTAATTACATTAATCAAGATCTCAAGAATGTATTTGCCACTTTTAATTGCACCAGAACTATCAATCGCCTTTATAAATGTTTCTCCCCTTCGACAAACCAACATTACATTGATTAACGGTCTTCTTTGAACATTTGACCAGCCATCACTCAGAATTGTGCATCCTGAAAGAAAAATATTCTCAAGTATTATTTTGCCAATACGCTCTTTGACTTTGATGTAACATTTGTCCAAGATAACATTTCGTACCGTGTGATAAGAAGGAGCTGAAAATCCTGGGCCAAACTCATCGATTTTCTTCCAAGCAGCCTTCTAGGGATTGCTATCTACCATGACCAAAGCACTTCCAGTGAAGAATATTGCTTTGGCAAGAGCAGTTTGTGCTTCTTCTAGAGACTGCACTCGAAAGCTTTGATATAATGGTTTTGACGCATTTGACCAAGTCCACTTTCATTGTTACACTTAAAAGAAACGCTGCTTGAAATTTCCTTCCCGTGTGCAGGCTGTTTTCCAAGGTTAGTTGGCGTCACCACAGGATCTGCGGAGTTAATATTTAGTTCTGATAGCTCTTGACTTGCAGCCACAGAGATATATATCTGTTGTCTCTTGCCACCCTTTTTGGTGAGCTCTTCTCTCAAATGCTTTGTAATTGCAGGTGTCTGAGGATGTTCACATTTTTTACAACTCTTTTTAACTCTACCCAGAAAATGGTTCCTAATACGTGGTGCAGCGTCTGATTTTGACAAAATTTACATTCCCACTCCATATATCGGCTGCATATATTGTGAGCATAATCCCACTCTTTGCTAAGAGCTTTTTAAATCTTTGGCTTCTTCGTACCACTTGTGCCCACATTTTTCTCCATTACTTTTAAATTAAAATTGAAGACAAAAGAACCAGATGTCTAGTTTCTAAAACATTTTTCTTATTTTGAATATATATTAAAAAACCATTCACTATGAAAGTAATCAAAATGCACAATATGAGATTTTCAATGCACACTAGTCAATCCACATATCGATCACTTATGTTGTGAGCAAACATACACATTGCAATACACTCTATGCACGGCATAATAACTACAACAATGCTATGAATTTCTCAATGCAGTTATTATTATGATGATTATTTATATGTCCACTTTGATTTGCGAACAATAAGACACATCTAGTTTCATATGTTACAAAGAATAATCAACTTCTACACTGAACGATGTCAGATGTTTGCAAAAAACAAATGAAAGTACTAAAATATTATGATTGGTCATTTCATGCACTAATAATCTATCATAATACATAATGCACTCTTTGTATAAACCAATGCATGAACTTATGCAAATAAGTCTTCAATATAATCACACAATTGAGGACTACTTGTACCCAGTGAAGGATTGTAGCCCCCTTGTGCAACCAATCCTATATATGAAATCTATTTTCACCCAATTAAGGATTATAGCTCTTATATTGTGGAGTGACAATGTATATCAAATCAGTCTATGATGTTGAAAAATGCAAGACTTCAAGGATCTTTATATGCCCAGTACACTAGTCAGGACATCCGACCCTTGACTATCGACTCGTCATTTACATATGCTCATCTTTTAAAACCAATTACAGCCCTCATTTGGACCAATGGCTTCGTCGCAATGAGCATGAATCTCCAAATTTTCATCAATTGTTTTGGATTCGTACCTTTATGTTCAGTAAAGGAATTAGAATTTTTTAGAAGTGGTTACCGAATTAAGAATCACATTCGGCCCCAAAAAAAGACCTGTGACTCTGTAACCTTAGGTCAATTCACAAGGAGATGACTATACCCGGCACTCGGATACACTCCCGAATGATTTGCCTAGCTAAAGGACTGTGGTAAGCACACTTTTTACTATATATAATTACTCCCTTTGGGCTCTTTCATTTTCCCAACGGGCCCACCGGGCATTTGTAATTACCCGATGGGCTCATCGGGAAAATGAAATAGCCCGGCGAGATCCACAAGGGAAAATGAAAACTCCGGCAGGCTAACTGGGTCTATGGGTTTTTGCAGGTCATAATCAAACTCACGTTAACAATTAACGTGATCACGTGATTTTCTTGTGTAAATACTATAGTTATTAACGTAATCACACGATTTTGATTACGTCAATTAAATCCCTAGGTCACCCAACATACTGCCCCATTCTACGGAGAAGGAAATGGGAAGATTTTGAGCAGATTCTGCAAGATCATCCGCACTGGCTCAACTACCCGGTCGTTGGAGAGCCAAAGGATGCACCGTCAATCGGGTACATGCGAAAAGCAATACAACAGATGATCAACTTAGTGAAGGGCAAGCCTAACATCGCATGAAAAATGACACTGAAGATCTATCACATGCTGTCAATTTGCATAAATACTTTTAGAAACATTAAGCATACCCAATTGCAGTGGACGACATTTCTAGAAGGACATAAAGGCCTGGTGTTCAACCTCAACAACACCCTGAATATGAAAGTAATGTTCGGCCTATTCACGCAAATAATATTCTTATCAAGCCCCTACATGAAGACATTTGAAGAAGCGTTCTACATCGGCTTCTTCAAATATGATTCCACATTTTCATGCATGCATGCGAGGACTTGAGAGAAAAATTTGTGGCCTTCACTATTCATGACCAAGATACACCATTTTGGAAGATCACAAGGCCACAAGAAGAAGACCAGCTCGAGAAAATGATGCTTGCTTTCAACGAATATCTGAAGCTGAAGAAGAAAACGGACCTCGAAGACACTGAGTGAACAATGAAGTCTTGTCAGGGACGATAAGCAACAGGAAGGGGGGAGTGTTGACTGGCATACAAAAGACATGCAAATGTTGTTGATAAAGAGCAGGTTGCCCATTAAAAAGCCCACCCATGTTTAAGAATACCATTTTTGCGCCTGGAGCCGGCATTGTAACTCAATGATGGGAATTATTTTTAAATGGAAATCATTGTAATCGATTGTAAATGCATAGATGAGTCAAATCCGGGCTTCGGTGATTAGAATTCACAACTCCCCGCTCTACTTATCAATTTTGAGCCATTTTTTCCTTAGGTATATAAGCCAAAAGCTCATTTTCTTGTCATAACTTGTAGTTACCTTGGAGCTTGCAGTGAAGAGAGCTCCCCTAGGCCTCCGTGCTCACGGTTGTTTCTACGGGTAAGATAATGCAAAGATATTTCTTGTGTTTCTTCTAAACACTCTTGGCGTCATGTACATGCTTGTGATGTCGTGTTTGAGTGAGTGTTCACAACGTAATGAGCGTTTCAAGCTCTAGGTTGCCTCGTGTGTATTTTTCTCATTGTGCGTTATGTATGGTGTGTTCTTAAAACTAATTATAGACATAGGATCTAGGACCTAAAGCTAAGCCTTCCAAGCCTCAATCGTTTGATTTGGAGTAAGTTATGTGTGGTGGCGGTTGTGGTTGGTCTCATAGCCCATTTTGGGAAGTGTCGGATTGGAGCGCATAATCACATTCCTTTTAGTCTTAAGGCCTTAGTTCTTAAGTTTCATGATGATTGGGCTTCATTTGATGCCGTTTTGACTATTAGAGAGCCAGATATCCGCACAGGAGACTTTGTAGCTTCTGCATTGATTTTTGCATGTTAGACATTCATGATTCTTCCTCCTCAGTGCATTGTGGTTTAGGACATTGCATTTGACATTTCCATGCACTAGTCGGATTAGCTACGCCCTCGAATTGACATTTTATGTTGGTTTGAGTTCTCGCTTCGCTACATCGTCCGATCGTGACATTCCGCCAACAACCCTGCAAAGATAAGTGGTCGTTCTACACCCCACTCTTCTCCTAATGAGAAATTGCCTCAGCCAGGCTACCCACCAGAACTCTAGTTGCTTCATGTACTTGATTTGGTTCTTTACATTATTAAGATTTAGGGGGCGACGGATCCTTAAAGAGGGACTCATCTTGTTATTGGTCCCTTCACCCTATGCAATAGAGATTAGAACCCCTTGGCAGCTGTCAAATAATTTAACTCATTTGTAGGTGTTACTATTTTAGTTTCCTCCATATTTTATGGAAAATAATATAATTAAAAGCTAACATTTTTTTAATCTTTATATTGTTATAAAGAGAGCAGTGGGGGGTCACGTGGTAGCCCCCCCCTCCCCCCCCCCCTCTTTTCTTCTCTCAATTTGCTCCCCTCATTTCGTGAACCTTGAAATTCTTTACTCCTATGAGTTTGCTTAGTCTTGGAGGCCTCTTTTATTTCACATTACAATAGGTTGGCTTACTCTCCCATCGTATCATGTATGGACTTGATAAGCCCACGACCTCCCATCATGAAGCATGTTGCAGTGCTTCTTTTCCCCATGGTCCTCTATTTAGACCCCGTTTAATTTGAAGAGGGCCTGCACTATTGGTGGTATGTTTCCCCTAGGTTGCTCCGGGATCACCTCTAACTAGTTTAAGGGAGCATGCTAGCCATAGTTTGTGTGGACAACATGGTGGGCGTGGGAGTTTGTTAAGGATAGAAATTGGTTGTAGGGGCGAGATCATGGAGAGAGGTAGCGTGGAGGACAGGAGCTATTGCCATCGACAGAGATTTGACGCATGGTGGGGTAGAGCTTACAGAGGAGCATGCCAACGGTGTTGCATTCAAGGTGGCGGACGGGGTGACCGATAGCAAGGCTGAGGTGCAAGAGGCAACATATGTGTATCATTGAGCAGCTTCTTAAGTAAGCCTCTTGCAATAGCATCAATTTAGGGCTAACAACTCAACTATGGTTCAAAGACCTGCCCACACCATGCGACAATCGCGATTATTACTGGCATGCAACCAATGTAACCAATGTTTTTTTTTTCTTTTTAAAGGAATACATAGTGATTGAATTGCAACCAAAGTTTTTTCTTTCCTCTTAAGCAATACATAGTGATTCAAATTTCAATTTGCTAATTGTTGTCTCACAAATTATGGGGTATGGTTGGCTGATCATTGAATGGTTGAATGTCACATTTGCTGAGTTTTTTAAGGCATTTGCCTGTTTTAGAGGGTAGTCATGCATTAATTCTGGTTATTTTTGCTCACCCTTTGGTAAAGCTAATGAAGGAAATGATATATGTTGTGTGTGTGTGTGTTTTTTTTTGGGGGGGGGGGGGAGGGGGGGGGGGGGGCATCTCTCCATCTCTCTCTCTCTCTCTCTCTCTCTCACGCATGCGCGCGCGCACACACACAATGTAGGTAAGGTCATACATATCTCACAACACTAGAGACTTTTATCATGGTAGTAACGTGTAGCCCCCTCTCTTTGCAATGATATGACATATGTCTATCTTTCATTTGGAGGTCTAGGTTTAACATCTATGGCCCTCTCCCTTCGTCCCTTGAGTGGTCAGTAGGTACTCGCTATGTCAATCAGCTAACATTTTCTTTCTTGTTTTCGCCTAGCTTTAGACCATTTAAGGCACTACTTAGTGGCTAACATGTGTAGCAATCCCTAGAAGTTTGCACCTTGTTTGGTAGCTTTAGACCATTTAAGACACTACTTAGTGGCTAATATGTGTAGCAATCCCTGGAAGGTTGCACCTTGCTGGATATCTATGAAGGCTCTACATGGTTTCGAGCACTATCTCTTAAGCAATGCTCTCTTCATCAATGGGGTTACATAGTTGCTACACAAAACCTAGATAAACTAGAAAGAAAGTCGCATGCAATGGTATACAACAATAACACATGTGGTTGGTGCAATGGCACATATATATGTTGCAATGTGATATGGAGTCTCTCTCTCTCTCTCTCTCTCTCTCTCTCTCTCTCTCTCTATATATATATATATATATATATATATATATATATAATATATATATATATATATATATATATATATATATATATATATATAGATATATTTATGAAGCTTAGGAAAATAACGACCAACGAGCTATGTCACGCATCGATAAGTTGCTCCGCCTTGAACGTGCATGCACAAGCCTGTGTGTGTGTGTGTGTGTGTGTGTGTGTGTGTGTGTGTGTGAGAGAGAGAGAGAGAGAGAGAGAGAGAGAGAGAGAGAGAGAGAGAGAGAGAGAAGGCCACGCGTCCCATTCGATCAAGCTGAGGAGTGTGTGTATTTCTGTTTGAAAGAGAGAGAGAGAGAGAGAGAGAGAGAGAGAGAGAGAGAGAGAGAGAAAGAGAGAGAGAGGGAGCCATTGATTGGACTTGGCCATTGACAAAGAATTTCTCCCCCCCTCCCCAAACTCGATCATGCACACAACCCACCACAAACAAGGATCCCCTGTGTGAAGGCAACGTGGTGCAACAGTTGAAAGCCCCGGTGAGTCACCTACAAGCTCCATCAAAAGGAATGATGAGCTTCACTCCGCCCGACAATTGTGTGCGCGGACCGCTAACAAACCTTCTATAGTACTAGCAAAGAAATTCGAGTCTATGCAAGGCACTCCTAAAAGTGTAAAATCTACACAGAATAGTCCACTTCACAGCTTTCGTTTGCGCTCAAGTGCGACTGATTCTCATGAGAGGTTGTATTATGAGGTCAATTGTGCGGAGCTGTGGGCATCCGCGCTTATCACAAAGCTGGCTCAATTTAAGAAACCAAAGCAAGACCTAGATTCATGTGCTTTAGATGCTTCATATGAACAGTTCTTGGAGACCCTGAAGAAGTCTCTCAAAGATGGTTGTAATGAAATGTCGACAACTCATGGTTCTCCCTCACCACAAGTTTACTCAACCTTGAGGGCCCTTGTAGGTAAGGATGTGCAATTGCAATCCACAAACCTCATGTATAAGAATGACATGGCTAAGCTAGCTTCTGCCGAAGCCAATTAAATGGGGGGTGCATGGATGTCTGAGAATCCAAGATTTTAATGTGGAGGAAAGTGTAAATTCAATTGGAGAGGCTGATGGCATCATGTCGTAGCTTGATAGGATTCTCAACGATATCCGAATTGCAGTTGCATCTGTCGGAGATACAATAGATGATGATAATTCTGACAATGGGATACCATTATTGAGCACTCCCTCTGGTAAGGGAGACGTGCGAGCCTGCAGAGTGTGCCTCTGTGTGTGTGTGTGTGTGTGTGTGAGAGAGAGAGAGAGAGAGAGAGAGAGAGAGAGAGAGAGAGAGAGAGAGAGATCAAATGAAATGAAATGTTATTTTAAACAGCCAAATGACCTATGAGACCAAATTGATAGTGATCTACTATAGTGTCTCGAATACTGTTGTTGTTGTTGTTGTTGTTGTGTGTGTGTGTGTGTGTGTGTGTGTGTGTGTGTGTGTGTGTGTGTGTGTGTGTGTGTGTGTGTGTGTGTGTGTGTGTGTGTGTGAGAGAGAGAGAGAGAGAGAGAGAGAGAGAGAGAGAGAGAGAGAGAGAGAGAGAGAGAGAGAGAGAGAGAGAGAGACAGATCCCGTATCAAACTCTTGAGCCTTCAAATACTCGGTACAAAGCTAAGTTCTATGAAAGAAACTAAAACTTTCATGGCCGATATACACGTTCTTTGTTCGTCGTCCGTAGAGTAGACTAAAATTTTGTGGATTTGCTCAATGTTTATCTATAAACTTGACCTAAAACCTAGGACAATACACCCCTGCGTATCATGTTCCACATGCTAACTTCGCATGTAGCCCACCTTCGCCATTGTGTGTGTGTGTATGTGTATCTGTGTGTGTGTGTGTGTGTGTGTGTGTGTGTGTGTGAGAGAGAGAGAGAGAGAGAGAGAGAGAGAGAGAGAGAGAGAGAAAGAGAGAGAGAGGGAGGGAGGGAGGGTTGCAAGCATCTGCTTTCGTGGCTCCTATTGAATGGAGAGAGAGAGAGAGAGAGAGAGAGAGAGAGAGAGAGAGAGAGAGAGAGAGAGAGAGAGAGAGAGAGAGAGAGAGAGAGAGAGAGAGAGAGAGAGAACGTCTAAAAAAGGCCAAAATGACCTATGAGACTAAACTGATACAATTCTGGTGGATCTACTTTAGTGTCTCGGATATTGTTGAGAGAGAGAGAGAGAGAGAGAGAGAGAGAGAGAGAGAGAGAGAGAGAGAGAGAGAGAGAGAGAGAGAGAGAGAGAGAGAGAGAGAGAGAGAGAGAGAGAGAGAGAGATCCCCTATCAAACTCTCGAGCCTTCGGAAACTTGGTACAAAGCTAAGTTCTATCAAAGAAACTAAAATTTTCATGGCCGATATACTCGCCCTTTGTAGTAAGTTCAATATATGGTAGTTTTCCGACCAAGGACAACTCGAGAACTAAAAAGAGAGAGATTAAATTTGTTATCCCCTCTTAGAGAACCATATATTGACAATATCTAAAGACAAAATAGACAAAAGAAAAATTTCATTATTTTTGTTGGTACATCCGGTTCTGGTAGGAGAATAATTGAGCTTCAGAACCCATGAAAGAATAGACCTATACTTGCCAGCATCCAACACAAGCAGCCAATTAGAACATGGGAAACCTTGATGGAAAGACAGGTATCCATAAGTCTATTGTGCTTGTTATTGCTGTCCCATAGCCTTAAACCCCTTCACTCTCCTTATATGCATTTCGAGGGAGTTTTTTCTTTGCTTCTCTATCAGGCATGATCCGTTTTTTAATGGTATTTTCTACAATAGGTTTGTTTGGTAGACTTTCCTCTACCATAATTTCAACTGGTACACTGATTGTTTCTGGTTTGATGATGAAGATAGATTTGCATCCTTTTGGAAAATCACGTATGGTGGAGGGACGTGGCTTTCCATTGGATAAGTAGCATCTCTTGCAAGTTTTTGGGCTCGCATTCTCAAAGGATGGTATATCCCCCATAGTTTGGCTTCCGATAGAAAGCATCATACCCTAGAGTCTTACCACGCTCCGAGTGAGTTTTTCCGAGCAAAGACAAACCCGAGCAAGTGTTTGTACGCAATATAGTAAATTTTTATCATCAACAAAATATTTATTATTTGTTATATATTGATCCACTACAAAAAAAGAGTGATCCACTTGCAAGACAATGAGACAAGCCCTAAAATTCTCCTTTGCATGTACATCATGTCTCACAATTGCATTGGTATGATCAACACACTTTTGGAGACACATTTGCTTCATAGAGCCAGGTACGTCTATGGCAATGAGTTTGTCCTACTGCATAACATCTTTAACAAGCCAATCCAAGGCATCAGATGAGATAGCATAGAGCAAAGGAGAAAGGGGGCACCCTTGTCTTATGGATTTATGCAATGGAATAACATCTGTAAGAGTACCATTAACTGAATTCTAGCTAACGCATTCCCAAAAAGAATCTGAAAAAGGATCTGTCCAAACCCATATCATATAGACTTTGAAGTATGAACTCCTATTCAATTCTATCATATGCCTTATCATACGCTTTGTGGCCGATTGTATGTGAGAAGACTCTTTTAGAAGAGAGTTTTTTGTAATTTTGTAGTGCAGTGATCGGCATCATATTTAATAAGCAATGAGTTATTTTGCTCTTCAAATGTTGTATGATGGTGCTAGAACTACTACTTGTAGTCAACTGAAATATTGGCGACTACAGGAATCATATCATAGTAGTGTAAGATGTTGTTCATGCCTCCTGCTTCTTCCCAATATCGGATGGCCAATTAGCTCTTGCTTCCTAATTGCACCTGCATGAGAACTACTTGACTTTTGCAGTCCAATGCTCGGTTGTATCATGCAGCCTTCTTGCTACAGTATGGGGTATTGTATGTGCAAGTGCCAGATTCGATCGCTCAACCCCAGCCAACAATCCCAAGCCGTCTTCTTGCTATCCATCACGATCCTTTGTCTTGCCATCAATCGGGATCTTGCCCCTGGTCTAGTGTGTGATTGCTCTGCGTTCTGCATGAGTTGATGAATAGATGAGCAAGAAAGTGTTGAAGTCCGAACTCAAAACCACTCTCGAGATCGACCCCAAGCCCAGGCCCAGAGGTGGCGCTCAGATCCTCTATAGGGTCTCCTCCAGCTTGGCTCCCATCTTGCAAACCTCAGAGACCACAAGGCCTGATGCTCTCAAGCGAGTATGGGACTACATCAAGGCTCACAACCTCCACATTAGTACTGAGAAATCACAGATCTTATGTGATCCTCCCTTTAAGAAGTCATTTGGACAAGACAATGTTAGTGCTCAAGTACTTGAGTCCCCACTTGTCAGCACATTTTTCTGTTGATGTTATCAGGTTGTTGGCGATGCAGACAACAGAGGGCAAAGAAATGAAATGAGTAAACGTCAAAGTGGACATCAAGGCAAAATAGCTTATGATGGTTATAATCCTCAAGTAGTTAAGAAGAGTGTGTGAGGGGATTAGTGGCAAACAACTCAATGTCGAGGGAAAGGC
This sequence comes from Adiantum capillus-veneris, assembly GCF_014529385.1. Lineage (NCBI taxonomy): Eukaryota > Viridiplantae > Streptophyta > Polypodiopsida > Polypodiales > Pteridaceae > Adiantum > Adiantum capillus-veneris. The sequence goes on along the minus strand of NC_140940.1, from coordinate 58,703,382 downwards.
ATATTTGGGGAAGATTGCAATTTGCCACTAGTGCAAGTCATGGTCTGATGAGCTCTGTTGATAACCTCCTTGTCCAGCTCTATTAATAACCTATTTGAAGCTATGCCATTCCATTATTAGCATATTTTCTATGGGCAGGCTCCACTAGGCCTATTGCGCACGCATCCTATGCCTCTCCTCTCCCTTGCTCGGCACTGTGCAGATCGTAAGGTAGCTGCACCCTCTCTACTCCCTTGCGTCAGTTACTTAATCCAGTAAAAGCCATGCTTAACCCACTTAACACCATGCAGGTGTTTGTGCAGCTACCTTCCCCACAAGCATGTGGTAGCAACTAGGGTCGCCAGTAAGCAGCAGTAGCGTTCGGCATTCAGCAACTAGGGTGTGCAGCAGTAGCCCCGGCGTTCAACAACTAGGGTGTGCAGCAACAGCGTTGGCGTTCTGGGTTGACGAACACTCGGCCGGTCCTGATGCATGTGCGCAAGTTTCTGGGCCGGTTAGGCTGCCACCGCCAGTGCATGCGCAAATCGTGCCATACGACCGTTCGGTGAAGGCAGGACGCAGCTACCTCCTGGCGGCACGCATATGCGCAGCCTATCTCTCTCTCCGGCGCGTGGTCTTTCTGAGAGTTTTTTTAAAACTATGAGAGAGAGATAGGCTGCGCGGTCTTTCAGAGATAGGATTGTGTAAGCTTCTGTAAGCTTCTCCCGTCTCTTTCTCTCTCTCTCTCTCTCTCCCCCCCCACAATGTGTTGATCTATATTTGCCAAAAGGAGCACCCACAGCGACGACATATGCCCTCCTTAGCTTTCTCTTATCTTTGGCTTGAGTCTTACCATACACCGAGCGACATTTTACGAGCAAACAAAAATCCGAGCGAATATTTTTACAGCATGGCCCCTGTTGTCCTATGTGGTGCAATTTGAATCCCATCCTCAAACATCAAGGACAACATGGGCCCATGTTGTCCTATGTGGTGCGATTCCAACCCCATCGTCAAACATCAAGGACAAAGCAAACGGGGGCAAGCCACCTAGGAACCATGCCTATAATTTTGTTCTATATTCTCTCTCTCTCTCTCTCTCTCTCTCTCTCTCTCTCTCTCTCTCTCTCTTTCCCATAACATATGGAGAACCACCTTCAAAGCCTGATAGAGCAATGATCTATGTGTGCCAATTCTTGTATGCACGCCCTTATTCAAGAAACACGACTCATGAGCTCTTAGAGTTTTAGGGCACAGACATGCCACATACTCTTTGTCTCTCCTCATGCATCCCCTCACTCTTTCTCTCTTGCTACATATGTGCTCTATTCTCTCTTTCACCATAGCACACAAGATCGTCTCTCTCTCTCTCTCTCTCTCTCTCTCTCTCTCTCTCTCTCTCATATTGTACATGCGCTCATGAATGTAGGCTAAGGTGGAAGCTAATAGAGGAGTAGGGCAAACCCCAGGGTGCAGTGAAGCATAGGCTAGATAAGGCGTACGTGTGGGTGAGGGTTATTAGTTAGGCAAAAAAATGAGGGAGAGAGAATCTTTATAATTTGTATAGTATCAAGCTCTTGTAATTAAGAGAGACAGATAATGAGGGCGTTGAGAAAAGGGAGAATGAGGGTTTGAGAAGCACCATGTGTCAGATGCCTAATTTTTAAGCAATATTATATTTTAAAATTCACAAAAGGGTAACATTCCTTGAGATGGTGTCTATCCATCTCTAAGAATCTTAAAATTATCGAAAGCCTAATTGTCAAAAAGTTTGCTTCCAACCCTTGTTAGAGGGACCGCCTTGCATCCTTGACCAAGTTCTCCAACAATAGCCAACTACAAAAAGTGCACGTGGGAGTTCATTTCAGATGCGTCGAACTGTGACAGACCGCGTCTAAGCTGTAGGTTTAACCACCTTGGTTAATCCCATTCACCGCAAAAAATGCAAAGCTTTTGTTTTCAAATCCAGTGTGACAACAATGTTAATGGACATTTGCAAAAGGAGAGTGGGATAGGTGCCGTAGTGTGACAAGGGACGTAGAAACCATTCTAAAATATGAAAGTGAATGGACCCTTTTTCTAAAACTCTGGATGTGTATAGAAATTAAAAATAAACAAGTGAGACTCTAACAAGGGTCCAATGTATTTTAACTGATTGAAATTCTAAATTCTCGCGGCTAGATTTTGAACTAGCCTTTAAAAAAAATGAGAAATTTGCACAAGTTTAGTAACTTTTTGGTTTCAATTAGTCCCTTTGCTTTTACTTTTTTTCCAAATGGTATCGATTAAGATATCCTTCATGAGCTCGTTTGGCACACCTACTTCACTACACAAAATAGGTGGTGCCAATTTTGCATTCATTTGTTTCAACCAAAATCTTGGGAGATGCTTCCATAGCTTTGAAAGGAAAAAGGAGAGACTGGGCACCTGTAGGCAGGGAAAGGAAGTAGAGGGAAAAGTAAAAGGCAAGTTCTTTTTGTTCTGTTTAGTGTAGCCGTGGGAGAGAAATTGAAGTATTTGATTTTGAAGAATCTTGGCAGATTTTTGGACTCACACATATTTGTGTTTGCTGCACGCAAGAGGGATTTACCAAAGCTTGGATCACGCATGTGTGTGTGTGTTTTGGCTTGCATGTAGATAACTCACATGAAAAGGAGGTGATGCTGAAGTGGGCAAGACAAGGGGGGCTCGAGGGTCGTGTGAAATGGTCAGTGAGGAAAGCTGTCGGAGCTCAAAGTGTGCATGGTTTCTTGTTGATGATCGTCAGAGCTAGCACGATGCAACTTTGGTTCGCATTAATGTTCATTACGAGCACCAGTGATGACATCCTTGAAAAGTTGAAAAGCTCAAGAGGATCGAAGCCACCTCCAAGATGACAGTTCGACTCTAGTAATGATGATGGTGCACTATCAGCTAGAGTTGCATGGTGTCTTGCCTTGCAAAAGCTACAAATAGGAGTGAAGGGAGGTGGGTATGGGTAACGAGGAAAGAGAAAGGGGGACGACCATAGAGAGGTTGAGTTTTTTGTTGTGTACTCAATGAGAAAACATAGTTTTTTTTTCCTCCATGACAAGACATAGTTTTTTTTAAAAAAGAAAGCCTCTCTAAAAGGACTACAACAAGAGAGTTTTAAAAAAACAAAAGCTTCTCTAAAGGATGTGCGCACAGATCCTTGAGGGAAGCTTTTTGTTTTTTTTTAACACTCTCCTTTCTAAGTCCTTTAGGACTTCAATGAGGATTTCTTTTAGAGTTTTTAAAAAATTCTCTTCCCTTTCTTGTATAGTGAATATAAAGTAAGTGGGGTCACACAATGTTTTCATTGCTGCGAATCTCAGGAGATACCAATCTTGTGAATGTATAAGATAGTGGGAGATGCCAGATGGTGGGCGAGGTGAGGAGGGGAGAGAGTGATAGGTATAGGTGGCTACACAAGGCATGAGGGGGAAGCACATTAAGTGCATGCACTTGCTTTGCTACCCTTGCTAGATGTCATAAGTCAAGCGGAGGCACCAGGTGACACGGGAGGGTCACGAGATGTGGATGTGAGACAGGCGAGAGGAGAGGGCAATTTTTTTAAACATATATTTGCTTGTATATTGTGGAGAGATTGAAGCGATTGGTGATTTGGTTAGAGGATAGAGCCATTCTCTCAATGGAGGAGGGTTTGAATTCAGTATTTAAGTTATTCATTAAGGATTTGTGCTCCATCACGGGAAATAGAGATGGAATCTGGTGGAGATTCCACCCAATGGAAATGAAATGGCTGAAACCGCGATGAATTTTTTCTTTTTTAATACAATTTATCATATAGTCAACACAAAGCCCGTTGCGGTGAGCTGGCTCATGGCAATAACTTAGAGTCTAAGTGGGACATCTTCAACTCAAATCGCCGTGCATGTATGGGAGCTTTGATGTAGCTCTGAGAGAGGCCAGTGCTAGAAGGAATCTGGTGAGATTTTGTGTAGCAAGAGTGAGTGGAGCGAGTAGAGCGAATAGAGTTTCTTTTAACTATCTCTCTCTCTTTGTACTAAAATGCAAAAAAGAGTACACTTTTCTTTTTCAAAGCTCTTCCGTGTGTTATAAAAAATTAATTCCCTCAAAGAGTCTGCGTCAGTAATGATCCTTCAAGGGAATTTTTTTTACTATACAATGTGTGTGTGAGTGTGTGTGTGTGTGTGTGTGTGAGAGAGAGAGAGAGAGAGAGAGAGAGAGAGAGAGATATTTAGACTAAACAATTGCATCTATTGTCAATAAAAATTTGTGATTATAAATTTTGATTCTCACATGGTCTTTCACCAATAGTAGCCCACGACTAGCAAGGCCTAATAGTGTTACACACACAACAACAATCTTGCCTTACCTCTCTAGTAAGGGGCTTGCTAGCACCTAGCTCCTGCTTAGCATATCCATTCTTATATTTGACCGCCATCTTTAGGAAGGTATAGGGCCAATTTATTTAGTCTCTCAAGTGAAGAAATCAGTGATTTATATAAATGAGTGACTTACAAGAACTCTTGGCTATGTGTGTTTCGATAAAGTTTCTCTCATTAACTCGCTCGATTTTATTATCGCTCGAAAAAGTTCGCTCGGAGCTTGGGACCCCTCCTCTGGATTGGTCCCCAAGGTTCCTTGCTCATCCTTTCAAGAAATCTTTTCAAGCTTTCCATATGACGGAGTGGTAGAGATGGTCGGCGCCCTAGTAGCATAGCTACCAGCAGTGATCACCAGAGGAGGACAAGCAACGAATAACGGATGGGGAAGAGGGCATGGGGCTACTTTAAATCAGGCAGAGCCCGCAGCTCAAGGGTATTGTGTTGTGAAGTCGAGAGAAGAGAGAAAGTGCGTGCCCACAGCTCAAGAGTGTTGCAGAGCCCCACAGAGAGAGAGAGAGAGAGAGAGAGAGAGGGGGAGATATATATTCATATATCTGTTATATGTGTGTGTGCGCGCGCGCGTTGACCTGCTTACGCTGCTCAAGTTCTCTGCAAGGCTTCTCCTGCTCGGTTTTCTTTGCTCTCGACCTACTACCGGCCTATTTGGCTACCCCAATTCAAAATGTGTGTGTGTGTGTGTACCGTGTGCCTCTGTGCTCCTTCTCTGTCTCTCTCTCTCTCTCTCTCTCTCTCTCTCTCTCTCTCTCTCTCTCTCTCTCTCTCTCACTCACAAATGTGTAGGTGGGCACTGACTATGACAAGGATGCTGTTGCCGATGCCATCTCACCTTTCTCTTCCTCACAAGCCAAGGCACACCCATGGCGAACTTTGTCATTGTTTTTAAATTCACGCAGCCCGTATCCTTACGTCGCCTCTTTGCAACACCCTATAACTTGCCGTATCCAACTCTTTCCGACAATGTTGAGTGCTTTCCGGAAAGTGAATGCTAGCCCGACCCCTTGCGAGGAGGCCGTGATTGTGGGTTTGAGAAGCAAGATTTGGATCGCAGGGACATTAGGCTACTTTGCCGCTATATCATCAGGCTCCATGAGCACGCATTGACTGTGGTTGCTACAGGCATGGCGAAATGGCTAGAACTATACAGTGGTGTGTTGATGTTGAGGGTACCTCTCAGTAGTTGGTGTTGATGTTGAGACCCTAAGTGACAAAGGGGCCGGCGGGTAAGGGGATCGACGGTGAAGGAGGCTGGCGGGTATCTCGAGGTAGGCATGCCTACCCAAAACTGGGGGCGCCGTTGAGGAGCTTGGATTGGAACCTCGACCTCATGCACCAATGCTTTTTGGGCTCACACAAACACCGGAGAAGAAGAGAGTTTTAACATCGTAGGAAACTATCCCAAGAGACCTTAAAGATCTAGCCGATGAGGAGAGTGGAACTCAAGACTTGTTATTTAAGAGAATTAGAGAGAGAGGGGGGGGGGGAGAAGTGCTATTTAGCAGTTGCACCTTTCTAGAGTTCAAAGGTCTCCTTTCTTTGTCTCTACGCGTCCCCAATAGAAGTTATGAACTCTTGCCTCGCAACGCAGGAGCACGTGCTCTCCCTCCCCTACCTCGGTTAGTCCAACAACCACTACGATTCTTCACACTTGATGCTTAATTGTGTTGGGAAAAACCTACTCAAGCCGCAACACCAAAAACGATGGTGCAACAAAAAATAAGGTTGGGTTGTGTCAACTTGCAGAAGCTCTCCCTAGAGTACAAGGTCGCGTGACGCACATCAGCACAGATATGTTGATCCTGCAGCATGCATGATCTCCGCCTCCTCAACCTCTTCCCTTCCAAACTTCCCTCGTGCATATACGATCCTCCCCTCCTCTCTCTCTCTCTCTCTCTCTCTCTCTCTCTCTCTCTCTCTCTCTCCCCCCCCCCTGCTCCATCTCTCTCAATCTCTCTTAACAAAAAGTCCACGCCGGTGCGGGCTCTTTCAGAGACTTTTTTTTAAAGAGATTGACAGAGAGCGAGGAGAGAGAAAGAGAGGGGGAGGGGTTGAAAAAAAAACCTAGGTTTAATGTAATCCCACCTACAAATTTTGAGATTTACCTCTAAATTTTAAATTATAAAGTGAATAAACCTACAAAATCCAGAGAAATTTAGCGCCATTTGGTGTAAAAACCTTCAAATTTAGTCAATTTACCACTAAAATTCTCATAGGAGGTTTGCCAAGTTTTCAGATTAAAGCTTTTTTCAAGCTCTGATCCCTGCCTGTACGTGAAGGAGTCCGCGTCTCTTTTATATAGATTTTTTGAAGGGTTTTGTTTATACTATCTAGTTGTTGAAAATGACAGCAGTTGAACCTGAGGAACTTCTTGCCTCGTCTATTGTGAGTTTCCTTGCCCAACTCCTTCAAAAACCAAATTTATCAATGATTAGGGACCCTGAGATTTACCTTTACTAGCCAACACATTTTTCTCAACGTGGCACAATATTGTTTGTTGTAGCACAACCAACCTCCCAGTTACCCCTTTAAGGGGGTTACCTTATGGGGTGCTAAGGACCGAGGCCTGGTCCACATCATTCTGCAAGATGATAGATGCAATGCTAGACTTATATCCGTTGGAATCATGGTGCCACTATTCCTAACAAGTATCAATGGTAGAATGATCTTTTAATATCAAGGGCAACTAGTTCTAAGAAGAGGAATATCAACATGCCATTGTATGGGTTCCAATTGTTATAGCCCATCAATGGAAACATTCTACCAAACCCTTGTTTAAGAGGTTTTTTTGTCAAAAATTTGTGATCGTTTTACCATTAAAATTAGGTGTAATCTTGTTTTAGTTTTCTTTTGTTGTGCTTGAAGTCACTTAAAAAGTCCTGTTTGGTTTTTGTTTTTTATAGTGTGCTTTGGCCGGTCTTACTCGCTTTAGGGATTGCTCGGAAAATCTCGCTCGAGTTTTGAGATTCCTCCATACCTTGTAGTACAGTTTCATATACCAGATCTTGTCTATTAGTGGTCTATGCTAGATGCTAGCTTCTAAGACTAGCTAGAGAAAACTCAGGTGGAAAGCAACATTTGCATAGTGATTACATGTGAAATTGAAAAATCTACCCCCCAAGTGGATACAATGAGATCCTGAGAGGATAAAGAGAGAGAGATAGAGAAAGAAAGAGAGATAGAGAGAAAAAAAAGTTAGAAACGGAGCTTCATTTTAGGGTTATATAAAGGATAAGATATATATTACTTGTATTTTGTCAAAATTTCAGCAGAGTTTCGTTTGTAAGTAGACCCATTTTTCAAAAAGTAGACCGGCCCTCCTTTTGTAGGAGCCTCACATGAGGATTTTGTTTTAAATGATAAATCTAGAACTACCCAACCAAGTATGTATGCAGTTTTCAAGACACGGTTATGTCAGACTTTAAAATTTAGAAAGTCTTTTTCTTTTGGCAAAATTTTGCTAGAGTTTTGTTTGTAATTACACATGTTTTTCAAACTAAACTTGCCCTCCTCTTTGAGGAGCCTCACATGAGGATTTTTTTTCCAAAAATCCATTTTGGAAAACTTTCCTCAAAAAAGTATATCAATAAGCATAAAGACAACTTCATTTCCAAGCAATTAGATCAATCATTGAAGTGTAAAACAATCCCTTTTCCCATTTTAAAGACCAATTTTACTTAGTAGTTTGTTTTACAAACTTAGTGTATAAAAGCCAATAAGAAACTATTCCAAACAGTGGCTGGACAGTCTCTGAGTAGACAGGAAGTCTATCTGAAAGACCGAGTTTGTCATTTGTACGTTTTATGTTGAAACTGTTCCTTGTTTGTTAACCGATGTATGGCTGCCAAAAAACATAAAAGATTCCATTTCATGAGAGGATGTTCATCATTGTCTGCCTTTCTATTGAACAATGTTCTCTTTTAAAATTAGTCAAGTAAGAATAATGATGTGTATCTCCAATCATTTAATACATCTTAGAAACACCGATATACTAGATGCATGCTATGCGAATCATTTACATCCTATCATACATTGGTCTAGATTATGCCTCAATTTGTATACATATACTAAAAAGTTGCGTCTTTCACTATGATGTTACCATGATCATCCACCAAGTACTAGATTTATACAATATGTTTATGCATATCAAACTCATTATGTTGTCGTGTTGTGACACATACATAGTGGGAACGCATGCTACAAGATCTATCTTGTAATTTTTTAGATACATAATTATATTTTCTACAATGTACATATGCATATTTAAGTATAATAATAAGCCTTCTATCTCATCCTATTATTTATCTCAAGGGTAACCTATTCTTACTTTACCATCAGAAAATACTATGGGAAAAGCGTCAATAGCTCCGCCTCTTTAACTTGGGGCAAAAAGCATTTATTCTTTATTTCTACTATCTCATTATCATCTCACACCCTAGCTAGATTCTATATCTAGGGTAAACTCCAATATATATATATTCTATGTATTTTTCATATTTTTCTTATATTTCTTTTTAAATAGCTAGTAGAGGGGAATCAAATCCTAGTGGGACACTAGGTGGCATGATTTCAAAGATGATGCATTATTGTAAGAATTATTACAAAGCTTTGTTAAGGAGCAATGTCATTATTTCATATGGCATGAGGTGTCCTTTGGAATCAAATGAAAGTCTAGGCTAAGGGGACCAAAGGAAGACTTTTGCTGCCAGAAATGGACCCTATTTTGATGATTTTTTTACACAAGGTTCCAATCCAAATTGAAAAACAATTTTAAAATGAAAATCGTAGCTAATGAGCTGAAGTTTTTGCCCATATTTTTACTTTTTTATTTGAAGCCACGGTTGAGGAGATATGATCAAAATACTTGACCCCAGTCTGTCCACATCATGCAGGGACAGCTCATTTCCAACTTTTCCAGTTTCTGGTCACACTGGCTCTTCTCTTCTTGTGTAAACCCTTGTGGGTTCCCTTCACCTATAAAAGGGGACCTCTTCTTCCTTGAAAAGAAATAAAGCATTCAAGCCATTGATGAGAGGAATTCTTGAGGGAGTGAGTAGTAATGCGTAATTGTACTTAGCCATTAACATAAGCCCAAGCCTACACTTTCTCCTAGAGGAAGACTAGCCATTCTTGTACGCTATCCTTGGAAGATCAACTCTAATCAAATAAGGTGTTGAACTTGGCGTATCAATCAACGTTGAATTCTCTCCTCTTCTTCTCTCTCCATCAATAATGGTGTCGAAGGGTTTGTCAAGTAAGATGTGTTCTACATTGTTGTTTTATTGATTTCTTGTTTTTTTTTTTTCATCTCTAATCCAACATATATATATATCTAATCTCATCTCCTTAACCAAACCTATCTCTCTCACTCTTAGTAATTCATCCTCTCTAAAAATTTTAGGTTCTCCTTGCTACAGGTACATCTCTCCCCGCAGTATCCTTATTGCCTACGGGCAAGAATAGGGCTTGGGAGGGAAACTCTCTTCTCTTCCCTTCTCTTCTTTCATATCTACATTTTACACATACTAGAGTTATCCTAGATGAATAATCCACATGATGATAATTTCTATCGCTTTCACTCTGTACGATCTATTAGAATTAACGTATAGATTAAACGTAAAATACACTTTCAACAATGTATAGTGTTTCTCTTTGGCCCAGAAAGGCTCAATGAAATACTTCTATCACCTGATCCCATTATACTACCTCTCATAGACTATAACTTTTCTTTTGACGTAAGCGTAGTTATCTTGCTATGAACCAAGAGGATTTGTACACACAATTAATCCCAATCACTAGACAAAATATATATATTATGGTAAGCACAAAACTACAATTCCAAAGAACAATTTGTAGCCTATTTGGTCTGCCAAGATTGAATGCCATTAACTCATCTATTAACCCTTTCATATTACCCATGATACGATATGACCATAGCCTTGATGTTTTCATCTTTGTGTTGTTTTGACACTCTCTTTTGTGTTCTTTCTTTGTGTGTGTGAGTGCAAGAGAGAAAGACTGGGGCTTCTTTGCTTGCACTTCTTTCCAAACCCTAGTCTTCATGGCATCTATGGTTTAACTCCTTCATATAGTTTTTTGGAGTTCTCTCACAAACTCTCACAGCCATAAGCCGGTGCTTTCCTGGCAAGACCGCAAATTTCTCGATATATTTTTGGTGAACCCGACGTGAAACTTCCAGGGTGAGAGTTTGTGGGTAACCATGGGTGATCATGTTGAGCAACAGGGTATGCATTTTGACCCAGCAACAATGCAAATGTTTCAAGCATTTGCAATGTTCATGCAACAACAACATGCCACCGAAAGAAGGGAGATTTCAGTAACGAAGGCCATACAAGCAGTCGTCAACAGAATGGATCAATTCAATGGAAAGATGTAACCAAGTACTTACGCGAGTATGTGAAGGAGATGGAGTTGCATCAAGTGTCAGAAGGTGAGATGATTCAAAGCTTTGAGCTAGTTGTTGCTCCAAAAATTAGGGAGCATGTTAGGGCAATTAAAAATGGGCATGGGAGAAATTGGGAAGAACTCAAAGTAGCTTTAAAGGAGGAATATTTCATTGAGGACTCGGAGAGAGTGACCAAAAGAACATTCTTAGAATGGGTAGTCAAGCCAAAGCAATGACTGTCAATAACAAAGCTACTTAGGGAATTTGAGCGGTGCTATGCACAACTCACAAGGACAGAAAGGACCACACTAGATGTAGAGAAGACAAATCTTTTCTTACAAGCTGCAGGCAAAGAGTTTCAAGAAAATTTGAAGCTTCTTCTTGAAGATAAAGATACTGAGCAAGGACTAAAGACTGACTCGAATGAGGTTGAAGGTGCTGTCTCACTGCTTGCCAAACGACAAAGAAGAAGGGACAAGATGGTAGTAAACACTACAATTCCTTCAACCTGAACTTCTGACAAAATGGTAAAGCATACTTATATAGCTCCTAAGTTTGATGAGTCCATGCTAGATGAGCTTGTGAAGGGAATGTGTGACTTGAAGGTGAAGCTTGCAAAGCTTGAAGAAAAAGGCCAACCATCAGGGCCACTTCCTAGGCAAAGACAACAACCCAAAGAAGGGTTTGTTAATAGATGTATTTGGTGTGATAGTACAAACCATGTAAGAAGGGATTGTGATGATTTTAGTGATGCTCTGTCAAAAGATGTTGTCTTTTTTAAGGATGGTAAAATCCACTTAAGAGAGACAAGTCTACCCTTGAGAACTAACTTTGGGAAGGGGGGAATGCAAACCTTAGTTGAAGATATGGCAACTAACCGTGCCAGCTCTTCAGATGAGGCAGCTACATATGGAGTAAAAATTGAGCACCTTAATGATGAAGAGGCGAGTGACCATCATGGTCAAGTTTGGCCAAATGTCATGCAATTAGCTAAAAAGGGAAATCTTACAAAAGAGATTCTACATGAAGCAGGTGATTGCATACGTTTAGAAATAGGATGGAATGATCCAGTGGACTCATTGTCAGTGCATGCCTACATTATAAAATGCCAAAAAATGAGGTGATTGTAGAAGAGAAGCGCAGATGTGAGAATGTTGATGAAGGACCATCAAAAAGAGCTTCCAGAAGTGGGGGAAGAAGCGACTCAATGCCTTCTCAAACACCCTCAACACAAGGAGCGTCTCCACCTGAAGTACTCATGGAGGAGTCTACAACAGGAAAGAAGAAAGAGCAACCAAAAGGTAAGAAAAAAGGCCCAACTTATAAACTACAATCTGATATTGAGGTTGCTACAGATTTAAAGAAAGTCTTGGAGGAAATGATCTTGAATAGCAAGATTGAGTTTACTCTGGGAGAAGTTCTTGGCATTGCAAAGCGTGAATTCCATGAGGAGATCATTGACATTGATCTGAGCCTATCACAAATTTTTATTTTCTACTATATTTTGTTGGTTTTCCTTGCTTCTAGAGGTTTACAATAAAAGAAAGAGTGAGAACAACCTCTTGGAAAAATTCAAAAAATGATTTGATGGGAATTTTTTCTTGACTAGTTCACCGAAGGTGAAAGGTAGAGGGAGAACCTAGTGGTAAAAGGAAGGAAAAATATGTAAATGTGAAAAGAAAAGATATGATGTGGTTGTGGAGCCATGCACCCATGATTCAAGGGTCATGAGTGGCTCATATCATCATGGCTTTGGAGCCATATGATGATTCAAACAGATGGGACCCAAGTGGAAGACTTGGTAAAGGAAGGAAACAGACACATGATTTTGCTGGATTTTAAAATATTACTTCCACTCCAATCCAAGAAAATTTGTCTTCATCAAAGTTGTAGCTGATGAGCTAGAGATTTTGACCATATTTTTTTTTATAATTTTTGCATCTACGCTCTAGGAGATATGGCCAAAATGGCGGACACCATTTTTTTCAACTGTGGTGGAGACCACCCCCTCTACCTTTACACACACACCCTTCCTTTTCCACATTGAGACCTTCTCTAAAAATCAGCCATTAGTCTTCTCACCCTCCCCTCCTTCCTCCTCTCTCTCAAGCTCAAAAAACCATCACAAATTCCTCTTCTAATCACCTCTCAAATCATGCTTAATCTTGTTGTAATTCATAAGTTCTCATTCAACCCCTTTCTATTATTACTAGATATGTATTGATTTTATGTAGATTCTTTACATTTTAAAATAAGGAAGCTCTTGGACTCAAGCTATGGAGGAAGGAGTGAAGACAACACAAGTGATGATGGAGCCAATTAGTTGCAAATTGGTCAACAAATCACTTAGAAGGAGCTTCTTCATTGGTTGAATGTCCCTAATCAAGATTCATTTGTACAAATTACAATTGGATCTTAACCTCACTCCTAATCACTCTCTTTCCTATATAAAGAGCCCCCCCCCTTTGTAATTTCAAGTCTCCCTCAGCCCCATTGAGTCTTTGTATCACTCACCATGAGCCCATAAAGCTCATTCATTCACTCTATTCTTGCACATTCTAGAGTGCAAATTGTTTTATGCTAGTAACCTCCTCTCCTCTTACTTATGTTAATTAAGAGAAATCTTTTATGTGTGTGTGAGAGTGCTTGATGTGATTTTGGCTAATCCTTGAGTTGTTGTTTAGTAATCTACATGCTATTTGTGTTGGGAGTGCTTGAAGTTATCCATTCCTTGTACACACACTAAGGTTAATGCTTCATTCATAGTGATACCTCTCTCTCTCTCTCTCTCTCTCTCTCTCTCTCTCTCTCTCTCTCTCTCTCTCTTTGTGTAGCGGTCTTAGTCCACGCTTCCAAGACTAGGTGGTGCTCTCATCTCATTTCCCTTGTGGCGCAATGGAGTTTGTTTTGGTGTAGAGGCCGCCATTCCCAATTTCCTTCGTCATAAATTGGTGCCCCCACGTAGGAGTTCTCAAGCAGCGCTCTATCAATCCTATGAAGGAAGATCCATCAAATTCTCCAAGACTTCCACTATGGTCTCCCCAAGAAGCTCGAGAAAAGAAGCATCTTTATCGACAAATAGCACGTATGCGGGTAAAGAGAGTTAACTACATACACCCTTCTTTGCTTCAAGGAAAATCTTGTAGTCATCAAGTCCCTAGGTCAAAGCATTGTGTTGAGTGCTTTGTGGCTAGTGTGAAGACACTTCCTTTGAAGCCTCGACTTCAGGTGGTGAAAGCACTCTCAAACTCGGGTATTAACAAGTTTTTGGAGGGGGAGCTACACATCAATGGGGTGCGGTATTGGCAAGAGGCTACATATGGTGATGCACTCCAACTACTACTAGCAAGAAGGCTCAAGTTGGTTGAGAGGGTAGCCATTGAACCCTATGAACTCTACAAAGCTGAAGATGGTCACACCAAAGCTAGGCTAATCACTGGTGAGCAAATTCTTCGCATCTCTCAAATGGTGGGATCCAAGAGAGCTCAACTTCAATGAAGTGCTTCATGGAATTTTGTATTTAATGCACTAATGAATAATCCCATTTTGTACAACTTTCAATCAGTTCAGAATATTAGGGTGAATGTGTGCATTGATAGAAAGATTTTTTTCCAACAAAGATTGGTTTTCTATTTTGGAGCTGAGAGGTTGAGAGAGATATTGTTGTCCCCTGACCCTATAATATTTCCTATTTTGGAGTATAATGTATCTTTTGATGTTCACATCTTCATCTTGCTTTAAGCATACTCCATGAATCATAGGGATTTATATGGACCTTTCCAACCTCTTGCTAGACAAACTGTGCATATAATAGCTAGCACAAAGCTTAGGTTCCAAAACATCATAAGGAACTTACTAGGCCCTCGTCGTCTAGCTGAGATTAATGCATCTATCAATCCATTTATTCTACCCTTAATAAGATATGATTTGGGCCTAGACGTTTTCATCTTTGTGCTGTATTGAGAGGAAAGCAACCCATTTTATGATGGCTTTCCCTAATTTTTTTGGGCGTAGTGGGAAAAACGTTGGGGATTTTTTGGATAACTTGGAGATGGCTTTCCTTGTCTCTGGGAGGGATGACGAAGCATTGAAATTGAGAGCTTTTCCTTTGGTGCTCAAAGAAGAAGCTCGGGTATGGTTCCAGGCTCTAGATCCAACCCAAAGAGCTGATTGGGAGGGATTGAAGGCGGCTTTCCTACGAAGATTTCAACGAGCCAATTCGGCAGAAGAACTATTGCAACGGCTTCTGACCCTTCATCAAGTTGACCCTCATGGTTATGCAACCTATAAGGAAGGTTTTCTGAAACTTTGGGGGCAATGGTCAGACTCACTAAACCCTGGTGAGTGAGCTCCCAATTGCCTCCAAAAGGATCGATTTATCTCAAGTTTGTACCCCTTGCTAAGGGAGAAGGTAAAGAGAAAATTTCCAAATACTTTTGAAGATACCTTAAGAATTGCTAGGGAAAAGAATAGTCTCTATCAAGCCCAAGCTGGCCTGCTAGCTTTGGGAGGCAATATCACAACTATGGAAGCTTCTCACATACCTCCAAATGTGCCTAATGCACCAGAACTCAATAGAGGTCAACAAGAAGATATTCTCCAACAAATAAACAATCTCACAAACCAGCTAGAGGGGTTGAGAGTAAATCTTGTGCAAGGTGCAAGAAGGCCTATTGAGGGGAATAATGGTGGGAATCGGCCACCAATGCGACCTCAAGAAAGGGAAATGTTGTGTTACAATTGTGGGGAAAATGGCCACGGCATGTATAATTTCCCTCATCCCAGAAGATATGACTACCTTGTCAAAGGTTCTCGACAACAAGTAAGTCCTCCCCGTGCTAGAACTCAAGCACAAGAGCAACCGCAACCTCAAATTTTGCAGCCACCTCGTCCTCAAGCTCAAGCCCCTGCTACTCAACCAAA
The DNA here is from genome assembly GCF_014529385.1 of Adiantum capillus-veneris. Lineage (NCBI taxonomy): Eukaryota > Viridiplantae > Streptophyta > Polypodiopsida > Polypodiales > Pteridaceae > Adiantum > Adiantum capillus-veneris. Next base: position 58,687,686 of record NC_140940.1, on the reverse strand, counting down.
TGTGAGCATCATAAGGATTGAGGAGGTCCTCAAGGGCAGAAGCAACCAGGAAGAAATAGCTAAAGGGAAGATGAAGATAGATGAAGTGGATACAATGCCTATCAAGCGTTTTCATGTCCAAGATGAAGTAAGTAAAGAAACAAGCAAGGATGCAAGCAATGAAGCAAGTACATCTCGGGCAACTAAAGATGAAGCCAAGAAGAGAAAGACCCGTACTAGGTCTCAAATTGACATCTCTGATTTCCCTATGGGATCTCGGACACAACCTTATGACTTGACAACTGATGTGAGTTCTCAAGGACCAAAGATTACTTGGCCACAACTACTTCATATCTCCCCAAAGCTGCGATGACAATGGTCAAAAATGGTGAGCACGAGGGCAAAGTGAAGTAAGCTAGTAAGTGTAATCAAAGCATATGGTCTCAAGGATATAGTGCCTTTGGTGGAGGCTCAAATCAAGGGACAACGAATTCCAAAAACTTACATTGACAGTGGAGCAGAGGTTTGTGTCATGACAGAAAAGCTAATGCATCAATTGGGTTAGAGGTAATGGAATCATCAAACTTTAGGGCAAAAATGGCCAATAATGTCTCCGTCACTTGTGTGGGTGTAGTGAAAGCTTTGAGAGTTTCTATTTTTGGAATCACTACAGAGGTTGATGCTTATGTGATGCCAGGAAAGGGAGAAGGATACCCCCTTATTTTAGGACGACCTTGGCTCATGGGTATAGGAGCTAGGCAAGATTGGGCAACAGGAGACTTGGAGTTGAGGCCTCGCGTGGGTGGCCATAGTCGAAAGGTGGTTTATAACTTGAAGAATGGGTGTCAAGGCTAGGGACTTGCTACGTGCCGTGTGCGAGCCACAAAGGCTCCTAGCACACAGTCATACGACAGACAAGCTCACAAGGAAGAATGGTGTGTCACTCACATTCCTACGTAGTTGCGAATGAAGGATTCCCGTGCCGGAAAGAAGAGGGAGACGCCGCTACGCCGCGCTCAACCGCCTCGCTGCCGTCGTGCTGTCGCAACGCTCGATCACACACACACTCTCACACTCTCTCTCTCTCTCTCACACACATACACAAGGAGATGGTGAAGGAGAAGGTGGAGATGGAGCAAGAGCAGCTTCTATTGCACAATGAGAGAATGAGTAAAAATTAGGTTTAGTGGCTTTTATATGAGCTCACCCCATTCACACTTGGGCGCCCATACTTAGCCAACTAACTCCTTGAATATTCCAGTTAGAGTGCGCCTGTCATCGGCGATCACCCTTACCCTGTTCCTATTGGTCCGACAAGCCCGATACCTGACTCTAAATAATACAACGTTTATAGATCATAGGGTGTCCGTGTGCCGTGAGGGTTAACATGCCCCCCTTCCTGATGTAGAGTCCCTCCTCGGATGCTATCCAGTTGAAGCTCGTTCGTCGAGATGGAAGAGTAGTCGACATGGATGTGGATAGCCTTCTTCAATCACTGCAAAATCAAACAACATTGCCACAGTAATTTCATTCTCATATACAATTAAAAATCATATGCAATAGACAGACAAAGTGATTGGTAACAGAATTTTAGACAATTTGTTAGCAATAAACATTAAATTGCAATATAATCAAATGCATAAACAGATGTAAAGGTAAAAATTAAACAAGTTCGGGGTTGCTAATTTAACGGTCAAAAGGCACTAGAGCTCGACTATTAATACCATGGGTAACTTCTCAATTTTTTCTGGTCAATTAAGTTGTTTAATCGTGAGAGCCAAGTATTTGATGTTCGAGGGCTGACTAGAGGCTATACCTAGAAGACCTTGTAGTTAAGCTACGATAAAAGGAATTTCTCATGAAATCATCGCCTGACTGATTACCTTTTCTTTGACCCCCCAAAGTCTTTTCACATTGATTCAATTTTGATGTGTGTGCTTATTTTGTATGCCTTGGGTTTTTTTCTTTTCAAGGAAAAGCGCCCACACTGGGAACCTCTAGGGCTCTAGTACCATAGGCGATACATGTGAGTGAAGTACCAATTTAAGCAGGGATTTCTCTTCTAGCTTAAAATTTTACATTGTGGCACTTTGATTTTTTGTTTGTTCATTTTTAGCATTTTAATTTTGTAACTTTGGGGGGTCATATAACACTGTTACCCTCCCCAGGCTCATCACATTAGTAAACTCCCTTTATAATACTTAAGCTAAAGGTCAATAGGGTTAAGCCCACTAGAAAGCCCTAGTACATTTCACACAATGCTGCCTAAATCGGATTAAGAACCTAAGTAACCATTGCTTATTAGGAAGGCATTCCCCATGGTATTAAGAGAAGATTTCTAATACCTAGCTTGGTCAAACTAGCTTAGTCGGACTGCTTGATTTTTAAACCTAGACAAGTGATTATGACAAAACATTACATTGAATTAAATGTTTGATATCAAGCAAATGCGCTGAATATTATGCTACCAATCACAATCAAAGCAGACAAACATGGATGCAAAAAGATAAGGGCAATGCTAATGGACATAAAACACCTGTTTGTGTTGATGGTCGTGCTTGATTTGAAGTGTGAACGAGAGAAAGGTTCCATGAAGGTCCAAATCCTATCAATAGCAACACGCTCCTGTACACACTAGGAAACAAAAGGAATACCTCCAGAAGGCACATTAGTGGGAAAAGGTACCAACACTTATTGAACACAACAAAAAACATAAGGAACCCTAACCTAATTATTTGCACTCCCCCTAAAGAGTCAAGGGAATAGGATATTGTAGAGGTTGGGGGGAAACCCTAAGGCAAAACCCCTATCCTCGTCGTCGAGATAAACAAAGTCATCATCCATGAGACCATATGTGCCATCCGTGTAGTCATGTAAATTTTCTTCTTCATCGTAGGTGCCCATGTTTACTAAGAAGGTCACTAGACGCCTATAGTCATCTTGGTCAAAAGGGTAGGCTTGTGCAATGGGAGAAACACTCTCTACTAAGTATGGATCAGACGTGGTCAAGAGACGTATCAGCCATTCTAACTCCTCAAAATTCCTCTCACATGCTAGCGTACCTATCAAATCCCATTCACATGCAAGCACTGGAAAGACCATGTGAAATAATTGTGAAAATTAACGAGGGTACCTCTCACCCAAGGCAGGAGTGGATGACTCTAGTGTACTAGCCATATCTATACACGCAAATAGATGATGGTTAGAGTGCAAATATTACAAGGGTCGTGTTCTTGTGCAGAATTTGTTTTTATGATTTGTGTGATGGCTCTTGCTCTTTTACTTTTTTATCTTGTTTTTGTGAGTATAAGGCTTTATATATACATTCCCTAAGATCGGAGATTAAGAGGTCAGGGAGAAAGGTTGAGAGGGAAGCAAGTGAATGATGGATGTCCACAAACACTCCCTCCTTCCTTGGGTAGATCATACCGTTTGAAATGAGCTTGTCACCCTTTGAAACCAATTGTTCCAGTTGGTAATAGGTGAGGATTTTTGCCAGTAGTTTTGTATTACCCTAGGTGCCTCGTCAAGTTGCAAGGGTGGTAAGGTACTCTCCGAGGATCGAACTTGAAGTGGTTTATCAGGTGATTCTTGAACACTGGGAGGTGTGGATTCTTTTGTAGCTTCATTGAGGTCCATTACTATAGATGGAGGCTGTGTAGAAGCTTTTACCTCTATGGATGTATTACATGAGGAGCTAGAAGCTTCATGGAACTCCCCTCTTCCTGAGCTAGGTGGAATAAATTGGGTTTGCCTTGGAGCCCAAACTAGCTCTGGACTAGGTGTGTAGCATTCTGTGATCTTTCCCTTCCCACGGTCTGCCATTGGCTTTAGCGTTACACTGTTTGACTCATATGGGTTTGTTGTTGATAGGGAAGGACACATTTTACGTTTAGGTACCCAAATTTGCTCATTTTCATCATAGTATCCTTGGGCTTTTAATAGTTGTTTAGGAATCCAGCGCCACGTTTTCTTACATTTCTTGGAGCGAGTGGGACGTTTCTTACGAGGCTTCCGTTTTTTAGCATCAGCCATGGTTACTAAAGAAGCTTTAGGGACCCACTTGTATGCTTTCTTTGTTATATTAGGATGGTTCTTGTGTGTCTCAAGCTTTCTTTCAACTACATCAGTTGAAGATCTAGAGAGTTGGACTATGGGGACGTATGGTTCAACCTCCTGGACATGCAATGTCTTGGGTTTTATTTCCTTAGGCAATATCTCAGGGACTATGGCTTGAGTGGTAGGGATAAGAGTTGGTTTTTGCGTTGTGACACCCCCAGTCCCCCAATCAATAGTGCATTTGGTGGCTATCATCCACGTGCGTCCTAGGTTTATATTACCCTCTATAGTTCCAGTAGGCATGACCAAAAAATCTTGAGCTACAATTCCATTGTCATAACTGACAGAAGTGTGCCAGATTCCAAAAACCATAGTTTTTTTCTTGTTGACACCCTTGACTTGGATAATACTCTCAGATAGAGGTGGCTTCCCTAACTGAAACCACACCCCATAGGATAGAAGATTATATTTAGCACCCGTGTCCAATAAGGCGTTATATAGCACTTTTCCATAGGCACTATTTAACTCAATAGGGTATCGTAGAGGTGTGTCAGAGTCCAACCAATCCTCTTCGATTTCCACGTGGAATGCATTTGTGACTCCAAGGTTAGCCTCTCGTTTTTGTCTTATACGTTGTTGTCGCTCCTTAGCCTCAGCTTGAGCTTGTATCTTGTTTAACTCGGTTTGTGCTTTGGCAGCCTTCTTTTGATGAATGGCCCGTAGTTCTTCTTGGCTTAAAGGATCATAATATCTTTTGAATTTACTCCCATTGAGGAATCCAACGGTTTCAACTCCATCAAGAGTTTCCACACGAAGGGTACCTTGTGGGGTAATTTCACATACTCTATATGGTCCTTTACCAGCATATTTCAACTTTTTCTTCTCTTTACGTACTCCATACATAAGGACTTTATCACCAACTTTGATGTCCTTGTCCTTCACATGGCGATCAAACCACTTCTTTCTCCTATCCTTTTCCACAAGAGCATTTTGCACAGCCAACTGTCTCTCTTCGTCTAGTTTTTCTAAGATATACAAACGCTCGATTAAGGGGTTACCATTCCATCCTTCTTGCGAAGCTACCCTAAGACTAGGAATGACAAACTCCCAAGGCATAACCGCTTCTTGGCCGTTTACCATTTTGAATGGCGTACAATTAATAGCCACTTTATAAGCAGTATGATAAGCCCATAGAGCAGATGTCAACTTCAAATCCCAATCAGTGCGATGAGCTTCTACCGTCTTGGTTAAAATAGAGATTAGAGTCTTGTTGGTGCTCTCGGCTTGTCCATTAGCTTGCGGGTAATAAGGTGTAGACTTATGGTGGGATATCATAAAGGTCGTGGTAAGCTCTCTTATTACCTCATTTATAAAATGGGTACCATTATCACTAACAATTTCAAAAGGGCAGCCAAATCTTGTGATAATGTTCTCAAAAAGAAACTTAGCTGTTGTCCTCGCGTCAGCTTTTTGTGAAGCCTTAGCTTCAGCCCACTTTGTTACATAGTCCGTAGCAACGAGAATATATCGAGATTGAGTGTTGCGAGCTGCGGGACTAATTGGACCTACATAGTCTAAGCCCCATTTTTCAAATGGTTGGGTTACTTTAATAGGATGTAAGGGCATTCTGTCTTTGCGCTGTGTGGTCTTGTAACGTTGGCACTCATCACACCCTTTTGTAAAAAGTGATGCATCCTTAAATAAAGTTTGCCACCAATAGCCTGATTGCAGCACCTTTCTAGCAGTCAGATCTCCTGAAAAATGTCCTCCTGCTATGCCCATATGTGCTTCTTGCAAGATATACAAATATTCATCCTCACGGGCGCAACGCCTAAGAACATCGTCCTTGCCTAGTCTATACAGAGTTCCGGCAATCAAACAATAGGATTCACATTCTTTTACTAGCCTTCGAGCGATATCCTTACGAAGTTCCTTGGGTGGAAAACCATTAACTAAAAAGTTAACAATGTTCTCACTCCATTCAGGCATAGTCTCAACTATGAATAGGGAAGTATCGGGTAATTCATCATCAACTCCTGTAGGGGCTTCACCATTGGGTATGCAAGACAAATGATCAGCCATGACGTGCCTTTTACCGGGTCTCACTACAATCGTGAAATCAAACTCGAGAAGAATTAACAACCATCGTGTGATTCTTCCTATGGAGCATGGCTTGTTTACCAGATACAGCAACGCTTGATGATCCACATAAAATACAAACTTGTTTACCAGAAGGTAGTAGCGAAATTTCTTTACTGCATAAACCATTGCTAAACCTTCTCGCTCTGAAGTGGTGTAGTTCCTTTCAGCATCGTTCAATTGACGGCTTGCAAAGCTAATGGGATAGTCCAATTTATGTTCTCCTGGTTGAGTGAGAACACACCCAATAGCAAAGTTTGATGCATCAATATGCACATGGAAAATGACATCCCAGTTAGGTGTCCTTAAAATCGGAGCACTTGCTAGTGGTTTCTTCAATTGTTCATAGGCCCGGTCACACTCTTCAGTCCATTTAAATTCAATGAGAAGCTTGTACAAAGGACGTGCTATCTCAGCGAAAAATAAAATAAACCGTCGATAATAACCCACGTGTCCCATGAACCTTTGAACTCCCTTGTAATTGGTTGGTGGTGGTAACTCTAGAATCACTTTAATTTTGCTCTCATCGGTTGAGATACCATTCTTAGATACTATATGCCCTAAAATAACTCCATGCTTGACCCAAAATTGGCATTTGAACGGGTTCAATGAGATACGATATAACCTACACTTTTCAAACACCTTTCGCAAACATGATAGATGTTCTTTCCAAGAAGAGTAAACACAAAGGTCGTCTAAGAAAGCTTCACAAAACTCTCTCAAATATTCTTTAAAAGGAGTGTTTATTAATCGTTGGAATGTAGCAGGGGCATTTGTTAAGCCAAAAGCCATCACACGAAATGCAAACATGCCAAATTCTGTGATGAAGGCAGTTTTAGCTTGGTCCTCTAGCGCTATCGTGATTTGGTTGTAGCCTGAGTACCCATCTAGAAAGCTATAAGCTTCCTTGCCTGCAACTCTTTCGAGTACATGTTCGGAATATGGTAGGGGGTAATGGTCTCTTCTAGTAGCTGCATTAACTTTTTTGAGGTCCACGCACACCCTGAGTTTCCCATTCTATTTTGGCACGATAACTATTGGAGACACCCATTCAGAGTGTTCAATAGGATATATGAACCCACATTTGATAAGCTTTTCTAGTTCTTCTTGAATGATCCTTGCGTACTTAGGATTCATCGGGTAGGGTCTTTGTTGTACGGGCTTCGCAGTGCTGATCATAGGGATTGTATGTTGGACCATAGAAGGTGGAACACCTTTCATATCATGGTATGTCCAAGCGAATATGTCCTTGAATTCCTTGAGAAGCTCTTTGAGGACCGCCTCTTCAACTTCTGTGAGGTCTTGGGTAATAAAAACAGGTTTTGATTCTTCACCAGGGTCGGCTAATTCTATTTCTTTAACTATTGCCGGACCATCATAGATTCCATTATTCCCATCGATAGGTATTCTTTGGGCTTTTGTGTACAAAACCTTTGCTTCCCCTGTGGTGTAAGATTTGAAATTTTTTGGTGCAGGATGCAAATCTGTGGATTCTGGTTGTGCTTCGGTCTGTGCTTCCATTTCTGCTTTCTTGTGTTGTCGAGCTAACTCTTGGTTTTGACGCCTCCTTGCAGTGCGGCTCAACTTTGGCTTGTCTATGATCTCTAATTGGGCTATGTCATGGGGTCGTGGTCTACACCACATAACATTTTGGAGATATTCACCCCAATCGTCTACCAATTTTCGATGAGCATCACATGCTCCTATATAACTGAGCCATTCTGCTGAGGATCTCTTCTTTTTTATCCTAGCATGTACATTGGCTCGATATCGACGCCTCTTAAAGTTTTTCTTTTTCTTATTTGAGACCTGCTTTTGATTTGCATTTAGATCTGGCTCACTAAAGGAGTCCTCGTTGGTGTCCTCTTCACTCTCGGAGGAGCTATCATCGGTTAATGTGCTCGGTCCTTCCGAATGTTTTGACTCTGAACTTGCTCCACTCTCTAATTCATGAGATTCAGAATCCGTTTCACTCTGGGAGTCCGTGTCTGAGTCGTGTTGGTCAAAGTCTTCTATTGAGCTATCGGTGTCACTGTCAGATTGGTCTACAATTGCCTTGCCCTTAGAAGATGCATGTATGGCACTTATCATGTTCAAAGGTGCAATTTGTGGTACCTCTTCCCCCTCTGGTGTGACCCAAGTGGTTGCTCTATTTCCCCAGGTATCTATGGTTGCAGCTAGGTGTACCCAGTCTACGTTGTTTGATTCCGTCATACCCGGTAACACATCCATGTAAGGAGAATCTTGGCCAATGTCTGTATCCTTCTTACAAGTGTAACAATATTGTAGTGGGGCCGAGTGAACTGTGGTGTCAGAGCGATGATCAATAATGGTTTTACTCCCTAAGGGGTGTACCTTACCAGTCACCAAATCCACTCTAAGGACAGAGTCTTGGAATTGCAAATAGACATGATTTGTAGACCAATCGTGAACCATTTGTGCTTCCCTCATGAATGGTCGTCCTAAAATCATTTCATATGACATAAGGTGTTTAGAGAAATCCATTACAATGAACGTATGTTGTACCTTGTGTCCTAGAACTTTGATCTTAAGATCCTTGAGCAACCCCATAGGTTTGGCTATGGTACCATTTTCCATCTTTACCACAATGTTAGTAACACTGAGGCGGGGTTTTCCCATGGATTCCCAACAATTTTTTGTAACGATGCTAACTCCCGCACCACCATCAAGAATTCCCTTTATAGTTAATCCCTTGGTAGTGATGGGTAGGGTCGCATTAGACTCGTCCCCTTCAAAATACTGCCCTAATTCGTTAATGGGTACCTCGATCACAGACTCGTGTCCATCTAAGTCAAGTGATTGCACATGATTTTCCTCATCAATCATAATCGAGTCAGGCCTATTTGGTTGCGCAAACTGCAGTAATCCCGTTCGTAGCTCTCCGTTAAGGAATGCTCGAAGTGCAAGGAATAACTCAGGATCTCCATACAACTTTGCTATGATCGTGGTTTGGACCTCAGAAGACATGAAGTCCACTAGTTTGGCAACATTCATTGGCATTTTGCAGGGTGTAGGTCCTTGACTAGGAACTGGTGAGGATGGAATCTCATATTCCTCAATGGGATCAGGTATTCCTTCGTTAAAAATCCTTTCCAACAAGAAAGGTGTATGCTCACTTTCTGATGTCCCGTCCTCACTCCCTTCTTGGATGATACTAGATATGGCTAACGGTCTATGGTTCATGTGGGGTGGATGAAATTGCGTGGGAAACACTGTGTCATGAATTTTGACATGCATGGGTTCTGGTTCTAGTTTCCTTTGAGTCTCCTCCACTAAACCTCTTAGATGTTTCACCTGCTCAATCTCGTCTACTGGGTTTGGGTATGTCCCAATATTCTTTTTACGATTCTTTCCTTTTTGCCCCTGCGGTTTATCTTGGGGGTCTTGGATTGGATTTGGAAACACTTGTGGTGTTTTCAGAGGCTCTTTATGGTTTTCTCTTATTCGGTTTTCATTTGGTTCAATGTTACGGTTTTCTTTGTCGATCTTTCCCTTTGTGGTATTGGTTCTAGTCTCCATTGTCTCGATTGAATCTGAATCATCATCGAGGTCATTCATATACACGGGGTCATTTCCTGTTCCTATGTTTGTTTTGGAACTTGGCTTTGAATTTCCCGTATTCTGCGACCTCTTCCTTCGTGTCTTCTTTTTCTTTGCTTGGATAAATGACGCAGTATCTCTCTCTTCGAGCATATGGCCTGGCCCTTGAAGCATGGACCGTGTAATCGCATAAGCGGGTGCGATGGGTGGTATTGGCGATGTCACACTAGCAATTTCGACCAAATTTAGGGGTGTCATTTTAGGCGCATTTGGGTTATAGGGGCATTGGGCAATCAAGTGATCTATGCCACAACGATTACATGTGAGTATTGGCATTGCAGACGTGCTCCCTTGATTCATTTGCATCTGTGCAGCATTGTTTTGCAGCCTAATAGGGCACTCCGCTGCCCGATGTGGTCCACCACACTCGTAGCATTGAAGAGGTGGCCTCTTAGCCTGGGTGTTGATATTTTGACCTCTGGATGCGAGAGCAGTAGCTTGATAAACCGGCTTGACTTACCCCCAACAATCTTCCATGTAGTATATAGGACACTCTTCCAATATATCAAGTCCGTAGGCAATACTAGTGTCTATTTCCTCCTCACAGCCATCTGCATAAGCATTAGATGGCTCGCAACCCACTTGGTTCATAGGGGCGACTCTTGGATGCGGGGGCTGCGGTCCTAGCACAGGAGGTGGTAGCGGTGTAGCTTGTACAACATTTTGAGATCTAGGGACCATGTGTTGCGGTAGTTGCTCAAGAGGTGGAGCAGGCATCAATACAGGAGCTCGAGGTTCATCCGTCCAGGCTACAGGTGGTCTTTTTGCCATCATACATTTGATCATTAAACAATCCTTAGCTTGGTGACCATACCTACCACATGCATTGCAAGTTCCATTAAATTTTACTCTAAACGTAGGGCACTCACTAGTGCTATGTGGACCTAAGCAAATGGAACACCATTGTTGCTCCCTTCTTGGATACATGTGACTATTTTGAGGGGGTCGATTATCCTTAAGAGACTCTTGGATTGCCTTGGTGAGGTCTGTCAAGAATGTCTCAAATACCTTTGGCTCATTGGCAATGGGCTTTGCAGTCATGAGTTTATACTCAATGGTTTGTGAGCTAGTGGATCTCGTGTCAGTAGACACCCTCATGCCTGCTATCATCAAGTTGTCCTCTAATTGGATTGCATTGGCAGTGACATCTTCCCAGGTTGTGATACCTCTAATCACTAGTCCATTATAGATTCCTTCATTCCTCAACCCTCGAATGAATCGATCAAGCAGTTGGTTATTGTTGAAGCGCTCATTTACAGGGTAGCGAGAGTTTAAGTGCTTTAGACGACTAATGAAGTCCCTTACTGTCTCTCCTTCCTTACGTTCGGCCTTCTGTAGCTGAGATGCTACACCCCAAAGCACACCTTCTCGTATGTACTCCTTTAGAAACAATCTTCGAAGGGTAGGGTAGATTGTTTTCTCGTCCACCCTTAGGGTTCTATACCAATCTCCATCCTTCCCACTTAATGTCAAGCTTAAGGCATTGCACTTATGTAGTTCGTTGCATTCCCCTAAGGAATCACATACTTGTTCAAACACTTCAATGTGTTTTCTAGCATCTTCGTCCCCATTGAATTTTTTGCGTGAGTTGGGCAATTTGTACTGCCTTACTTCTAGGCTCTCTATCAGATGCATGACGCATATTTTCCGCGATAGATCGACCTATGGTTTGAGCAAACGCTGCCAAGTCACCTATGTGAGGAGGCAGGGCCGGTGGAGGTACTCTTGGAATCATATGTGGGAGAGGGACGGGTACCGATCTTGGCATATGTGTGGATGATGCAGGATATGGAACATAACCGGGCATAGGTCCACTTGGATAAGGGCTAGGGAGCGGCACTCGAGGAGCATAAACAAGTTGTACAATTGGAGGTGTGGGGGCCATGTGTGCATAAGGGGCTAGAGGCACATACGATCGAGGCCCCATATTAGGTACTACGACACTAGGTAGTGGCACTGCGCTAACCGTAGATGTCATCGGTACATTCTCTGTCAGGCCTATCCCTGGAGTGAGCACTGTGTTTTCCTTAATAGAGGGTTGAGCCAAGTTAGGGAAGCTAAAGTTGTCGCTCGGAGGCTCAGATTGCATAGAGACCCCAGGTGAAATGACGTAAGATGGGTCCATGGGACTCATTAGAGGAGTCTCCATTTGTGATAGAGTAGGCTGTTGAGCCTTGCTCGTATCCAGAAATCTCATGGGGCCAGTTGAGAGTATATTTACCCCTCGGTTTTGCCTTTCTGATTGAATAATGCCATGGATAACATTACAGATAATTTTCTGTTGATCTTCGATGCTCGTGGCACTAGAGGTGGATTGTACAATCTCTATCCATCCTACATGGTATGCGTGGCCAGAGTGTAGATCCGTCAACACCTCAGTGTGGAGGTCGTATGTCCAATGATCATTAATGAACAATCCTTCTAGAGTCGACGTGTTAACGGTTTCTTGTGAGGTAGAAGCAATGTTGCTCCTCGTGGTTTTACTTGTCACCAATGGTACTCTAGAGGGATCTTTTGAAGGAGGCAGCTCAACAGGGCCTTCTTGGTAAGAAGTTGGCAGGATATCCACATGGGCACTCTTTGGGGGTGTGGGGTCCAGGTGCGATGTGAAAGGAGAGTCCACTTCCCCACCCCCTTTGTGTGCTTCATTTGCATCAGGTTCCGAGCGAGTAGCTCTACCTAATGTTTCCATGAAACGGCTAAACATACTAGTACTAGGCTGTGGAGCTTCAGGAGGTGCATGGCCTTCTCTCTCAGTGTTTTGGGTAGGGTATGCTTCCATGATTTCTGAGTTGGAGGAGGAATCACTAGCGGCTATTTTAGGGTCTTGGGTGGTGCTACCTTGTGTCCCCGCTCAGGGTCTAGAGCCTATCGTGGATGGGTAATGGGTGTCCATATGAACAGAGGCACTCTCAATATGCTCGTGTTCTAGCACCCGCCCAGAGCGTAAGTGCATGTGCTTATGATACCCTAAGGTGTCAAAAAGCTGCTCTAGGAGGCCTTGTGACTAGTTTTTTGCGTGTTTTTTGTTTGTTTTTTTGCTAGATTTTTTAGACCGTGTTGTGGAATGGTCCATGTGATAGCTCGAAATGAGCGTATCGCTAGGAGGGACGCGCTGTGCTTTACAGCCCACCGTTTGGTTCTATTTTGCTCCAGAAAAGCCCGAAACAGTCTTTTCCTAGCTGGGGAACTAGGCTCCAAATAGCAAGTCTAAGGGTGCAAGTGGGAAGAGAAGGGAGGAGAGTGGAGGACTTGCCCCACATGGTCTCATTCCCTCTTGAGGGGGTAGGGTATATATATAAGAGTGAGTCTAGTATATATCATAAGACTGAGGGCTTGGGCTTGGGCTTGGGGAAATGATCCCGATCCCGATCAAAATTTTAGTTATCCCCCCAGCCACTCACGCTTAAAAGGCAAGAAATGCTAACTGTGTAAGTTGAAATCTGAGCTTAATAGAACTAGCAAAACAGAGCTTAACAGAACACAGAAAACTTGAATGCAGTCAACAACATTGGTTTTTGCATAACAACAATAATCAAACTTAAGCCGCGCCTTTCCTACATAAAAAATAGCTTCAATACAATTTACAGGTCGCCAGTGGAGCTTCACGCGCAGCAGCTCCCCAACAGTGGCGCCAAAAATGTCAAGGCTAGGGACTTGCTACGCGCTGTGTGCGAGCCACAAAGGCTCCTAGCACACAGTCATACGACAGACAAGCTCACAAGGAAGAATGGTGTGTCACTCACCTTCCTGCGTAGTTGCGAATGAAGGATTCCCACGCCGCGAAGAAGAGGGAGACGCCGCGCTCAACCGCCTTGCCGCCGTCGTGCCGCCGGAACGCTCAATCACACACACACTCTCACACTCTCTCTCTCTCTCTCTCACACGTACACACACACACACACAAGGAGATGGTGAAGGAGAAGGTGGAGATGGAGCAAGAGCAGCTTCTATTGCACAATGAGATAATGAGTGAAAATTAGGTTTAGTGGCTTTTATATGAGCTCACCCCATTCACACTTGGGCACCCATACTTAGCCAACTAACTCCTTGAATATTCCAGTTAGAGTGCGCCTGTCATCGGCGATCACCCTTACCCTGGTCCTATTGGTCCGACAAGCCCGGTACCTGACTCTAAATAATACAACGTTTATAGATCATAGGGTGTCCGTGTGCCGTGAGGGTTAACAATGGGAGACAAGAGAACCTTGAACTAGAGACGTCAGTTGATGAGTGGAGCTCAAGTGGATGCTCCTCATCCATGGACGAGGAAGAGAGTTCAAGTGAAGAGAGTGATAGCACTCTCGAAGTCATGGGCATCACCATAAAGGAAACTACCTCATCAGAAGACAACCCAAGGATCCAAATGGAGAATGTGTGGGATGCTAGCCTAGAGAAGATGTTATCCAAGGATATAAAGGAAGAAGAAAAGGAGGGTTATGTAAATGTTCTCAAGAAGCATGCATCATTGTTTATTTCTGATTACACTCACATTACAGGTGTCACTGCAGTGAAGCATCATATCCATCTAAAAGAAGGGAGCAAGCCAGTAGTACAAAAACTAAGAAGATTAGGAGTTGTGCAAAAAAATGCACTGTTGTCCGAGGTGAAGAGATTCTTAGAAGCAGGATTCATATACCCAGTAGAAGATTCAGAATGGGTCTCCCCAGTAGTGGTGATGCCAAAGAAGAATGGTAAATGGCGAGTGTGCGTGGATTACAAGCCACTAAATGCTGCAACAAAGAGGGACCACTTCCCTCTCCCATTTCAAGATGAGATACTAAATGAAGTAGCAGGCTATGAGCGATACACAGTGTGTGATGGCTACTCCGGCTACTTTCAAATACGCATTGCAGAGGAGGACCAGAAAAAGACTACTTTCATCACACCATGGGACTGTTTTGCATTTCGAGTCATGCCTTTTGGTCTCACCAACGCTCTAGCCACCTTTCAACGATTCATGAACATGGTCTTCCAACCTTACTTTGGTAAGTCCATAAGGGTTTTCATAGAGTTCTTTTGTATTTACAGCTCCAAAAGTATGCATCTCGGCAAGATTGATGAAGGATTTACTCGTTTAGCTAAGCTGGGTGGACAACTAAACAAGGACAAATGTCACATTGTGGAAAGCAAGGTTACATTATTGGGGCATGTAGTGTCCATTGATGGAATCGAGGTAGATCCTGAAAAGATAGAAACATTGCTAAATCTACCTTCCCCAAATTCCATCAAACAATTAATCTCTTTCTTGCAAAAGCTAAGATATTTGAGTAGATTCATACACTTACTCTCCCAAGTGATATTTCCTCTACAACAGCTGACTCGTCAAGAGACGCTTGTTTGGAGTGAAGAAAGTGATGGGCATTTTAGAGAGATAAAAAATGTTAGGGTCACTCCCTGTAATCCTCCAACCTTGTTGGGAAGAAACATTCTTTGTAAACCCTAGTGTGGGAGAAGAGGCCATTGGTGTTGCCCTCCTACAAAAAGATCCAAAAACATCCTTTATGAGGCCTGTGTATTTTGCTAGCCGCCTCATGGAAAACACATAGAAGGCCTACACCCTGATGGAACAGCTAGTGTTAGCTCTCATGTTTGCTGTAACCAAATTTCGGCCATACTTGCTGCCGAAGAGGTTTGTAATTATCACTGTGGAGGATATGTTTCCCTATGCACTACAACATATGGAAATCTCTGACAAAATAGCAAAGTGGGTGGTGCGACTTCAAGAGTTTGATTATACAATACAGGTTGAAAGAACAACTCGAGCATGCTTAGCTGACATTTTAACAAACAAATGCTATGAAAAAGTTTTCCATTTGAAGAGAAAGGAACTTCCACCACCTCCAGCTCTAGAGGCTTTGGTCAATGCTTATACCCTCTACTTTGATGGAGCATACAAGAGAACCAAGGATAAGGCAGCTGCAGGCATCGTGGTCTTATCTCCATTGGGAGAGAGGATCCATGGTGAAGGGATCACTCTATAAGATGTCCACTCCAACAATGAAGCAGAATATCAAGCTCTAATTCATGGCCTTTGTTGGTGCCTCGATAATTCAATTAAGAGATTAAATGCTTTTGGTGACTCCATGCTTTTGGTAAGGCAAATGCAAGGTACATGGGCTTGCAAAAATGCCAGTCTCTCTACTAAAATGAGAGAAGCCAAAGCTCTTATGAGGAGATTTAGGGAGGCACAAGTACATCATGTGCCAAGAGACAAGAACAAGGATGCAGACCACCTAGCATCATCGAAGTTAAATGAGTCAATAGTGGGAGCAGTGGCCATCAAACTTCCACTTCAGCAAGGCAAGGAGGACTTAGAAGATATTATGCACATTCTGGAGCAAGGAGAGGCTCCTAAACACTTGAATGCAGGGGAAAGGCGATTGTTAGCTAGGAGGGCTACCAGGTATCGCATAGTAAATGATAACTTGTATTGTCTTGGTAAGGATGGTGTGCTTAGGAGAGTGCCTTTGAAGAGTGAAATTGAAGATATTTTAAAAGCTTGTCATGATGATATGTGCGGAGGACACTTTGCACACGACATCACTAGTAGAAAGGTTCTACAAGTTGGGTTTACTTGGCCAAGTCTTCATCGTGATGTCAAATACTGGTGTCAAACATGTGATGAATGTCAGAAAGCAGGACCACGACGGCTCATAGCTGAACCTCAGAACCCAATAAATGTATATGGGCCGTTTGAGAAGTGGGGAATTGATGCCATAGGGCCTCTACCACGCACTCAGTCAGGTAAAGAGTACATCATCATGGGAGTAGACTACATGACTAGATGGGCTGAGGCTATGCCGACCAATAGAATTACTGCTAAGGATGTGAGTCAGTTCATCTTTGACCACATCTGTTGCCGGTTTGGCACCCCTCTTGAAATACTATCTGATAGAGGACCAGGGTTTAGAGTAGACTTGGTAGGAGAACTCATGCAGAAGCTAAATATTCAGCATCAACACTCTACTCCTTATTACCCTCAGTGTAATGGCTTGGTGGAAAAGGTAAATGGAATCTTTTGCAAAATTCTCACCAAACAGGTACATGCCAGGTGCCAAGATTGGGACAAACACCTGAATGGAGCTCTATGGGCCTATAGAACCTCCTTCAAAACCACATTAGGGTTCACACCCTTTCATTTGGTTTATGGAAAGGAGGTGCTTTTGCCAATTGAAGTGAAGTTAACAAGTCTTCGAATATTGGGTAGCCGGGTAGGCTCTCAAAAGGAGAAAGTACATCAAAGGATCATGGATCTAGAGATCATGAAGAAGCCATCAACCACTATTCTCAAGAAGCAGATAAGTGTAGAGAAAAGTTCAACAAAAATCTAGCATCCAAAGACATAAAAAAGGGATCTCTGGTCCTTCGATATGACAATCGCTTCGACACTCGTAAGGATGGAAAGTTTCTTTTTCGATGGGAAGGCCCGTTATTGGTCACCAAAAAGTTCAAAAATGGCTCTTAATCACTTCAGACATTGATGGTAAAGTGCACAAGACCAGGACAAATGGATGGCGTCTAAAGCCTTATCACATCACGATAAGGTCAGCCCAAGATCAAAGAAAGTAGGCTAGAGGCATAAATACCCCTAGCCAGGTTTGGGGGGGCTATGATCCGAGTGTCAAGGCTAGGGACTTGCTACGTGCTGAGGCGGTCCGGGGAGGGCAACAAGAGAGGCGACCTCTAAACACCCCTCAAGGCTCCCGTGCTGCTCAATTGGGGCTGGGGCAACCACAAGCACAACACAACAACAAACCCACAGCCAAACGAAAACAAGATAGGGGCACCACCTAGTTATGGTATGCGAACTAGGACGCAAGAGAGATTTTGGCACAACCAAGAAGATGAACCACACAACACAACACAAGCAACCTCACACCAAGACACACACAAAATGGACTAGAGAGAGCTAGAGCAAAGGGAAGAGAGAGAGGAAAGGATCTTGCGTAATACCTTATTTGTGACTTGCAAATGGAGATGGTTCGTTATTATGCTATCGTAGAACTTGTACAAAACTCACTCAATGCTTAGTGATTGCTAAACATTGCCAAAACACACACACACACTGTCTTAGGGTGTGGGAGACCTCTCACCACAATACCCTCTTACAATGGACAAAAAACTGGCAATGAAAAACACACTAAAACACTTTCTAAAATCAAGATCAACCGATAAAAATTCAAAATACACAAGTCACCTTGAATTCACCAAACCGTATTGCACAAATGGAAGGACGAAGATTTGAACGTCGAATCACGCCTTTGATGCACCAAACCTCAATTTATTGATGATAAAGGAGCATATACAATAGTGGTTTTGAGATTTGTGGAACTCACGCTCTCTCACTTGCAATGTGTAGCTTGAAGGCTTCTCTCACACCAAGAGTGAAGCTCACAAGTGGTTGCTACACCTAAGTCTCTCCTCACGCATAGAGTGTTGGGGTGCTATGTGAGATGCTGGAGGTTGTTTTACAAGAAGGAGAGGGGCCTATTTATAGGTTGGAGACCCCTCATAAAGATTATTGGAAATCCTAATTTACAAGCTAATAAATCAGGATTATGATTTTTTTGAATATCAAAACATTGCGGGCCTTCTTTGTCTGCTTGAGTCATGGGTGTGGGCTCAAAAGAGAGCATTATTGATGGTGAATAAGGTGAAAGTAGAGTTTTAAGGAAAAGGAGGGAGAGAGAGAGAGAGAGAGAGAGAGTTACTTTGTACATGTCTTGAGGTGAGGTGTCTTTTATGGTTAGGTCAATGCTATTTTGTGTTAGTATGTTAGTGGTTAGTGTTAGTAATCACTAGAAAGTTAATGATATATTTACAATGGGTAGAATGGGGTGGATGGTTGGAGTAAGATGGTTGAATGAAGTGGGCAAATCCCTGTGATGGTGAAGCTTGAAGAAGTTTTGGACTTACTTGTGTAGGTTCTCAAAATGACTATCGATCTTCTTCTTCGTCTTCTCTTCTTTACGCCACCGCCGTCAAGGTTGATCATCGTGATGAAAATGGTAATTCCGTTGATGAGATCTTTTGATTTGCAGAGGTTAAGCATGGTACACATGCTGAATTTATGTATATATATAAGGAGTAAGATGGAATTGTACTTTGGAGATAATAGAGAGAGGCATAGAGATGGTGTATGTACATCGAGAGCTCATATGAGAGCTATGGGAGTAAGTGGGGAGGTTAATGGTGAAGAAGGTGAGAGAAACCATTGAAGGTGCAGGTTTGAGGGAGGGATTGAGAGAAATGTGTGTGTGTGTGTGTGTGTGTGTATAGAAGTGTGGAAAGAGGTGAGAGAAGACTATGGGCTACTTGTGAGAAAAGTGGGCAGACTGGGGTCCACTCAAAAAATCATAGCTCACCGCTGGTAGCTCCAAAAATCATGAAAAAATTTGAGGTGATTATTCAGAGCGTGGGCTACATTTTCTCTTTTGACCACCGCTCCAAATTCGGAGTGGAGATGGATATTAAAAATCCCACCAAAAGACCTGTTTTTTATGCCTGCAAAAGTCTTTTAGTGGCCCCCTCCTTTGTTGAATTTGTACAACTTTGCATCCAAGAGTGAGCCCCTCCTTTGTCATATTATAATACAAAGTATCCAAGTTTCCCTTGACCCATGCATGGAGGAGGATTATTGGTGAATAAAGAAATATATACATGGTGGGACTAGTGTATGGACTATTCATGGACTTTAGCTCAATGAGCACATGGTGTTAGAATAAGGAGTAAAAATAATAATAAAAATATGGAGGAGTTATGGATATGGAAAGATATTGGAATCATATGATTTGGTCCCTCCTTGAATTATTTTGGGTGAAAGAGGAAAAGGTATGCAAGTAAATAATATAATAAACGTAACCAATGAGTAGAAATCAATTTTTTGTTTTCACGAGGGTGAGGGTGAAAATGTGGGAGTGATTTGTATAAAGGAAAAATATGAGGTTAGAGTATGTAAATATTGGCAAAAAATATAATTATGGTGTAAGAGGATGAAAGAAGGTGTACATAGGTTTAATAAAACACACCCCTAAGTAGAAATATTTAAATAAAATACCAAAATAATAATAAAAAATCTCTATATTTAGGCCATATATACAATGAAATATTTACACACAAAGAGGCCATAATATACTTTTATTTTTTTGGCTCAACTAGCCCAGTGACTAGCTAGCTGAGGGTTTTTAAGAAGATATGGGAAAACCCCCCTAACTCACACACGCCTATGTACAATGAAATGGTAGGGATAGCCATAGCGTTTGGGTGAATTTGGTAGGGTGAGGTAGCTTACTATGGCAATTATGGAAAGCCGAAAAACGGCTATCAGCGCCATGTGCGAGCCACAAAGGCTCCTAGCACACAGTCATACGACAGACAAGCTCACAAGGAAGAATGGTGTGTCACTCACTACAAGAGGTTGTGTGCTCTTGTGACGCTGTTAGCGACGGAAATACACTGGGTTTTTATAACCCTCGGCGTCGCTAAAACCGTCGCTAATAGCGTCGCTACGAGAGCGTCGCTATATGCGACGCTATAGGCGTCGCTATATACGTCGCTATAAGCGTCGCTATATAGAAACGCTCATAGCGACGATCATAGCGACGGTTATAGCGAGGTTCACACAGAAGTCTATAGCGACGCTCATAGCGACGCTACAGAGCCATAAATAGCGACGGTTATAGCGATGCCCGAGAGAATTTTTTTTTGGTGACAGGGCATTGAATACCCTGCCACCCATCAACCATATTGTACTTGATTCACTTTTTAAAAAAAGTGCAAGGGTAGATAATAGACCCAAAATAGTCACCCACAAGACGCATTGTTTGCAAAATTGACAAGCGTAAAATTGACAATTGTACACATCATAGGCAAAATGAATTGATTGGCAAATGTAATAATGACAATTGTACAACATCATAGGCATAAAGAATTGATTGGCAAAATGAACTGCGGTGACAAATGTAATAATATACATGGTTCAAAAAGACGTATAAAATCCGTCTCATGATACATAAGCTATGAGAAACCCTAAACTAATGCTATCTAGCTACGGCTAAACTGACGTCGTCTAGTCAGACGTCTCATCGCGTCCAAGCGGCGTATCTGTCGGATTCTACAAAAAAAGACAATAAGACAGCTTTCAGTAAGTATAAACATATAACGACATTTATAAAACAATACAAAAAATAGAAAAGAGTAAACCCTAATACTAACCATGCCGCCGCGAGAACTGAGAATGTCCATCAGGGCGTTTAAGCCCTTCCTGCCTGCGTACTCGCGCTCGTACGGTGTGGGATCACGTCCTGTCATCGACCACTGTCAAAACATACAAAGATTTCATTATGTTAGAATTAAAAATGATGCCCATCCACCGCTCCCCAAGTGGTGCGAGCTCCCTGCCTCTACTCGCGCTCTGGCTGCATCCTTTTGTTGCTTCCACTTGTCGGGATTCTCGCGCACTGCTTTCTTCGCATTCTTCCAATCTTCTTTGGCCAGCCAATCTGGCCTGTTCCACCCATGCTTGATTGCTTTTTGCACTTCGGAACGCTTGTGTTTGCAGTATTCGCGCATTTGAATCATCATCAGGTCTTCATTGAAGCGCTGATCCCGTGTTGGAACGGGAAACTCATCATGAAGTATGCCGATGACTCTGTTTTTTAAATCACTTGGTACTTCACTCCATTTGTTTAGTATGTAGTGTCTAAACAGCTGAGAGGAAAGACCACGCATTCGCGAGATCACCTTCTTGCCGTCATCATCCATGATGATGCCGCCGCTGAAGTCGACGGAGTAAGGCAAGCCCTCTGGCCGGTGACGCGTGAACCTGGGTGTCCCGGTAGGGGTCTCTAGCGGCGTGTCGATGGGGGTACGGATGTCAGGTGTCTCCACCGGCGTCTGGGCCCCGAAGCGAGGAGTGTCGAGTGGGGTGGCTCCTGGCGGAGTAGGTAGAGGTGTGTAGCTGCTAGGAACAGTCAACCGCGCAAAACCTGGCGTAGATGGCGATGCTATGGCTGGTGTGGGGGCGGGCAAAGAAGGGGAGGGTAAAGAGCATCGTCGAACACGAGGCGGTGTGGAGGCATCGACGGCAGAATCCCCACAACAACCGCCACCACCACCACTAGAGCGCCAGTGTCTAGACGAGTGTGAAGCTCGTCTCGTTGATGCCGAAGCTTTGGAGCGCGCCGAATGCTCCGAAAGAGAGGGAGATGCGGATGGAGTAGGAACGCGCAATGATGCGCCAGAGCGATGACGCTCCACGTACCACTGTCTCTGCTGCGGTGACAAAGAAGAAAGAAACTCCTCATCATCCATACCTGCATTAAACACACGAATATTTAAACTTAATATTGAATGAATAGAGTAGACAATGACGCAAAGACCATTAAATACAATGACGTAATGACGCATATAAATACAATGACACAATGAATTGAGTGATAGAAGAGGCAAGTCGAAAACTCAGAATTTTCAATCAAAAGATGTGAGCGCGAGTAGAAAAGAGCGTTATACACCATGGAAGGTACTTAGAGAGCCAGAGCTTTTACAACACGGAGCAAAATTGTTCATATACAATATTTGTGGCTTTAAGAGATCTCTCTCTCATCCTCGCATAACTCAGCATAACTTCCTATATCTATATAGAGCTCTCCGTTTAAACACATATCCTCTGTTTCATTTTGTAGCTCCTCTACATGCACCCCATATAGAGTATGTAGTAGCATCTTGATGCTCGTCTGGCACCACCGCAGCGGCTTCTGATTGAGCATCTTCTCTGATCTCCTCCATTGATGCCGTTGTGATTGGCACATGGTATCCTTCATACGTCCTTGCACTACGAGGGGCTACCTCTATGACGTACCACCAGTTTGATGTAGACTTTGAAGGATGAAATATTACCTGCCAGAGCCACATAACTTACATGAGAGCTTTCAAGCACATAACTTGTAAAAGGGGGATGTTAACTATTTACATACTTACTTGTTCGCAATGCTCGGGTAGTACGAAAGTGTCTCTTAGGTCATTCCATTTCTTAGTAGAATCCACCTCAAGAAAACCAGACTCTCCTCTACGCACAGTAGCGTTGCGACCCTCCATGATTATCTTGAACCATTGCACGTCGAACAAGTCGACAAAAAATCCTCTGTAATCGATCCTCAAAATCCTCTGTAATCTCGTCATGCCATGATGCTAGGGCGGCCATGGACTTACATTCGAAGAAATGCTTGATGCGAGGAAGCAGAGGAAAATGTCGCAAAACCTTTTGTGGAATTTTTGTCCCGTGGAGATCTACTCAATATCTTTCGGAATCACATTTCAGACACTTCTCCATGTCTATGTATTCCCCTCTGAAAAGAATGCAGTCATTAGGGCAAGCGTGGATAGAATTGTAATCCATCCCCAAGTTTCGTAAAATCTTTCTTGCTTCATCTCAGGAATCTGGCATCACATTGTCAGCTCATAGTATGTGCTCTTTAAGCAATCTACACAACATAAAAATACGATACAGTCGTGTGAAAATCTATCAGATCATTATACATTTAGAGTTTTATTAAAGTAAACTAATTGTAATAGATCACCTGAAAAGCGCTGTGACGCTAGTGTCACTCCATCCAAACTTTGCCTGCATGTTGAGAAGAACCAGGAGTGCTTTCAATCTAGACATACGTGCTCCATTATACAATGGCGTATCGGCTTCACTTTTCATATCATCATAGATAAGCCTTTCTGAATCCATGATCGTCTCGATCATTTCATCAATCTCGGGCTCAAACATTGCCTCGTTGGGAATGTGCTCTGCATGATCATCCCCCGAGCTGTCAGAGGCTACATCTTGTGGCCTCACATATGCTGCTTGACCAAAGCGCCTGCGAACACGTCTATTGGGTTGCAAGATTGCTGCTTGTTGGCCAGCGTCACAGTCTGACGAGTTATAATCGAGTCTATCACAAATTTTTGTTTACTATATTTTGTTGGTTTTCCTTGCTTCTAGAGGTTTACAATAAAAGAAATAATGAGAAAAACCTCTTGGAAAAATTCAAAAAATGATTTGATGGGAATTTTTTCTTGACTGGGTCACCGGAGGTGAAAGGTAGAGGGAGAACCTAGTGGTAAAGGGAAGGGAAAATATGTAAATGTGAAAAGAAAAGATATGATGTGGTTGTGGAGCCATGCACCCATGATTCAAGGGTCATGAGTGGCTCATATCATCATGGCTTTGGAGCCATATGATGATTCAAACAGATGGGACCCAAGTGGAAGACTTGGTAAAGGAAGGAAACAGACACATGATTTTGCTATATTTTTAAAAAATACTTCCACTCCGATCCAAGAAAAATTGTCTCCATCAAAGTTGTAGCTGATGAGGTGGAGATTCTGACCATATTTGTTTTATAATTTTTGCATCTACGGTCTAGGAGATATGGCCAAAATGGCGGACGCCAATTTTTTCAACTGTGGTGGAGACCACCCCCTCTACCTTTACACACACACCCTTCCTTTTCCACATTGAGACCTTCTCTAAAAATAAGCAATTAGTCTTCTCACCCTCCCCTCCTTCCTCCTCTCTCTCAAGCTCAAAAAACCATCACAAATTCCTCGTCTAATCACCTCTCAAATCATGCTTAATCTTGTTGTAATTCATAAGTTCTCATTCAACCCCTTTCTATTATTACTAGATATGTATTGATTTTATGTAGATTCTTTACATTTTAAAATAAGGAAGCTCTTGGACTCAAGCTATGGAGGAAGGAGTGAAGACAACACAAGTGATGATGGAGCCAATTAGTTGCAAATTGGTCAACAAATCACTTGGAAGGAGCTTCTTCATTGGTTGAATGTCCCTAATCAAGATTTATTAGTACAAATTACACTTGGATCTTAACCTCACTCCTAATCACTCTCTTTCCTATATAAAGAGGCCCCCCCCTTTGTAATTTCAAGTCTCCCTCAGCCCCATTGAATCTTTGTATCACTCACCATGAGCCCATAAAGCTCATTCATTCACTCTATTCTTTCACATTCTAGAGTGCAAATTGTTTTATGCTAGTAACCTCCTCTCCTCTTACTTATGTTAATTAAGAGAAATCTTTTATGTGTGTGTGAGAGTGCTTGATGTGATTTTGGCTAATCCTTGAGTTGTTGTTTAGTAATCTACATGCTATTTGTGTTGGGAGTGCTTGAAGTTATCCATTCCTTGTACACACACTAAGGTTAATGCTTCATTCATAGTGATACCTCTCTCTCTCTCTCTCTCTCTCTCTCTCTCTCTCTCTCTCTCTCTCTCTCTCTCTCTCTCTCTCTCTCTTTGTGTAGCGGTCCTAGTCCACGCTTCCAAGACTAGGTGGTGCCCTCATCTCATTTTCCTTGTGGCGCAATGGAGTTTGTTTTGGTGTAGAGGCTGCCATTCCAAATTTCCTTCATCAACATCATCAAGAGGAAGAGGCAAACCCTTGCTGAAGTTTCTCGTCCACAGGTTGAAGGGGAAACCTCGAAGACACAAGGGATGTAACTGCAATATAAGGAGGAGGATGGAGTTGTGGTAGGATGCTACCAATCTAGTGGGAGAGTGAAGCAAGTGCGTTTCTCAAATAATGATGAAGAAGTTGAAGATATTCCTAGGAGATACTATTCACGAAGTCATTGGGCAAGGGCTACTACAGAAACTTTGGTCAAGGTAGGTGATCTTGAAGAGCCATTTGTTGCCTTGATTGACCATGGTTCAGAAATAAACATAATGTCAAAGAGTCTCTATAACAAGTGCAAATGGCCAGTGGACACAGATCATGGCTGGAGGGTAAAAGTGGAAAACAGTTCATCCGATGAATTATATGCAGCATGTCCATGTGTGAAGGTGACAATAGGTGATGTAAAGATTGACCAAAACTTTTTTGTACAGGATACATCTTCATATCATCTCATCCTTGGACAACCCTACATTGTGGGAGTTCGAATGGAAACAAAGGTAATGGACGATGGTTCAACATATGCTAGGATACATAGAAAAGATGGTAAACGTGCTGTCCAATTTCTCACAGTTTGTGTGAACCATGAAAGAAATCGTGACAACCTCAGAGAACATCCTCTACCAAAGGTGAGCAAAGAGTTTCATGACCATAGGGAAATGATGGGTTTTGGCAAAGTACCATTGTAAAGCGGGATTGCAGTGGTACAGAAAGAAAAAGGGTCTCGCCTGATCCAAAAATAGGTGAAACTTTTTCAACGAGCTCCTTGGTAACAAGGAATGAATCAGTATGTTTTACAAAACTTGAAGATTTGAAGAGATGTGAGAGGCAATATGTCATAATGTACAAATAGGCATGAAAAAGAGTGGGTTGCTAGAGCCTACTGAAAATGTTTTGGGTTTGTGTGAACAAGTTTCTTTTGTAGATACTATGGGTGAGCTTGATGCTATAATGGGGTCTAGTTTGCATCTTGAAAATGAAGTTGTGAAAGTATGCTCTATGGAAATGTATGAAGTAATAGAAGCCTTTAAAGAAAGCCAAACAATTGGCCCAGAAGTCCATGTTGAAACTAAGTACAAGAGTGTAGCAAAGAAGGTGAAACCAGTAGCTTCACCCTTACCACCTAACAACTGGGAAAAGATCGAGCAGGCTTCTTTACAACCAAGTTTGAGGGATCCTAAAAAGATTGGGCATACCTTCACAAAGGAGTCTTTCCAAGAGTTGCAGATTGGTCGCGAGGAGTTTCTAACACAGGAGGAGAAACAGTGCCTCAAAGAAATGCTTTCAAAGCATGGTAAGGCTTTTACATTTGAGCCACATGAGATAGGATGTGTTGATCCTTCTATTGTAGCTCCTATGGTAATTTTCACAATACCTCATGTGCCTTGGAATCTGCGGCTTATTCCGGTTCCAAAAGCTCATTTGCCAAAGTTAGTAGAGCTACTGAATGAGAAAATCAAAATGGGAATCTTGGAGCCTTCTTGTGATCCATACTCAAACAGGTGGTTCACAGTTCCAAAGAAGAATGGTTCTCTACGCTTCATCCAAGATATGCAACCAGTGAACAAGGTGACAATTAGAAATGTAGGTACAGGTCCAATTGTGGATGAGTTTGCAGAGGCATTTGCAGGGAGGGAAATCTACTCAATGGGGGATCTCTACTCAGGGTATGATCAATTTCAGCTTGCAACAATCGAAAGCAGAGACTTGACAACCATGAGGACACCTTTGGGTTTGGTAAGGATGTGTACCTTGCCACAGGGAGCAACCAACTCGGTTGCACATATGATGAATGGGATGAATAATGTCTTACATGACTTTATTCCTCAAATCACAATGCCTTTCATTGATGATTTGCCTATCAAAGGATGTGAAGAAAGTGACAAAGATGAAGCTTTGGATCTCAAGGGATGTCGTAGGTTTGTGGTAAATCACATAAATGATTGTGATAAAATTTTGTCTAGGCTGGAAGAAGTGAATCTTACATTGTCAAGGAAAAAGTCTATGCTTGGTGTCAATGAAGTGCTTATTGTGGGGCACATGTGCAGGCCATATGGTAGGAAACCTTGTTGAGCAAAGGTAGATGCCATCCAAAGAATGAAAGAAACATGCACTAGCATCACTGAGGTTAGAAGGTTTCTGGGAGCATGTGTCTTCTATGTTATTTGGATTCCATATTATGCACATGTAGTTGATCCTCTTTATCAGCTGCTTAGAAAGAATCAAAAGTTTAAATGGACAGAAGCACATGTAAAATCCATGAAAAAGCTAAAGGAGTTGCTCTAGTCAGCAAAGATTGAGAAAGGTAGACTATGAGTGTCAAAGGCCAGTAATTGTGACAGTAGACACCAGTCCTACAGGGATTGGATGGGCAATAGGGCAAGATGACAAAGAAGGACACAGGTATGTGGTAAGATTTGGAGCAAAGGTACTAAGTGCTCGCCAAAGAAACTATCCACAAATAAAGAGAGAGCTATGGGGTATGGTTACAGCCTTGAAAAGTGGGAAAGAGTACCTAATTGGTGCATGTGTGGTTGTAGAAACAGATTGTCTACCACTTATGGGGATGATTACAAGCTGCTCAATGCTAGACATTGCTATGTTGCAATGGATTTCCTACATTAAGTCCTTAAATCCTGAGTTTAAGCACATTGCAGGTAAAGACAATATAGTGGCAAATATGCTATCAAGGGCAAGGTATGAAGATGAGTCACAAATGATTGATGAGGGAGATGATGTAGGCACAAATTTCTATTCTATCTCTCATGTCAAAGGTAACAATGTCTGCATGACTAATTCACTTGAATTGTTCTTGAAAGATCTTTATGAAGGTGATTGGATTTCTATTGGAAGCTACTTCAGTACTCTAACAAAACAGGATGATTGGTCTGAACAAGAATTCAAAAGGATACGCAGGAAAGCATATGGGTACTTTTTAAGGGATGGTTACTTGTGGAAGCATCCTAAACAAAAGGGTGCTACACCACAAAGGGTTATATGTAAAAAAGAGACTCAATTAAAGCTCATGCAAGAGTTTCATGAGAGTCTATGGACTGGACACAGGGGTGTATGGGCAACCTTCTCCAAATTGAAAGAAAATAACTGGTGGAAGGATATGTATAAAGATGTATCTCAGTTTGTAAAGTCATGTAAGTCATGTGTAACTTGTCAAATGTATTCAAATGTTCGACATCGTGATGGATTGCACCCTACATATCCACTAGCCATGCACTATAAATGGGTTGTGGATCTAATCACAATGCCTCTAGGACTCTGGCAGATGAGATACATGGTTCTTGCACGAGCGGACCTAACTAACCAGATTGAAGGAAGAGAATTAAGAGCTAAAACCACAGAAGCTGTGTGCAAATTCCTTCTTGATGAGGTGATTTGTCGTTATGGTTGTGTGGGAAAGATCACTGCAGATAGAGGTGAGCTAGATGCTGAGGAAGCAAGGAAGTTCTTTTCTAGATTAGGAATCAAGATTTCTCTTACTACAGCTTCCAACCCTGAAGGCAATGGAAAGAGTGAAAGAGGGCATCCTCCTATCATCAAAGCTTTGGCCAAGGCTTGCGAAGGAAGAGTTTGGTGAGTGGCCAAAACTGTTACCATATGCTTTATGGGCTGATCGTACAACACATAGCTTAGTAACTGGCTACATGCCTGCAGAGCTAATGTATGGTCAAAAGCCAGTGATGCCAATTGAAGATACAATTCCCACATGGAATGTACTACCTTGGCGAGAGGGGCTTAGCAAGGAAGATCTCCTTGCACTACGCACAAGGCAGCTAGAGAGAAGACTTGGAGACATTGAAGCTGCAAAAGAACGACTCAAAAATGCAAGGTTGAAAAACAAGGACTACTTTGATAAGAGACATCAACTCAGGAGCAAAGCAATTGACAAAGGTGACTGGTTTTTGGTGTATGATAGTAGCCTTGATAACCAACACACAGTCATGCGTAAGTTTTCAAAAAGATGGTTTGGACCGTATGTTGTACAGCATGTGTATGAAAATGCTACTTACACCTTGTCTGAACTAGATGGTACAGAAGTAAAGATTCCCATTGCAAGAAAAAGGATCAAAATGTTTAAGAGAAGAGGAGACAATGATCCAAAATGTTGAAGAGAAGAGGAGACAATTGCAGGAAAAAGGATCAAAATGTTTAAGAGGAGACAATGATCCAGAAGATGTTAATGAGGAAGAGGAGCAAACCACAGGTAAAGATCAAAGTGAAGATGAAGCTTTGGAATCATCTAGTGAAGAAGAAAGCAAGGAAGATGTACAAGAGGGCTGATCTTACAAAGAAATAATGTGGCACATACCAGAGGATGTGCAGGTTTAGAGGGGGTGGATGTCGTGTTGTGACACGTACATAGTGGGAACGCATGCTACAAGATCTATCTTGTAATTTTTTAGGTACATAATTTATTTCCTACAATGTACATTTGCATATTTAAGTATAATAATAAGCCTTCTATCTCATCCTACTATTTATCTCAAGGGTAACCTATTTTTACTTTACCATCAAAAAATACTATGGAAAAAACGTCAATAGCTCCGTCTGTTTAACTTGGGGCAAAAAGTATTGATTTTTTATTTCTACTATCTCATTATCATCTCACACCCTAGCTAGATCCTATATCTAGGGTAAACTCCAATATATATATATTCTATGTATTTTTCTTATATTTCTTTTTAAATAGCTACTAGGGGGAATCAAATCCTAGTGGGACACTAGGATTTGATTCCTAGTGGGACACTAGGTGGCATGATTTCAAAGATATACTTATTTTAATGCATTATTGCAAGCATGATTACAAAGCTTTGTCAAGGAGCAATGTCATGCTTTCATATGTCATGAGGTGTCCTTTGGAATCAAATGAAAGTTTATGCTAAGGGGACCACAGGAAGACTTTTGCTGCCAGAAATGGATCCTATTTTGATTATTTTTTACACAAGGTTCCAATTCGAATTGGAAAATGATTTTAAAATGAAAATCGTAGCTAATGAGCTGACGTTTTTGCCCATATTTTTATGTTTTTATTTGGAGCCACGGTTGAGGAGATATGATCAAAATACTGGACCCCAGTCTGCCCACATCATGCAGGGACAACTCATTTCCAACTTTTCCAGTTTCTGTTCACACTGGCTCTTCTCTTCTTCTGTAAACCCTTGTGGGTTCCCTTCACCTATAAAAGGGGACCTCTTCTTCCTTGAAAAGAAATAAAGCATTCAAGCCATTGATGAGAGGAATTCTTGAGGGAGTGAGTAGTAATGCCTAATTGTACTTAGCCATTAACATAAGCCTAAGCCTACACTTTCTCCTAGAGGAAGACTAGCCATTCTTGTACGCTATCCTTGGAAGATCAACTCTAATCAAAGAAGGTGTTGGACTTGGCGTATCAATCAACGTTAAATTCTCTCCTCTTCTTCTCTCTCCATTAATAATGGTGTCGAAGGGTTTGTCAAGTAAGATGTGTTCTAGATTGATGTTTTCTTGATTTCTTGTTGTTTTTTTTTTCTTCTCTAATCCAAAACATATATATATATCTAATCTCATCTCCTTAACCAAACCTATCTATCTCACTCTTAGTAATTCATCCTCTCTATAAATTTTAGGTTCTCCTTGCTACAGGTACATCTCTCCCCGCAGTATCCTTATTGCCTACGGGCAAGAATAGGGCTTGGGAGGGAAACTCTCTTTCTTCCCTTCTCTTCTCTCATATCTACATTTTAGACATACTAGAGTTATCCTAGATGAATAATCCACATGATGATAATTTCTATCGCTTTCACTCTGTACGATCTATTAGAATTAACGTATGGATTAGTCGTAAAATACACTTTCAACAACGTATAGTGTTTCTCTTTGGCCCAGAAAGGCTCAATGAAATACTTCTATAACCGGATCCCATTATACTACCTCTCATAGACTATAACTTTTTTTTAACGTAAGCATAGTTATCTTGCTATGAACCAAGAGGATTTGTACACACAATTAATCCCAATCACTAGACAAAATATATATATTATGGTAAGCACAAAACTACAATTCCAAAGAACAATTCGTAGCCTATTTGGTCAACCAAGATTGAATGCCATTAACTCATCTATTAACCCTTTCATATTACCCATGATAGGATATGACCATAGCCTTGATGTTTTCATCTTTGTGTTGTTTTGACACTCTCTTTTGTGTTCTTTCTTTGTGTGTGTGAGTGCAAGAGAGAAAGATTGGGGCTTCTTTGCTTGCACTTCTTTCCAAACCCTAGTCTTCATAGCATCTATGGTTTAACTCCTTCATATAGTTTTTTGGAGTTCTCTCACAAACTCTCACAGCCATAAGCCCGGTGCTTTCCTGGCAAGACTGCAAATTTCTCGACAATGTATAGTCGCTCACAGAATCCTTACATTGGTCAAGCAAAAATAGTTTTTTTTTCTTCATTGTGATGCTATTATGATCAGTCACCAAGTACCACCTTTGTATCACATGTTTATGCACACCCAAGTTATTACATACAATCGATTACCAAGTTTTTAGATATGACTATCAAATATCAATGAAAAAATGTAAAAGACTCTTATAATTGTTTGCGTAGTACTGCCAATGTTGAGGCAATCGAATGCTATGGTTTGTGAGTGTGGATGATCACCGGCAGACCGTGTGACGAGTTTGTTGCAACAATAGGTGTACGATTGCGCGCGTGTGTGTGCGTGCGTGTTTGTGTGTGTGTGTGTGTGTGTGTGTGTGTGTGGAGACTGTGTATGCAAGATCCTGGCAGCACCTCCCTTAAGAGTGTGTGTGTGTGTGTGTGTGTGTGTGATGAGAATGAACGGTAATGTAAGAAATCTCTTTGTAGAATAATCAAGTGGAGATTATGTGTAGGGTGTTTACATAGTAATATGCCAACGTTTTTATACCTACAGCCCACCGCATCTACTTGCGGTGTCTTTATTGCTACCATGTGTACAGAGAATCCGCCAAGTGCTC
The DNA here is from genome assembly GCF_014529385.1 of Adiantum capillus-veneris. Taxonomy (NCBI): domain Eukaryota; kingdom Viridiplantae; phylum Streptophyta; class Polypodiopsida; order Polypodiales; family Pteridaceae; genus Adiantum; species Adiantum capillus-veneris. The sequence continues at coordinate 58,655,431 of NC_140940.1, read as the reverse complement.
AACCCTTTATCAAGCATGCCCAAATCGGTGTAGGATACGTTTTTCTTTTTGTCCACACCTATGTTAATCACCTCACCTGAGTGAGGTTTAGTTTAGACTTTTTCATTAAAGCAAGAGATAGCAAGAGAGTAAGATAAACACGAGGGATGTAGTCCTACCATACACAACCTCTTTTTAGATATTGTTTCTTTAGAATTTCTTTTACCAATTTCATGATATGGACCCCTTATATAGAAAGATAGAACTAGAAAAAAGAGCTTATTTTGCTTGATCCAAAGGGGAAGTCAAGCGTGGATCTTTACTTGCACCCGGATGCCGATGAGGAGGATCGTAGACAAGAGGTATAGATGCTCACTTACATTTGATTGTTACAAATGATTTTGTTAATGTTATATGATAATTTTGTGCCATATCTCAGAAAACCTATGTTCTGCAGGATGTTCTGGAGGTTGACGCCTGGGCGCAATGGTCAGGGGGGAGGAGGACGCCGTTCGGACCTCAAGCGGCACTTTCTCACTACCTCGGCACACTTCCCACTGGTGTCGTGGTGTTTGTCCATGCCGACTACTCTCCCAATGGTCGCTACAACATTTTTTCTCTCTGTTCACTCTCCAAGGCGTTGTGTTTAACAACACTTGCCCAAACGGCCAACCTTGTAGTGCTTGTAAAGAAATATTTTGCAATATCCACTTTCGGTGTAAACTTTCGCGGGCGCCTTATTGCCCATGTCGGCATGAACCGAGCTGTAGGGGTTAATGAAACCCAAGAAATCACAACCACTTTACTTAAGAGGGAGCCACCCCAAAAGGCCAAGCGCCAGAAAATTGTAATTAGAAAGATCCTAAAGCAAAAGCCGGATATCATGTAAAGCATTGATTTCTTTAATGAAACTACTTTTTGCTGTCTATGACTCTCTTTCTTGCAAGGTTTTGAATTTCTTATATGTTGGGCTTCCATTGTGTATGAGAAGCACCATAATTTCTCCTATGACTACTAAAGGGTCTGGCAGGCATTAAAATTTAAAAAATGCATACTTTGTTATATCTAGGCTTCCAAAGTTATGTATGTGCCTAGTAAAGGGCTTGGAAGTCCCTAAAATATGCTGCCACAAGGGCGCGCATTGGGGCTTTCCATCAGCTAATGAGCTGTGCAAATGTGCGCCCTTGTGGCAGATGAAATTGGACACATCTAAGAGCATACCCAGGTACAAAACAGAGTGACAAGACATTAATACCCAGTTACAAAAGAGAAAGACATGGATACCCAGGTAACCTTAAGCCCATCTTGCCCCAGATACCTAAAGTTGTATCAACAAACCACAAGAGTAAATTGTGGCAATATCTAAGCCCTTTTTGGAGTATAGGAGCATACCCAGTTACAAAACAGAGTGACCACGTAACCTTAAGCCCATCTTGCCCCAGATACCTAAAGTTGTATTAACAAACCACAAGAGTAAACTTTGTGGCAATATGTAAGCCCTTTTTGGAGTATAGGACTGACATGGACTAAGGGGGGATGATTGCCAGCAGCATCTATGCTAATTGAAGAAAACAAAACATACTTATTGCTTGTCAAAATTTTCTGGAAACCACTGGAAAGCACTAGGAAAGGCTGCCACAAGGGAACGTATTATGTCCATCCATAGGCCTCTGGAAGCCCCAAATGCGCACCCTTGTGGCAGCCAATTTGGGGGCATTCCAAGCCATTTTCAACACTTTGTAGATGTTTTTTCCATGCAATAGTGAGTCACATAGCATGGATACATCAGGAAGTGCATGCCCCATGTGCGCTCCTTGCCGCACTGTCAAAGCAAGGGACTTGCCAATACACCGTGTGCGAGCCACAAACGGCTCCAAGCACACAACAAGCCTAAACTAGCAAGCTCAAGAGAACAAAGGGTGTGTCACTCACCGCTCTACGCTCGCCTTTGTGGTGGATTCCTTGCCGCGATGAAGAAGAAGCTGCAGTCGTGCCGTGCTCAACCGCTTCGCCGCCGTCGTGCCTTCGTAATGCTCGATCGCACACACACTCTCCCTCTCTCTCTCTCTCTCTCACACACACACACACGAGGAGGTGAAGAAGAAGAAGATGGAGATGGAGCAAGAGCACTCTTCTATTGCACAAATGAGAGAATAAGTAAAAATTAGGTTTAGTTGGCTTTTATAGGAGCTCACCCCATTCACACTTCGGCGCCCATGCTTAGCCAACTAACCCTAGCATGTTCGTGTTAGAGTGCGCCTCTCATCGGCGATCACTCTTACCCTTTTCCTATTGGTCCGACAAGCCCGGTACCTGACTCTAAATAATACATAATATGGTTACAGTGTCCGTCGTAGGCGATAGGGTGTCCGTGAGCCACGAGGGTTAACATGCCCCCCTTCCTGATGTAGATTCCGTCCTCGGAAGCTATTGAGTTGAAGCTGGTTCGTCGAGGTGGAAGAGCATTTGAGATGAATGTCCTTAGCCTTCTTCAGTCACTGCAAAATCAAACAACATTGGCACAGTAATTGCATTCTCATAAGTGATTAAAAAGCATATGCAGTTTTAGGTAGACAACTTGATTGGTAAAAGAATTTCAAACAATTTGTTAGCAATGAACATTAAATTGCAATGTAATCAAATGCATAAACAGATGTAAAGGTAGAAAATTAAACAAGTCTGGGGTTGCTAATTTGACAGTCGAAAGGCACTAGAGATCGAATATTAATACCATGGGTAAGCTTCTTAATTATCTGTGGTCAATTAAGTTGTTTAATCACGAGAGCCAAGTATTCATGTTCGAGGGCTGACTAGAGGCTATATCTAGAAAACCTTGTAGTTAAGCTACCATAAAAGGAATTTCTCATGAAATCATCGCCTGACTGATTACTTTTTCGTTGACCCCCCAAAGTCTTTTCACAGTGATTCAATTATGATGTGTGTGCTTATTTTGTATGCCTTGGGTTTTTTTCTTTTCAAGGAAAAGCGCCCACGCTGGGAACCTCTAGGGCTCTAGTACCATAGGCAATACATGTGAGTGAAGTACCAAATCAAGCAGGGATTTCTCTTCCAGCTTAAAATTTTACATTGTAGCACTTTGATTTTTTGTTTGTTCATTTTCAGCATTTTAATTTTGTAAGTTTGGGGGGTCATATAACACTGTTACCCTCCCCAGGCTCATCACATTAGTAAACTCCCTTTATAATACTTAAGCTAAAGGTCACTAGGGTTAAGCCCACTAGAAAGCCCTAGTACATTTCATACAATGCTGCCTAAATCGGATTAAGAACCTAAGTAACCATTGCTTATTAGGAAGGCATTCCCCATGGTATTAAGAGAAGATTTCTAATACCTAGCTTGGTCAAACTAGCTTAATCGGACTGCTTGATTTTTACACCTAGACAAGTGATTATGACAAAACATTACATTGAATTAAATGTTTGATACTAAGCCAATGCGCTGAATATTACGCTACCAATCACAATCAAAGCAGACAAACATGGATGCAAAAAGATAAGGGCAATGCTAATGGACAAAAAACACCTGTTTGTGTTGATGGTCGCGCTTGATCTGAAGTGTGAGTCGAGATAAAGATTCCATGAAGGTCCAAATCCTATCAATAGCAATACGCTCCTGTACACACTATGAAACACAAACAATACCTCTAGGAGGCACATCAGTGGGAAAAGAGAACTTTGCTAATCTCTCAACTCTAAAACAAAAACACTCCTATCGTACTAATCTTACCTACCCTCCATCACTCAAGTGATGAGGATCAAAGGTGTTTTATGGCATAGGTTTCTGTTTCACTGTACCAGATGTGACATGTGTAGGTCTGAGTCAATGTTTTGACTTTTATTGTGCATACTCGTTTGCTAATTGCTCTTGCTCTTTTTTTTTTTTTTTGTGAGTATAAAGCTTTATATGTACATTCCCTAAGATTGGTGATTGAGAGGTCAGGGAAAAAGGTTGAGAGGGAAACCAGTGAATGATGACTGTCCGCAAACACTCCCCCCTTCCTTGGGTAGATCATACCGTTTGAAATGAGCTTGTCACCCTTTGAAACCAATTGTTCCAGTTGGTAATAGGTGAGGATTTTTGCCAATAGTTTTCTATTACCCTAGGTGCCTCGTCAAGTTGCAACGGTGGTAAGGTACTCTCCCAGGATCAAACTTGAAGTGGTTCATCAGGTGATTCTTGAACACTGGGAGGTGTGGATTCTTTTGTAGTTTCATGGAGGTCCACTACTATAGATGGAGGCTGTGTAGAAGCTTTTACCTCTATGGATGTATTACATGAGGAGCTAGAAGCTTCATGGGACTCCCCCATTCCTGAGCTAGGTGGAACAAATCGTTCTTTCTTTGGTACCCAAACTAGCTCGAGAGCGGGTGTGTAGCATTCTGTGATTTTTTTCTTTCCACGATCATTGATTCGTTTTGGAGCTACGGGATTGGGCTCACTTGGGTCAGGTGATAGGTAAGAGCACAATCTACGTTTTGGCACCCAGATTTGATCATTTCCTTGATAGTAGCCTTGGGCTTCCAATAGTCGTTTAGGGATCCATCGCAACATTTTATTACTTTTCTTGGAGCGAGTGGTACGTTTCTTACAAGGCTTCTGTTTTTTAGCACTAGCTATGGTCACTAAAGAAGCTTTAGGGACCCACTTGTATCTTTTCTTTGTTACCTTAGGATGAGTCTTGTCGGAAGCGATATGCATTGCTTGTAGCATATTTAAGGGTATAGGAATTTCATCCCCCTCATGTGTTACCCAGGTCGTCCCCCTATTTCCCCAAGTGTCTATGGGTTGATGCTAGGTGGACCCAATCCACATTGTCCGACTCAGTCATCCCAGGTAGGATATCCATATAAGGAGAATCTTGGCCAATGTCTGTATCCTTCTTACAAGTGTAACAATAATGTAGTGGGGCCGAGTGAACTGTGGTGTCAAAGCGATGATCAATAATGGTTTTACTCCCTACGGGGTGTACCTTACCAGTCACCAAATCCACTCTAAGGACAGAGTCTTGGAATTGCAAATAGACATGATTTTTAGACCAATCGTGAACCATTTGTGCTTCCCTCATGAATGGTCGTCCTAAAATCATTTCATATGACATAAGGTGTTTAGAGAAATCCATTACAATGAACGTATGTCGTACCTTGTGTCCTAGAACTTTGATCTTAAGATCCTTGAGCATCCCCATAGGTTTGGCTATGGTACCATTTGCCATCTTTACCACAATGTTAGTAACACTGAGGCGGGGTTTTCCCATGGATTCCCAACAATCTTTTGTAACGATGCTAACTCCTGCACCACCATCAAGAATTCCCTTTATAGTTAATCCCTTGGTAGTGATGGGTAGGGTCGCATTAGACTCGTCGCCTTCAAAATACTGCCCTAATTCGTTAATGGGTACCTCGATCACAGACTCGTGTCCATCTAAGTCAAGTGATTGCACATGATTTTCCTCATCAATCATAATCGAGTCAGGCCTATTTGGTTGCGCAAACTGCGGTAATCCCATTCGTAGCTCTCCGTTAACGAATGCTCGAAGTGCAAGGAATAACTCAAGATTTCCATACAGCTTTGCTATGATCGTGGTTCGGACCTCAGAAGACATGAAGTCCACTAGTTTGGCAACATTCATTGGCGTTTTGCAGGGTGTAGGTCCTTGACTAGGAACTGGTGAGGATGGAATCTCATATTCCTCAATGGGATCAGGTATTCCTTCGTTAAACATCCTTTCGAACAAGAAGGGTGTATGCTCACTTTCTGATGCCCCGTCCTCACTCCCTTCTTGGATGATACTAGATATGGCTAACGGTCTATGGTTCATGTGGGGTGGATGAACTTGCGTGGGAAACACTGTGTCATGAATTTTGACCTGCATGGGTTCTGGTTCTAGTTTCCTTTGAGTCTCCTCCACTAAACCTCTTAGATGTTTCACCTGCTTAATCTCGTCTACTGGGTTTGGGTACGTCCCAATCTTCTTTTTACGATTCTTCCCTTTTTGCCCCTGCGGTTTATCTTGGGGGTCTTGGATTGGATTTGGAAACACTTGTGGTGTTTTTAGAGGCTCCTTATGGTTTTCTCTTATTCGGTTTTCATTTGGTTCCATGTTACGGTTTTCTTTGTCGGTCTTTCTCTTTGTGGTATTGGTTCTAGTCTCCATTGTCTCGACTGAATCTGAATCATCCTCGAGGTCATTCATATACACGGGGTCATCTCCTGTTCCTATGTTTGTTTTGGAACTTGGCTTTGAATTTTCCGTATTCTGCGACTTCTTCCTTCGTGTCTTCTTTTTCTTTGCTTGGATAACTGACGCGGTATCTCTCTCTTCGAGGATATGGCCTGGCCCTTGAAGCATGGACTGTGTAATCGCATAAGCGGGTGCGACGGTTGGTATTGGCGATGTCACACTAGCAATTTCGACCAAATTCAGGGGTGTGATTTTAGGCGCATTTGGGTTATAGGGGCATTGGGCAATCAAGTGATCTATGCCACAATGATTACATGTGAGTATTGGCATTGCAGACGTGCTCCCTTGATTCATTTGCATCTGTGCAGCATTCTTTTGCAGCCTAATAGGGCACTCCGCTGCTCGATGTGGTCCACCACACTCGTAGCATTGAAGAGGTGGCCTCCTAGCCTGGGTGTTGATATTTTGACCTCTGGATGCGAGAGCAGCAGCTTGATAAACCGGCTTGACTTTCCCCCAACAATCTTCCATGTAGTATATAGGACACTCTTTCAATGTATCAAGTCCGTAGGCAATACTAGTGTCTATTTCCTCCTCACAGCCATCTGGATAAGCATTTGATGGCTCGCAACCCACTTGGTTCATAGGGGCGACTCTTGGATGCGGGGGCTACGGTCCTAGCACAGGAGGTGGTAGCGGTGTAGCTTGTACAACATTTTGAGATCTAGGGACCATGTGTTGCGGTAGTTTCTCAACAGGTGGAGTAGGCATCAATACAGGAGCTCGAGGCGCATCCGTCCAGGCTACAGGTGTTCTATTTGCCATCATACGTTTGATCATTAAACAATCCTTAGCTTGGTGACCATACCTACCACATGCGTTGCAAGGTCCATTAAATTTTACTCTAAACGTAGGGCACTCACTAGTGCTATGTGGACCTAAGCAAATGGAACACCATTGTTGCTCCCTTCTTGGATACATGTGACTATTTTGAGGGGGTCGATTATCCTTAAGAGACTCTTGGATTGCCTTGGTGAGGTCTGTCAAGAATGTCTCAAATACCTTTGGCTCATTGGCAATGGGCTTTGTAGTCATGGGTTCATACTCAATGGCTTGTGAGCTAGTGGATCTCGTGTCAGTAGACACCCTCATGCCTGCTATCATCAAGTTGTCCTCTAATTGGATTGCATTGGCAGTGACATCTTCCCAGGTTGTGATACCTCTAATCACTAGTCCATTATAGATTCCTTCATTCCTCAACCCTCGAATGAATCGATCAAGCAGTTGGTTATTGTTGAAGCGCTCATTTACAGGGCAACGAGAGTTTAAGTGCTTTAGACGACTATTGAAGTCCCTTACTGACTCTCCTTCCTTACGTTCGGCCTTCTGTAGCTGAGATGCTACACCCCAAAGCACACCTTCTCGTATGTACTCCTTTAGAAACAACCTTCGAAGGGTAGGGTAGATTGTTTTCTCGTCCACCCTTAGGGTCCTATACCAATCTCCAGCCTTCCCACTTAATGTCAAGCTTAAGGCATTGCACTTATGTAGTTCGTTGCGTTCCCCTAAGGAATCACATACTTGTTCAAACACTTCAATGTGTTTTCTAGCATCTTCGTCCCCATTGAATTTTTGCGTGAGTTTGGCAATTTGTACGGCCTTACTTCTAGGCTCTATATCAGATGCATGACGCATATTTTCCGCGATAGATCGACCTATGGTTTGAGCAAACGCTGCCAAGTCACCTATGTGAGGAGGTAGGGCCGGTGGAGGTACTCTTGGAATCATATGTGGGAGAGGGACGGGTGCCGGTCTTGGCATATGTGTGGATGATGCAGGATATGGAACATAATCGGGCATAGGTCCACTCGGATAAGGGCTAGGGAGCGGCACTCGAGGAGCATAAGCAAGTGGTACAATTGGAGGTGTGGGGGCCATGTGTGCATAAGGGGCTAGAGGCACATATGGTCGAGGCCCCATATTAGGTACTACGACACTAGGTAGTGGCATTGCGCTAACCGTAGATGTCATCGATACATTCTCTGTCAGGCTTATCCCTGGAGTGAGCACTGTGTTTTCCTTGATAGAGGGTTGAGCCAAGTTAGGGAAGCTAAAGTTTTCGCTCGGAGGCTCAGATTGCATAGAGACCCCAGGTGAAATGACGTAAGATGGGTCCATGGGGCTCATTAGAGGAGTCTCCATTTGTGATAGAGTAGGCTGTTGAGCCTTGCTCGTATCCAGAAATCTCATGGGGCCAGTTGAGAGTATATTTACCCCTCGGTTTTGCCTTTCTGATTGAATAGTGCCATGGATAACATTACAAATCATTTTCTGTTGATCTTCGATGCTCGTGGCACTAGAGGTGGATTGTACAATCTCTATCCATCCTACATGGTAGGCGTGGCCAAAGTGTAGATCCGTCAACACCTCAGTGTGGAGGTCGTATGTCCAATGATCATTAATGAACCATCCTTCTAGAGTCGACGTGTTAACGGTTTCTTGTGAGGTAGAAGCAATATTGCTCCCCGTGGTTTTACTTGTCACCAACGGTACTCTAGAGGGAACTTCTGAAGGAGGTAGCTCAACAGGGCCTTCTTGGTAAGAAGTTGGTAGGATATCCACATGGACACTCTTTGGGGGTGTGGGGTCCACGTGCGATGTGAAAGGAGAGTCCACTTCCCCACCCCCCTCGTGTGCTTCATTTGCATCAGGTTCCGAGCGAGTAGCTCTACCTAATGTTTCCATGAAACGGCTAAACATACTAGTACTAGGCTGTGGAGCTTCGGGAGGTGCATGGCCTTCTCTCTCAGTGTTTTGGGTAGGGTATGCTTCCATGATTTCTGAGTCGGAGGAGGAATCACTAGCGGCTATTTTAGGGTCTTGGGTGGTGCTACCTTGTGTCTCCGCTGAGGGTCTAGAGCTTATCGTGGATGGGTAATGGGTGTCCGTATGAACAGAGGCACTACCAATGTGATCGTGCTCTAACACTCGTCCAGAGCATAAGTGCATGTGCTTCTGATACCCTAAGGTGTCAGAAAGCTGCTCTAGGAGGCCTTGTGACTAGTTTTTAGCGTGTTTTTTGTTTGTTTTTTTGCTAGATTTTTTAGAGCGTGTCGTGGAATGGGCCGTGTGATAGCTCGAAACGAGCGTATCGGTCAGAGGGTCGTGCCGTGATTTACAACCCTCCGCTTGGTCACTCTATACCCTCGGAATCCCTAAAACTGTCAATTTCCAGTAGGGAACTAGGCCCAAACTAGAAAGTCTAAGGGTGCAAGTGGGAAGAGAAAGGAGGAGAGTGGAGGACTTGTCCCACATGCTCTCATTCTCTCTTGAGGGAGTAGGGTATATATATAAGAGTGAGTCTAGTATATATCATAAGACTGAGAACTGAGGCCATGTTTTTATTTTTCGATTTTTTTTTTAAAAAAAAATAAATTTTTCTTTTCAGAACTTTTCTATTTTTATTTTTTTTCCAAAAACAACTTTCTTTTTTTTTTTTTTTTTTTTGATGCAGAAAATACAGAAATTGAAAACGCAAAAATTGAAAATGCAGAAATGCAAAAAATTGAAAAAACGCAGAAATGCAGAAAATTGCAGCAATTGAAAACGCAGAAATTGAAAATGCAGAAATGCAAAAAATTGAAAAAACGCAGAAATGCAAAAAATTGAAAACGCCGAACTTGAAAATGCAGAAATTGCAGAAAATTGAAAAAATGCAGAAATGCAGAAAATTGCAGAAATTGAAAACGCCGAACTTGAAAATGCAGAAATTGCAGAAATTGAAAAAACGCAGACAATAGCAGAAATTGAAACTTGACAGCAAATGCAGAAAACGCAAAAAATAGAAATCTCCACACACTCCTTCCCTGCCTTTCCTATGATAGAAATTGCACCACAAGGAAGCGTAAAGTGCTAACCGAGCTTAGTGTAGGGCATATCCCCGGCAGCGGCGCCAAAAATGTGCGCTCCTTGCCGCACTGTCGAAGCAAGGGACTTGCCAATACACCGTGTGCGAGCCACAAACGGCTCCAAGCACACAACAAGCCTAAACTAGCAAGCTCAAGAGAACAAAGGGTGTGTCACTCACCGCTCTACGCTCGCCTTTGTGGTGGATTCCTCGCCGCGATGAAGAAGAAGCTCCAGTCGTGCCGCGCTCAACCGCTTCGCCGCCGTCGTGCCTTCGTAATGCTCGATCGCACACACACTCTCCCTCTCTCTCTCTCTCTCTCACACACACACACGAGGAGGTGAGGAAGAAGAAGATGGAGATGGAGCAAGAGCACTCTTCTATTGCACAAATGAAAGAATGAGTAAAAATTAGGTTTAGTTGGCTTTTATAGGAGCTCACCCCATTCACACTTGGGCGCCCATGCTTAGCCAACTAACCCTAGCATAGCCAACTAACCCTAGCATGTTCGTGTTAGAGTGTGCCTCTCATCGGCGATCACTCTTACCCTTTTCCTATTGGTCCGACAAGCCCGGAACCTGACTCTAAATAATACATAATATGGTTACAGTGTCCATCGAAGGCGATAGGGTGTCCGTGAGCCACGAGGGTTAACACCCCACTTAGCCAAGGTGTTAAACGTAGGCAATTTTTCACAATAACAAGCTAATGGCTACATACATACAATAGAAGGTAGACAAAACTTGAACCAGTGCTAGATTGCATGGTACAGAATTAAAACAATACAATGCGCAGTGGGATATACAATAAAAGACGCTTATATTCAAATTCTTCCCAATACAATGCACACAGTGGGATATACAATCAAAAGACGCTTGTATTCAAATTCTTCCCAATCTTGGAGTTCCGTAAATACAAAAAGGTTGATGCCTAATTACAAGCTACTCCTCATGGCGCAAACGGCGAGCAAGTTGCATATCCTTGGGCATAATGGTTACATGCTTTGCATGTGATGCATGGTTTTTAGGACCCCTTCTGAAGATGCAATAAAGGCACAGTCAGTTGTTGGGGAGATGAGGATACTCTAGTCCAAGGGATCTCGAAAGAGAAGAAAAATCTACTTCACAAGCACCAAAGAGTAAAAAGTGCCATGGACAGAAGATACGTGGGAACGAGCTATTATGCATGCCTACAACCTATATCTTACAGAATAGCCCATTCTAGGTGTGAATTTCTAGTGAAATTTACACGAGGATGTTCGTGTGGACTCACAGCACAGCATACTCCGTTTTCACTTTTTTATCGACAGAATTTTTTTTTACCACAGTAAATATTTTTTACCTACAGTAAATATTTTTCACCTACATGGTAAATACAAATCACTTTTTACCTACAGTAACTTTTTTTACCCATGGTAAATATTTTTTACTGCACCATAAGTATTTGGTAGGTAACAGTTCACTGTTACTAGAAGCAGTGATTGGGCATCAACAATGCAGTTACAGGAGTAGAAAAGAGACATGCTGATTTTTTCAAAGAACACATGTCAAAAGAAGCCATGGTTGAGGATTTTTTTAGAATTTGATATTCAGGAGGACCCAGCTGCCACCTCCCCCCTGCAGGTCCCCCCCTGACATGTGCAGAACCTCCAGTTTCAACAGCCACCTTACCTGCTCTTAAATGCTGGTCAAGGCCTTATCCCCATGTGTCACAATCAGAAAAATCAGCATTTACCCTCCCCTCTCACATCACTCTAGAGAATATCTTGATGGTGACATATCAGGTGACCTCAATCTGTTGACCACCCTAAGCAAAAAGTAACCCCAATCAGCGGATTTAAGCATGTTTATCCCTAATCCTAAACCCTCTCAGAAACCTATATAAGGAGGCCTTCTCTCACTCAAAACCAACACTTCACCCACTTCACCAAGCAACGAAGCTATGACGACATTGCTCACAACGAGGAGCTATGGATGGAGCTCTACTCTCTCTCCCTCTCTCTCTCTCCCTCTAGTATGCTACATTACTAGCCCTAAAACCTAAATAAGGAGTCTTCTCTCATGCTCCATGGCCACCATCCTCGCCATCATTCTCTAAGGTATTGATGTGTTGCTAGTAGGATCATACCTACTTGCTGGGTTGATTGTTTTTGACAAGGGATTATGCCATCCTTGGCTTGCTTCTCTATATCCTTGTTATGTATGATCAGATGCCGTTGTATTGTTAAGCTGATGTCTTGTGTATATATATGCTACATAAGGTCCCTAAGCTTCGTTTCTATGTGTTTTGCCATATGTTTTGATGCCATCATAATGCGAAAAGTCTCACTTGCCGATGTGCACTATGTGTGAGGTCCCTAAACCTCTTAATTTAGGGTGGTGCCCCCTTTGTTTTGTTCTTTGCTTGTTTGCGTGAGGCGTGGTTTGTGGAGTGTGCACGAGTATAGAGGCCACCCGATTGCACTGCTCTTTTTCTCGCTATCATTTTGGTGCCCCCACTGAGGAGGGCTACACAGACCTTCAATCCACAAGCAATGAAGATGTGCAATCTACAACATGGACGAATGGCGTGAGGAGTTTGCAAATTGGAGAACAGAAGAGGAGGAGGCTTTAGAGGCCTTAAAAGCTTTCATCGAGGTCTTGTTACTAGGTTGCAGTGTCATTGAAATTCAAAAAGTAAGTTCTTCTACATGCCTTGTTCGTGATTGTCGCCAACGAAGGAGAGTGAGAAGAAGAGCTTGATATACCTCTCCTCTCAACCTATGAGTGCTCTAGAAACCTCCAACGCACACGAGCTTGAAATATTCTACATCAACATACACGAAGGTACTGTGACACACATTAAGGGAAGAGAAAGCATCACCAGACCTCTCTTTCCTGAGGAGCCGACTAAGAGGAGGAAGATCACCTCTACACCTAAGTGGCCCAAGGCCACAACGCGTGCTGAAGCGTAAGGTAACATTTGGCTTAATCTCATTAATAAGGGATTACATGACCACTACAGGCAAGAAAAAGGCTAGTGAGCAACCAACTTCAACCTCCAACTTGCAACCACGACTCTCACCCCTAAATCCTCCTGAAGCAAAGAGGCGAAGGCTTGCCTACAAGATTGCCACCCGTCTGCGAGTGCTCCCAGTGCACTTTGTGAATCCAGACACCACCAATCCCAAGCCAACCTCATGTCCGAGTGAAGATCACTTTGGATATTGTCCAAAGTGCTTTGGAGACCGGGTGAAAAGCCTCCCTGCCCTACCTTTGCTGCTAATTTTCAAGAAGTTATCTCAATCTAAGGAAACTATCTTAGTTGATGATGTGCTGCACATTAATGGTGTCACTTTCATTCGTCATGTTGATTATGGTAATAGCATCCAATTGTTGCTTGCTAAAAGGCTCAGCATTGTACAAAGTGTTGCCATCACGCCTTATGTCTTCACAAATGCATCAGGAAGAGTCAAAGTGATCCGAGGTGCTGACCTTCTGTGGTTGATCAGGCTCATTGGTCCCAAGGTGGTGCAACTAAGCTAGGCTCTTGTGTGTAAGTATGGATGCCAATAATGAGAATGATGATCCCCGCATGTTTCCTTTCCATTTTGTGCGTCATATCCGTGTGAATATTTGTATTGATAGAAAAATCTTTTATCAGCAAAGAATAGCCCTGTTGTTTGGAGCTGAGAGACTTGGGGAAATCTTGCGCTCTCCTCATCCTGTCATTCTACCCTTACTAGACTATTACCATTCCTTTGATGTGTCGATCTTCATCCTATTTTGAGCTAAGTTGTGCTAAAGCTCCAAATTGTAATTACCATACTCTATTTTAAAATAAATTGGAGCTGTTTGTGTAATTGTTTACTCTCTCACTTATGGCCTTCCCTAATTTTTATGGTAAGCCTGGGGAGGTTTCTCTAGACTTTTTGGATAATTTGGAAATGGCCTTTCTGGTATCGGGAAGGGATGACGAAGCTACTAAGTTAAGAGCCTTTCCTTTGGTCTTGAGGGAAGGTGCAAAATTATGGTATCAAACTTTGGCACTTGAAGAAAGAAGAGACTGGGAGTCCTTAAAGATGGCCTTCATCGAAGAATTTCGCCGCCATGAGCCTCCAGAGGAGATATTGAGACAGCTCTTAGAGCTACGCCAAACATCACCCAATGACTATAGAAGCTATGAAGGAAAGTTTTCCAACCTGTGGGAGAAATGGTGTGCATCACTAGGTGAAGGAGAAAGGGTGCCAGAATGCCTAAAGAAGGACTGTTTCCTGGCAGGGCTTTACCCCATCCTTCGAGAAAATATAAAAGGTAAATTCCCAGATACCTTTGATAAAGCTATGACTTATGCAAGGGAGAAGGATAGGAAGTTAAAATTCCAAGCTCAACTACAAGGGGGAATGGAGCCTCCACCGCTAGCTCAGCCTACGACAAGGGTAGTAGCAGGGACAGGAGCAACAGACCAAGAGTCCTCTCAACAAGAATTACTTCAACAAATCACCAATCAACTAGAGAGCCTATCCATCAATCTGGTTCAAGGTGTAAGGGCTCCCCAGCCAGGAAATGAACGAAATAGACAAGAAGGACAAAGGCAAGCATGTGAGTACATTTTCTACAACTGTGGAGAGGTAGGTCACGGCATGTATTATTGCCCCCATCCACGACGCTATCAAGGAAATGGTAATCAAAGATAGCCTCCTCGCCAGCAAGTCACTCCTCCTCGAGCTAGGCCACTAAATGGACAAAATGCACACGTGGCTCCACCAATCCAAATATTGAGACCCCCTCCTCCACCACCACAAGCACCAGCAGAGATCCCTCCACTACCATCGGGAGGGGAGGACAGGGTTGTCTCTGTCATAAGTCTTGACAATGGTAAGGATAAAGGGAAAGAAAAAATGGAGGAAGCTGTTGCCATGCCAATAAAGAGAGTTAGGAGACAAAGAACTGATGAAATGGAAGCTTCAGAGCCGGATAAAGGGAATGAGGGTTCCTCCCAAGTGATAGGAGACAAGAAAAGGAAGAGTAGGTCAAGGAGGCACATAGGAGTAGAAGACTTTCCACTTGGGGTAGGATCCATACCTTACGACCTCGTAGCAGATGTGAGTAATCAAGGACCAAAGATTTCATGGCAGCAACTCCTCCACCTTTCCCTAAAGATGCGTAGAACCTGGTCTAAGATGGTCAGCACCAGGAGGGCTAAGGCAAAGTCAGTTGGGTCTATTAGTGCAAGAGGCATGAAGGATATCGTGCCAGTCATTCATGCAGAGATTAAGAGTCAGCGAGTCTCCAATGTGTTCGTAGATGGTGGAGCCGAGATTTGTGTTATGACAGAGAAATTAATGCACAGGTTGGGTTTGGAAGTAAACGAGCAAACTTCCTTACAAGCTAAGATGGCAAATAATGTAAGGGTGGCTTGTGTGGGAAAGGTTAATGGAGTGAAGGTTTCAGCTTTTGGTGTTGCAATCTCAATTGATGCTTATGTGATCCCAACTAAGGGGGAGGGCTATTCGCTAATCCTTGGAAGACCTTGGCTTATGGCTATGAAAGCTAGGCAAGATTGGGAGACAGGTTCCCTTGAGTTGCGACCAAATCATAAGATGGGTGGCAAGCAACAAAAAATTGTGTATGACATGAAGCAGGGTAGACAACAAGACCTAGAGATGGAGACTTCTATGGATGAATGGAGCACAAGCAGATGCTCTTCATCTGAGGAGGATGCTAGCTCTTTGGAAGTCATGGGTATAATACTGCGAAACCCAGAAGGAGAAGGTGGTCAAGACTCTCTAAACAAGGAAGAAGCCACAGGCTTAGAGGAGATGCTAGCTAAGTACCTACTAGAAGAAGAGAGAGAAACCTATTTGCAGGTAATAAAGAAGCATGCTGGCCTCTTTATAACTGATTACGAGCACATTAAAGGAGTGACGGTAACCCAACACCATATCCAATTAAAGGAAGGTGCCAAACCAGTGGTGCAAAGGCTAAGGAGATTAGGGCTAGTGCAACAAGATGCACTCTTAAAAGAAGTAAAAAGATTACTCAAGGCAGGATTTATCTACCCAGTGGAAGATTCTGAGTGGGTGTCTCCAGTTGTGGTAGCACCAAAGAAAAATGGGAAGTGGAGGGTATGTGTGGATTACAAGCCTCTAAACGCAGCCACAAAAAGGGACCATTTTCCTTTTCCTTTTCAAGATGAAATACTAAATGAAGTGGCTGGTCATGAAAGGTACACAGTGTGTGATGGGTACTCAGGCTACTTCCAAATCAGAATTGCAGATGAAGACCAAAGAAAGACTACCTTCATAACACTTTGGGGGTGTTTTGCTTATAGAGTTATGCCTTTTGGTTTAACTAATGCCCCAGCTACTTTCTAGAGGTTTATGAACTTGGTGTTTCAACCTTACTTTGGTAAGTCCATACGAGTCTTCATTGATGATTTTTGCATTTACAGCTCTAGGGAAGTACATCTGTCCAAGGTTGATGAAGGTTTCACCCGTCTGGCCCAATTGGGTGGGCAATTGAATAAAGACAAGTGCCACATAGGTGAGAGCAAGGTCACTCTACTAGGCCATGTTGTGTCTCAAGATGGTATTGAGGCTGACCTTGAAGAGGTAAAGACATTGTTAGCTTTACCTACTCCTTCAAATGTGAAGCAGCTAGTCTCCTTCATTCAAAAGGTTCGCTACATGGGATGATTCATACATCTCCTTTCTCATGCAATCTATCCTTTGTGGCAGCTCACTAAACACACTACATTGACATGGAGTGAGGAGGGTGAAAGGTGCTTTCAAGAAGTTAAAACCATTTTGAGCTCATTGCCTGTCGTCCTACAACCCACATGGGGTGAATTATTCTATGTAAATCCTAGTGTAGGTCCAGAAGCTCTAGGAGCTGTCTTGATGCAAAAAGACCCAAAGACATCTCTCATGAGACCAGTCTACTTCTCTAGTAGAGTGATGACAGCTGCTGAAAAGGGTTTCAGTCCAACTGAGCAATTGGTGCTAGCTCTTAAGTTTGCAGTGGAGAAGTTTCGGGCTTACTTACTTCCGAGACAATTTGTGGTGATCACAACTGAGGAGGTTTTTCCATATGCCCTACAACACATGGAATTGTCTCAAAGAATAGCAAAGTGGGTGGTGCAGCTTCAAGAGTTTGACTACACACTACAACTAGAGGATTCCACCCGTGCTTGTTTGGCAGATGTCCTCACACAAAGGTGTTATGAGAAGGCCAAGAAAGAGGCACCTAGTAAGGTACCGCCTATCCCGGAGCCTGAAGTTCTACTGGGAGCACACAGTCTGTATTTTGATGGGGCTTACAAGAGGACCAAAGACAAGGCATCAGCAGGCATAGTAATATTAGGTCCAGAGAAGGAGAAGATTTTTGCAAAAGGGTTTCATCTAAAAGAGGTTCATTCTAACAATGAGGCAGAGTACCATGCCCTTGTTTTAGGGTTGCAATGTTGTCTTTCTCAGGGCATCACAAAGCTAAATGTTTTTGGTGACTCCATGTTGATTGTTAAGCAAATGGTTGGTGTATGGGCCTGTAAAAATGACAAATTGTCTATTAAGATGAGGGAAGCAAAGGCCTTGTTGAAGGGTTTTAAAGAAGTTCGAGTGCACTTTGTACCTAGAGATCAAAATCGAGAAGCAGATGCCTTAGCAGGTGAAGAACTACAAACTCTCATAGTAGGTGCTATCCTTGTGAAAAGTCCTTTATACCAGGGAGGTGGTTGGCAAAAAAGGCTACCAGCTATAGCTTAGTGAATGAGGACTTGTATTGTAGAGGGAAAGATGTTGTCTTAAGGAGAGTTCCTGCATCCCAAGAGATAAAGGATATTTTGTTTAGTTGTCATGAAGGTGTGTGTGGTGGCCACTTTGCACAAGAGATTACTAGCAGAAAGATTTTACAAGCAGGGTTCACGTGGCCAAGCCTCCATCGAGATGTACAACATTGGTGCCGCACATTTGAGGTTTGCCAAAAAGCTGGACCAAGGCGTCTTACCCATGAAAATCAGCATCCAATCAAAACCTATGGGCCATTTGAAAAATGGGGGATAGATGCAATAGGGCCACTACCTTGCACTCAATCAGGGAAGGA
Source organism: Adiantum capillus-veneris (assembly GCF_014529385.1). NCBI lineage: Eukaryota > Viridiplantae > Streptophyta > Polypodiopsida > Polypodiales > Pteridaceae > Adiantum > Adiantum capillus-veneris. The sequence continues at coordinate 58,637,262 of NC_140940.1, read as the reverse complement.
ATACATCATTATGGGGGTGGAGTACATGACCAGATGGGCAGAAGCTCGTCCCACAAAGCGCATCACAGCCAAGGACATGAGTGATTTCATTTTTGAATGCCTTTGTTGCCGTTTTGGCACACCTTTGGAGATTCTCTCGGATAGGGGACCGGGATTTCGAGCTGATTTAGTCGGGCAATTGATGAGCAAGTTAAAAATCAAGCGCAGGCACTCTACACCATACTACCCTCAGTGCAATGGTCTTGTGGAAAAGGTAAATGGTCTTATATGTAAAATCATCACTAAGCAAGTGCATTTACATCCTAAGGCATGGGACAAACACCTAGATGCAGCACTTTGGGCCTACATAACATCCTTTAAAACATCCTTGGGGTATACACCTTTTCACTTGGTTTACGGGCAAGAGGCACTATTGCCTATAGAAGTGGAGCTAGCGAGCCTCCGAGTTCTAAAAGCACATAAAGAGGATAGTCAAGTGAAGCAGGTGGAAGGAAGAATCATCGATTTGGAGAGGTTAGGGCTAGATCAAGAGTCAGCAGTGAAGTACTATGCAGCCCAGGCAGAGAAGAAACGAAAGAAGTTCAATCGCAACCTTGTCAAGAAAGGTATCAAGGAAGGTTCTTTAGTGCTCAGATACGACAATCGCTTTGATCGCAGGAAGGATGGTAAGTTCTTGCTTAAGTGGGAAGGACCCTTTGTAGTGATACAGAGGTTATCAAATGGTAGTTACCAACTAGGTGACCTAGATGGTAAGGTACATCAGACCCCGGTAAATGGTTGGCGATTGAAGGCCTACCAATGTCGTCTTTCACAGCCATATGCTGGTGAAATCAATGCTAAGGATGGTTCAGAGGAGAGCTCATCATATTCGAGCTCCAACTAAGGTAACAATCATGTACATAGTCGTTGCAAAAAAAAAAAGAGAGAGAAGACAAAAAAAAAGAAAAAAAAAGAAAAAAAAAGAAAAAAAAAGAAGAAAAAAAGAAAAAAAGAGAATGCTACCAGTGAAAGAGGATATTGACAATGGATGGGGTATGGCTTTCAAGGGTCTAGGAGACCAGTTGTTAGTCATGGATGGATACAATTATTCATCAAAAAGGACTAAACAGGGTGCATCAGCCAAGAAAGCAGTAACATGGCAAATTCAATTGGTACCAGGTGGGTAAGTATTCAAGAGAACCCTATTGTAGCACAACCTACAGCTAGAGGCATCAAATACCTCTAGCTTAAGGGGGAGGGCTATATGATGCATGGTTTTTAGGACCCCTTCTGAAGATGCAATAAAGGCACAGTCAGTTGTTGGGGAGATGAGGATACTCTAGTCCAAGGGATCTCGAAAGAGAAGAAAAATCTACTTCACAAGCACCAGAGAGTAAAAAGTGCCATGGACAGAAGATACGTGGGAACAAGCTCTTATGCATGCCTACAACCTATATCTTACAGAATAGCCCATTCTAGGTGTAAATTTCTAGTGAAATTTACACGATGATGTTCGTGTGGACTGACAGCACAGCATACTCCGTTTTCACTTTTTTATCGACAGTAAATATTTTTTACCTACAGTAAATATTTTTCACCTACATGGTAAATACAAATCACTTTTTACCTACAGTAACTTTTTTTACCCATGGTAAATATTTTTTACTACACCATAAGTATTTGGTAGGTAACAGTTCACTGTTACTAGAAGCAGTGATTGGGCATCAACAATGCAGTTATAGGAGGAGAAAAGGGAAAAATCTTATGGTAAAGGTGAGTCAACAGGGATAAAGACTTTTGAGTTGAAAAGAGACATGCTGATTTTTTCAAAGAACACATGTCAAAAGAAGCCATGGTTGAGGATTTTTTTAGAATTTGATATTCAGGAGGACCCAGCTGCCACCTCCCCCCTGCAGGTCCCCCCCTGACATGTGCAGAACCTCCAGTTTCAACAGCCACCTTACCTGCTCTTAAATGCTGGTCAAGGCCTTATCCCCATGTGTCACAATCAAAAAAATCAGCATTTACCCTCCCCTCTCACATCACTCTAGAGAATATCTTGATGGTGACATATCAGGTGACCTCAATCTGTTGACCACCCTAAGCAAAAAGTAACCCCAATCAGCGGATTTAAGCATGTTTATCCCTAATCCTAAACCCTCTCAGAAACCTATATAAGGAGGCCTTCTCTCACTCAAAACCAACACTTCACCCACTTCACCAAGCAACGAAGCTATGACGACATTGCTCACAACGAGGAGCTATGGATGGAGCTCTACTCTCTCTCCCTCTCTCTCTCCCCCTCTAGTATGCTACATTACTAGCCCTAAAACCTAAATAAGGAGTCTTCTCTCATGCTCCATGGCCACCATCCTCGCCATCATTCTCTAAGGTATTGATGTGTTGCTAGTAGGATCATACCTACTTGCTGGGTTGATTGTTTTTGACAAGGGATTATGCCATCCTTGGCTTGCTTCTCTATATCCTTGTTATGTATGATCAGATGCCGTTGTATTGTTAAGCTGATTTCTTGTGTATATATATGCTACATAAGGTCCCTAAGCTTCGTTTCTATGTGTTTTGCCATATGTTTTGATGCCATCATAATGCGAAAAGTCTCACTTGCTTATGTGCACTATGTGTGAGGTCCCTAAACCTCTTAATTTAGGGTGGTGCCCCCTTTGTTTTGTTCTTTGCTTGTTTGCATGAGGCGTGGTTTGTGGAGTGTGCACGAGTACAGAGGCCACCCGATTGCACTGCTCTTTTTCCCGCTATCAGCATGGATGGCACAGAGGTTAGAATCCTCGAATATGCCAGTTAAATATTGTTATGATGCCTCTTGGACTGCCTCTATGGCCACGGCGCCCATCCGAAATTGAGTGTTGTACAATTGCAAAACCTCCCTGCATAGCCTTGCAAAAGGGGCCCTCCGAATCAAGAGCTCGATGCTCTTTTGATAGTGTCGAATCTCCGCAAAAGCACGGCTACGCTTTTGTACCTTCTGAGGTCGACGTGGAGATGCATTTTTGGCACGAGTCGGGGCAGCTTGCTTCCTCTTCTTGTAGACAATGCTCTTTCTCTTTTTTTTCTGCACAGGCACTTCCAACACCACATAATCTGATTCCACCCACTCTCCATCTGATTCTTGCTCTTCACTATTGACTGGATGTGATGGTGTAGGTCCACTCCCTTTAGGAAGTGTCTTACCCCCAATAGACATGTGAGCCTGATAAGTTTGTATTTGGACGCCAACCCATGGGGCATCTTCATCCGTTTGCGTCTCTTAAGAGCCTTCTGATGGTTGCTTTTGGCTATTTGTTTCTTTTCCTTGGTTGCTCTCATCCTCCCGATTGCCATCAAAATCGTTGGAGTCCGATGAATAGACAACAAGGCAATGCTTCCATCTCTCTTTTGCTGCTGTAGAGGACTGGCCATGCTGATTTGAAGCTCCAGCTTCTTCTATGTGGACTTCACCTTGAGCTTGTGAAGTTCCAGCTTCTGTTGCTGTACCTTTGAGTCGTTGGCCATCCGGCCCCTCTGGATATGCAATCCTAGCCGTTTGTTTTGTTCTTGCCATGGTAGCACCTAGTAGGGAAAATGACAAAATGAGCCCCTTCAACCTTTAAATAGGTTTTTTTGAGATTTGGGCCCTTTCGCACTATGCGGCCAATTGAGTGAAACTCAAATAAAGCAATTGAATTTAACAACTAAACCTGGATCATGGGCTGACGCGACGCCCAAACGCTGCCTTTTCGATATTTAGTTGCACGCCAAGCTTCATGGCCCGGGGACGCTCGCGAGCGTTTCCACTTCTCGGATGCTGCAGTACGGGAAGCGTTGCGTAACTGCTTTGCTAACATCGATTCTCTTGCTTTCTCAATAGTACGAGTTCTCCCAAAGGTGTGCCTAAAAAACTAGTTAAACATCTCTTGGAGGTAGTTGGAGTGTGAACTACCACCACCATGCCGAGTATTCTTGAAGTAGACTCCTTTTTCTCGATAGTGGGACTTCTCCATGCCTTGTGTACTCCATATATCAAGCGAACCATAGCGGTCCATGAAGTATGCACCATGCGCATAGAGAATGTGCTAAAACAACCAAAAAGGAGATAAGCGAATAGAAAAGTTGCATTTTCAAACATTGCATATGTATTAAGTCCATTAAAACAAACCATGTAGTGTGTAATCTTGCTTTCAGACCATCCATCCTTAGCGGCCTTTGTGAATTCATAAAGCACCTTCTTGAACTCCTCTCACTGCTCAACGGTGGTGCTTGAAAGATTCATCAATTGCACAACCTTTTGAAAGGATGACCATACTAGCTTGCGTTGGTTAGCAACCTCCACATTGGGATCTTTGTCTTTTGTGCATGAACACAAATCTTTCCACAACTCCCACCGCTTCTCACTTGCTAGATCGACACTTGCCTTGGATACCTGCATTGGAGACTTTGACATCTTCTTGAAAAATCGATGTGCCTTGGACGAAGTTCCTATTGCCCAAAACAACAATGATGAGCCGTATTAGACTTAAACAACATGAGGGACAGAACATGTTACCTCATAGCTGTCACCCTTCGTTTTCTTGCACCTCCACGTGGTGCAAGAGTCTGAATTTCAGACAACTTTCGTTTCCTCACCCTACCTCCCATGGCAGTACTCTTCATGTGTGAAAGAGTATCCTCAAGCTTTTTAATTACATTTTCCTTGGTTGTGATGGTGCTCTTTGCCTCCTCAAGCGCACTAGTAGCTATTTGCATCTGATCTTGAAGATTGTGGAAACTCCCATTGAGCAACTGCCAATGACGCAAGTAGATCTCGGACCGCGCAATCTCGTGTTTGTTGAGTCTCTTGCAGTAGCCCAACAAACCTTGCTCTCCATTTCCAACGTATTGCAACAGTGATGGAATGTTTGTAAAAGACGGATGAACATTGAGAGAAGGATCCTTTGGATACAAGCATCCGTCTGTCCAGAGATCCACATTCTTCTCCCCTTGAGCGCGGCGTTCGTTGGCTGAAGGTAATGTACCCAAGCATGATTTCTTTGTCGGAACATACTCTTGAGGTAGGCGTAGGAAAAGCCCTGGAGACCTACCGCGTAAAGAGCTTGCTGGGACATTGGTCACGTCGTCAAGAGGCATTGTAGGATGGAGAGATGGAGCTTGAAGGATGGAGAGATGGGTGTGTAGGTGCAGCAGCAGGTGCAGGTGCAAGGGGGATGGGTATAGGAGAGAAGCTTAGATTACGAGGGAAAGTTTTCAATTTTGGGGGGAATTTCCTAAAAGTTTGGAGGGAGTCAAAAAACGTTGAATTTTGAGTAATTTAACTTAAAAATATTTTTTTTATTATGTGTATATGTTGGGGGTACTTTTTAGAGGGGAATAGAGTTGTAAGGATTTTGTCAGCGACTATATGTAACGAGTTTGATCTGCATAAACATATTGTACAAAGCTAGTACTTGGTGGATGATCAAGGTAACATCATAGTGAAAGACGCGACTTTTTAGTATATGTATACAAATTGATGCATAATCTAGACCAATGTATGATAGGATGACACATCAGAATTCTTACTTGATTAATTTTAAAAGAGAACATTGTTCAATAGAAAGGCAGACAATGCTGAACATCCTATCATGAAATGGCATCTTTTATGTTTTTTGGCAGCCATACATTCGTTAATAGACAAGGAGCAGTTTTAACATAAAACGTACAAATGACAAACTCGGGCTTTCAGATAGACTTCTTGTCTACTGAGAGAATGTCCAGCCAATGTTTAGAATAGTTTCTTATTGGTTTTTATACACTAAGTTTGTAAAACAAACTACTAAGTAAAATTGGTCTTTAAAATGGGAAAAGGGATTGTTGTAACTTCAATGATTGATCTAATTGCTTGGAAATGAAGTTGCCTTTATCCTTATTGATATACTTTTTTGAGGAAAGTTTTCCAAAATGGATTTTTGAAAAGAAAATCCTCATGTGAGGCTCCTCAAAGAGGAGGGAAAGTTTATTTTGAAAAACATCTCTAATTACAAACAAAACTTTGGCAAAAACTTGCCAAAATAAAAAGACTTTCTAAATTTTAAAAGTCTTGAAACTGTGTACATACTTGGTTGGGTAGTTCTAGACTTATCATTTAAAACAAAATCCTCATGTGAGGCTCCTACAAAAGGAGGGCCAGTCTACTTTTTGAAAAATGGGTCTACTTACAAACGAAACTCTGCCAAAATTTTGGCAAAATACAAGTAATATATATCTTATCCATACATAACCTCAAAATGAATCTCCGTTTCTAACATCCAAGAAGGCAGAACTTCAATAGAGAAGGAAGATAGAATCAAATCTCTCCACCAAGGGCAAGACCACCACCACCCAGGCAACCAGGGCTGATTCCACCGGTCCAAATCCTTCGACCACTTGTAAAACAACCACCACCACCACAACCTCTAATTCCACCGCTACCTCCACCACCTGCTGTAAACCAAGCAATGAGTGTTATTAGCCTAGAAGCTAAAGGGAAGGTAAAGGTAGAAGAACCGGTCCAAGAGAAGAACAAAGGAAAAGGAAAGGTGGAAGACGTGGATGCCATGGGAGTGAAGCATGCCAGGCATGAAGAAGCCTCTCAAAGGGAGGGGAATATGGAAGGAAAAGGCGAATCTAGCAAACAAGAATCTAAGCCTCAACGGAAGATCAACATTGTGGATTTTTTACTGGGTGAGTATACTAAACCATTGACCTAATTCACGATGTGTTGATGCAGGGTCCAAAGATAACTTGGCCCCAATTACTTTATCTTGCACCACGGATGAGGAGACAATGGATGAAGATGGTAAGTACAAGAAGATCAAGACCAAGGATAGCTAGGGCTAGTTTTGGGAGGGACCTTGATGACATCCTACCGACCATGGATGCCCACATCAAAGGGCAACGTATCTCAAATGTCTACATAGATGGTGGCGCTCAGATATGCGTCATGAGTGAGAAAATGATGCACCATCTAGGCCTAGAGGTAAGTAGGCCGGCACCCTCCCGAGCCAAAATGGCAAATAACATAAGAATTAAATGCATAGGCACTGTGAATGTAGTCAAAGTGAAGGCATTCACTTTGCATAGGCATTGTGAATGTATTCAAAGTGAAGGCATTCACCATAGAAGTGGAGGTAAACATTTTTGTCATGCCACACAAAGGGGAGGGCTACCCTATCATTCTTGGAAGACCCTAGCTCATGACTATGGAAGCTAAGCAAGAATGGAGTACCGGAATTATTCAAATGAAGGATTCCAAAGGGAAGTCTGTATTCTATGACATGAGGACTAGGAAGCAACACAACATGATCTTGGAGGTATCGAAATATGAGTCCACCAGTGACTATTCGTCCACCTCAGGAGAAGAGACAACAACAACTGAAGAAAGTGACAGTAGCATCAAAGTAATGGGGGTCATCCTCAAAGACTCAAAAATATTGACATAATTTGAAGCACCATCGATAAATCAAGATGGACCATCATGTACTCAACCCTTGGTGGATACAAGTAAGTTACATCAGATGCTCTCCAGCGAGTTAATTGGTGAAGAGAGGAGAGAATATGTCTCTATGCTAGGTAACTTCACCACATTGTTCATTGATGGTTATGATAAGATCACAGGAATCACAGTGGTACAACACCGCATAAAACTTAAGGAAGGGAGTAAGTCCATAGTGAAAAAGCTCAGAAGGCTTGGGTAATTCAGCAAGAAGCATTTCTCAAAGAGGTAAGGAATTTGCTACAAGTAGGTTTCATTTACCCTGTCAAAGACTCAGAGTGGATCTCTCCAGTGTTACTCACATTAAGGAAGAATGGTAAGTGGAGAGTCTGTGTAGACTACAAACCTCTCAATGAAACAACAAAGAGGGATCATTTTCCCCTCGCATTTCAAGATGAAGTTCTCAATGAGGTAGCAGGTCATGAGTGCTACACAATATGTGATGGCTACAAAGGCTACTTTTAGATTAGTCTTGTAGAAGAAGACCAAAAAAAGACAACTTTCATAACACCATGGGGATGTTTTGCTTATAGAGCGATGCCTGTTGGCCTCACCAATGCTCTGGCCACATTCCAATGCTATGTGACTTTTGTCTTCCAACCATACTTTGGAACGTCAATATGAGTCTTCATAGATGATTTTTACATCTACAGTTCACGCTCCCTCCATTTGAGGAAGTAAACCTTGTGTGGCCAGCTCAACGTGCCACATTGGTGAAAGCAAGGTCATTCTTCTTGGCCATGTAATTTCGTCAAAAGATATTGAGGCTGATGCTAGCAAGGTTCAAGCTTTGGTATCTTTGTCATCACCCACCATAGCTAAGCAGTTGGTCTCTTTCCTTCAGAAGGTAAGGTATTTAAGCAGGTTCATTCACTTGCTCTCTCAGGTGGTTCTCCCTCTACAACAAGTCACCCATAGAGATGTATTCTTATGGAGTGAAGAAAATGAGCGACAGTTTACCAAAGTGAAACAAATCATGGCCACACTTCCCACCATTGCACCCCTAGATAGGACGAGCCATTTTATGTCAACCCTAGTGTAGGAAGTGATACACTTGGAGCCGTACTAATGCAAAAGGATCCCCAAACCTCTTTCATGCGTCCTATCTACTTCTCTAGTTGTGTCAAGACCCCATCAGAGAAAGGATTCACCGCCGCAGTAGAGCACATGGTGCTTGCATTAATGTTTGCCACTACAAAGTTCCACTCTTATCTATTGCCTAGACCCTTTGTAATTCTGACAATGGAAGAGGTCTTCTATATGTAATGCAACACATGGATGTCTCATCTAGGATCTCTAAGTGGCTGGTTAGATTACAAGATTTTGGCTACACCATGCAGGTAGAAAACTCCACCAGGGCTAGTATAGCAGGTATTCTTAGTCATTGTCACTATGAGAAGAAGCTAAAGGTCAACACATAAGGTAAGGAAGTGACACCAATGGTAGAAATTCCTAAGCTAGAAAGAGCTCATCCTCTTTTCTTTGATGGAGCATACAAAAGAACAGTGCATCAGTCTGCTGGCATCATCATTTTCAATGAGAAAAAGGAGAAGGTATTCTCTATTGGGCAGCTGTTACACTCCCACTCCAACAATGAAGCAGAGTACGCGGCTTTAATTCTTAGATTAGAACAATGTATTTTGCAAGGGATTCAATGCCTAAATGTGTTTGGCGATGCTATGCTTTTGATAAAGTAGATAAATGACACTTGGATTTGTAAAAATTAGGTTTTACTTGGCCAATTACACCAAGTTAAGGACCTTTTAAGAAAGTTTGAAGTAGTGTAGTTATTGCATGTCCCTAGGGCAGAAAACCAAGAGGCAGATGCTCTAGCTAAGGAAAGAATACAAGATGTTCCCATAGGAGCAATCAAATTGAAACTACCCCTCTTTCAAGGTGGCGATCCTATGCCTGATATCCTCAACTTCAAAGATACAGGAGAATGTCTTGAAGGGTACACTAAGGGCCAGAAACAATGGCTGGTCAGGAAGGCTACAAGATACCGCCTTGTAAACAACAACTTATATTGTAAAGACAAAGACCAGATTCTCAGGCGAGTGCCAACCTCCAGTGAGATTCACGAAGGTAATCTTAAGTTTCCATGATGGTGTCTGCGGTAGCCATTTTGCTTTAGATATCCCCAGTAGAAAGATTCTACATGCAGGATTCTATTGGCCTAGTCTGAACATGGATGTGCATCATTGGTGTAAAACATGCAAGGCGTGTCAAGTGTCCAGTTATCGTACACTAAGCTATGAGCCATAGACTTCTATCATCTCATATGGTCCGTTTGAAAAGAGGTAAATAGATGAAATTGGTCCTCTACCAAGGGCCCAATCAGGTAAACTATACATTCTAGTTGGTGTAGACTACATGACCTGATGGGTGGAAGCAGCAACCACAACATGAATGACAGCCCAAGAGGTGGCAAAGTTCATATTTGAACACATTTGTTTCCGTTTTGGCACTCCTCTAGAGATAATATCTGATAGGGGACCAGGTTTCAGAGGTCACCTGATGGTGGGAGAGCTGATGAAAAAGTTAGGCATTACACGTCAACATTCCACCCCATACTATCCATAGTGCAATGGCCTAGTGGAAAAGGTAAATGGAATGATCTGTAAAATCATCACAAAGCAGGTGAATAACCACATAGGAGACTGGGATAAACATCTCATGGCCGCTCTTTGGGCGTACCACACAACATTTCGAACATCACTAGGTTTCACCCCTTTCCATCTAGTATATGGAAAGGAGGACATTCTACCCATCGAGGTACAGATAGCCAGCTTGTGAATCATGGCTAGTCAATCACAACGCCCAATTGTCAATCTCCAAAACCATATCCTGGATCTAGAAAGGCTCCAACTAGATAGGGAAGATGCAATCAATCACTATGCAACACAAGCGGAGCGATGCCAACTCACCTTCAATCAAGGGATTAAGGAAAAGGTCCTGGAAAAAGGCATGTTAGTATTGAGATTGAGATACAACAACAGATTTTGACACTAGAAAAGACAAGAAATTTCAACCCAGACGAGAAGGGCCATTCGTTGTCAAAAGGCACTACGCCAACGGCAGCTACAAGTTGATGGAATCAGATGGGAGAATTCACAAGACCAGAGTCAAGGGATGGAGTCTCAAGAGGTACTTTTCAAGAATTGACCTAGAGTTCATGCTAGATATTCCAGAGGAGGAACAACCCTCCAACTCCACTACTAAAGAATCAGAGGTAGGGCTAGAAGCATGAATGCCTCTAGCTAGATATTCCAGAGGAGGAACAACCCTCCAACTCCGCTACTAAAGAATCAGAGGTAGGGCTAGAAGCATGAATGCCTCTAGCTAGAAGGGAGGGCTAATGACGGCTGGTTTTCAAAACCGCGGCCACAAGAACCAACCCCAATTGGGGAGGAGCACGATACTAAAAATAACGATAAAAAATATTGTATTGAACATTCACCACCCCCCTTCTATGCTTGGCCAAAGCAGGCCGCCACCAGTTTGGCCACACCCCCTCCATTATCATGAGAGGATAGCCTCTCTCTCTTTTCTCTCTCTTGCTCGGCTCTGCCAACCCACCATCTATCTCTCTTACCTTGTTTCTGTGTTACCCAGCCCCGTGGGTGGATAAAACAAGCCACCACCCTCTATCTTCCACCGACGGGCCACCATGCTTTACAAAAGTCTCCCTCTCTCCCTTCCATTATTCATATTAGCTCAATCTTCTTTCTCTCTCTCTCTCTCTCTCTCACCCATCCTCGCTCATCCATACTTCCCCCGATGGGCCGCCATATCACCCTCTCCCTCTCCCTCTCCCCTCTCGTCCACACTCCCTCGAGCTCACTCTCCCCTTCCTTTATCTCCCTTATATTTCTCCTACTGGCGGGCCACTATCTCTCTCTATCTCTCCCTCCCTAGTCTCCCTCTATCTATCTCTCTCCCTAGTCTCCCTCTCTATCTCTTTCCCACTAGTCTCTCTCTATCTCTCTCTCCCTCGTTTTAACACTCTCTCGCTCTCTCTGTGAGTAGCCCACAAGGCTGCAATACAATAAATTCTCTCTCTCTCTCTCTCTCTCTCTCTCTCTCTCTCTCTCTCTCTCTCTCTCTCTCTCTCTCTCTCTCTCTCTCTCTCATGATACACACACACTGTTAACCCTCACGTCTCACGGACACCCTATCACCTACGGCGGACGTTGTATTATTTACTTGTAGATTCAGGTACCGGGCTTGTCGGTCCAATAGGAAAAGGGTAAGAGTGATCGCCGATGAGAGGCGCACTCTAAATGGAACATTCAAGGTATTAGTTGGCTAAGCATGGGCGTCCAAGTGTGAATGGGGTGAGCTCATATAAAAGTCAACTAAACCTAAAATTCACTCATTCTCTCATTTGTGCAATAGAAGAGTGCTCTTGCTCCATCTTCTTCTTCTTCTTCTTCATCTCTTTGTGTGTGTGTGAGAGAGAGAGAGAGAGAGAGTGAGAGAGGGAGAGAGAGGGAGTGTGTGGGAGATTGAGCATGACGAAGGCACGACGGTGGTGAAGCGGTTGAGCGCGGTGTAGCGGCGTCTCCTTCTTCTTCGCGGCGAGGAATCCTCCACGAAGCAAGCGTAGAGCGGTGAGTGACACACTATCGCCTTCTTTGAGCTTATTAGTTTAGGATTGTTGTATGCTTGGAGCCATTTGTGGCTCGCACACGGTGTATCAGCAAGTTCCTTGCATTGACACGTGCGACATACATGCACATTTTTGGCGCCGCTACCAAGGAATGCCGTGCATTAAGCTCGAGTAGCACTCTGTGCTTGTCCGTGGTGCAATTTCAATTATAGGAAAGGTAGGGAAGGAGTGTGTGTGTGTTGAGAAGAGGGATTTGGTGTTATACTGTGTGTTTTTCTTGTTAATGGACTTTTCAAAGGTACTGTGTTTATTCTCTGTGTATTAAGGTAGTTACTTTTCTTTGTTAATGGAGATTTCAAAGGTTCTGTGTTTATTCTCTGTGTATTAAGGTAGTTAGTTTTCTGTGTACAGTAAGTAGGAAGTAGATTAGTGAGAGTTAATAGAGTGTGTTAGTGTATAAGAGTAGGTGTATTAGTTAGAAGTAGGTAGATAGAGAGTGTGTGTGCTCTCGCGCAGGCCGCGGCGACCTTATCCTTTAAAAAAAATAAAAAATTTAAAAAAAAATAAAAAATAAAAAATTTAAAGGTAGGACCGGGATCGGGAATATCTCCTAGACCCAAGCCCAAGCTCACGCTCAGGCATAGGCCTCAGTCGCCTTTTAAAAAAACAAATTTTTAGCTTCACATGTAGCTAAAAATCGATTTTTTGAGGACCAACGGAACGTCAGATGCTCGAAAATTGTGTTGTAAAGCACACAACGACCCTCTAAGTGATACACTCATTTCGAGCTATCACACACTTTAATAAAAAAAATCAAACATTAAAAAACATTAAGAAAACACCAAAAACAAGAAAAAATCAAGTAGTTAACGGGGTGCAAAACACCCACAAAACAAAGCAAGTAACCTTTGAGGGTACTTGCCGACACTTGTAGGGAACCCAAAGCACATTTATCTACGCTCTGGTCGTGTGCTAGAGTCCAAACAACTAGCTAGTGCTTCAATTTACGGGGGTACTCACTATCCTTCCACGCTAGGGTCTACGCCCTCGGCGGGGACCCAAGGTAGTGCAACCCAAGACCCAAATATAGCGGCTAGCGACTCTTCCTCTAACTACAATATTATGGAAGAGCATCTTACACAATGCCCCGGGGGAACAAATGAAACCTAGCTGGGCCCAACAACCTGGAACTAGTGTTTTTAGCCGTTTGATGGAAACTTTTAGTAGAGCTATGCCCTCTGAACCTACGGCTAGTGAAGTAAACGAAGGGGGTGGGGAAGTAGAATTACCATTCACATCTCCTGTAGACCCCACACTCCCTCAGAGTGTCCATGTGGACACTCTACCTACCTCATTTAATGAGGGCCCCACCGAGCTACCACCTTCCAAAGTCGCCTCTAAGGTAGCGATGACTAAAAGTCAAAACACGGGAAGCAACATTGCATCCACCTCATGAAAACCCTCTAGTACACCAAGTTTGGACGGGGTATTTCTCAATGAAAATTGGGAATATGACCTACATATAGAGACATTGACCAACCTATACATCAGATACACATACCATGTGGGTTGGTTAGAAGTTGTACAATCCACATCTAGTGCCACTAGTCTAGAGGAACACCAACACATGATCCGTAATGTCATCCATAGGATTATCCAGTCCGAGAGGCAAAATCGAGGAATAAACATACCTTCGACGGGTCCTATGCGATTTTTAGACACGAGCAAAGGGAAACAACCCACTCTATCACAAATGGAGACTCCCCCAGTGAGTCCCATCGATTCCCCATATGTTGTTTTGCCAGGGTTCTCAATGCAATCTGAGACCACAAGTGATAGCTTTATTTTTTCAAGTCTAGCTCATCTTTCCCTTGATGACACCATGGCTACCATGCCTACCCCAATGATGGGCATGCCAAGAAACACGCCAGGACCTTGTTTGTTAGTAAAGCACCACTACATGGTAGCTCAATGCCTGCAATAGTACCTACAAGTGCGTACCAATCGTATGCACCTATGGGTCCACATACTCATGTAGTCCCTACCCCTCCCATTGTTTCAACTACCTATGCTCCACAACCACAATACACAAGTTTTTATTCCCATGGGACTATACCGGCTATGTCACATCCGACGTCTACTATGCCTAGGGGCCACCCATATGAACTATGGATCAGCACATGGCACAACCTGGAACCCAAGGTCTTCCTATGCGCCAAGACCAATGCCAATACCTACTCCACATGTAGTCTCTAGAGCGCCTTCACCCACGGTGCCTGCTCACTTAGGTGACTTGGCAACATTTGCTGAAGCTATTGGTCGATCTATTGCTGAGAATATGCGTAACACGCCTGATAGAGAGCCTAGAAGTAAGGCAATACAAATAGCCAAGCTCACACAAAAATTTAGTGGAGACGGGGATGTGAGGAAGCATATTGAAGTGTTTGAACAAATATGCGATTCTCTAGGAGAACACAATAATCTACATAAGAGCAATGCTTTAAGCCTAACCTTAAGTGTAAAGGCTGGGGATTGGTATAGAACCCTAAGGGTGGAAGAAAAAATGATTTACCCTACTCTTAGGAGACTGTTCTTAAAAGAATACATATGAGAGGGAGTGCTTTGGGGTGTAGCCTCTCAGCTCCAAAAAGCCCAACGAGAGGAAGGAGAGTCAGTGAGAGACTTTATAAGTCGCTTGAAGCATTTGAATTCTTGTTGTAATCTAAATGAGCGCTTCAACAATAACCAATTGCTTGATAGATTCATTAGGGGATTACGACATGAGGATATCTACAATGGCTTAGTCATTAGAGGTATCACCACTTGGGAAGCAGTCACAACCAATGCGATCCAATTGGAGGATAATTTAATGATTCAAGGAGAAAGAGTGTCTACTGAGCCTAAATCTATTAACTTGCAAGCATCAGGGCATCAACCAATGAACCTAAAGCCTATTGCTAAGGAGCCAAAGATATCTGCGATGACTTTAGCAGATCTCACCAAGGCTATTCAAGAGAGTCTTAGAGACAATCGTGCTCCGCAAAACAATCATATGTATCCAAGAAGGGAGCGACAATGGTGCTCAGTATGCTATGGACCGCATAATACCAGTGAATGCCCTACTTTTAGAGTACAATTCAATGGGAACTACAATGCATGTGGAAGGTATGGTCATCAAGCTAAGGATTGCATAGTATTTAAGCGCGTGATGGCCAATAGACCAACCTTAGCATGGACAGACACACCTCGAGTGCTTGCATTGATGCCGGCCCCACCTCTTGAACAAACAACACAACACATGGTCCTTAGGGCCCAAAATGTTGTTCAAACAACACCCTTACCACCTCTAGTGCTAGGACCGCAACCACCACATCCAAGAATCACTTCTGTGAATCAAGTGGGTTGTGAGTCATCTATTTCTTGTTTGGAAGGCTATGAGGAAGATATAGATCCTAATATCGCCTATGGGATGGATGTGCTTGAAGAAAGTCCACAATACTACATGGAGGACTATTGGGGACAAGTCAAACCTGTATATCAAGTAGCTGCTCTTGCGACAAGAGGCCAAAATATCAATTACACTGCTAAGAGACCACCTCTTCAATGCTATGAGTGTGGAGGTCCACATCGTGTAGCCGAGTGTCCTATTAGGCTACAAAAGAACGCCACACTAATGCAAACCAATCAAGCAAGCACGTCTACAATGCCGATACTCATGTGTAATCGATGTGGCATAGATCATTTGATTGCCCAATGTCCAAATAATACAAATGCACTGAAGATCACGCCATTAAACTTGATTAAAGTTACCGAGGATCCATCACCAAGTACACCCGTGGTACCAGTAAACGTACTCACACGATCGATGCTCCAAAAACAAAATTATATTCTTGAGGAAAGAGACACGGCATCAATTGCCCAATCTCAGAAAAAGAAGAAAACACGAAGAAAGAGATTGCACAAAGCAGCGAAGTCAGACCCCAGTTCAAAGACCAACATAGGGACTAGTGATGACCCCGTATATATGAACGATGCTGAAGAAGATTCTGATTCAGGTGAAACCATGGAGACCAAAACGACCACTAACATAGAAAACAACAAGGAAGATCTTCATGAGCCACAATGGCCAGGATCCAAAAAGAAGATAGGAGCTTACCCAAACCCTACAGAGGAGATTGAGCGAGTCAAGCAATTAAGGAGTTTGGTAGAAGATACCCAAAGGGATCTAGAACCAGCACCTAGACAGATCCAAATTACAGACATCGTGTTCCCTACGCAACAACAACCTCACCAAGTCGATAGACCCTTGGACATACCTAGTGTCATCCAAGAAGAAAGTGACTTAAAGTCATGGGAAAGTGGACATACTCACTTCTTGATCGAAAGAATGTTTACAGAGGGACTACCTGATCCTATCGAAGAAATGGATATCCCATCTTCCCCACTTCAAGGGACTGAAGCCCAAAAGGTGTCGTTAAACATTTCCAAATTGATGGATTTCTTGTCTTTAGAAGTTAGAACCACCATCATGTCCAAACTATATAAAGACCTCGAGCTAGTCTCAGCTCTTCGAGCCTTCCTCAATGGAGAACTGAAGTTTGGGCTACCAAAATTTGCACAGATGGATGGAGCTAGGGAGATGCCAACAGAGGAAGAACACTTAGATCCACAACCCAACCTAGATGAGAAACGTGTTATAGAAATACCTGTTAACAAGTTGGTACAATACTTTGAGGGTGATGAATCCAATGCGACTATACCAATCACTACTAAGGGATTAACTGTGAAGGGAATCCTTGATGGTGGCGCTGGGGTTAGCATTGTGACTAAAAATTAATGGGAAACTATGGGAAGACCTCACATTGTGACCACAACCATAGTAGTGAAGATGGCCAATGGGTCTATTGTTAAACCTATTGGGATACTAGAAGATCTCAAGATCAAGGTCTTTGGACATAAAATAAGGATTACCTTTATTGTTATGGATTTCTCCAAACACACTATGGCATCGGAGATGATCTTAGGACGTCCTTTCATGAGGGAAGCAAAGATGGTGCATGACTGGTCTAAAAACCATGTCTACTTGCAGTTCCAAGATTCTGTCATTCGAGTGGATCTTGTTACTGATCGAGCACATCCTCTAGGAAATGAGTTTATAATTGATCATAGATCTGACACCACATTTCACTCGGCCCCATTGCAGTATTGTTACACGTGTGAAGTGGACACTGATGTTGGGGAAGATTCTCCTTATATGGATGTACTACCTGGGATGACTGAGTCAGACAATGTGGATTGGGTCCACCTAGCAGCAACCATAGAAACTTGGGGAAACAAGGGGACAACCTGGGTAACACCTGAGGGGGATGAAATGCCACCACTCGTACCCTTAAATATGCTAGAAGCAATGCATATAGCTTCTGACAAGATTCATCCTTATATAACAAAGAGAACATACAAGTGGGTCCCTAAAGCTTCTTTAGCGACCAAAGCTAGTGCTAAAAAACAAAATCCTTGTAGGAAACGTACCACTCGCTCCAAGAAAAGTAAGAAAACATGGCGGTGGATCCCTAAACGATTATTGGAAGCCCAAGGCTACTATAAAGGAAATGATCAAATCTGGGTGCCAAAACGTAGATTGTGTTCTTACCTATCACCTGACCCATGTGAGCTCAATCCTGTAGCTCCAAAATGAATCGAAAATCGCGGAAAGGAAAAAATCATGGAATGCTACACACCCGCTCCAGAGCTATTTTGGGTACCGAAGAAAGAACAATTTATTTCACCTAGCTCAGGAAGGGGGGAGTCCCATGAAGCTTCTAGCTCCTCATGTAATGCATCCATAGAGGTAAAAGCTTCTCCACAGTCTCCACCTACAATAGAGGACCTCCATAAAGCTATAAAGAAATCCACACCTCCCAGTGTTCAAGAATCACCTAATGAACCACTTCAAGTTCGATCCTGGGAGAGTACCTTACCACCCTTGCAACTAGATGAAACGCATAGAGCGGTAGAAAAATAATGGCAAAAATACTCACCTATTATCGACTGGAACAATTGGTTTCAAAGGGTGACGAGCACATTTCAAACGATATGATCTACCCAAGGAAGGGGGCAATGTTTGCTGACAGTCATCATTCACTCACTCCCCTCTCAACCTTCCTCCCTAACCTCTCAATCTGCCAATCTTAGGGAATGTACATATAAAGCCTTATACTCACAAAAATAATAAAAAATAAATAAAGAGCAAGAGCAATTAGCACACGAGTATGCACAATAAAAGTCAAAACATTGACCTAGACCTACACATTCACATCCGGTACACTGAAACAGAAACCTCTGTCATCAAACACCTTTGATCCTCATCACTCAAGTGATGGAGGGTAGGTAAGATTAGTACGATAGGAGTGTTTCTATTTTAGAGTTGAGTAATTAACAAAGTTCCTTTTTCCCACTGATGTGCCTCCTAGAGGTATTCTTTGTTTTCCTCATGTGTATAGGAACGTGTTGTTGTGGTTAGGATTTAGACCTTCATGGAATCTTTCTCTCACTCACTCTTCAAATCAAGCGCGACCATCAACACAAACAGGTGTTTCTTGTCCATTAGCATTTCCCCTTATCTTTTTGTATCCATGTTTTTCTGCTTTGATTGTGATTGGTAGCATAATATTCAACGCATTTTCTTAGTACCAAACATTAAATTCAATGAATTTTTTGTCATAATCACTTGTCTAGATTTAAAAATCAAGCAGTCCGACTAAGCTAGTTTGACCAAGTTAGGTGTTAGAGATCTTCTCTTAATACCATGAGGAATGCCTTCCTAATAATCAATGGTTACTTAGGTTCTTACTCCGATTTAGGCAGCATTGTGTGAAATGTACTAGGGCTTTCTAGTGGGCTTGACCCTATTGACCTTTCTCTTAAGTATTATAAAGGGAGTTTACTTGTGTGATGAGCCTGGGGAGGTGTATCAGTGTTATATGACTCCCCAAAGTTACAAAATTAAAATGCTGAAAATGAACAAACAAAAAATCAAAGTGCCACATTGTAAAATCTTAAGCTGGAAGAAAAATCTCAGCTTGATTGGGTACTTCACTCACATGTATCGCCTATGGTACTAGAGCCCTAGAGGTTCCCAGTGTGGGCGCTTTTCCTTGAAAAGCAAAAAACCCAAGGCATACAAAATAAGCACACACATCAACATTGAATCACTGTGAAAAGACTTTGGGGGGTCAATGAAAAAGTAATCAGTCAGTCGATGATTTCATGAGAAATTCCTTTTATCGTAGCTTAACTACAAGGTCTTATAAGTATAGCCTCTAGTCAGCCCTCGAATATGAAATACTTGGCTCTCGTGATTAAACAACTTAATTGACCAGAGAAAATTAATAAGCTTACCCATGGTATTAATAGCCGATCTCTAGTGCCTTTCGATCGTTAAATTAGCGACCCCAGACTTGTTTAATTTTTTACCTTTACATCTGTTTATGCATTTGATTATATTGCAATTTAATGTTTATTGTTGACAAATTGTTTAAAATTCTGTTACCAATCAATTTGTCTGCCTAAAACTGCATATGATTTTTAATCGCTTATGAGAATGCAATTAATGTGCCAATGTTGTTTGATTTTGCAGTGACTGAAGAAGGCTAAGGACATTCATCTCAAATGCTCTTCCATCTCAATGAACGAGCTTCAACTCAATAGCTTCCGAGGATGGAATCTACATCAGGAAGGGGGGCATGTTAACCCTCACGGCTCACGGACACCCTATCACCTACGACGGACGTTGTATTATTTACTTGTAGAATCAGGTATCGGGCTTGTCGGTCCAATAGGAAAAGGGTAAGAGCGATCGCCGATGAGAGGCGCACTCTAACTGGAACATTCAAGGGATTAGTTGGCTAAGCATGGGCGCCCAAGTGTGAATGGGGTGAGCTCATATAAAAGTCAACTAAACCTAAAATTCACTCATTCTCTCATTTGTGCAATAGAAGAGTGCTCTTGCTCCATCTTCTTCTTCTTCTTCTTCATCTCTTTGTGTGTGTGTGAGAGAGAGAGAGAGAGAGTGAGAGAGGGAGAGAGAGGGAGTGTGTGGGCGATCGAGCATTACGAAGGCACGACGGCGGTGAAGCGGTTGAGCACGGCGTAGCGGCATTTCCTTCTTCTTCGCGGCGAGGAATCCTCCACGAAGCAAGCGTAGAGCGGGGAGTAACACACCATCGCCTTCTTTGAGCTTACTAGTTTAGGCTTGTTGTGTGCTTGGAGCCATTTGTGGCTCGCACACGGTGTATCGGCAAGTTCCTTGCATTGACACGTGCATCATACGCGCACACACACACCTCCTCGTTCTCCTCCTTCTCTTACCCCTCACCCCCCCTATCCCACTATTCCCCTCCCATTGACTTCCCTCCTCTCCCCCTTCTCGTCCCTCACAAATATTCAAAAAAAGCACACACACGCTATACACACCCACCAAAAATAAAAAACAATGAAGTTCGACGCCATCGACAAAAGAAGATGGCCAAGTCACGCGATGCGGACATCGAAACAAGAGAAGATGCCGATGGCATGCCCCGACGGCCCCGAAATTGGCAAACGTGCTACACCGATGCACCAACGATGCTCGCCGTTCGTCGACATCTTGTCCACAATTCATTTTTGCAATAATATCCGTAGATTATCATTATTTTTCAGTTTCAAGCCAAATCTTGTTAAAAAAACCCCAATTGTAAATTGTCACCTCTCTCTAGGTGATGATCACAAAGGCCCACCTAGGAGTTTTCATTTTTTAATCCTCCTAAGACAAAGCAAGGGTCAACCATCTGGGACCCATCACCTTGCTTTGTCTCCCCTGATTAGGGTCCTAAACCTAATCAGACTGCCCTAAGCCTAAAGCAGCCAACACCTATAAAAAGGCACTGAGAGGTCACTATCGAGGGGGGAAGAGGGGGGTAGCACTTGGTAGCATTTTGGTGGAGGGATTGGCAACACTTACATCAAGAGAGAGGGGATTTAGTGTAGCATTTGGGAAATAGCACTATGTGAAGAAGCCATGTCTACACCTTGATTCCAATGGTCGCCACACACTCACGATAGTAGAAATCTCCGTGTTTGTGAGTCACCACTAGAGAACGCACTATTAGGCTCACTATCTCTCTCTATCTCTTTGTCACCATTGTTTCCAGCTCGCCAAAGATAAGGTTCTTGTAAATATTGCAATAAATCAATTTTCCCTCACACCCTAAGGGGTTTTCATCACCTGCGCATGTGTGTGTGTGTGTGTGTGTGTGTTTATCACCTGCACCTGTGTGTGTGTGTGTGTGTGTGTGTGTGTGTGTGTGTGTGTGTGTGTGTGTGTGCAGAGTTTGTGTTATTTCAAATCACTGTTGTCCGCATCCTAGCCACTCAAAGCTAGGTGGTGCCCCGCGTTTATTTCACCGTGTTTATTTCAAGGCCGTCAGGTCCATGTCGCACTTTGCACTCGTCAATAGCTTTGTGTTAGACAATTGCTTCTCACGTTGAGGACGGATATATTCCAACAAACTAAAGGAATCCCAATGGATACTCATGTTCTCCTTTATGGTGCAATCTATACCTTGTTTGGTTTGAGCTAGAATATGTTAGAAAATTATCTAGACTCAAAAAATCTGATATGCTTTTAGCTTTTATACATTTTAATTGATATATGTATGACCTTCTATTCATTAATAACACATATATTACGCAATGCATGAATCACAACAAACCTTTGTCCCCTGAGGACCCCTTTACAATATTTCTAAAAAGACCTTTCATCACCGAAACAGCATTAAAAAAAGACGCATTACTTGGACACCAAGTATCTTTCATACAAGCATCCAACAATTTCCATACACAATTAGCATACAAAGTCTAGGAAAAAAATGGACTCTCCATGGGCCTTGTAAGAATCCCTAATTTAAAGGAAGCTTGCCAAGATTAAGGGGGACAAAGGCTTTGAATGGGGCTATTTTGGTAGGGTCTCCTCCACCTTTGACCCCTAAAAAGGTAGGGGGAAGGGGGGGGGGGGGGGGTAACCATTTAAAAAGTAGGGAAGGGGGGGGTAAACCATTTGAAAAGTAGGGGGGTAGGGGGTCTTCTCTCTCTAACTTTTTGGCCAACTTGTAAGTGGCCTCTTAACTCAAGAAAAAATAATTGTTTTTTCTTCACTATGATGCTATTATGATCAGTCACCAATATACGACCTTTGTATCACATGTTTATGCACACCCAAGTTATTACATACAATCGATTACCAAGTTTTCAAATATATCTATCAGATAGCAATGAAAAAACGTAAAGGAGTCTTATTACCGTTTGCGCAGTGGTACCAATGTTGACGCAATCGGATGTTGTGGCTTGGCCCCTCCAATAAAGAATATGTGCAGCACTTCGCTTGCAATTTGCTGCAGAGCTTAGGTGGCCTTATATTGGGGATTTTACCCTATGCGTGTGAGAGAGAGAATGTGTGTGTGTATTTGTGTGTGTGTGTGTGTGTGTGTGTGTGTGTGTGTGTGTGAGAGAGAGAGAGAGAGAGAGAGAGAGAGAGAGAGTTTTTGTGTTAATGAGAGAGCGAGTTTGTGAGTGTGCTTGAGTGTGTGTGTGTGTGTGTGTGTGTGTGTGTGTGTGTGTATGTGAGTGAGTGTGTGTGTGTGTGTGTGAGAGAGAGAGAGAGAGAGAGAGAGAGAGAGAGAGAGGGGTGTGTGAGGGCAAGATGTGTATGTACATATGTGCAATCCCTTGCTCTACAAAACTCTTGACATAATTTGCCCATCCCCTAGCCTGCTAGATCATTCATGATCAGCAGCAGCAAAAAGAGATATGAGACTCGCCTCATCACAAGTCTCCTCATCCCTCACAGACATTACTTGCTCCACAAATAGTTCATCTTGCTCCACCATCATCAACCTGGCATGATATAATTTAAGACGCCATCCATTTACCCTTGACTTATGTAGAATCCCATCCAGGTTAGCCAACTGATAAGTACCATACGAAAAACACTCCACTACCTTGAAAGTGCCTTCCCACTTAATTTGAAACTTCTTTTGGAAGGTGCTGTCCAGCTTACTGTTGTAGCGCAAAACCAAGTCATGTTTCTTGATACCCTTACTTTTGACCTTTTCATTTATCTTTGCCAAAGCCCTATCTTGCATCTGCCCATAATGTTCCAATGCGCTCATCCTATCCAACTGAAACTCTTGTAACTCCAAGAGTCTATCTTTGAATGCATCACTAGGGGGCCCAAGAAACTTCTCTAGCATCTTGACCACAGGCAACTCTACTTCCACAGGCAATAGTGCTTCCTTTCCATATACCAAATGAAATGGAGTAAACCCTGTACCTGTCTTTACTGAAGTACGGTAAGCCCATAATGCACTAGGCAATTCCAAATCCCAATTCTTTCCTTGGTGCTCTGTCACTTTTGAAAGAATTTGTACCAACTCACCATTGAATCTTTCATTTAAACCATTACATTGGGGATAATAAGGAGTGGTATGCTGGTGCCTAATCTTCATCTTTGCGCATAAAAAGTCTAGCAGTTTAACTCTAAATCCTGGCCGCTTATCTGAAAGTATCTCCAATGGCACCCCAAACTTGCAACATATTTCATCATACACAAATTTTGCCACATCCTTTGCAGTGATTTGTTTTATTTCTATAGCCTCTGCCCATCTAGAGAGATAGTCAACTACAGTCAAAATATAGCTTTTGCCCCTACTTGTGATAGGTAACGAGCCTATTGCATCAACCCCCCACTTTTCAAACACATCAAATGCCATAATGGTTTTTCGTAACTCGGGCTTCAACACTCTCTTCCCAAATGCTTGACAGCTATTGCAAGACCTACACCAATGGTGAACATCCTTGTGCAAACTAGGCCATACATATCCCTCTTGCAAGATCTTATGCAAGGTGATATTTAGAGCAAAATGGCCGCCACATGCGCCTTCATGATTCTCTTCCAACACTCTATAAAGCTCCTCCCACCAGTGTACACGTCTCAACACGAGATCAGCCCCTTTCATGTACAAGACATCGCCAATCAATTTGTACCTGTATGCTCTACGCACAAAACCATACTTCTTAGACTTCTCAATGTCCTTTGGAATGATTCCTGTTAGCAAAAACTCCTCTTCTTGAGCCAAACTTTCCCGGCCATGATAAAGAGGTAAATTGGTCCTCAACACAAATAGCTCCCTAATCATGCTTTGAGCCACTTCATGTGCCTCTCCATTTAGAGCATGTTCAATGTGTCTGATGCTCCATGCTTCAAACTTTTTAAACAGGCCTTTAATTCTGAAACACATTTCCTTCAATGAGGTGTTCTTGCTCTTCCACACACCCAACACTTGCTTCACAACTAACAAGGCATCAACTTTTATGCTCAACCTTCTAATCCCATGCTTCAAACAAATGTGTAATCCGAATTCCAACGTAGCATATTCAGCCTCATTGGTACTATGTGCATCCAACTTGAACCCTCTCTTGCATACTAGCTTTCCCTCTGGATCCTAAAGTGCTATACCCCCTGAAACCGCATCATGGCTCTTCCTGTATGAGCCATCAAAGAACAAAACATGTGCATTGCGGATATGTGGCACTTCTTCAACTACCTTTCTCACCACCTCTTCCTTAACAATAAGGGGATTCTCCTTGTAAGTCAACAAATCAGCTAGGGTAGCTCTTGTACTGTCTTCCACTAAAAAAGAGAACTCAAACTCTTGCAGCTCAATTACCCATTTCTTCACCACATTTGACATGTTAGTGCCATTTATTAACTGTGGCAAAAAGGCGTAACCCATCAAGAAAACAAAAGGTCGTGGTAGCAAGTAATGAAGAAATCATCAAAAAGCAAATATTACACTGGCCATCACTAGCTCTACTTCCGAGAATTTTCTCTCTGCTACCAACTTCACTCGGCTTGCACAATACATTGGCCTCATATAATGGCTACCCTTTCCCTTTTGCAATAGCATGGCTCCAATGGAATCATCCCCTATTGATGTATTTACATAAAACACTTGCTCCCAATCAGGAGCCTGCATGGCTAACAACCCCCCTAACACCTCTTTCACCTCTTGAAACACAGTCTTCTTCACACTTGTCATCCCATTGCAATGGATCATGCTTTGCCACTTGTTGTAATGGATAAAGAAGCTGTGAAGACAATGGAATAAACCGTGCCATGTACTTTCCTTTGTGTATAAAGGTTTCCAATTGCTTTGTACTCGTAGGTGATGGAAGAAGAATAATAGACTTAACCTTGTCTGGATCAGCCTCAATGCCATTTTTTGACACCATATGGCCCAATAACTTTACCCTTGGTTGTGCTAAATGAAATTTCTTTGGATTTAGTTGTCCTCCACATTCATCATATCGAGCCAATACCATCTGCAACTTCTCATGGTGTTCAACCCTACTGCTGTAGACATAGAAGTCATCCATAAAAGATTTAACACAACTACCAATGAATGGTTCCAATGCCCAATTTGCCTCTCTCTTGATAGAAATATGGTCCATTTGACAACCCAAATGGAAATATCGTGTAGCAATAACAGCCGCATGGCGTAATAAAAGTTGTCTTTGTGCGGTCTTTAAGAGCAATCTTCAATTGAAAATACCCTGAAAAACCATCACACACATTGTACCTCTCATAACCTGCCATTGAATCCAAAATCTGATCAATGAATGGAAGAGGATATGGGTTCTTCTTAGTGGCTCCATTTAAGGGTTTAAAATCTACACAAATCCTCCATTTCCCATCCTTCTTTGGACTGACTACTACTGGACTCACCCATTCTGTGGTCTCCACTGGGACTATGAACCCTGCCTTCAATAACTTGTCCACCTCTTCCCTCAAGGCTTCCATTTTCTCTTGACCCATCCTTCTTAGCCTTTTCCGCACTGGCTTAGCACCTTCTTTTAGCTCTATATGCATCTCTTCACCCCTGAATCCTCTGATCTCTTCATATGAAGTAATGAACAAATCAGGAAAACTAGCCAGCATGTGCAAATATATCTCCTTCTCCATAGCTGAGAGATCTCCACTGATCATTTGTGTCATCAATTCCTGCTTCTTTGACAATTCAACCTTGGTTTGCATCAGCCCTTCAATCACTTCATAAGGCCCTTCACTTTCATCCTCAACCTCATTTGCAAATGCGACTAAACCAGACTCCTGGGTTTCTTTGTCCATCAAAAGAAATGCAACATCAGCATCCTCATCACTGCTGGTAGTGCTATCCCTGTCCTCATCAGTCACTGTCGAATAGTCTTCATCACTAGACTCATCCTCATCTTCATAAAGTTCCTCCAATTGTTTCCTTGTGTCCATATTATAAAGCTTCTTAGCACCTGTCTTTCCATAGAGGCTAATCGTACCACGTCGCCAATCTTGAACAACTCCCACTGCACGTAACCATGGTCTTCCCAGTATAATAGGATATGCTCCCAACCCCTCTAGCATGACATGAAAATCAACCACCACCTTTGCATCATATGCCTCCACTTCTAAGCTCTTTACAACACCCAAACATTTTACTTTCTGATGGTTTTCCAATCTGATCCAAAAACCTGACACCGCGGTCACTGTGAGACCCATCTTCTCAACGCATGAGTGTGTTATGACACATATTTGGGCTCCGCCATCAACATAACCTTGTCCCAAATTTTTTCTTTTATGCCACATATCTACTATTGGACAAATGTCTAGTAGCTCATCCATCGCCAACACCTTTACTGAACCTCTCTCTGGCTCTTTCTCCATTGGGTTAACCATCCTCTTCCACTGTCGCTTTAGCCTAGGCACCATCTCTATAAGCTGCCCAAAAGTAACATGTGCTTTCCTGCTCGTCAAATCCTCCTTTAAGTCATAGCTTAGTTGCCCATCCCCTAGTGGAAAAATCTGATACATGAAACTTGCGAGGAGCCCTTCTTTTCCTCTTGGCCTTGACATCCTTGCCTTCATGGAGCTTTCCTTCTTCTTACTAGGACCTGGGGCACTTATTCCTTCCTTATCCTCTGTGGTCCTCTTCCCAATAGGCATCACTAATGTATCCTCTAGCTTTGATGCCTTCTCCAAAGTGACTACACTTATCACTTTTGTCTTTCCCTTTTCCTCCTGGGTTAATCCACTGGTTCCTTCCTCTCCCTTAATTTTGATGCCATAATAATTTGACCTAGTTAGTATTTGTCTTGGAAATGGATACATGTCTCCCCCATCCTTGGTGGCTTATCACATTGTGGGCTGATGTGGCCCAACTCTCCACAATTATAACACGTGGACATCTGCCTCCAGAACCTACCATTGCTTTGTCCAACACCCTTCCTAGGTCTTTCTTCACCTCCTGGCTGACTTGAAAACCTCCCTCGACCTCGATTATTTCCCACTTGACCTAGCATGTTTAGGCTAAGATTCTTTATTAAATCTACCACTTGTCTCATGTCTTGCCTTAGCCCATCATCTTGCACTGCTGTAGTGACCACTGTTGGCATAACCTGAGGAGTAACAGAAATCATTGGTTCATGATGAACCCCTGGCATGTGTTGGGATTAAAGCCCAAGTGGCCTTTTATACGGATATGGTCGGCCGCCCGCTTAACTCACTTATCACTAACTCTTTGTATATACTTACTTATACTTTTGTGGATACTAAGGTTTTGGGAGATAACCCTTCAAACCGACTTCTCTGCCTACTGTGTAAGAGCTCTGTGTATCTCTCTGTGTGTGTGAGAGTTAATCTACGCTCTGCTCCCCGACTTCAATTGGTATCAGAGCTTGGTTCAGTGAGGTTTTGCATAATCGCACGCACGCACTTTTCAGGCAGATTTTGGATCCGGAGCTTGGAAATTCACACTCGGCGTTTTGGGAGAATTTTCATTAGGTGACTTGGGGTTTTACCCCCCTTTCAAAGTTGTTTATGCCCTCAGAATTTTGTTCTGAGCACTACATCACAAGATAGGTTTCAGCCGCAAAGAAACCCGTCTTGTGTAGATTGGCAAGAAGGAGGTGGTCGGCATCAATATCGGCATCGACATACATCACTCATTAGTCTTCAAAGCATCATCTATAGACCAGGTACACATATATATCATCATATATATATATATATTGCAGTCTGGATTTCTACTTCTTGTGCTTGCCAGGTTCCAGGGGAGGTGTGGCCATACAACGGCTTGGCACCACTGGCATGTATTGCAGATTGATGTACTGTGATTGTGGGTCTGCTAGTTGTGAGTCACGCTAGCAGACAGGCCGCAGCGGTCATAGGAAAGTGATTGGTCTATTGTAGGATGTATGCTAGTTTTGGGCAGTTTGCTGAGCCATCTGAGAGGGTCGTGTGTGAGGTTTTTTGAAGCCAAGCACTGGGGGCTGGGTTACCAGGTGTGAGGTGGATTAGGTTGTTGGAACTCCCTTCTACACGCATCCTCTTCGGTGACTTTTATCCCATAGGATGTATGACTTTGTGTAGACACTGGATTGCATCTTATGCGTCAGGCCGTTGAGGCATTGTTCAGGGTTCAGTCTTGAGACAGATATAGGTTCTGTGATCGCCCAGACAGGAGACAGTGTATGCTTACAGGACATCATATTACAGATATTTTTAGATTTGTCACTGGTCAGCTATTTATGATTGTTTTTGAGCTATCTTTTGGTTCCCAAAGATGAGTTTACAGGGGAGACTCTGTCAAAAATTTTCAAAATACTGACAGTTCTTGAGGAGAGGTGTTCAGCTTGTTGTTTACAGCTTGTTTATTGTGTATAGAGGCCAGTTTACAGGGGAAACTCTACCGGATTTTTCCCAGAAGTAAACAGTTTGGCAGATATGGCATCTTCTCAAAGTGAGACTCTTTAAAACATAAAGAAGCTGGATGGCACAAACTTTCCATTATGGAAGAAGTAGATTTGGCAGGTTTTGGTGCAAAAAAAACAAGTGAAGCCACTGAAGCTCAAAGGGGAGAGACCAAAAGGTATGGCTGAAGATGGGTGCGAAGAGCTTGACGAGTTAGCTTGTTCCACAATCATGCTCACACTGGAAAAAAATGTTTACTTCAACGTAGCAGAAGAGACTACAGCGTATGGCGTAGGGCAAAAGCTATGTGGTATGTACGAGAAACAAAGTGCTGCTTCTCAGATTTACTGGCTCAAGAAATTGGTGGATTTGAAGATGAAGGAAGGGACAGCCATGTCAAATCATCTCAATGAATTTCACACAATTTTCAGTCAATTAACAGCACAGGAGATAGTCTTTCCTGATTCAGTGAAGGCTATGTTTCTCTTAATCACTTTGCCAGACAGTTGGGATACTTTTCGCACAGCGTTAAGTAATTCTGTCACGCCAGAAGGTCTTACAAGTGCCAATGTAGAAGGCACCTTGCTCACAGAGGAAGTGAGCAGGAAGAACATTGATAAAGACAAAGGCAATAATGCTTTGGTCGTTCGAGGGAGACAACAGTCTAAAGAGAAGAAGGGTAAGAAGGCACAAAATCAAAGTAAGTCTCATGACTCGAAGTCAAAGGATGACATAGAATGCTACCATTATGGCAAGAAGGGTCACATGAAGAGAGACTATACAAAGTGGAAACAAGAAAAAGGCAAAACAAAGAGTTCTGAGCAAGATGAAAAGAAGAGTTCAGTGAAGATTGAAGAGGTGAATGTCACAGGATCTGGTTTAGATAGTGTTTCTGGTATAGAAGCTGGTGACATCTTCCTCACAAGAAATCTTGATTCTGTTTTCTTGACTGCAGAGGATGGACATGCTATGAGTGATTGGATTATCGACTCAGGGACATCTTTACATGTTTCTCCTCACAAAGAGTGGTTTACATCATATGTGACTACTAAAGATTATGTTTGACTTGGAAATGAGAAGGTTTGTGACATACTTGGAGTGGGAGATGTGCAGTTGAAGTTTCAGAATGGATCTTCTTTATGGCTCAAGAATGTCAGACATGTTCCAGCAATCCGAAAGAGCATGATCAGTACAGGGAAGTTGGATGATGTGGGTTATGTGAGTTTTTGGGAACAGCGCTTGGAAGATCTCCAAAGGTTCGATGACTGTAGCACATGGTAGAAAGTCAGGAACTCTGTACACTTTACATGTCTTTGAGGTTAAAAACCATGTAATTAATGTGATTGAGCCGCCAAGTGTGTCACTGTGTCATCGTAGGCTGGGACATATGTCAAAAAGAGGAATGGAAATACTTTCTCATTATGGTTATCTGCCTGGCTTTTCATTTCAAGATTTTGAGTTTTGTGAGCATTGTGTTTATGGTAAGCAAACACAGGAACTGCACAGATCAAAGAGGAATCGTAGGGACAAACGGTTAGCTCTTGTGCACAGTGATCTATGACGACCAATGTCTAGTTTGTCACTAGGGGGAGCATCGTAATTTTGTACATTCATAGATGACTATTCTCGCGAAGTATGGGTTTACTTATTGAAGCACAAGGATGAGGTACTAAAGGTCTTTAAAATATTCTTGCAGCTTGTGGAGAATCAGAGTGGTCAAAAGCTGAAGTGCTTGAGGACTGACAATGGTGGAGAGTACGTTTCCAAAGCTTTTCAAGACTTTTGTGAAGCAAAAGGGATTAAGTGGGAACTTAATGCACCATATAATCCTTCACAGAATGGGGTTGTAGAACGTATGAATAGGACCATACAAGAGAAGGTCAGAAGAATGTTGTCAAATGCTAAGTTGCCTGATGGATTTTGGGCGGAAGCAGTGGCTACAGCAGTCCATTTGATCAAAAGGTCTCCTAGTAGGGTTCTGGATAAGAGTGAAGTGGTCGAGATGCTATGGACAGGCAAGGCACCTTCGTATAAGCATCTCAGAGTCTTTGGTTGTGAAGCTTATAGCCATATTCCTGAGGAGTTCAAGAATAAGTTAGAACCAAAGAGCAAGAAGTGTATATTTCTTGGCTATGGAGAATCGGGCGAGACGGGTTACATACTTTGGGATCCTGAGTCCAGAAAATTTATTCGTAGCAATGATGTGCATTTCAATGAAGCCAAGTTTCACGCTAAGCTAGAGAAGACAGAGGACATCAGAAGAGTTGTCTTCAGGGAAGATGGACCTAGTGCTAGCACATCAAGACAGCATGGTCAGGCTCAGGAACAACCTATAGTGGCTAGAGAGGCAGAATCAGTTGTGGTGAGACGTTCTGAGCCTGTCTTTAAACCACCTGATCTTTATGTGCCATCTCTAAATTATGTCATGCTCACAGATTGCGAAGAACCATCTTGTTACAAGGAAGCATTACAAGTGGTTGACTCAAAAAAATGGCCTTTGGCCATGCAGTCAGAGATGATAGCTCTGCATAAAAACTAGACACGGAAGCTAGTTAAATTACCACAGGGCAAAAAGGCTCTACCGTGTAAATGGGTTTACAGGTATAAGATCACCGCTCATGATAGTCAGCCAAAGTACAAAGCAAGGCTTGTTGCCAAGGGCTTTAGGCAAGAACAAGGCATTGACTTTGATGAAGTTTTCTCTCCAGTGGTCAAGATGACTACATTGAGATGCTTTCTTGCATTGGTTGCCATATTGGATTTGGTGCTACACCAAATGGATGTCAAGACAGCGTTCTTGCATGGTGATTTAGATGTGGAAACTTACATGCAGCATCCAGAAGGGTTTGTTGAGAAAGGCAAGGAAGATTTGGTATGCTAGTTGTTAAAGAGTCTTTATGGCTTAAAACAATCACTGAGGGCATGGTACCATAAGTTTCACAAGTTTATGCTTTCTCAAGGCTACAAACATAGTGAGTTCGATCACTGTCTATATACAAAGAAGGCTAAGGATGGCAGTTGGCTGATCCTTATTTTGTATGTGGATGACATGTTGATTGCTGGCAAACACTTGGAAGAAATTTCAGCTTTGAAGTCAAAGATGGCAAAATCGTTTGACATGAAAGACATGAGTGAGGCAAGTCATATACTTGGTATGCGCATTGAGAGAGATAGATCAAAGAAGTTGATTTGGTTATCTCAAACGGAGTATATTGACAAGGTTTTGCGACATTTCAATATGGAGAAGGGAAAGGCATTGAGTGTTCCATTGCCACCATATGTGAAACTTAGCAAACAAGATTGTCCTGTGTCTGAGGAAGAAAAGGCTGAAATGGATAAGATTCCATATGCGTCTGCAGTGGGTAGTTTGATGTATGCAATGATTGCTACACGTATGGATATTGCATTTGCAGTGGGAGTGGTTAGCAGATATATGTCAAATCCCGGCAAGAAACATTGGGAGGCAGTGAAAGGTATCATGAGATACTTAAAACATACAAAGAGTATGCGCATATGCTATGGTAGTTAGGATTTGAGTGTCAGAGGATACACTGACTTAGATTATGCAGGAGACTTGGATAAGAGGAGATCTACATCATGCTATGTATCTACATTGGCTAGACGTGCCATATCATGGCGATCTCGATTACAAGATTGTATTATGCAGTCTACTACAGAAGATGAGTATTTTGCAGCAAATGAGGCATGCAAAGAAGCTATTTGGCTTGGTAGATTGGTAGCAAACTTGGTAATCAAAGTAGATATGCTAGAGTTATATTGTGATAGTCAAAGTGCTATACAATTGGCAAAGAATCCAATGTTCCATTCGAAGACTAAGCATATTGATGTGAAATATCACTTCATTAGGGAAGTACTTGAAGACATGCAGATACAACTGTTGAAGATCCACACCAAGGACAATCCTGCTGATCTACTCACAAAGGGACTTCTAGGAGAGCGCTTTGTGCATTGTTGTGAGTTATTGGGCATTAGATAGATGGCAGCCATGCAAATCTTTGTACATTTATGTTCATAGATTTACAGTTACTTAAAGTGCCACATTGGACTTTAAGTGGGAGGTTGTTGGGATTAAAGCCTAAGTGGCCTCTTATACGGATATGGCCGGCTGCCCTCCTAACTCACTTATCACTAACTCTTTGTATATACTCACTTATACTTTTGTGGATAATAAGGTTTTGGGAGATAACCCTTCAAAACAACTTCTCTACGTACTGTGTAAGCTCTCTGTGTATCTCTAAGTGTGTGTGTGTGAGTCGATCTACGCTCCGCTCCACGACTTCAGCATGAAACCTTGTAAAGAGTCCATAGGCTGAAATTCAGACCTCATGGGCAAAGACTCCACCCCTAACTGGCTCATTTTCCTCAGCTTCCACTCTTTGTTCCTTGCTACCTCTAGTGCATCTTCATATGTCCTAGGATTCTTTAGCTCCACTCTCCAATGTATATTCTCCCAAAGACCAGCCAAGAACCTGTCCTTCTTCATCATATCAGGTGGGGGTACCTGTGGTGCTAAGGCCTTGCACATCCTCTCCCATGCCAATGAAAACTTACGTATGTACGCATCTACTGTCTCACCTTCCTTTTGCACCAAACCTTAACTTCTTGCCACACTTTGTGAGGATCTTCTATCTTCACAAACTCCGCTTCCAATCCATGCCTTAGATTGTCCCAACTCAATCTTACAGGTAGATCAGCCACACGCAACTCCTCTTCAAATACTTTGGACCAAACTCGTGCGTCACTCTTCAAACAAAGTTGGAGAGGACGTAACATTTGCGTCGGATCATGAATCTGGTTGTTAATACAGGCAACCTCCATCTTTTCCAAAAATTCTTCCACATCTTCATCGCTTCTTCCATGAAATTTTGGATAAGAGAAAGCCATGGCTACCCAAGTTATAATGCTTTGAGAATCCTTCGAACACACGTGCAAGAACCCAAACTTTTTACTGACTCAATCCCCAAAAACTTCAATTGAGCTTGTCTTAGATAAGGACAAACACATGCACATCAAATGAGTTTTTATAGCTAATCATCGGAATTACAACAGGAAAAGGGCATTCCAGTATCTCTCTTAATCTTCTTGGCCCGAACATAAAGACTATGCACTGCTGGAAAAAAATCTTCCTCAACACATGAACATTTATCTGGATTCTTTGAGTTAAATGAAAAGGAGTAAATTGAGGGCCATTTTGATCATCCATTAAAGTCAACCATGCAACTCCCAAGAAAGCATACCTGTCTTATCGTCTGATTTTGCCAAAATTTCAGCAGCATAACAGCATAAATGGCTCAAAAGATCAAAAACCCAGCCATCACAACTTGGAAAAATTTTGGTAGAGTTTCCCCAGAAGTAGAGCAGTAAGAACCCAAAATATACAGTGTATATGTATGCATAAACTGCCAACAATAGAACCCAATCATCAAATAGGAATCACTAGTACATAGCCTATTGTGAGGTCACGAAAAGGGTGCTCCAGCCACCTGTATCACCGAAAGGATCTCACATTTGATAATCCCCCAGCTCAATACAACCTCATGCTATGGACCCTCTCACGAAGGCTTATGCAAATCTCATTCAGCCAAGTCTCAGAAATGACTATCTTCCAGATCAAGTCTCAGAAATGACTGGGACTGCCAAATAAAACCAAGTATGGCTCCACAAAGACGTACAATGGCAGTTTCCACAAGTAACGTACAATACCAATAGACAATCACTCAAACAGGCACCAAATGATGCATACCCACGGCAACTGCAAGTGACTCCCACTTGCCAGTGTATCACTCTACTCCAGCTACCTATACCTGTGTGAATCACCTATGCCTGTAACCTGTAACTTGTGATCTGTAATCTGTAATCTACAACCTGTAATCCCGAGTTGAAGATACTCGAAGAAGATCCTCCGTGGGGGCGCCAAAAGAATGTGAGCGGGATGGAAACACACAAAATGCCTCTATAATGACCCGACACACACTCTTTGGAATGATACACACACACACACACACACACACACACACACACACACACACACACACACACACACACACTATGGGGCACCACTCGGCTTATACAACCCACATGGCCGAGACAGGGAACACACCGATGGAGTGAGAGAAGAGAGATTACCCATTTACCCACTCCACAACGAGAGACACACACACACACACACACCCAAAAAACTCAGCTCAAAAGAGGATAATTTCTAATGTTTAGATACAATTGAGCTTGGGCCAACACCAATGGGGCAAATAGCTCACACAATATGGGTAAAGTATGCCAGATACAATCACAAATTGGAGCAGAAGCTTCACTCATAGGAGAAATTTATACAGCCAAATCAGCAAAAAAACAGTGAGCAATTTGGAAAAATGGATAGAGACATCGGAACGGCCCAAAACCCCAGTCTACAATGTCAAAGTGCTCAAATCCGACCTCAGATGAGCAGTTTACGGCCAAAACAGGCTCCAAAAACAGCAAAAACACAATTGTGGCAGTTCCTCCTCTTCTCTCCACGTTTTTTCTGGTCTTCTCTTAGGTTTTTCAGTTCACACGCTTTGATTTATTACTTGGGCACCCTTGGCCTTTTAATTGACCTCAACGGACCTGGAACTGGCCAAAAACTGACCTCACAGTGCATAGTTGTCACCTTGCTGCATCCATCAGCACACCTGGCACTCAACTTTTTCCAATAATTCATCCCGTAACCACGTGAAGTGGCCCCAAAATATGGTCCTCATGATGACCTTTTTCAATAATTATCACAAGAAAACACCCACGTTGTGTCCGTACTTATCCACATGCAAATATTGACCCCATTCGACCTCCTGACGCCACTAGATGCCATCTGACGCACCTTCTTACCTCATGTCGTCGGCCTGCGGATAGCTTCCTCGAGAAGTTTTACGCGCTTCCAAATCCTCATTATTATAGAAAAAACACACTGGTACTGGTGATAGTGAAAATCGATGCACTATGTACATGTTGTCCTACCTGTACACATGTGGGCCCTGCGTAACCACCTGGCTCTGGAAAATGGGCAATCCTTTATTTGATGCATCATGCATGTGTATGTACATATGTGCAATCCCTTGCTCCAAAAAAATCATGACACCGTGAGGACACAAAGGGGAGTAAGCCCAAAGCAAAGCCCAAAGCTTTGCGGAAAGCTTCGAACTTCTCACGAGACAATGCCTTTGTGAAAAGATCTGCAAGGTTGTCCAATGTTGGCACATAAGCCAAGTTGATCTCATGCTAAGAGCCTCTCCATGACATAGTGGTAATGCACCTCAATATACTTTGTGCAAGCATGAAAAACTAGGTTCCTCGCAATTGCCAATGAGCTTTGACTGTCAGTGTAGATAGTGTTGGTAGTGTCCTGTCCAACACCCAAATCATCCATAAGGCGTCATAGCCATACACACTCAACCGTAGCTGTGAAGATTGCCGTCTACTCAGCCTCACAACTCCAAGTGGACAAAGTAGGTTGATTCTTGGTCAACCATGATATACATGAACTGCCAAGCATGAAACAAAAACCAATTGCGGACACTCGCGTGTCAAAACAACTTGCACAATTTGAGTCCAAAAAAGCATGTAAGTCTGGAGGAAATGATCCCCCTTGGGATAAAACAAGCCAAGATGTAAAATGCCACTAAGGTAGCAAAAAATACTCTTAACATCCTGCCAATGCTTAGACCCTGGGCTATGCATAAATATGCTACCCTGTGAGACTGCAAACTGAATATCTGGCCTCGTGTTGCATACAGAAATGAGGCAGCCAACAGCATTTTGGTAAAGAGGGACATCAGCAAAATCGCTAGCATCATGTAGAATCAACTTCAAACCTGTTTCCATGGGAATGGCATTAGGTTTCCAATCCTCAAGTCCAAACTTACATAGCAATGTCTCTATGTAACTTTTTTGACACAAGGCAATACCACCATCACATCGCTTAAACTCTATGCCCAAGTAATGATGCAACATCCCCAAATATTTCATCTTGAAAGTAGCATTCACATCAGCCTTAAATTCAACAATATGTCTCTCATTTGGTCCAGTGATCAGCAAATCATCTACATAAAGAAATACAATGAGAAGTACATCACCCTCACGCTTTACATAGAATGTGCTTTCTATTGGACTGTTACGAGAGCCTCATTTGACCAAATGAGTGTCAGCCTTCTCTAAAGGTGCATGCAATTTACTGTCATGCAAAGTATGCACCAGCCATTTTGGCATACCTCTATCCTGCTCATTTTTAGCCCTTTCCTCATCACGTACATCATATACATCTACATTAGTAATAGGCTGATCTGTAACATTTTTGGAAACCCCCATAGGATGTACATTTTCCTCATTGGAATTTACATTCGAACTTCCTCCATTGAAAAGAGGCAACAAAGTGTCATAAATGTCATGTGAGCTTACATTCTTGTCTCTAGTACATGACAGCAAGGGCTGAACAGAATCTTCCACAAATACTACATCTTGTGAAACCAGAAAATACTTTGTTTGTGGATGATACAACCTGTAAGCTTTGCTTTCAGCACTATAACCAACAAAAATACATTTGACAGCCTTATCATTCAATTTTTTGTGCTATGTTTGTGGCACCAAACCAAATGCCAAACAACCAAAAACATGCATGTGCTTAATAGAAGGCTTTCTACCATGCCATGCTTCATATAGAGTAATACATTGCAAACATTTTGTAGGACACCTGTTTAGTACATAAGTGGCACACATGATGGTCTCAAGCCAAAAATAATGCGACAAAGTTTGACTTTTGACCATACATCGTGCCATTTCCGTAAATGACTTGTTTTCTCTCTCAGCAACACCATTTTGCTGAGGTGTATAAGGCATTGTACATTGGTGTTTTATCCCACGACTAGCCAGAAATGGTACATTTCGAGACATTTTTAGCCATAGCCAAAAATTGTTTGAAGCACATAAAAACTTCGGACTTCTCTTTAAGCATGCCTTGAATAATCAACAATGAAAGTCACGAAGTACAGGTAATTGCCCAAGGATGGAGTTTGCATGGGCCCACAAACATCACTATGCACAAGCTGCAACCTGCATGAGGCCCTAACTAAACCATCCTTTGGAAACTTAGAAAGCTACATTTTACCCAGAATATTATTTTCACAAACATGTTTGACAGGTGCTTCAAGAGGTGGTAAAGAAGAAACCATATCAGAGTTTTGCAAAAGCAGCAACCTGGCAAAATTCATATGCCCAAAACGTGCATGCCACTGTTTTGCATCTGAAATAGCACTTGAATCTACAATTGCATTTACAAAATTTTGTCCACACTTTTCATACAAAGTAAGCTTATACAGCCCACAACACAAAAGGCCAAATGCAACAATTTCATCACCAAAACTGAGATAAAGGATTGTACATTTTTCATCCACAAATTTGACTAAAAGTCCAATTCTAGCAAGTGCATATACAAACAAAATATTTTTCTTGATCCCAAGTACATAAAGTGCATCAACAAGTGTGAAAGAACTACCATTTGCAGTAGTAAGCACAATCTTTCCAACTCCCTCAACCGGATAAGAGGCATTGTTGCCACAAGTGACTGAATTCCCATGAGGAAAAACTCGAGAGAGGTGAACAATTCATGATGTGAGGTAGTGTGCTTTGTAGCACCACTATCGAATACCACACATGTGAATCTGCAACAACTAACATGCATGCATCATGGACAACAAGATTGTAAGTGCACTTTGCACTAAAAGCCCATTGTGCATCAACATAAGTATCACAGTCTCCTTTCACAAAAGACTCAACAATGGTTGCATTTGTAGTGGAACAAGCATTTGTAGTGGAACCACCCTCTTTCTTCTTAGCCTCTTTGGCCTTCAACTTAGGACATTGCTTGATCAAGTGATCAATAGCTTTACAATAATGGAAACTAATCTTCTTTTTGACCTTATCGCCAGAATTTCTAGACGAATTGCTACCAGCAGAAGCATTAGGAACAAAAGTTTTGCCACTTGCAGCAGAACCATAAGAAGTGGCTTCATTGCTGTTACCACCCTTTCTTTGAGAAGCAATAAAATCCTGTTCAATTGCATGTTGCCTAGTCCTTTTTTTTCTGGAAAGGGACTCTTGCAACAACAATGTGCATAATGCATCAAACTTGACAACTTCAGGATTTCGTTGGGTCATCAGTCTCCAAGTACTAGAAAAAGTCTGGTATGAATCTGGTAAGGCATCAAGAATAGTCTACACAAGAACTGTTTGATATGACTTCACCTGCAAAAAAAAGTTTCTCATTGATATCCTTGACACCATCAAGAAAAGTGTCCATATCATCTTCCTCATGCATAATCTTCGATTCCATCTCTTTATGCAGCAAAGCAATTTTAGCCTCATTGCGGCTTGCACAAAGACCTACTAGAATATCCCAAGCATGTTTTGCAGATTTTGCTGAATAAATGTGAGGAGTAGAGGTTCACTTTACAGACAACACAATCAATGCATCAGCCTATGCATCCTTTACATCCCAAAACAAGTTTGTTCTACCATAGGCAAAACAACTCTAACAGCAGCAATCCTTGCACCAAGACCTACAACATCCTCAATATCGCCTACATCCTCAAAACCAAGATGTACACCAATGCCCTGCACAATATTCTAGATGCCCTTTGACACAAGAACATGTTGCATCATGTA
The DNA here is from genome assembly GCF_014529385.1 of Adiantum capillus-veneris. Classification (NCBI taxonomy): domain Eukaryota; kingdom Viridiplantae; phylum Streptophyta; class Polypodiopsida; order Polypodiales; family Pteridaceae; genus Adiantum; species Adiantum capillus-veneris. Next base: position 58,597,623 of record NC_140940.1, on the reverse strand, counting down.
AGCCCACATAGGGTAATTGTCCCCATCCAGCATGTCCTCAGCACTAAACATCTTGAGCACATCTGTGTTGTTGTCAGTCATGGAAAATGTATGCACCTGATGTGAAAATTGCCTAAAATGAGAAGAAACTGAGTGAGACCAGTACATGCTATATAGCACAACCCGCAGTAGACTATATGGGACCTATGCAGTATTTGGCATTGACAAAAATTTTGCACAAAATGACGAAATTGTTGGCACAGACCTGGCTGTAGTGGAAACGGATGCCGAAATGAGCCCAAATCAAAAATCTGAGCAGACTAAGCTCTACAAGCTTGCCCAAAAATTTTCGGCTTACAAACGCTCGCCAAAGCTCACATAATCGGAGAAAGTGAGCAGCGTGTGCTGGAGCTACTGGCGACTAAGCTCGAGAGGATGCAACCTACTCTGATACCAATTGTTGGAATTAGGGTTGCAGAGAAATGCACACAACTTTGAGAAGACAAAGGAAGCTCAAGAAACACAATAAAGAGTGTGTTACTTAATGTGCAATGGAAAGATAGATAGCCCTAGAATGAATGGGCGTATATACAATGCACGGGGAAAAAAACCTCCTAAAGAGGGAAAAAATGCCCCGGTGGTCCTAGTGTGTTCACACACATCACTACCACATGTATAGGGTAACAAAGATTAGCAGGATTCTCAGTGGTGGGAATTTTGGCAAGCTACAATCACTTGTCCTCAAGCACCTCATGAATGAAGTGATACTTCACATCCACATGCTTTGTCTTTGCATGAAACACTAGATTCTTTGCCAATTGTATAGCACTTTGGCTATCACAATGTAGCACAAGCATCTCAACATTGATTCCCAAGTCTCCCACCAGCCAAGCAAGCCATATAGCTTCCTTGCAAGCTTCTGAAGCTGCAACATATTCAGCCTCTGTAGTAGACAAGGTAACAAAATCTTGCAAACAAGATCGCCATGAAACTGCACCTCTAGTGAGTTCAAAAACATAGCCTGAAGTGGACCTTTTCTTGTCCAAGTCTCCTGCATAATCAGCGTCCATGTAACCCATTACACATGCTTTCTTTCTTCCAAAGCAAATGCACATGTCTTTTGTATCCTTCAAATATCACATAACTCCTTTCACTGCCTCCCAATGTTTCTTTCCTAGATTTGATATATATCTGCTAACAACTCCCACTGCAAAAGCAATATCAGGATGTGTAGCAATCACAGTATACATTAAACTCCCAACTACATATGAATAAGGCACTTGTGCCATTTTAGCCTTTTCCTCTTCAGACTTAGGGCAATCATTTTTAGAGAGTTTCACATATGGAGACAATGAAGTACTCAATGCCTTCCCTTCTCCATATTGAAACGCTTGAGCACTTTAGCAATGTACTCAGATTGAGACAAATAGACCAAATTATTGCATTTGTCTCGCTTAATGTGTATGCTAAGGATATGGCTTGCTTCACCCATGTCTTTCATTTCAAAGTAACTCTGACTTCAAGGCTGAAATCTCATCCCTGCATTTCCCCTACGCGGAAAGCTGACTAAAAGTTGCATTGAACTCATTGAGATGGTTGCACATGGGTGTGCCCTCATCCATCTTCAAACCATCTAGCTTTTTCAGTGAATAAACCTGTGATATTGCACTTTGCTTCTCATATAGGTCACATAACTTCTTCCACAGCTCATAGCTAGTCTTTTCCATGTTCACATTGAAGTACACATTCTTTGACAAAGTTAGCATGATGGTGAACCTGGCAAGCTCATCCAACTCCTCCCAATCATACTAATCCATATCCTCAGGCTTTATCCCTTTCATCTTTATCGACCGGATTTGTTTCTTTTGTACTAAGACATTGTGAATTTGTTCCTTCAAAAATGGGAAGTTAGTGCAATCTAACTTCTCAATGGTGAACAAAGAGTTCTCTGATGATGAAGCCATCACTCGACAAGGAACAAAAGTGATAGATCCGCGGAAATAAAGAAGATGATAGAAAACCTGAAAATTTTCAACTCTGAACCCAAAGCAAATGTGTACAATAATTGAAACGCTAATCAAAATGGCTAAACTGGCAAGATAGAATCTCAAAGAGCTGTCAATTTCAGTGTCTCCAACTCTAGAAGAGTGTCTCTAACCAATTCCACATTTTCAAACGCATGCGCATAAAGATGACAGCAGTGCCAACAATGGCGAGTCAATAGATGCACACCAATACTGCACTAATCGCATAAACATACATCCTATGTCGATGCCGAAACTATGGGGATGTTACTCTAGAAGAGTGTCTCTAACCAATTGCACATTTTCAAACACATACACATAAAGATGACAGCAGTGCCAACAATGGCGAGTCAATAGATGCACACCAATACTGCACTAATCGCATAAACATACATCCTATGTCGATGTCAAAACTATGGGGATTTCGGGGGCTCGCTGCAAAACCTGTATCATGGAAAGGATCTCCACATTTGAGAATCCCCCATCTAATTAAAATCTTACCATGACCCTCAACAATAGGATTTGCATATTTCCATCACAATACATAAACCGCATAAGATCTTACATCAACCACAGAAACCCTTTTCTGTAACCGCTATGGTGGTTTGTCTGATTTAACAGAGCCTCAAGATCATACATCAAATATGCATGTGAAAGAGATTGCAGAAAGAGTCTGCAACAAAAACCTGTACACAGAAGAACCGACGAAGGTAGACTACCCTGCTGTCTAAACTAAATATCTCTCAAACCGTGCAAAATTTGCAAGAACTTTCTTTTGTAAAGTTGTAGACCACGCGAAACAGTTGGGATTGTAGGGAATGGATATGAAATAAGTTGTTTTTACAAGTCAAAACAGATCTGTAAAAATCTATAGCTTGTACTTCACGACTTACAGGCAGTCTGATTGACATATCTCAAAATTGGTGAAGATTTTGAGAAAACTTTCTACTGCAAAGTTGAAGAGGACAAAAAACCAATCAGGAAACAAGGGAATTGGCTTGAATGAAGACATTTTGGTAGGCCAAACAAGACCTGCAGAAACGTGTTGTAGCTTTTGCTGCTTCTCCCCCTAGCTCTTCGCTGAGCTCCAATGGTGCTCCCACCTGAGCCCTGACACCAGTTGAAGTGTGTGTGCGAGAGCGTGTGTGCAGCAATGGAAAAGAGATGAGACACAGGTTTGGGTGGACTCCAAACACAATAGTGTTAGGGTTATGAGTCCTTATTTTTTTATGTAGAATGAATGGTCAATGCTAGTTCTCGATTAGTCTCTAGAAACGTAACACTTAGGCGCATCACATTGGGCTTTACCACCCCAATAGCTGCAACACAAGGCGGCGTTGAGAAACAAGGCGAGCAATAGCCCAAGGACAGCACACACATAGGGTAGGGGACACAGCAGGCAACCCTTCTTGACGCCTTTTCAGAGGTAAATCTTGTCTTACCACACAACCTCAAACACAAAGCGTCCATATTACTTTTTATTTTCAAAACTTAAACGGAATTAGGAGGCCATTACCATGTCCCATGCCCTCGAGAACAATAAAAATGGTTTTTTTTAGTTGACTCTCAATAGTGATGCTACTAGCATGCTTGTGTGTGTGTGTGTGTGTGTGTGTGTGTGTGTGTGAGAGAGAGAGAGAGAGAGAGAGAGAGAGAGAGAGAGAGAGAGAGAGAGAGAGAAGGAATTGACCCAATCAATCAACACAAGGTCGAGCCCCTATACTTAGGTCTAAACCATTTACCACCTCAAGCAAGGTCCACAAAAGGTATTCAAAGTTTTGAAAGCGTAACCATGCCAGCCTAAAGAAAATGACCAGCTTTTGACACTTTAGAAAAAGGTCAATACATATTTTTTGAACTACCCCGACCCATAAGCACGATCAAACAAGTTCATTAGTAAGTTATGAACTTACTCCTCATGTTTCGTGTGAGACTATGTACTATGACATCCCCTAGAAGGTGCAAACGGAGCCATGTTACCAAAATAAACCAGCATGCATACCTCATCAGCCACTAATGTATACTGCTAAGCTCTATCTATTTATCTTCAGAAGGAAATTTACCTTATTCCCAATCCGAACTAAAACCCATCTCAATGTCAGTACTCACAAGGTTATTCTGCTTTCAGCAAGGTATGGTTAGTATTAAGTCAAGACATCATTAGCCAATGAGCTTAGTGCAAACTACTATCAGTAGAACAAAAAGCATAGCTTCATTAGCATTCCAGCAATAAAAGGAATTTGACCCAATCAATCAACACAAGGTCAAGCTTCTATACTTAGGTCTAGACTTTGTATCGCCTCAAGCAAGGTCCACAAAAGGTATTCAAAGTTTTGAAAGCCTAACCATGCCCGCCTAAAGGAAATGACCAACTTCCGACACTGAACAGCCGAGTCAGCTTATCATGGTATCAGAAAAATCAAATTTAGTACACAAAATGGTAAGACCTGCATTATGACCAAGTTTTACTTAATATTCATGCCTATCTAATATGCCTTTTAGGATTTTTACATATCATGCTATCACTCATCCAATAATACCAACTAGATATAGTCTCCAGCCTTTAAAGCCATCATTACCCTCATCATATTAGTTTATACCAGAATTACCCATCAAAATCGCAAGCAGACCCATGCCCTTATGCATATTACTACACATTGCAACATGAAATGTTTTCAAACTTCCAAGTATCAATTTCAATCTAAACTCATCAAGCAAAGGAACTCGACCTGAGAAGAAGCAGAAGCCAAAGGGTGGACTTCCAAGACCTGTTATTTTTCCTTCCCTTTCGCCATTGTATAAACACACTCCACGTAACACACTAATAGAAGATTGGTGGTGGTGGTGGTTGCATGATGGTGTAGGCATTGTGATGGATAACAATGATATCTATTATCTATAAGCAATATAACATTTTGGGGAAGGGATCTACCCCCCCCGCCCCATGTCCCTTGACCGTCCTGTTGCACAGCAACCCACTGAACTCGAACATAGCACGCAACAGCCCACAATCTCTCTCTCTCTCTCTCTCTCTCTCTCTCTCTCTCTCTCTCTCTCTCTCCCGTTTTTTGACCTAGTAGACAGCAGTTCACTCTTTTGACCATAACTTGCTCATCCGAACTCCGATTTAGGTGATCTATAGCCTCAATCGAAGAGCACGAAGCCCTCTACGCATTGATGTAAAGACATAATTTTTCTGTGTAATGGAAGGCTTTGCTATAACAGCATCTCAGAACTGAAAAAACTGTCAAAACTTTGCGTTTTTGTTGCCGACTTGAAGGCAATGTCAGACAAAACTCGCAAGGGTGGAAAAGCCACACTCGCCATGGAGAATGATGCAAAATCTCCAAGGAATTTGGATGCTAATCCAACCACATCATCTACAACAACGGAAGCAATGATCATGGCTTACTTGATCTCATTACAAGAAACCGTCAACAAACAAGGTGAAGAGTTGCGCGCACTTGCAATGGAGAATGGTACTTTAAGAGTTCTCGTTGTGGAGAATGAGCACCTCAAGAAGGTTCTTGAAATGCAAACAACACGCTTGATGCATCTTGAGAATGAAGTTCAAGAATGTAAACGCTCTCTTGTTGACATGAATGTATTGAAAGAGCGCTTGAACAAAGTTGAGAGTGATCATGTATTGAAAGAGGAAACAATAGATACAATACGACATGATGTATGTGAGATGAGAAATGCATCCAAATCATGGGCTGATATATGTAAGGATAATGTGGTTTCTACATCTCCTATCACGCAAGCCGTTGTCCAAGCAAAGAATGTAGAGAATGTGGACACTCAAGAATTGCACGAACGACAAAAACGCTCAAAGAACATCGTCATTCGTGGAATCAAGGAGGAAAGCATGGAAACACCCCAATCTCTTGCAGTTGCTATTGAAGAGTTTTTTGCTACACACTTTGGCATGTCAGGAATCATGCCTTATGGTGCACATCGAGTTGGAAAACAAGGAGTCCCTCGCTCGGGAGAAAGACCTATCGTATGTACCATGGCTGATGAGGTAAAGAGAAAGATCATCCTTGACAATGGTTGGATCTACCTCAAAGGAATAGATTGTAATGTATATGAGGATCGCACTATTATGCAACAAAATGTACGTCGCAAAGCATATGAGGAAAGAAGCAAGAAGGTTAAGGTATCACCTCAAGAAGAAAAGCCACTTAAGGAGGATGCAAGTCCACCCAACAAATAGGGACACATGATCTATGAGACCAACTCACGATTGCGAATAAGCTTTTGGAATTGTAACGGGTATCCATGGAATGCGGGAATTGGCATTGATGAGCTTACCAATGACTCCGATGTGATACTTCTTGTCGAAACATGGGAGCATGATGCGCAACGAATTCTTGGATTTGACAAATACGATGTGCATTCTTTGATGTGGGCCAAAAATGCAAAGCAACGAAGAGGCCAAGGAGGCGTAGCATGTATGACCAAAAAGGGTTTGAAAGATGTTTCCATTGTCAAAGAAGATAAGTATAAACGCTACTTATGGCTGAAAATCAGCCCACCAAATGGTCAAGTCATGTTTGTGGCTGGTTGCTACATTCCTCACTATGACTCCAACTTTTATGCTTGCTTGAATATGGATAGAGATCAACCCTTTTTTGAACTAGAGGAAGACATTGCTCATTACAAGGATCAAGGTGAAGTCATTGTTTTTGGAGACATGAATGCTCGCACAAATATGCTACAACACGACACACAACAAGTAGAAATGCCGCATGTCTCAAGAAGAATGGATGACTCATACATGTATAATCGAAGTTCTAATGATGCAAAAGAAGTGGATCACTATGGAAAGTCACTTCTACATATGTGCAATAGTACCGGAATGCTCATTGCAAATGGTGTATCTCTATGGCAAGGCACCAATGACTTTACATGTAGAAAGCACAACGGTGCTAGCGTGATTGACTATATGTTGTTCTCGGAAGCCACTCTAGAATGCATACAAAGCTTTACACTTGGTGAATGGAATCCAGAATCGGATCATAGGATGTTATGTATTGACCTCAAGTGTGGTAAACGGCCCGAGCATGTAGCCTCCAATCATGATGTGAATCATTTGTACCTACGTCTAGACTTCAAACAAGCACTTATATATGCTGATATGGTGGACCAAATGTTAAGCATGATAGAGCATCAAGAGAGCCCAACATTAGAATGCAAGTGGAAAGTTTTCAAAGAAGTAATTTTCTCTTGTGCGAAGGAATGCTTTTCGGTGAAACACATGTCTTGCAAAAGGTCTAAGAAGGGTAGCACCAAGAAGAAATGGTTTGACATGGAATGTAGTCAAGCCCGAAAACACTTGCTAAGATTGGATGCAATCAAAGACAAGGAAGTTTACTTGGAATGTTCACACACATACAAAGCACTTGTTCAAAAGAAGAGGAGAAGGTGGGAAGTCGAAAAACAACTTCTTTTAGCACAAGAGAAAGCACAAGCATGTGGCAAGTTTTGGCAAAATCTAAAAGGCAAGCGCGTTGAGAGCTTTGGTGACTTGACTCTTGAGGATATGTATATGCATTTTAAGAATCTCTATGAGCAACCCAATGTTGATAAGATGGAGTGTTGTAGCTCCCTTCCATTTATGTCTCCCTTCTTTACCATTGAAGATGTATGCCGCGCGCTTGAGAAACTTGCTACTCGTAAGGTAGGTGACCTTCAAGGTGTCAAGGCTGAAATGATTAAATGGACAAGCAAGAAAACACGATATTGGATATGCGATATGTTTAACCTTGCACTTCAGTATGGCATGCCTCATGATTGGAGTGCAAATTGGATCAAACCTTTGCACAAAGGAGGAGATGTAAACAATGTGAACAACTATCGCACTATAATGGTTGGTTCTTTAATGGAAAAGTTATTTGGATGTATCATGGAGATGAAGATAAGTGAATGGGCTGAAAAGAATGGCAAACGTGCACTTGGCCAAGCCGGTTTTCGAAAGCATCATAGCACTATTGATCACCTTGTCACTCTTCGAGTTCTTATGGAAGCATCTCGATTGAAAGGAAAAAAGTTGTATTGTTGCTTTGTGGATTTCAAGAAAGCTTTTGACATGGTACCGCGAGGAAATCTTTGGAGACGTATGCAAAGCCTTCAAGTGCCGAGAGAATTTATGCATGCAGTCTTTCGCATCTACCAAAAAGTGATATGTCGATTACGTATGGGAGATGGAATTTCAGAATTTTTTGCAAGCACTATTGGTGTCAAACAAGGATGCCCACTTTCCCCAACCCTCTTTGGGCTACTCATTGATGAATTGGAATGCATGGTTCTTGACTTTATGCAGCAAGAAGGCATAGAAGAGGTTAAGATTGGAAATGCGGTGATCATGCTTTTGCTTTATGCCGATGATGTAGTGCTCTTGCCACATACCTTAGAAGATGCACAAAAGCTTATGAGTGTCTTGGAACGCTTTTGCCTACATAGCGGGCTGATCGTGAATGGATCCAAAACCAAGGTTATGCTTGTAAAGACCCTCAATGATGAAAATCCATGCATTGTATATAACAATGAGAAACTTGAAGTGGTAGATCACTTCAAGTACCTTGGCCTTGAGGTTCCATCCAATCGTAAATGGAAGGATTGTGCAATGCGTCGCTTGGAAGCCGGAAAGAGGGCCTATTATGCATTTGAGAACATGTGCAATGCAGGAGAGATCAAGTGTTGGGCTCTCAAAAAGTACCTCTTTGACACATTGGTGACACCGGTGCTTCTTTATGGAGTGGAGGTGTGGGGTGGAAGCATCGGGAAGTCTACTTGGAAAGAGTTTGAGAATGTCCAAAAGCGTTTTCTCACCAACTTTCTCCAAGTCAAGACACAAACACCCTACATGCTCTTACTTCTTGAGTCCGGATTGCTTCCCATTGAGGTCTTGGGCATGCAAAGGATTGTGGAGTACATGCGTAAGACACAACGTAGCCCTTTGCATCGACTTCCTAGAATCGCATATGAAGCAAGTCAAATGGTTCAAAAGACATGCAAGAGCAAAATACTAAGTTCGGGGTGGATGCTGGATATCAAGAAATGGTTTGGAAGATGGGATCCATGTCACTTGGTCAAGGATGCGTCGATCGACTCCCAAGTTAATGAGGCCTTCTTACAACGCCAATGTATCACGGCTTGGGAGAAATCTGGAGGTTCTCGCTTCAGCCATTACACCACACACGTTGCCCCAAACTACAAATATCTCTTCTTCTCGGAACGAGGTAACCGAACCCATTCCTACATCCTTGAGCCCATCCCGTTGAGTGCGATCTGCACCATTGCCTCCATTCGTCTTAGCTCCCATTCTCTACGCTGCGAGACAGAACGTTGGGGCACTGGCGAGGAGTGTCATCGACTTTGCACCTTATGCCCTCGTCAAATGCGAGAGAGTGAGTACCACACACTACTTGAGTGCTCAGCTTTTGACCACATTAGGTCCTCTTTTCCCCATATATTCAGCCATGATCTCTCCCTACATACCTTCCTCTCCCAACCACGATGTGGACTCTCTATTGCGACGCTCATTTCAGCCATTTTTGAGCATCGAGAGTCACTTATGAACTCCACTCACACCACGTGACATGTTCATTTGGTCCCATAGGTCATATTTGACCTCCCAGGATGATAATAGAACTATCTATCTCTCTCTCTCTCTCTCTCTCTCTCTCTCTCTCTCTCTCTCTCTCTAGTGCGCAATGCAGCTAGGCACCGAGCATTATGGCAACCTATACACGTGCTACACCCATGGACCACATCATCTCTATGTGCAACACCCCATGTGTGGACCTACACACAAGTATGAAGCATCTCTCTCTCTCTCTCTCTCTCTCTCTCTCTCTCTCTCTCTCTCTCTCTCTCTCTCTCTCTCTCTCTCTCTCTCTCTCTCTCTCTCTCTCTCTCTGCCCAAGGTGTGTGGTAGGGTGGCATGTATCTAGGAAAACATATAATGGGGGGAGGGATTCCCACCCCCCTCCCCCACCCAAAATTTTCCACTCTCGCGTACCCCTCCCCCCATGCTTCCAGTGTGCTCTAAGCAAGGATGTTTTGTACCCCTGTCTATATATATATATATATATATATATATATATATATATATATATATATATATATATATATATATATATATATATATATATATATATATATATATATATATATATATATATATATATATATATATGTATGTATAGAGAGAGAGAGAGAGATCGTGTTTGTGGGTGTGTGTGTGTGTGTATGTGTGCTGGGGGGGTAGAGAGAGAGAGAGAGAGAGAGAGAGAGAGAGAGAGAGAGAGAGAGAGAAATAGAATTGAAATGAAATGATATATTAATGTCTTCAATAAACCATGAGAGACACACACACACACACACACACACACACACACACACACACACACACACACACACACAGAGATAGTATTATTTCATCCTCAGAGGTTAAATATGACCTATGGGACCAAATGAACATGTCATGTGGTGTGAGTGGAGGTCATAAGTGACTCTTGATGCTCAAAAATGGCTGAAATGATCGTCGCAATAGAGAGTCCACATCGTGGTTGGGAGAGGAAGGTATGTAGGGAGAGCTCATGGCTGAATATATGGGGAAAAGAGTACCTAATGTGGTCAAAAGTTGAGTAGTGTGTGTTACTCACTCTCTCGTACTTGGTGAGGGCATAAGGTGCAAAATTGATGAGACTCCTCACTAGTGCCCCAACATCCTGTCTCGCATCGTAGAGAATGGGAGCTAAGACGAATGGAGGCAATGGTGTGGATCGCACTCAACGGGATGGGCTCAAGGATGTAGGGATGGGTTCAGTTACCTTGTTCAAAGAAGAAGAGAGATTTTTAGTTTGGGGCAATGTGTGTGGTGTAATGGCTGAAGCAAGAACCTCTGGATTTCTCCCAAGCCGTGATACATTGGCGTTGTAAGAAGGCCTCGTTAACTTGGGAGTCGATCGCCTCCTTGACCAAGTTACATGCATCCCATCTTCCAAACCATTCCTTGATGTCAAGCATCCACCCCGAACTTAATATTTTGCTCCTACATGTCTTTTGGACCTTTTGACTCGCTTCATATGCGATTCTAGAAAGTCGATACAAAGGGCTATGTTGTGTCTTAAGCATGTACCTCACAACCCTTTGCATGCCCAAGACCTCAATGGGAAGCAATCCGGAATCAAGAAGTAAGAGCATGTAGGGTGTTTGTGTCTTGACTTAGAAAAAGTTGGTGAGAAAACGCTTTTGCACATTCTCAAACTCTTTCTAAATAGACTTCCCAATCTACCACCCCGCACCTCCACTCCATAAAGAACCACCGGTGTCACAGAGGTACTTTTTGAGAACCCAACACTTGATCTCTCCAGCATTGCACATGTTCTCAAATGCATAATAAGCCCTCTTTCCGGCTTCCAAGTGACACATTACGCAATCCTTCCATTTATGATTGATCGAACCTCATGGCCAAGGTACTTGAAGCTATCTACCACTTCAAGTTGCTCATTGTTGTATACAATGCAAGGATTTTTGTCATTCAGGGTCTTTACAAGCATAACCTTGGTTTTGGATCCATTCACGATCAGTCCGCTATGTAGGCAAAAGCATTCAAAGACACTCATAAGCTTTTGTGCATCTTCTAAAGTATGTGCCAAGTGTTAGTGCCTGATCTGTCAAGGCATTCATGGTATTCAGGATATTATATTTTGAATTGTAACTAAAGACCTTTAACTTTTGAACCTTAGGGATATGTGGACATTCAGGATATTATATTTTGAACTGTAACTAAAGACCTTTAACTTTTGAACCTTAGGGATATGTGGACATTAGTACTTATATTTTTGGGTAGTTGTGAATGTGCCTTATGGTATCTGATGGCGTGAGGCAGTTTCAGGATAACTAACGAGGCAGTTCTCTTCCTCCTGATCTCGTACTGCTGTTTATGCTCTGTAATTGGGTGATGATGATGAAGATAATCTGATGGAAGTCTCTTTTCCTCTTCCTTATGGTGTTCTTTGCTTATCTACTTTGCAGTATTGTGTATGAATACTCAGTTTACTGTTCTTGATTCCTGTAAACTGCATGTTTCCTTCATTGAATACCTGTTAGGGCTGTGTGCCTCTAAAATTTGGCGATCCTGTTGTGCGTGTCCTAATCGACATGGGAGCGAATTATAGTAATCTCAAAGCAAAACGATGAGTCAGTTATGATGCCAAGTTTCTTTCTCATGCTCTAACCGCCACTTTCTCTCTAAAGCGGTTCTTGCAACTGGTTCAAACTGATCCTGAAGCATATGGCCCTCAAGAATTCAAGAGGTTCTTGACATGTTAGTCGACCTCAACCACTGCAGGAATTCTTGAATTGTGTAACCCCGCAGGAAGTGTCTGTTAAGTATGGAGCCTGATTTACCCTTGTAAATTTCTGTGGTAAAAGCGCACATTTGTAAGGCCCCCATTATGAGGAGAAGCCATCGTGCGTGAAGGAAAATCACTCACTGGAAACCAAAATTTTCACGGACAAGAATCAGGGGCAACTTTAAAGCCCTCGGGGGTGGAGGCCCCCGAGACTTTTTTTTTCGCCGGAATATTATGGCCGGACGGCGGCCGAAAAGTGGTCGAAAAACAACCGATTGGTTGGCCGGTGGCCGGTAGTCAATGGCCGATGGCCGGTGGTCGGAAGTCAATGGCCGGTGGCCGGTGGCCGAATTCAATGGCCGGTGGCCGAATTCAAAAGCGGACTTGTCTTCTCAAGGGCGGCCACACATGGGCGGATTGGAGGGTCCGATTTGGACTTATTCGCACAAGGGCGGCTACACATGGCTGTCTCTCATAAGAGAGGGCAGCCCTTTTGGCCTATAAAAGGAGGCCATTTCTACACACATTTCATAGTGTGAAGTTGATGCAACAAAGTGAGTGTGAGGTGGTGAGAGTGAAGCAAGGCGGGAGCTCCATTAAGGGTATAATCCCTTTGTAAACTACTTCTTGTTTTGAAGTACTAAAGCCATTGAGTGGCTGCTTTCCCGTGGACGTAGCCCACATTGGGTGAACCACGTATATCGTGTGTACTCTCTCTCTCTCTCTCTACTCTATAATCTCGTGTATATAAATCTGTCTCTCTCCATTAAGTAATCTACTCAATTATCTATTTAGCTACGTCTTATTTCCTAACAACTGGTATCAGAGCAAGGTTTGCTCGTAGCTAAATTATCTCAAGGAAAGGATTCCTTGAATTGAGTGGGAGTTATGGCGGAGGAAGGGAAGCTCAAGATTGAGAAGTTCAACGGCAAAAACTACCAACATTGGAAGATGCAGATTGAAGACTATCTCTACCAGAAGGACCTCTATTTGCCACTAGGAGGTCTTGCGAAGAAGCCCGCAACAATGGCAGATGAAGCATGGATTGTCCTTGATAGAAAGGCACTGGGAAAAATCCGGTTAAGCTTGGCGTCAACAGTGGCCTTCAATTTTTCGGAGATGAAGACCACGGAAGACTTGATGAAGTCACTTGACGACTTCTACGAGAAACCATCGGCATCCAATAAGGTATTTCTTATGAAGCGCTTGTTCAATCTAAAGATGGCAGAGAATGGTTCAGTTGCAGAACACCTAAATGACTTTAACACAAACATAAGTCAACTTCGATGAGTGAAAATCAATTTCGATGACGAAGTGCGAGCTCTCCTTATACTATCATCTCTACCGGATAGTTGGGACAGCCTTGTGATGGTTGTAAGTAATTCTATCTCTGGCACAAATACTCTTAAGTTTGATGATGTTGTGGGTGTTCTCCTAAGTGAGGAAATGCGAAGGAGAAGCACAGGAGAATCATCAAGTGCTGCACTATCAGTGGAAACAAGAGGAAGGCTTAAGGAGAGGTTCAAAAACCAAAAGGGTCGTGATCGCTCAAGGCGGAGCAAGTCACGCACAAAGTCAGTTCTTGAATGTTGGAACTGCGGCAAGAAGGGCCACGTCAAGAAGGATTGCTAGTCCAAGAAGAAGAAGGAGACAGAGTCTCAAGACAACAAGCCAACATTGGAGGCCAATGTGGCAGGTAAAGTAGAGCAAGATGCTCTAATTATCTCATTAGACAATGTGTCTAATTCCTGGATAGTAGATTCCAGGGCTTCATTCCATGAGACACACACAAGCAACATTTCCAAGACTACACCAAAGGTAATTTTGGGTATGTATACTTGGGAGATGATGAAGCTTGTGAGATTGTCGGCAAAGGTACAGTTTCTGTCAAAACTGATAACGGAAATGAATGGAAGCTTAAAGATGTTAGGCATGTTCCTTCTCTTCGCAAAAATTTGATCTCTACAGGACAATTGGACGATGAAGGTCACAACATTGCATTCGGAAACAAACGGTGGAAGATCTCAAAGGGATCTTTGGTGGTTGCCAAGGGTGAAAAAGTCGGTACACTTTACTTGTGTACTGTTAGCACGCAACCTTCAGCTTGTGCAGCAACTACAGAAGTTGACAGTGCGGTGTGGCACTACCGACTTGGGCATATGAGTGCCAAAGGAATGCAAATCCTTCAAACAAAGAAGCTTCTACCAGGTTTGAAAGAAGTGGACTTAGAGTTCTGTGAAGATTGTGTTTATGGTAAACAAAAGAGGGTAAAATTTCAAAAATCAGGAAATGAAAGAAAAAATTAAAAACTTGAGTTGGTTCATTCTGATGTTTGGGGTCCTGCAAGTACACCATCACTTGGTGGCTCATTGTACTATGTAACATTCATAGACAATGCGACTAGAAAAACATGGGTTTATGTCATGAAGAATAAATCCGATGTATTTTCCATATTTCAAAGGTGGAAAGCCTTTGTGGAGAATGAAACAGGTACCAAGGTTAAATGCCTCAGATCCGACAATGGAGGCGAATATTGCAGCCAAGCTTTTGAAAGCTTTTGTGCTAGCAATGGCATTCGGAGGCAAAGGACAACCCCAAGGACAGCTCAACAAAATGGGATTTCAGAAAGGATGAACAGGACAATCATGGAACGAGCACGAAGCATGCGGCTACATGCAGGCCTACCGCTTGAGCTTTGGGCGGAAGCTGTAAGTACGTCTGTGTACTTAATCAATCGGTCACCCTCAACGGCATTGGATGGGGGAGTTCCAGAAGAGGCATGGATAGGTAAACCGGTGAATTATGCATTTCTCAAAGTGTTTGGGTGTGAGGCTTTCATGCACATAGATAGAAGCCTAAGATCAAAGTTAGATGCAAAGTCCAAAAAGTGTTTCTTCATTGGCTGTGGAGAAGGAGACTTTGGGTATCGCCTATGGAATCCTGAAGATGGTAAAATCTTAAGGAGTAGGGATGTAATTTTTAACGAACAAAATATGTACAAAAATTACTTGGAAAGAAAACAAACAAAAGAAATAGGTGATGAGTACATGGAGCTTGAGGACGGTGACGACTCAAGGACTGCAAACGGTGACAATGTGCAACAACGTCAACCAAATGAGGAGCCTCAAGCTATTTCCCGAAGATCTACAAGAGCAAGTAGACCTCCAGAAAGGTTTGTTCCTTCCTTCAACCATCTCTTGATCTCAGATTCTGGAGAGCTGGAATCATATGAAGAAGCTATGAAACATGAATCCAAAGAAGAATGGACGAAGAGCATGCAAGTGGAGATGGACTCACTACATCGCAACCAAACATGGGATTTGGTTGAGTTGCCTAAAGTTAAGCGGGCACTTCAAAACAAATGGGTGTACAAGCTAAAGGAAGAAGAAGGTGGGAAGAAAAGGTACAAGTCTAGGCTTGTGGTAAAAGGTTTTTCTCAAAAGAAAGGTATTGACTTCAATGAAATATTTTCTCCTGTTGTAAAAATGAACTCAATTAGGCTTGTCTTAAGCCTTGTGGCTGCTCATGATCTAAATCTTGAGCAAATGGATGTAAATACGGCATTCCCTCACGGTGACTCAGGAGGAAATCTACATGCTTCAACCAAAGGGGTATGAAGTAAAAGGTAAGGAGAAAATGGTTTGCAGATTAAAGAAGAGCTTGTATGGTTTAAAGCAAGCATCAAGAAAATGGTACTTGAAGTTTGATCGATGGATGTTGGATCATGTATTCACAAGATGCAACTTGGATCACTGCGTCTACACGGAGAATTTGGGAGATGGGAAATTCATCATCCTAATGTTGTATGTTGATGACATGTTGATTGCAAGTGCTAACATGCAGGACATCAAAGACCTAAAAGAGGAGCTGTCCAAATCTTTTTCAATGAAAGATTTAGGTGCTGCAAAGAGGATACTTGGTATGAAAATATCAAGGGACGGGACGAAGAAGACAATAAAGCTATCTCAAGAAGATTACATCAAGAAGGTACTAGAAAGGTTTGCAATGCAAAATGCAAAACCAGTTTCTACACCTTTGGCTGGTCATTTTAAACTAACGAAGGATATGTGTCCAAAGACACAAGAGGAGATAGCCTATATGTCTAAAGTTCCATATGCTGCAGCGGTAGGTTCTCTAATGTATGCTATGGTCTGGACAAGGCCATACATTGCACATGCAGTGGGAGTTGTGAGTAGGTTCATGGACAACCCAAGTAAAGAGCATTGGCAAGCTGTGAATTGGATACTTAGGTATCTAAAAGGGACAACAACAAATGCTTTGTATTTTGGAGGAACGGATATTTTTCTAGAAGGGTATGCTGATGCAGATATGGCAGGTGACAAAGATACTCGAAGGAGCACTACTGGCTATGTGTTCACGGTTGGAGGCACAGCAGTAAGCTGGGCTTTAAAGCTGCAGAAAGTGGTTTCACTTTCTACCATGGAAGCAGAGTATGTAGCAATGACGGAGGCAAGCAAAGAAATTCTGTGGCTTCACAGATTCTTAGAAGAGCTTGGATTCAAACAAGACAATTGTGTCTTGTACAGTGATAGCCAAAGCGCTATCCATCTTGCGAAGAACTCAGCCTTTCATTCAAGGAAAAAGCACATTAAGGTGAGATATCACTTCATATGCACTCTTTTGGAAGAGGGACAACTAAAGCTAGGAAAGGTGCATACAAGTGAAAATCCTGCAGACATGTTTACAAAGGTGGTCAACAAGGAGAAGTTGAGCTTTTGCTCATCTTCAATCGGCATTCAAGGATAAGAAGCCAGAATGGAAAGCAGTCACAGGTTTGGTTTGGAGATCAGTCTCCAAGTGGGAGATTGTTAAGTATGGAGCCTGATTTGCCCTTGTAATTTTCTGTGGTAAAAGCGCACATTTGTAAGGCCCCCATTATGAGGAGAAGCCATCGTGCGTGAAGGAAAATCACTCACCCGAAACCAAAATTTTCACGAACAAGAACTAGGGGCAACTTTAAAGGCCTCGAGGGCAGAGGCCCCCGAGACTTTTTTTTTCGCCGGAATATTATGGCCGGACGGTAGCCGGAAAGTGGTCGGAAAACAACCGATCGGTTGGCCGGTGGCCGGTAGTCAATGGCCGATGGCCGGTGGTCGGAAGTCAATGGCCGGTGGCCGAATTCAAAAGCGGACTTGTCTTCTCAAGGGCGGCCACACATGGGCGGATTGGAGGGTCCGATTTGGACTTATTCGCACAAGGGCGGCTACACATGGCTTTCTCTCATAAGAGAGGGCAGCCCTTTTGGCCTATAAAAGGAGGCCATTTCTACACACATTTCATAGTGTGAAGTTGATGCAACAAGGTGAGTGTGAGGTGGTGAGAGTGAAGCAAGGCGGGAGCTCCATTAAGGGTATAATCCCTTTGTAAACTACTTCTTGTTTTGAAGTACTAAAGCCATTGAGTGGCTGCTTTCCCGTGGACGTAGCCCACATTGGGTGAACCACGTATATCGTGTGTACTCTCTCTCTCTCTCTCTCTCTCTCTCTCTCTCTCTCTCTCTCTCTCTCTCTCTCTCTCTCTCTCTCTCTCTCTCTCTCTCTCTCTCTCTCGCTCTACTCTATAATCTCGTGTATATAAATATGTCTCTCTCCATTAAGTAATCTACTCAATTATCTATTTAGCTACGTCTTATTTCCTAACAGTGTCTGAGGAACATACATCAAAGTTATTGGAGGATTTCTTCCCGAATCTGCCAAGGGAAATCAAAATTACAATTGTTGACAAGTTGCAAGTGTTTATAGGGGTTCTTGACAGTTTCTGTGCAGACAATTTTTGTGCAGTCTGCAGTTTGCATTTTGCATTTTGCAGTTCAACTGTTTACATATTGCAGATTATAGCATTCCAGTTTGCAGAATGCAGGTTCAATTTTTCAGTTTGCAGAATGCAGTTTCAGTCTTTCAGTTTACAGACTACAGTTTCAGGTATTTCAGTTTGCAATGCAGTTTAAGCAGTTTCAGGGTTTAAAGAGGTACAAATGATCTCTATTCTTTTGATGGGTGATTAATGGCAAAGAAGAAGAAGAAAAAGTGTGCTATTTGTCAAAAAGATGGGCACTGTGCAAAGCAATGTCCTTACATGTGCAAGCCATGTCAAAAGGAAGATGTATGTGTCAAATACTGTATGCATAAACTGTGCAAGAAGTTGTATTGAATTGTCATATCTTTTCGAGATGCATCAGATCATGAGGAACTATGTGATGCACAAGAGGATTTGGATGATTTTTCTAATCTTCTTGACAAGGCGGAAGACTGGCATGAAGGTCGTGAAGGAAAAAGAAGAAAGTCATGCTCTAGTATGCGTAGGATACAGGTGTTACAAGAAGCAATTGAAGGCTTGACAGAGAAGTATGAAGATTAGTTTCAGGAGGAATACGAAAGTGATGATGAGTGGGGAGTTACAACACCAATGTTTCCCTTGGTTGGGAAAAATCAGGTACAATCATGTTTAACTTCTCCAAATGCACTTGGTGTAAGTCCAAAATCAATGAAAGAAGATCAAGCACAAAGCCAACCTGAAGAAGTCAAGAAGGTGATGTTGGAAAGGGCAGAAGAAAAGGAGCATCATGAGAGCCAAAGAATCCAAAAGGAGCACTTAGTATCCCAAAACCACACTCCAAATAGACTCAAGGGTTTGCACAATGTTGAAGTACCAACAATTTTTCACGCACCTGCAGTTTCAAAAACTGAAGTTTCAAAGCCTGAATTTGAATTTTCAGCACCTGAAGTTTTTCAACCTGATTTTGGAATCAAAGCTGTAGATACTCAGATTATTGAAGAGAAGAAGTTAATTCAAGAAGGACAGTTTGTTCAAT
This sequence comes from Adiantum capillus-veneris, assembly GCF_014529385.1. Classification (NCBI taxonomy): domain Eukaryota; kingdom Viridiplantae; phylum Streptophyta; class Polypodiopsida; order Polypodiales; family Pteridaceae; genus Adiantum; species Adiantum capillus-veneris. Next base: position 58,578,421 of record NC_140940.1, on the reverse strand, counting down.
GCAAGGGAGATATAGTCCAAAAGATGATGAAGGAAGAAGGAGGAAGCCAGGAGCAACTCATGAGCCAAAGGAGCCAAGAGGATTGCCAGCTATCCTGAAACCTCACATCAAAGAGACTCTCCTCTTTGCAGGAAGAGAAGGCGAGTTTCCCAAAAGAAGAATTACTGATTGAGAAGAAGGGAATACAAGTGGGAGTGAGTGAGAGAAGCCACCAATATCCCATACAAACCCATATAACAACATTTGACATCAATCTTGAAGAGGTTGAAATTCAGGGAGACATCAGATTTCAGCGTAATGCAGTGAAAGAGTTGAAGATAGATAAAGACATAATGTGTGCTACTGATGAGGATGATGTGATGAATCATTTTTTCATGAATCTTGATGAGGAGTATTCGACAGGTGACGGTCTGGAAGGTGTTTGTGTTGATGGAGAAGAATTTTTTGGAGTTTTGAATACTGAAAGCCAATTTCTAGGAGTGGATATGAGTTATTCAGGTTGTGAAGATAAGGATCTTGACTTTCAGATCCCTAAATTACCAATTTCAATGCCGAAGGTCCCTGGTTTACAAAATGCCATAATGCAGGTCCCTAAACAAAAACTTACCGATTTGCAAAGAGAATTTGTTCCTGAATTTCATGAATTTCAAAGTCTTATTGCTACTCAAGCAATGATCATCAACAATCTCTCATTAGTTTTGAAGAATGAGAGATATTCATATCAAGTGGCAACAAATCAAACCATTTTTATGATCGGTCGACTTCAAGAAGAGAAGCAATCATTAATCAAGAAGTGTTCACAGGATCAGTATCTTGTCAAAGATATTCAAGAAGTAGTTTTTGACAAAGAAGAAGCAAACTACAGGTTCTCAAAGTTCAACATTGGGTGTTTGCAACAAATTTCTACTTGTGTTCAATGGTGTGGAAGTCTTTCTTGGAATTTGCTGATTATTTTCTTTTGGAAATGGATCAAGTGGAAAAAGGGTTTGGATGAAAGAAGCATGAAGGATATTGTGGAAGAATATGAAATCAAGAAATTTCAAATTCAGGTTCATTTGCAAGAGATTTTTGAAGTGCAGGAAGCTTCATCTTTGCAGTATATTGAATACTTCCAACAGGGAAAGAACACTACAATGTACTTACAGGGAATTGAACATATGCAAGAGAATGAATATTTGCAGGCGATTGTATACATGAATCAAGAATGGAACTTTTCGCTTGAATGTTTGCAATGCATTGAATGCATAAAGTGGAAGCAAAGTAGGATAATTTTGTTTAAGTTGAAACTATATGAAGACTTGAAGCCTCAATTTGTGATGGTGAAGGGCCAAAAGATTCAGCTATTGCAGTTAAGACAGAATGAACAATATGAAAAGATGGATGTTTGGAAACAAGGAGATGAGAGGAACCTGAAGAAGAAGTATGACGACTTAAAACAAGAATACGATCAACTGAATTTGCAGGTGCAGCTTAGCTTAAATCAAGTACAAGGGCAGATGGATACTATTATGGAAGAGCAGATACAAGATGAAGTTCAAAAGAATCAAGTTCAAGATGTAGTGCAGGATGCAGTGATAGAGCCTGAGGAATCAGGAATACAACAGTCAACTTCAAATCAGATTTTTATTATTGAAGATGATATACCACCTGCAAATAATGTCAAAAGTACAAATGAAGTTGTTCAAGTTTCAGAAGTTGTGAAGGTTGCAGAGATAGTTGCAATTCCAAAAGAAGTTGAAGTTGCAGGGGAAATAAGCAAGCAGACTGATACTGAGCTTGACTTATACCAAGTTTTTGATGTCAATGGTGTTTATGACGCTGAGGAGATGATTTTGGCCGATGATTATGCAAGTCTTTTGGAAGTTCTTGATGATGATAAAGTGGGTTTTCTTGGAGATGGTTCTACATTTCTATGTGATGTTGTTGATGGAGGAGATGATGTTGATATTCTCATATCTCATTGGTTTTATGTCTTCATGCTTGATGAAATAAGGGAAGTTTTTCAAGGAGCAAAAGACAAAAGTTTTCAGTTTCAGGGAGATATCACTGATTGGACAGTCTTGCGGCTACAAAGTGGAATTCTTTATGTTTGTGAGGAAGCCATCTTGGTGGTGTTTTCTATGTGTAAAGAAGAGTTCAATCTATTAGTTTTAAGCCTTGAATCAAATCAGTTTGATGAAGAAGTAGATCAGTTTGATGAAGAAGCAAACCAGTTTTGGTTTTTCCTGAATCAGGATTTTCAGGGAAATCAATTGATTTGGCATGGGGAGTCTAAATCAGGTCTTCAAGTGTTGCATCTACATCTACATGCAGAGATATTGGATGTGTTCAAGAGACAGTGTCTAATGGTTGCAAAGTTTACATCCTACCTTGAATCTTTCTTCATTCTTCTTGAAGGGAAACCTGAACCTGAACCTGAACCTAACCCTAAACCTACTACTGAATTTGGATATGTATTTGAATATGAAAATGGGCCTAAAGACCTGAAATCACTTGAAGAAGAGGAGATTTTTCTACTTTTTAGAAGGTATCTCAATTCAATAAATGTGGAGAAAATGAATAGTGAAGTGATGGAATACATGAAGGGAGTATGGGAGCATATCAAAATAATGATGTATGATGTGGTGAGTAAACCATATCAGACGTTTGCAGAGAAGGAGATGAAGGAGGAAAACTTGTTTATGGAGAAGCATAATGCTGAACTGAAGCAGCAGTATACTGACCTAAAAGGGCAGTTTGAGGACCTGAAGATGCAGTTGCAGCAACAAGGAGGTCAACAATCTGAGCAGGTGTTTGTTAATAAAAATTTTGAAGTGTTTGTAGGAACTAGTGTGCCAGCAGGAGTTCAGGAGCATATTACTGAAGACACAAGGAAAGGTGCAGCTACAGGACAGGCTAAAGATGTTGCAGAGGAGGACACAGAAGCTGCAAGAGGAATTCACAACTTAAATGATCGAGTGCAAATGATTGTGGATGAGATACTCTATCAGGACATTGAAAGTACTAAGGAGGCAGTTATAGTTCAAGTGGATGCAGAGGTTGAAGAGTTTGACAAGGAAACTCCAACTATAGCAGCACTTTCACAACAAACTGAATTCAAGGATCAGCTCGTGGATGAATTTTTTGATCAAGGGATATTGTGGGTTCTCACAATGTTTGAGAAACATTGCCCACCAGGTGTGCCAAGTGTTAGTGCATGATCTGTCAGGGCATTCATGGTATTCAGGATTATATTTTGAACTGTAACTAAAGACCTTTAACTTTTGGACCTTAGGGATATGTGGACATTAGTACTTATATTTTTAGGTAGTTGTGAATGTGCGTTATGGTATCTGATGGAGTGAGGCAGTTTCAGGATAACTAACGAGGCAGTTCTCTTCCTCCTGATCTCGTACTGCTGTTTATGCTCTGTAATTGGGTGATGATGATGAAGATAATCTGATGGAAGTCTCTTTTCCTCTTGCTTATGGTGTTCTTTGCTTATCTACTGAGGCAGTCCGGGGCAGGCAACAAGAAGAGTGGCCTCTAAGCACCCTTGTAGGCTCCCGTGCTGCTGAATTGGGTCGGGGTTGGAAAAAACAACAAACACATACACAAACCCGCAACCTAACCCTACACAAATTTGGGGCACCACCTAGTTTTGGATGCGAACTAGGACGCATAAAGAGAGAGAGAGAGAGAGAGAGAGAGAGAGAGAGAGAGAGAGAGAGAGAGAGAGAGAGAGAGAGAGAGAGAGAGCTTGGGCTGCTTTGAAATGTATCGGCAATGATCAAGCAAACACAATTATATATGTAAGAAAGAGAGAGAAGAGGAAGGGGGTGCTTGTTGAATTAATACCTTCTTACAAATCTGTCATGAGCGATCAAAGTGAGATTAGTATTTGTTCAACATAGCTTGAGTAAATTTCACCATGAAACATCACAAGAAAAGCCACCCCAATCACTCTCTTAAGGCCAGGGGAGTCCTCTCCACCCTGTCGCCCTCTTACAATATGTGGGATTTATGGCTAAATTGATGACAACACCCAGACACAAGCTATCAAGAACTAAAAATATCACCAGGACACTTACACATCATTGTTGTCCATTACTTCACGTTGGAAGAGAGACAAAGTATCCAAGCTTAGGTAAATCCACTCTCCTTGATTTAGCAAATGTTGGGCTTACACTAGTAGGAGGAATGATAGATTTTCCACTCTCAATTGAATGATCGCTCTCTCTTACAATGGCATAGAGTTCCCGTGCTAATCACCCCTATTACAACACATGCACAAGCATACGACAATGAGCTTCCACTTACGAGCTCCTTCTAGAGAGGTTGAGCTTGGCTTCTCAAGCTATAGCATAGTGCTCTTGCTTACGGCTCTCTCTTTGTGCTAGCTACACCCTCCTTTTATAACAATTTTGAAGGCTAGGGTTACTCCTCCAACCATGGTTGGGTTAGATTTTTAGCACTTATCGAATTTCTTTTGCTTGGAATTATCAAGAAGTTGGTGTGGATAGATGAAGAAGAGAGAGAGGAGAGAAGTGGAGGTGATAGGACTTTTCATAGTAGGTTAGTGTTAGTAAATTAGTAGAGTTAATTATTTTATTGAGTTACAAATGGATTGGATATTTACAATGGGAGTATCCAAGTAGGATACAAATAAGGAAGAAAAAACTCTTAATAGGTAAGAAAACATGGATTTCTTACAATGTTGATGCTCCAAGTGTCTTGAGTAGGGTCAATTTTGACGCTTGTTGACGGTCCACTAACTTTGACGGTACGTTTTTTTCACTCTTGACCTTCCTTTGGGAGCCAAGGTAATTGAATATGAGTAATCAATCACCATGATGCTATCTTTCAAGAGAAGAGGCTGAATTTTATGGTTTTTTGATAGATATGGGTAATATGGATGAGGAAAAATGAGACTAGGTGGTCAATTTTGGAATGGAAGTGTGTGTAGGAAACATGAGTTCACCATGGTTTCTCTTATTCTTCAAGGTTTAGAAGAAGGTGAGTAGGGTGCAGAGAGGAGTGGTGAGAGAGGTGGAGATGATGAGTGGAGAGGTGTGTGTGAAAGAGGAAAATGATAAAGTGGAAGAGGGAGTGTGGCTGCATAGCATGGGCAAACTGGGGTCCACAAATAAAATCCTAGCTCACAGCTCGTAGCTCAAAAAAATATGAAAAAATTTGAGGTGAAAGTTCAGCTCACGAGCTACAACTTTTGTTTGTATCACCTTTTCAAATTCGGGGAGTATGTGATCTTTAAAATTTCAGCAAAACCGACTATTTTTTCCACTGCACAAGGTCCTTGTGAGGTCCTTCTTTGGATGATTCTTTTGAATACCTCCAAGAGTGAGCTCCCCATGGTGCATGCATGCATTCCACATACCCTTTACCTTATTTGGTAGGTCTATAATTGAAGATATTATTGAGATCATGATATAAGTGAATAGTACAACTAAGAAAATCAAATATTGAGGGGTCTAAAAAAATATGTACATGTCAAATATAAATAATATAGGTGGAAAAAATATAAAGGGGTCAAAATAAATCTCTCTCATTATAAGTCTACCATAAAAAGATGAATATTTTTGGTGTTATAATTTATGAGAGTAAAAGAGAATAGATGTAGGAAGGAAAAATCACAATAGTGTAAAAATATACACATAAATAAAACTAGTTTTTTTGGATTTTTATTGGGATGGAGTTACACGGAAAATAACAGAAGCTTGCATGAAATTATTTTTATATGGAATAAAGAGTATGCAAAATGGTAAGAAAAAATATGGTAATGGTGAGTCAATGTACATAGCATAAATAACACACCATAGGTAGAAATATTTAAATAAATACCAAAATAATTATGAAAAATCCTTTTATTTAGTCCCTATATACAATGAAATATTTACACACAAATGGGCCATAATATATTTATATTTGTTTTATTTTTTTATTTTTTTGGCTCAACTAGCCCAGTGACTAGCTAGCTGAGGGTTTTTAAGAAGATATGGGAAAAGTCCCCTAACTCACACACACCTATATACAGTGAAATGGTAGGGATAGCCACAGTGTTTGGATGATTTTGGTAGGGTGGGTTAACTCACTATGGAAATTACGGAGAGCCGAAAAACGGGTATCATTAGCCCTTCCCCAGGATGATGGTATATTCATGTACCATCGTAGAGCATCTCTTCCAAAGAGAGTGCTTCAGAGTCCTCGATGAGGTCTTCATTGTTTGGCCCCTCAAAATTTTGGTTTGAGTTACACTCATGCTTCATGGAACAATACCTACATGAGATAGCTGCCTTTTGACAGATCTTTGGTAGATCCTTTGGTAGAAGGCGACTCAAATAAGGCTTCAAGCGATACCCGTTTACCTTCCTCGAGTGCTCTTTCCCATTCAAGTCCATAAGTTGATAGTAACTTGAATTGAAAGCCTTCTTAACTATGTATGGCCCTTGCCATCTAGTTTCAAATTTGGCATCAAAACGATTGTCGAGTCGATTGTCATACAGATCTCCTTTATTGATGTCCTTTAGTTTCTTGTCAAGCTTCTCCTTCGCTTGCATAGCTTTCCTCTTATAGCACTTGTATGCTGCTTCTCTTTTCCACTCAAGCTCAGCTAAGGTAAGAAGTCGATCCATCCATGCTTCTTGATCATCTTGTGCTGCTTTTCCATGAAGTCGTATTTTTGGGATGTTGAGCTCAATTGGTTGTAAAGCCTCTTGACCATAAACCAAGTGAAATGGTGTAAACTCCGTGGCTTCCCTATATGTGGTTTGATATGCCCACAAGGCACCATCCAAGACCGGCCACAGTAGGGGTCCAAAGGAGGGAAAATAGGGGTCCAAAGGGGGGGGCATCTACAAAAGATCAATGTGCAACAATGGGCTTGAAAGAACCTAAGGTTCGGCTCATTAGGACTTCCAAAATGCTAAGGTTCCAAAATTCAAAGGTTGTGTCCAAAGGTCAAAGCTTAGAAAATTGGATGCTTTGTGTATGTACCAAAAAAGTCTTCTAAACTCCTACAAGGGAGGGGGCGAGCATTGCAAGTAGGGAAAGAGAGAGAAACACACACACACACACACACACACACACACTCACAAGCCTCCTCTACACAAAGGGAATGCGGGACACATGTCAGCTCCCTATGCGCAGATGCCCACAAGGTGTACTCAAATCCTATTGGATGGCCATGGAGGTGGACCAATGAGAATTAGGCTAGAGTAAATCTAGCTTAATTAATTTAAAAACACTTAATAAAAGAACCAATAAGAATTAATCTCTCTAGAAGACTATTGGACAGTCTCCCAAGGGGTCCAATGAGCATTCAGCATCCCAATGGCTTGCCTGATTCCTATTGGCCAAGAGACAAAGGGTCCAATGAGAGTTTAGTTGCATTAATTAATTACCTAAAGCTCTCACAAAAGGGAAAAGGGAAAAACATGTCAGAAGGCTATCACTTATGCTACCTAACTTTTATTGGCTAAGCTGGGAGAGGTCCAATGAGGTACTAGCAAGAGAAAATAGCAAGAGGGGTCGACTAAGAGAGAGAGAGAGAGAGGGGGGGGGGGGGCTGAATTTTACAAGGCATTATTGCATACACACTCACATAAACTCATGTGTGAAGCAAGAAGACTCTCTCTCTCCTTGTCAAGCTTTAATGGAAAGCTTATCACCTACTCCAAGCTTGTGAGAAGGGAGGCCTACACCAACAACTCTTGTATTTGTGATGTATGCTCATCTCCTCTACCATGTTAATTACTAAGCTAAGTTATGCTAACATGAGTGATTATGTGAGGAGATGTATATCTTTTCATAAGACTACTCCTTCTTCCTCTCAATCTACTCTCATACCCTGCTAGCTCTCACCATCTTCGAAGGTGTGTGAGGTCTTGGGTCTGAGACCATGAGGGAATTGATGTTGTGTTTAATAAGTGTTTTGCTTAGTGCTTGAAGTTTCCATCTTCATTGCACTAGCTAGTATTTAAGGAACACAAAATAGTATTGTAAAATGTCTCTCTTGATGGGAGAAACCATAATACAAAGCCTTTTGGAGGGGGGACTGGCTCCATGTGAATCCGGTCCTCAACTATTGTCAATAGCTTAATTTCTCTCTCTTTTGAATTATTGTTCATGCTATCTAACTAGGTGCTATACTTTTTTTTGCTCTCTCCACCCAAGCACTCTTGTTATTCTCATTAGGAATCTATTCTAATGAAATGTTCACTATGTTCATGCTATTTTCGGCTACACACAAGTTACTAGGCCATTAAATGTTACATTCCAAGTAAACTTCCTTGTCTTTGCTTACATCCAAACTTAGCAAGTGTTTTTGGGCGTGACTACATTCCATGTCAAACTAGTTCTTCTTGGTGCTACCTTTCTTAGATCTTTTGCAAGACATGTGTTTCACCAAAAAGCATTCCTTCGCACAAGAGAAAATTACGTCTTTGAAAACTTTCCACTTGCATTCTAATGTTGGGCTTTCTTGATGCTCTATCATGCTTAACATTTGGTCCACCATATCATCATATATAAGTGCTCGTTTGAAGTCTAGATGTAGGTACAAATGATTTACATCATGATTGGAGACTACATACTCGGGTCTTTTACCACACTTGAGGTCAATACATAACATCCTATGATCCGATTGTGGAATCCATTCACCAAGTGTAAAGCTTTGTATGCATTCTAGAGTGGCTTCTTAAAACAACATATAGTCAATCATGCTATCACCATTGTGCTTTCTACATGTAAAGTCATTGGTGCCTTGCCATAAAGATATACCATTTGCAATGAGCATTCCGGTACTATTGCACATATATAGAAGTGACTTTCTGTAGTGATCCAGTTCTTTTGCATCATCGGGAATTTGATTATACATATATGAGTCATTCATTTTTCTTGAGACATGCGGCATGTCAACTTGTTGCATGTTATGTTGTAATGTATTTGTGCGAGCATTCATGTCTCCAAAGATAATGACTTTACCCTGGTCTTTTTAATGAGCATTTTCTTCCTCTAGTTCGACAAAGGATTGATCTCTATCCATATCCAAGCGAGCATAAAATTTGGAGTCATAGTGAGGAATGTAGCAACCAGTCACAAACATGAGTTGACCATTTGGTGGACTGAATTTCAGCCATAAGTAGTGTTTATACTTATCTTCTTTGACAATGGAAACATCTTTCAAACCCTTTTTGATCATACATGATATGCCTCCTTGGCCTCTACATTGCTTTGCATTTTTGGCCCGCATCAAAGAATTCACATCGTATTTATCAAATCCAAGAATTTGTTGCGCATCATGCTCCCATGTTTCGACAAGAAGTATCACATTTAAATCATTAGTAAGCTCATCAATGTCAATTCCTGCATTCCATGGATTCCCGTTACAATTCCAAAAGCTTATTCGCAAGCGTGAGTTGTTCTCATACATCATGTGCCCCTATTTGTTGGGTGGACTTGGATCCTCCTCAAGTGACTTTTCTTCTTGAGATGACACCTTAACCTTCTTGCTTCTCTCCTCATATGCTTTGTGACGTGCATTTTGTTGCATAAGAATGCGATCCTCATATACATTACAACCCGTTCCTTTGAGGTAGATCCACCTATTGTCAAGGATGATCTTTCTCTTTACCTCATTAGCCATGGTACATACAATAGGTCTTTCTCTCGAGTGAGGGACTCCTTTGGGGTAGATCCACCTATTGTCAAGGATGATCTTTCTCTTTACCTCATTAGCCATGGTACATACAATAGGTCTTTCTCCCGAGTGAGGGACTCCTAGTTTTCCAACTGGATGTGCACCATAAGCCATGATTCCATACATGCCAAAGTATGTAGAAAAAAAACTCTTCAATAGCAATTGCAAGAGATTGGGGTGATAGCATACTTGTGTTGACAAGAAAGCTAGAAGGAAAAGGAAAGCTTCAAACTTCAAGGAAGTAGTTTGACCCTTCCTTTTTACTTCTTGGAGGAAGGCAAGTTTTCCTCCAAAATTCATTTTTCTTCAAGGAAGAAGCTTCACACGTGAAGAAAAGCCTTCACAAAAACGACACATTTTTTTGAAGAATCAACGAAAGTGTTCTTCCGACGAGCGACGCGTGAAGCGCTACGATTTCCGCAAGGCAAGGTTCACATGCAACACAAATCACCGAGCATAAAAACACAAAGACTTCAAGCTTTACAAGGTACAAGTTGATGTTTTTTTTCCTCTCTTTACATTAGTGTGTGTTTACTATGGCTAGTGAGGATATCCCATCAACACACAGTTTTGATTTTTAGCACATAGAACAAAATCAGGGCACCATGGGTGCTGTCGACACTAATTTCCATGACAATGATGAACTAGGCGATCATGGCCTTATAGGTCTGACTGCTTTCAATATTTTGGAAAATTGCCAAAGCGTACTTGAACGCAACCTTTTTGCACTCAATGCAAATGTTACAAATCTTATTGAACTACTTGTGAAATTTATGAATTTACAAACGGCTTAAGGAGTCACAAGTGGCAGGCTTCAAGGAAACCAAGCTCACACGACTCAAGAATTCCAAGAGACAAGTGCTTTAGAAGATGCAAAAGGTAGCAATGCATTGCTTAAGAATATCACCATTCCTGAGTTTCACGGAGAAGAGCGTGATTGCAAGGATGCGGTCAATATGTTCTTACACAGATGGAGTGATATTCATAGGTTCAGATACACCCCGGATATAAAGACGGCTGTGGAACAAGTCTATCTCTTAAAGGCAAGGCCTATAAGTGGTAGATGAAATTTCCAATAGATGTGAAGGAGTACAAGCGGAAGTGCGACGCGCGAGAGAGTGAGAGAAGAAGAGCACGACGATATGGTGAACTCGCTCTACTGTAATGTGTAGAGCATAGTGAGTTCTTATTAGGTTTTTACAAAAGAATATGTGTACATACCTGGCGGCCCGCCCACTTACCTGGGCGACCACATTGGGCTTTATACCCCAACAACCTCCCACTTAAAGTCCAATGTGGTACTTTAAGTGTGAGAGAAGCTACTATACAAGCTAATATGCAAGAGATGTAGAGAAGTGATGTAGTACCCTACACCTAACTGCTTGCGAAAATGCGCAAAGCTCTTTGAGGGAAGTCCTTTTGTAAGTAGATCAGCAGGATTTTCTGTGGTGTGAACTTTGACAAGCTGAAGTTGCTTATCCTCGAGCATTTCCCTGATGAAATGATACTTCACATCCACATGCTTTGTCTTTGAGTGATAAACTGGATTGCGGGCCAATTGTATAGCACTTTGACTATCACAATATAACACAGGCATCTCTTCTTTGATTCCCAAATCTGTTACTAGTCGATTAATCCAAATTGATTTTTTGCATGCCTCTGATGCTGCAACATATTCAGCCTCTCTAGTAGACTGAGTAACACAATCTTGTAATCTAGAACGCCATGATACTGCTCCACCAGCCAATGTAAAGACATACCCTGACGTAGACCTTCTGTTGTCTAAGTCACCTGCATAATCTGAGTCTGTAAAACCCTTTACACTTAGCTCCTGACTCCCATATCATATACGCATACTCTTTGTAGCTTTCAGGTATCTCAATATTCCTTCCACTGCCTCCCAATGTTTCTTGCCTGGGTTTGACATGTATCGACTTACTACTCCCACTACAAATGCAATGTCTGGGCGAGTAGCAATCATTGCATACATCAAACTACCCACTGCAGACGCATATGGAATCTTATCCATTTCAACCTGTTCTTCCTCAGACACAGGACAATCTTGTTTGCTAAGTTTCACATATGGTGGCAATGGAACACTCAGTGCCTTTCCCTTCTCCATATTGAAACGTTGCAAAACCTTGTCAATATACTCTGTTTGAGATAACCAAATCAACTTGTTTGATCTGTCTCTCTCAATGCGCATACCAAGTATATGACTTGCCTCACCCATGTCTTTCATGTCAAACGATTTTGCCATCTTTGACTTCAAAGCTGAAATTTCTTCCAAGTGCTTGCCAGCAATCAACATGTCATCCACATACAATATAAGGATCAGCCAACTGCCATCCTTAGCCTTCTTTGTATATAGACAGTGATCAAACACACTACGTTTGTAGCCTTGAGAAAGCATAAACTTGTGGAATTTATGGTACCATGCCCTCGGTGATTGTTTTAAGCCATAAAGACTCTTTAGCAACTGGCATACCCAATCTTCCTTGCCTTTCTCAACAAACCCTTCTGGCTGCTGCATGTAAATTTCCACATCTAAATCACCATGCAAGAACGCTGTCTTGACATCCATTTGGTGCAACACCAAATCTAATATGGCAACCAATGCAAGAAAGCATCTCAATGTAGTCATCTTGACCACCGGAGAGAAGAATTCATCAAAGTCAATGCCTTGTTCTTGCTTAAAGCCCTTGGCAACAAGCCTTGCTTTGTACTTTGGCTGACTATCATGAGCGGTGATCTTATACCTGTAAACCCATTTACAAGGTAGAGCCTTTTTGCCCCGTGGTAATTTAACTAGCTTCCATGTCTGGTTTTTATGCAGAGCTGTCATCTCTGACTGCATGGCCAATTGCCAATTCCCGGAGTCCTTCATTTGCACTGCTTCCTTGTAACATGAAGGCTCATTGCAATCATAGTTCATAGATGGAACAAACCTATCAGGAGGTCGCGTGACACGTCCAGATCTACGCACAATAGGTGGCTCAGCCTCAACCTGTGGTTCCAATCTATCCTGTCCTTGCTCCTCTTGAGCTCTGACATTTTGTCTTGCACGTGCAGGTCCATCTTCTTGGAAGACAACTCTTCTAATCTCCTCAACCCTCTCTGGTTTAGAATGATATTTGGATTCATTAAAGTGAACATCATTGCTGCGGACAACCTTTCTGGATTCGGGATCCCAAAGTCTGTACCCCATCTCACCAGAATTACCATAGCCTAGAAAGATGCACTTTCTACTCTTTGGCTCAAGTTTGTTCCTAAATTCCTTTGGAACGTGAGTATATGCCTCACAGCCAAAGACTCTGAGATGCTTGTATGAGGGCATTTTGCCTGACCATACCATCTCTGGCACTGAATCCTTCTGCAAAACCTTGCTAGGAGATCTATTTACAAGATGAACAGCTGTTGATACAGCTTCAGCCCAAAACCCATTTGGCAGCTGTGCATTAGACAACATACTTCTGACCTTCTCTTGTATGGTCCTATTCATCCTCTCAGCAACACCATTTTGAGGAGGATTGTAAGGAAACATACTCTCGACCATTGTCAGTGCGTAAGCATTTAAGCTTCTTGCCACTCTGATTCTCCACAAGTGTCACAAACGTTTTGAAAACACTAAACGCTTCAACCTTGTGCTTGAGAAAGTAAACCCATACTTTCCTCGAGTAATCATCTATAAATGTCATAAAGTAAGAAGCTCCCCCTAGAGATAGGTTAGGCATAGGTCCACACAAATCACTATGAACAAGTGCCAACTGTGTATCTCTTCTACTGCTTCTATGCTTATGTGGCTGCTGTGTTTGCTTACCATGCAGACAATGTTCACAGAATTCAAAATCATTAAATGAAAAGCCAGGAAAATAACCAGAACGAGACAAGATTTCCATTCCCTTCTTGGACATATGTCCTAACCGGCTATGCCACAAAGAAACGTTCGGCTGCTCGGTTACATTGATTACATTTTTAGAGACATTTGATACATAAATCATGTAAAGTCCTCTAGACTTTAGTCCATGTGCTACTGTCATAGAACCCTTGGATATCTTCCACATGTTCTATCTAAAAGTGGTGACGTAGCCAGCATCATCAAGTAAACCTGTGCTGATCAAGCTCTTTGTAATTGCGGGAACATGTCTCACATTCTTCAGCGTGAAAGAAGAGCCATTCTGAAACTTCAATTGAACATCTCCAACACCTAAGATCTCACATGTCTGCCCATTGCCTAGCTGAACATGATCTTTAGTGGTCACATAAGAGGTAAACCACTCCTTGTTTGGAGACACATCAAGTGATTCCCCTGAGTCTATAATCCAGTCACTCGGTGCATTTCCATCAGATGTTGTAAGAAGAGTTGAGTCCATTGTATTCTTCAAGAAGTAGATGTCTCCTGACACTAGATTGTCATCCTCTGCAACAGTGTTTGTCACATTTATTTCTTGAATCTTCACTGAGGACTTGTTCTTCTCACTATGGTCTTCAGCTTTCTCTTTGCCTTTTTCTGCTTTCCATTCTCTGCAGTCTCTTTTCATGTGACCCTTCTTGCCACAATGGTAGCATTCTATGTCACTCTTGCCTTTAGCACTGCGGGACTTGCTACGAGACTGATTCCTCTTTCCACCTTTGTACTTTTCATTGGTCCTTCCCTTGACAACTAAGGTTGTTCCTTTGCCTTTGTCCATTGTCTTTCTATTGGTTTCTTCAGTAAGCAGACTCCCTCCTACACCTGCTATGTTCAAACCATCTGGAGGTGCAGAATTACTCAAAGTTGTGCGAAAAGTGTCCCAACTTTTCGGCAATGTGATCAACAGGAACATAGCTCTAACAGGTTCATCAAACTTGACACCTTGAGCTGACAACTGACTGTAGATTGTGTTGAATTCATTCAGATGATTGGACATAGTGTCACTTCTTTCATCTTCAAGTCAACAAGCTTCTTAAGCCAGTATACCTGTGAAGCTGCACTCTGCTTCTCATTAAGATCACTCAGCTTTAACCATGCTTGATAAGCCGACATCTCGTCTGCTACATTGAAGTAAACGCTTTCTGCCAAAGTCAGCATAATGGTAGAAAGTGCCAATTCATCCATTTCGTTCCATTCATCTTCGTCCATATCTTCTGGTTTTATCCCCTTGAGCTTTATAGGTTTTATCTGCTTCTTTTGTACCAACACGTGCCAAATCTGCTTCTTCCACAATGGGAAATTGGTTCCATCCAGCTTCTTGATATTGTAAAGAGCAGTGTCCTGTGATCCAGCCATAGCTACGCTTCACAGTAGTTTACTTTCCTGGGAAAAATTCGGCAGAGTTTCCCCTGTAAACTGACCTCTGAACCAATATCAACCTGTCAAATCAACCAAGAAAGCTTCAGATTCTGCATAAATTTTGGCAGAGTCTCCTTTGTAATATGGCTATGGTTTACTAAAAAAACATACCAAAAAACAGCTCAAAAAACACTGTCTCTCTGACACTGTAAGCTGTGGGTAAACCTGTCCTGCACCTGTCTCTGACTGTCCTGTCACTGTCCTGTAAGCATAGACTGTGACAATGCCTCAACGGCAGTAAAGCAAAGATGCAATCCCAACTGTCTAACTCACAGTCAATACATCCTAGCTGCCTATCTAAGGGTGCTCGAGGGATCACTCCAACACCTGTATCACCAAAAGGATCTCAACATTCGAGAATCCCCCAGCTCAATAAAACCTCACTTGACCCTCAACAAAGGCTGCAGTAAATCTGACAGTACATAGACTTCCCACAAAGTCATACAACCACAAATTTCCCACTATATGTTGTAACCGCTGCGGCGGTTGTTTGCTGCGTGACTCACAGCCAGCAAACCCTCAACAGACATACATCATCTCTGACAATACATCCCATGTGGAAGTACCTGCAATGTCAGGATGAAATCTGGAATATCAAGTAGCAAACACAAGCTACCTGATGAACTAGTGGATGTTGCCTACAGTCTGTGTGTAGATGCGCCCGTGTCGTATGTGACACGCCTCCAAGAACTGTGAGCCGTCCTTCAATGTGTAGACAACCACAAATCAACACTCTGGGAGTCGATATCCTCAGCACCTGCATTCGTTGGCCAAAAACCCCAAATTTGCAGAGTCGGATCTGCACCCGCCGAGACCACGTAATCGAAAATGGCCTGCGCAGACCTTTGTCGAAGCCGAACGGTCACCAAGATGACCTCAGAATGAAATTCTGAGCACACTAAGCCCTTTGGGATGACCCACAAGATTTGGGGCCGTGTCTTCGCCTGTCGAATTTCACTCCAATCTGAGCTGGTGACTCTAGCCTCCTGCAGTGCTGCCCCGAGCCTCGATCTGAGCTCTGATACCAGTTGAAGGAGTACGAGCGGAAGTGCGACGCCAGAGAGAGTGCGAGAAGAAGAGCACGACGATATGGTGAACTCACTCTACTGTAATGTGTAGAGCATAGTGAGTTCTTATTAGGTTTTTACAAAAGAATATGTGTACATACCTGGCGGCCCGCCCACTTTCCTAGGCGACCACATTGGGCTTTATACCCCAACAAGATGCTCATCCTCCATCTTAGGTTGTGTTTCAAGCTTCTTTCTCCAAAGATTTTTTTTACTCCAATGAAGAAGATAAGAATTGGTTAGCATGGGATGCATGTTGCATGTCTTGCCTCTCTCTCACACAGTACCTTTTAAAGTATCGAGAAATCTTATTAAAACTAGAAGGTCTAGATGAATTCCAAAAGATACGGGGTTTTAATAGGGGTCTTGACAAAGACTATTGTCTTCATGTCAAGACCCAACATCCAAAAACTTTGAAAGAGGCCATGAGGGGTTTTAATAGGGGTCTTGACAAAGACTATTGTCTTCATGTCAAGACCCAACATCCAAAAACTTTGAAAGAGGCCATCAGTCATGCCCAAAGATATGATGATGACCAAGAGAGGAAGGGAAATGTTCCCTACTCTAAGAATAATTTTGCTAAGAGAAATGTGGCTAAGAGCCAATGGTGAGGTAGATCTCCCACACGTTCCAAGAGAAATAAGAGACAACCTACCTCTCCACACCCACAAGAGGATAAGAAGCTAAGAAATCACGATATACTCCCCGTGGGTCTCTTAGCACTGCTGATTTCAAGCATGCAAAGAAACACAATTTTTGTTTTAGACGTCTTTCAAACCAGCATAACAAGAAAGATTGTCCTCTTTTGCAGGGCAAAGAAAAGGCCATGCACATGGTGCAACGCCTCACATTAGATTCATCTCCTAAATATAGTGTTGTAGAGGTTCTTCATATGGAAGAAAAGCACAAGTGTCGTGTGCCTGCATCAATGTGGTAGCGCACCTTTGGCCCCCATAATTTGATTCGCATGCATGGCACTATTAGCAGACAAAATGTTCGTATTTTAGTGGATGATGGTGCAACTCATAACTTCCTAAACTATAAGCTAGTCAAGAAATTGAAGCTTACACAAACTTCCTGCTCCCACAAGTATGTGGTAAAGCAGATGTTTGGGAATGATAAAGAAGTATGGGACACAATAGTTCAAGGGGTTGAGCTTACTGTTCAAAATCATACAATGACCCTTGACTTTCAAGTTATGAACATGGACCTTGTTGATGTAGTTTTAGGATGGGAGTGGCTGCATGGTTTAGGAAAGATATTGCACACTAGTTATGAACAAAACTCCTTATCCTTTATGGCCAATGGTAAACGTGTGATTTTCCTTGGTAAGAAAATATACCATATGCACCTCTTATATGTACATTTGAGCTTTCTATTTTACAAAAAGCGGATTTAATAGATGAAGTCTTTTTGTGTTACTTCTTGTCTCCAAGTCTTGTGAATTCTCAAGAGCAAACTGTTGTGAATTCTAGTAATGATATGCAAAGTACAATGAATTCTAATGATAAGAAAAGTGTTAACAAATCTAACGAACAAAGTGTTCTCAGTTTTGTTTTTATTGAGCAACGTGCAACTGTTGTAAAATAGTCATTATAGAAATTACAAGATTCTCCATCCCAGCATAACTCTAGTTTACATTATCTTTTTGCACGACAAAAGTTGACTCACTTACTCAAAGAGTATAGTGATGTATGCTCAAGTGATTAACCACCGAGTTTACCCCCTACACTGATGTGCATCATGGCATAGATTTCCTGCCAGGCACTAAACAGGTGAGTAAACCACCTTATTATATAAGTGCTAACAAAGCCATTGAGGTTGAGAGTCAGTTGGCTAACTACATCGTTTGATCAACTCCATGGGGCACGATACTATACAAAGATATATCTTCATTCAGGTTACCACCAGGTGTGTATCCTTTTGCAAGATATCTCTAAAACTACCTTTAGAACACGGTTCGAACATTTTGAATTTTTGGTTATGCCTTTTGGTTTAACCAATGTTCCAGCTACATTTATGAAACTCATGGATAGTGTCTTACATCCCTCTTGAAAAATTTATTTAGGCTTTCCTTGATGATATTCTCATTTACAGTAAGACTGAAGATGAACGCATAGAGCATTTACGATTAGTGTTCGAACAGCTATGAGCTCATGCTCTGTATGTTAAGCAAAGCAAGTGCGATTTCTTTAAAGCAAATATACATTACCTCGATCATGTGATCTCTTATTCTGGCATCAGACCAAAATCATTGTTCCTATGATAGATCAACTTAAAGAAAACGGTAATACCTTCTCTTGGGAAGAAGCAAAAACAACAGTTTTCAACAGCTCAAGGTAGCTATAGCCAATGCTCCCATCCTAGCAATCATTGATCCACTTAAGCCGTTTGTGGTAGAGATTGATTCTAGTGATAAAGGAATTAGGGCGGTAATTCTCCAGGAGGGAAGACCCACAACCTTTGAAAGTAAAAATTTAGACAGAACTCAATAGAATTATCCTCTCTATGAGAGAGAGCTCTATGCCATAATTCATTCTTTACGAAAGTGGCGACACTATTTATATGGTGCCGACTTTGAAGTAGTTTTTGACCATGAGAGTATCAAATGGTTTACTACTCAAACGAACTTGAAGGGCCGTAAAGCTAGATGGGCAGAAACCCCTCAAGATTATGATTGTAAGCTACGATATCGCAAGGGGCGATATAATATAGTAGCGGATGCACTAAGTGGGATGCTTCATATCAATTCACTTACTTTCACAGAAATAAAGAGTGGATTTTTTGAGTTATTACGTGGCAAGTGTGCACAAGATCAGTCGTATGCTAAATTGTAGAGTGCAATTTGAAAAGGGATCCCTCACACTTACATGTTCCTCTACATCTAGATCAGCATCTCTCTAAACACGTAGATAAAAACTCCAGCACACAGAGCTCCATCTCTACTCAGGAAGAGCTTAAGCGATGGAAGAATTTCTCCATTGATGATGGCTACTTACTCCACAAGGGTAGAGTATGTATGCCAAAGGACTCAGATACTAGGTGCCAAATCTTATTTGAGTGTCACGATAGTCCAAGTGCTAGTCATCTAGGTATTCGTGAGATGTATGCCTTAGTTTTGATGGAAATTTTATTGGCCAGGCTTACATCATGATGTTCAAGAGTACGTACTAAACTGCCAATAGTGCCAAGTTAATAAGGCAGAGAACCTCAAGGTAGGTGGCCTTTTACATCCTTTAGAGATTCCACAAGGTAAGTGGGAAATTATCTCTACAGATTTTGTAGTAGGACTACCTACTACAAATCGTGGCCATGATGCCATATGGGTAATTGTAGACAATCTCACAAAGATGGGTCAATTTATTCCCACTAAGATTACGATTAAGACACAAGGATTAGCAACACTATTTGTAGAGCATATATATAAACTCTACGGTCTTCCAGCTAGTATCATTAGTGATAGAGATCGAAAGTTCGATAATCACTTCTAGAGAGTCATGTTTCAAAATTTGGAAACTAAACTTAATCTAAGTACGGTTGATCATCCAGAAATAGATGGTCAAATTGAAAGAGTTAATCAAGTGCTAGAGGATATGCTACGAGCATACGTTAGCAAGAAGCAAACCAATTGTAAGGACTACTTACAAATATTGGAATTTGCTTATAATAGTTCAAAGCATGTGACTACAGGGTTTAGTCCATTTATGCTTTTATATGAATTTCAACCTACATCACCCGTTACGGTGGGGTTGGCTAAGGCTAAGATACAACAAGTGAAAGATTTTCTCCAAGACCATCTTGACATGCTTCGAGTTGCTAGACAGAATGTTAAGCAAGCTCAAGATCGATATAAGAAGTACGCAGATGAGCATTGTCGTCTTGCTACTTTTGAAGAAGGAGACAAGGTTTTTCTCAAGGTTCCGGAGCATCCAAAAAGTCTAAACACGGGAAAAGTTTATAAACTTCACCACGCTATTGTGGACCATTTACCATTCTCAAACGTATAGGTCAAGTGGCCTATAAGTTAGCTCTTCAAGAGCACTCACGAGTTCATCCTGTTTTTCATATTAGCTGTTTACAAAAACAACTAGGACAGAATGATAATGTCATTGACATAGGTGTGTTAATTGACCTTATCGAACCGCCAAGCATCCCTCATGAGCCCGAAAAGAATTTGGATTCTCATGAGCTTTGCGCCAGACATCATGTCAGACAACAGGTGTTGGTAAAATGGCTAGATAGATCTGAACAAGGTTCTACATGGGAGAATGTATCCACACTTGAGAAACATTTTGCTAAATTCTTTTTCAAGGACAAAAACGATTCTCCAAAGGGGGGTAATGTGAGGACATGGGTCCTAACGGGCAAGGCCACTGGAATGGCCGGATAGTGTGTACGCTAGGGGGAGGATATAAGATAGCACGGTTGGGTGGAGACTAGCACACGCATTACCGCCGCCCTTTCAAGAAAGGAGGATGTATATAGGCTTTGTTTGAGATTTGTAGAAGAAGAAGAAGAAGGTAGTAGAGAGATTTTAGCATAATAGGAGTAATCCGAAGAGACTTAAGGGAATTGAGTTCAAGGGCTTGAGGAAGCTCGAGATAGTGGTTTGATGAACATTTAGATTGAAAACTCTCTTCAAGGATGAGCATACTATGGCTTTCAGTCATAGCGGGAACCAACCCCGACAAAGATTCAACAATTCAACGAGGAAAAAAATACATAAATAAATAAAATTAAATCTCCTACTTGCACTCGCAAAAGATATCATGGCTTTGTTGTAGTGCTTAAAATTGGTAGCATGCAGTTAACCAAGGTGCCCCAAACTCCCTTCTCTGTGTGCATCGTCATTGTCATGCCAAGATAAGCGTGAGCGTTCATCATCATCATCATCGCTGCCAGCATCAGACCAATACTCTCGACTGCATACGGCAGTCAAAGTGCACCATTTCACGATGGTGGAAATTGTTGTTCAATGCTAGCATAGCCAGTGCCGACATGCGGAAAAAAAAAGAGCACATAGGGCGACGACCACCAACCGGCAACAAACAAATGGTGCCATGTTTTTTTTTTAATTTTTATTTTCATTTTCACCACCCACTTACCTGCATGTGGCTGACACCCATCTACATACATCAATTTTACTCTCTCTCTCTCTCTCTCTCTCTCTCTCTCTCTATCTCTCTCTCTCTCTCTCTCTCTACGAGCTCCACTCATGGCCGTCAACTCGCTTGCATGCAATAGTTGCAACTGCTTCAATCACTTCCCAAGATGCTGTAGAAAACCAACAGATCACTATTTTCGGCTGCCATGCTTCTTTTGTGGGGTTCACGTCTGTGGTAACACACGACCACAGTGTGGGCACCACCTTTTCTATCTCACACCGCACACACACACATACACCTACTGCAGCCATACAACCACTGCGTCTTCCTCAACTCTCTAGCTGCACTACCTTGCAACATCGGTCTATACATTGGGGCCAACAATTTCTCTCTCTCACGCGCACGTGCTGTCGAAAACCGCCAGCAGATCATCTTTCTCTCTCCTCCACTATGACTACGTACAACAGCGGACATTGACAAAGCTCTACAGCGATTGATTTACGAAATTGCTAATGATTCCAATCCCTCAATTTACTTCATTTTATTTTTATACTAAGCATTGGTTAACTCCACAAGGATTGTATCCGTTTGGTCCCATAGGAAGAGGACAAATGCTGAGAGGTATGCTCCTCGTGTGACTATTCCCCGAGTTTGGAACGCTTTCACCTCCTCCTTTGCCTCAAAGGGTCAAACAGTGGTCGCATTGAGTTTGGTTGTTCCCCTCAATGTTCCAACTCTTATCTTCGCCAACTCGAGCATGTACGACTTCATACATATCCTTCTACAACGATGTGCATTCGTGTCAGTGGGAAGCACAATGATCTCGCAAAGATTGAGAAGGAGGAGTTATAACGTAACCAATCTACAATCAAAACTGAACTCATCATCATCATCATGAGCTCCAACATAGGTGAGTTCAAAGACATTTTCTTCTTCTTGAAAATTCAATACCCACCAAGCGACAGATGCATCTCAAAATACATCCTTATTGAGCTATCCAAACACTGATTGAGTCTCCCCCTACCTTTGATAGCCCATGGGTTGGGTGACTATGAAGCTGTAAGTTTGTAACATCAAGCACTAATTTTCTTTCTGTGTATGCTACATCGTTGAATCAAGATTTTTTTTTTCTGTATTTGTTAAACGAGCCTGCATGGGCGAGACCCTAGCAATCTTGTTATGGTCTTAAGATCATGCTCATCATGCAACATTATTCACACTCGCATACAAATTTGTACTCAGTCACTAAATACATATCTCGCCAATGTTGAACACCCTCCTATTCAAGAGAATCTCATCATAGAAGGCACAATCAAGTTTTTCTATCGAGATTGCACCGCAAATGATACCATCTCGAGGATGATTCTTTTTATTCAATAGTGGAGTGCAAAGCTCTTGTAGAATTGTGATGAATGATAAATAAATAAATCATACATTTTTAAGTGAGGGGCATTATCTATCTCGAGCTTCTCTTGTAGTACTTTAAATTTAGTACCATTTTTTTCCTTGCAATTAAAAACAAATGTTTATAAAGGATTTTCAATTTATCCTTCTCATGTATATCCTTGATAATTATTTATGGGTGCATCAAAAAGCACGGCCTTTCATAACAATACAAGAACTGACTATTAAAATAAAAACTTAATCAAAATAGGGGATAACTGATTTGTGGGATGACTAACCTTATCCACTGTCACCGTCATGTGCACTTTGTTTTCACAACACTCATACATGAGCATTACTATTTTTATTCTATTGATTTTACTTGTCATTCCTACCTTTCCTAAATATGCTTGCAAGTTTTTGTAAGTATTTGTTTTTCTAATTTTGGTATAAACAATCATAAACATACTCCATGTGCAATCGAGCTCAACGTGTAGTCTTTTATACGATGGTATCACTAGGGTAAGGGAGCCAGTTTAGAGACGAAATTTTTTGACCCCCACGTTAGATACATATCCACCCCCAATTTAGAGGCAAGAAATTTGGCATATTCCAAGAACCTTGCTTATGTGTCTTATTGTGATTTTCTGAAAAGTGTACCATTATTGGGTCTTGAGTGTCTCTAATGCTTCAAAATGCCTCAAAAGCTGAATTGTTTCAAATGGAGCATTCAGATAAAATCTAAAAAATATTAATTTTGGTATCATTTGATTCACCTTTTCATGAAGAATCTCGTGCAATGCGTAAATATTGAAAATGATGAGATTTGCAAAATCCCCCCCAAAAACATCACGTTTCCACAAAACGCCTCTAAACTGGCTCCCTTACCCTAGAGCGGCCAAGTAGTACTGCTCTTCTTTTGACATACATTGAATTATCTTAAACAGGCTGCAATTCTATTTTATTACATAACCTATTTTCAACACAAAATTAACACATTTTTCATTTGTTAACTATACTTTTGTGCAAGTTTGATAGTGGCAGCTCTCTCCTACTTGTATCTCTCTCCATGCACATACTGAAATATGTAATTTCAAAAACAGTATACCCTCCTGGTCATGGCTTCCAATTGTATTGAAAGGGATTTTCATTGAGATGATTTAGCTATGCAGAAACTCATGTGAGCTAAGGTGCTCTGGGGTAGTAAACAACAGTTTGTAAGTACCCTCCTACTCAAACATGCCCCAAATTGGTCTCACACATGTGATAAATGTTACATTTTTTATTTTATGCCTAGTCTAGTCCATTGGTCACGGACACACAGATTCACCAATTTAGGCAGTGTGTAGATACTCATCTTGGTGCAGATTCGTCGATTTAGGCAGCAATACATTGATAAATTGCAAATTCATGATTTTTAAAAAATATCAAATGCACATTCATCGATTTAGGCAACATTAGAGCAGATTTTCCGATCTAGGCAGCATGTCTTATTGGTGTAGATTTGCCGATTTAGGCAACACCAATCACGAAATCATGTTGCAGTTGGCTGGCCACCACTGTAACTGGTATGATTTTGTTACCCGTGTAAATGAAGTATTATTCGGATTTTGAATTTGCAATGGGAATATGTTGGCAGACATTTGGACTTGGATTTATGTGGGATTTGGACTTGGTATATGACATTTTTTTGTCACAACAGTATTTCTAGAATTGGAAAAATAATTCTCGTCATTGAGTTGCAATGCCAGCTCCAGGCACAAAAGCGGTATTCTTAAACATGGGTGGGCTTTTTAATGGGAAACCTGCTCGTTGTCAGCAACATTTTCATGTCTTCCATATGCCCGTCAACAAGGGTGGTAAAGAGGTGACTAAGGAAAGAGCAAATAGAAAGGGGCTGAGTGGACAAAAATGTTGAGTTGGGAAGGTCCTCAAAAGTAGAGGGACCAAAGCCTCAGCACTAGGGGGGTCTTATTATTATTATTTTAAAAGGCATATAAGAAAAGACCAGAGCCTATTTTCCAAAAAGTTTTTAGCCATTTATTTTGGGAAAAAAATTAGTTTTACTCTAGATCTCCCAGCACCCTCTTCCCTCCACTATCTCTTTTTTCCCTCTCAAATGCAAAAGTGTGATTCTTTCTAGCTCTAACTTTATGATTGTTAGCAACACTCCCTCCACTCCCATTGTTGCTGCACGGCATGCACTCAAAATGTTAGATGCCCGTAGTACTTTGACTACATGACGTGCACTCAATGCGGAGACAAGAGAGGATAAACCAAAAGCTCTCCACCCAACCGTAAGAATGGTGAGGTTTCCCCTCGCCCTGGACTATTATATAGAGTGGCCTGCCATCCACATTGGTCTGGCCACCCTGGCACTCCGGCCTGGGCGGTCTCCCCCTGAACTCCACCCTCTCGGCTCTACGACCAAAGGGTGGTCGATCTAGGTCACAACCATTACATGCTACATGACATTACACCCCCCTTAAGAAGAGTTTTCGTCCTTCAAAAAAAATGGGAAAACTTGTTGGTAGTTGCACTACAGTGTTGCTTAGTAGCAGCTTCTTCCTTTACGTCTGTCCACGTAACTAGTACCTTCAAGTACACTTTAAGATGGGCATATCTGTCTTGATACCTTTGAATCCTTCCCGGATCATGTGTTATACTTGGTGGTCCAATAGAATCCACCTATGTTCTCCAACCCATAAACTGACTTTTTCATTTTAATGATTGGAAGACGGGATATACTTGAGAACTCTTTCGTAACACAATTTTATACGCTACACTCCCAATCTCCTTAAGGATTTTTTTCTTGGCTTTTGACTACGTAGGCACCTTTAGGAACACAAAGTCACCTTCTTCAAAGGTTCCTTTCTACGCCCTTTTAGCGCGATGCTTTGCGTTACGAATGCTCTCACGTGATGCTTAGAGCATATGATTATATCTCCTTCTCTAGGCGTACAACCATTAGGAGATCTCAGCTAGAAACCATTGCATGGTGTAAAACCAGTCCTTGAATAAAGAAAACTTCAAAATGAGTAGGGACTTTTCCCCTACTTGTTTGCTTCTTAGTTACATAAGGATGCAACATTCCTCTAGAATTTGGTTAACTCTTTTAGTTTAACCATCAAACTCTGGATGATCTGCCGTACTCATACTCAAAGTACTAACCGATTTTTTTGAGGACTTCCCTCCAAAAGTGGATACTATTGAACTTTCTAACTCTATCTGATACTATATTTGCAGGCCATCTAGGCAGGTCCTCAAAAATAAGGGGACCAAAGCCGTAGCACTAGGGGGGTCTTATTATTCTTATTTTAAAAGGCATATAAGAAAAGACCAAAGTCTATTTTCCCAAAAAAATCAGCCATTTATTTTGGGAAAAAAGTTAGTTTTACTCCAGATCTCCCAGCACCCTCTTCCCTCCACTATTTTTTTTTCCCTTGCAAATGCGAAAGTGTGATTCTTTCTAGCTCTAACTTTATGATTGTTAGCAACACTCCCTCCACTCCCACTATTAGATTCCCGTAGTACTCCGACTACACAGCATGCACTCAAAATGTTAGATGTTTGTGGTACTCCAACTACATGACGTGCACTCAATGCGGAGACAAGAGAGGATAGACCGAAAGCTCTCCACCCAATCATGAAAATGGTGAGGTTGCCCCTATCCCTGTACCATCATGTAGAGTGACCTGCCATCCACATTGGTCCGGCCACCCAGGCACTCCGGCCTGGGCAGTCCCCCCCTGAACTCCACCCTCTCGTCTCTACAGCCAAAGGGTGGTCGATCTAGGTCACAACCATTACAGGCTACATGACATTACACCCCCCTTAAAAAGAGTTTTCATCCTTGAAAGAAAATGGGAAAACTTGTTGGTAGTTGCACTACAATGTTGCTTAGTAGCATCTTCTTCCTTTACGTCTGTCCACATAACTAGTACCTTCAAGGACACTGTATGATGGGTATATCTGTCTTGATACCTTTGAATCCATCGCGGATCATATCGTATACCTGGTGGTCCAATAGAATCCATCAAACAATATGGAGAAACTACATTCTCCAACCCATAAACTCACTTTTTTATTTTAATCATGTGGAAGACAGGATATACTTGAGAACTCTTTGGTAACACAATTTTATACGCTACATTCCCAATTTCCTTAAGGATTTTTTTCTTGGTTTTTGACTATGTAACATTTAATGGCCTAATAACTTATGTGTAGCGGAAATTAGCATGAACATAGTGGTCATTTCATTAGAATAGATTCCTAATGAGAATTACAAGAGTGCTTGGGTGGAGAGAGCAACAAAAAGCATAACACCTAGCTAGATAGCATTGACAATACTTTCAAAAGAGAGAGAAATTAAGCTATTGACAACAGTTGAGGACCGGATTTTCATGGAGGCGGTCCCCCCTCCAAAAGGCTTTGTATTATGGTTTCTCCCATCAAGAGAGACATTGTACAATACAATTCTTTGTGTTCCTTCAAGACTAGCTAGTGCAATGAAGATGGAAACTTCATGCACTAAGCAAAACACTTAACAAACACAACTTGAATTATCCCCATTCTCAGACCCAAGACCTCACACACCTTAGAAGATGGTGAGAGCTAGCAGGGTATGAGAGTAGATTGAGAGGAAGAAGGAGTATCTTACGAGAAAGATGTACATCTCCTCACATAATCACTCATATTAGCATAGCTTAGCTTAGTAATTAGCTTGGTAGAGAAGACGAGCATGCATTGAAGCTTGGCTCTTGGTTGGATTTGCATCCACATGCCAAGAGAGTGTTGATGTAGCTTCTATCTCACCAGCTTGGAGTAGGTGATGAGCTCTCCATTAAATCTAGGGAGGAGATAGAGTATTCTTTCTCCACACATAGTCAAAAGTGTGTGTGTGTGTGTGTGTGTGTGTGTGTGTGTGTGTGTGTGTGTGTGTGTGTGTGTGTGTGTGTCAATGCCAAGCACAAATCAGCCCCCTCTCTCTCTTGGGCGAGCCCTTCCTGCTAAATTTGTCTGGCTTTTGCCTCATTGGACCTCCCCAAGTCAAGCCAATGGGTGTTAAGCAGCATAAGTGATAGCCTTCTGACATGTGTCCCCCTTTCCCCTTTTGTGAGAGCTTTAGGTAATTAAATAATTAAACTAAACTCTCATTGGACCCCTTTGCCTCCTGGCCAATAGGAATCAGGAAAGCCATGGGGCTCCTGAATGCTCATTGGACCCCTTGGGAGACTGCCCAATAGTCTTCTAGGAGACTTAATTCTCATTGGTTTCTTTTATTAAATGTTTTTAGATTAATTAAACTAGATTTACTCTAGCTTAATTCTCATTGGTCCACTTCAAGGGTCATCCAATAGAAATTGGGCACACCTTGTGGGCATCTGGCCTAGGGAGCTGACATGTGTCCCTCATTCCCTTTGTGTAAAGGGAGCCTGTGTGTGTGTGTGGCTTTCTCTCTCATCCCCTACCTTTAGGGCTAGCCCCCTCCCATGTAGGGATGTGCAAAGACTTTTAGGGCACACACAAAGCATCCAATTTTCCCTAGGGTTGACCTTTGGACACAACCTTTGAATTTTGGAACCTTAGCATTTTGGAAGTCTTAATGGGCTGAACATTAGGGTCTTTTTATCCCATTGTTGCACATGGATCTTTTGCAGATGGCCCCCCCTTTGGATCCCTATTTTCCCTCCTTTGGATCCCTACTGTGGCCGGTCTGCTAGCTTAACCAATATTCTAGCTTTTTCTCCCCTGGCCTTCCCCACATTAAATGATCAGTTTAATATGAGAAAATCATTTAGGAGAATTAGATATTGATTATTATGACATTACCTCTCTCTGGAAATCATAGTCGTCCTCGACTATGGTGTAGAGAAGATAAAGCATGTTCATGAGTCCTTTCTTAGCGGGTAGAGGATCCCTATGTTACTCTACGACATCATTCCACAATGGATGACTAGTCCATTTGGCGCTTGAGAGCCTGAGGCTGCCGCAAGCATGTCTGCACATTAGTCCTATCAGTCTTCCATAGTAGAGTGACAAGCTCTACTTGGTGTTTGGGAGACGTCGTCTCCACAAACTTGATCTAAGCATGCATACTACTTCATTTTTGTGCACAAATAAAGAAAAAGACAGTCTTATAAGACAAAAATTTTGTTAATTTTTTAACATTTTGTACATTTGCTTACTCTTGGGAAGCATTGTAAGCATTGACAAGGTTTAGGTTATCCTTTAATTGTATTCCTTGCATCCATCTAGCATCTTCAAAAGGATAATTCTTAAATTTAATAAGATATCTTCGGATAGTCTTACCGCCTCTTAGTACCTTGTCTTCATGTCGGAGAATGGACTCGGGCTGCAGCACCTCCTCTTGGTCCTCGATCTCAGGTGGGTCTTCAATAGTTGGTTCTTGAGGTGGCTCTCCTTTGTAAGGCTTTAATAGGCTCACATGGAAAGCATTGTGTATGAGCCAATGATTGGGCAACTTGAGTTGATAGGCCATCTCATTGATTGGCCTAAGAATCTGAAAGGGACCATAGTACCTTTTTGCTAGTTTAGCATAGTACTTTTGGTGACCCGTAGGATTCTTGCCCGTCGTGTGCCTTAATCGAGCCTTGGGAAACTTTAACAAGACCCAATCGTTTTCTTTAAAGGCTTGGGCTCTTCTGTGCTTGTCAGCAGCAGCCTTTTTCCTCTGCTGTGAGATAGAGATAGCATCCTTAATCTTTTGGAAAGATTCTTGTAGGTCTCGGCTATACTCATCTGCAACAAAGATCTTCCCATGTACCTTAAGTAGCAAGGGACTTTTTGATCTTACCTCAATTACCTCGAAAGGTGCTTTTCCCGTGGAAGTATGTACAGTGTTATTGTAAGCATACTCCACTAAGGGTAAGTACTTCTCCCATTGGGATCTTTGATCTACTTCCGTTACATAGGCTTTTAGTATATCGAGAATGGTTAGGTTAGCTATTTCACTTTGGCCATCAGTTTGTGGATGATAGACCCAAGAGAAGTTTAGCCTTGTTCCTAAATTCTCAAAGAGACCCTTCCAGAAATTACTGGTCATTCTAGGATCTCTATCCGACACTATGGACATTGGCAAGCCATGATACTTGAAAATTTGTGAAATAAAGAGGGTTTCAATTTGATGGGCTTTGAGAGTCTTTTTGACAGGTATAAAATGAGCTTGTTTACTAAACTTGTCTACTATTGTCCATATTCCCGTATTCCCATGGATAGACTTAGGCAATCCAAAGATAAAATCCATGGATATGCTCTCCCATGGTGAATTAGGGATTGGCAAGGGTTGAAGCAATCCCAGTTGCTTCCCTCTATCAAATTTTGTCTTTTGGCATACCACACATTTGGAAACATACTCTTGTATGTTCACTTTCATGGTAGGCCAATAGAAATATGTTTCAATTCCCTTTAAGGTAGATTGAATCCCTCTATGCCCCGCATAAGGTGGAGCATGAGATTCATACATTACTTTCTCACGTAGTGAGTTAGTAACGCATAGTCTATTGCCATAGAGAAGATAACCATCTTATAAAGTAAATGGTTCTTCTTTCTTCCCTAATGCAAGGGCTGAAATCACATCTCTAAAATTAGGATCAATAGCATACTCATCTATCATTGAAGATAGATCATTGTGAGTTGCTATGGAAACCGCATTCACTCTCGGCCGTCTTGAGAGTGCATCAGCTACTTGATTATGCTTGCCAGCAATGTGAGCAATATGAAAATGAAATTGCGAAAGGAAATTTGCCCACCTCATTTGTTTGTCGGAGAGCTTGGTCTGCGTCATGAAGTACTTAAGACTTTGGTGATCCGTTCGCAGAATGAAAGGAGTCCCCAATAAATAGTGCTTCCATGAGTCTAAGGCATGTAGAACTGCAAGGAGTTCCTTTTCCTATATGCCTAGAGCTTGCTCAACAGGGTCGAGCCTTCGACTCTCATAGCCTATGGCGTGCCCTTCTTGGAGCCAAAACAACTCCAAGGCAATCACCACAAGCATCGCATTGGACCTCAAATGGTTTTGAGAGATCCGGTAGTGTAAGCACAGGTTGAGAGATAAGCTTTTCTTTAAGCTTTTCGAAAGCATTGTTCTCCTTAGCAGACCATGTATACCTAACGCTTTTCTTTGTTAGGTCATGTAATGGTCCCTCAATTTGTGAGAACTTTTCTATGAAGCGTCTATAGTATGCACACATACCTATAAAGCTTCTTAGTTCATGAAGATTCCTTGGTTTAGGCCATCCTTTTATTACCTCTAACTTGGATGGATCCATTTGGATGCCATCTTGAGAGATAATGTGACCTAAATACTGAATCTCTTGCAAGAAAAATTAACTTTTCTTTCGATTAACATAAAGTTTATTCTCTCTTAAAACTTGAAATATTACCTGGAGGTGTTGCTTGTGTTCCTCCAATGAATTAGAGTAGATGATAATATCATCAAAGAACACTCCAGTGAAGGTTCGATGAGGCCTGAACAGCTTCTCCATCAAGCGGTTGAATGTGGCTGGTGCATTGGTCAAGCCAAAAGGCATGACAATGTATTCGTAAAGACCAAATGTAGTATGAAATGCAGTCTTCACAATGTCTTGATCAACTATCCTTATTTGATGATAGCCACTTTTTAGGTCAACCGTACTGAAGTAGGTCGATCCTTGTAGTTTATCAAATAGGTCTTCTACCCGTGGGACGGGAAACCTATTCTTGATAGTGATCCTATTTAGTGCTCTATAGTCGACACACATACGATATGTGCCGTCTTTCTTTTGCACTAATAGCACAGGTGAGCAAAATGGAGATGAGCTTGGCCTAACCATACCCTTCTCAACTAACTCATGCACTTGCCACATAATCTCCTCTTGTTGAGCTTGAGAAACTCTATACGGAGGTTTATTAGGCAGTGAACATCCTGGAAGAAGTTCAATTGCATGGTCATCATTACCTCGTTTAGGAGGTAGCTCACAAGGGATGTCGTCAATAAAAACATCTTGAAATCCCTTGAGAAAATTGGATAACTCTAATTCCTTTTGGTTGCTTTTATTTTCTTTTGCTAAAGCATTAGGTTCATTTTGAGAGTCTTTAACAAAAATCATGTACACGGAAATAGAGATCTTTATTGACTTGTTGAAAGCTGGTGTATGTACAATGGGGATGGTGTTACCCATTTCCTTAGCATCTATATACATGTATTTTTCCCTAAACTTAAAGGAGATTCTCCTTTCAGGAAATTTAACATCGGCAGCCAGGCGGTCAAACCATGGTGCCCCTAGGATTACATCCTCATGCTTGAGCGGAGAGATAAAGAAGTCCTCTTTGTCCACATAGCCTTGGACATGAAGCCTCAATTTCCTGATTAAGGGAGTGACTGAAGCTTCTTGCCCCTTGAAGGAACTGTTTGCGGGTAGGACATCTCCCATCTCGTAGGATTGTATTCCTAGCTTGGTGGCCAACTCTATAGATATAAAATTGTGAGTAGAACCAGGGTCAAAGAGAATAAAAGCATCATGTTCTCTTACCTTTCCCCAAGCATGGCATAGAGGAGATCCTTTGTGGTGAGTTTGGTGAGTCTCCTCCTCTTGGATTTCAACCAAGGAAGTTCTAGGAGGTTCTTAGCGGTTGTTCTTTTGGGGACAAGCGCGGTACGCATGCCCTTGTTCACCGCACTTGAAACACCGGTTATCCTTACGATAACGCTCAAGCTCTTCAGGAGAGAGTTTATTCTTACCTTTGTAAACTCCCTTCTCTTTAGCTTTGTTGGAGTTTCCCTTAGGAGACTTTTGGAAATTGTCCTTCCCCTTAGGCTCATTGGAACCCTTGTTTTCCGGGGGCTTATTATTTCTTTTTGCCCCCGTTTGGAAATTGATTCGAGAGGCGACCATAGTGTGGTGTATTACCGCCGATATGGTACGTGGTCTTTGGGAGTTGACATACTCCGCCATTTCTTCGGTTAAGCCCGCACAAAATTGTTCCTTTTGCTCTCCAAAATCCAACTTTTTGAAGACAGTGGCTTTGAGTTGTAGGTCCCAAAACGTGTCTACATATTTGTGGATAGATTCATTGGGAGAGAGCTTTAAGCTTCGCCATTCGGTGAGTACTTTGTCTTTGGCATCGGTGGCCAAAAATTGCTTCATAATGGAAGCTCTTAAAGCCTTCCATGTTCGTGGAGCTTCATCGTTGGCTCGTACGCTAGACCACCATTGTCTGGCGGACTTTTTAAAGTGCATAGCTACATGGCGTAGCTTAGAGGACTCCGTGAAGCCCTCATCTCCAAACGCCACATCGAATTGTTGGATAAAGTCCAAGACTTTGTCCGTAGCACCAAAGGTACCATCATAGGTAAGGAAAGAGATGCTCTTCCCTCCCTCTTTGAATTTCTTCAGCTTGGACGACCTCTTCCATGCGGCATAGGATTTCCTATGGCCTCTTCTTTTTGATGGTTCAAAAGTTGCACCATCACTTTCTTCAGAAGGTGAAGAATTTGAAGAAGGTGGAGAAGAGGGTGACCTCTTTCTCGCCTTTTTCTTGTCTTGATCTTTGTCATCTTCACCATAGCTTTCATAAGAGGAAGAGGATGAAGAAGATGGAGAAGAGGGTGTCCTCTTTCTCGCCTTTTTCTTCTCTTGCTTTTTATCATCCCTCTTTGAATTGTGGTGGGGAGAAGAATATGATGGTCTTCTTCGCTTTGGTGGTGATGGGGTTAGCCCGCCGTCTTCGTGGAGCCATCTCCGCCGAGGTGGCGGGAGACTCGCTTCTTTCTCGTTCCTTCGGTGGAGGCTCTTGAGTTCTCCTTTGGGAAGGAGATACATCATCAAGAAGTAAATTCTTGAGCCCTTCATATGGATTCTCTTCTTCTTCCCGAATCGGAGAGAGACCTCTTTTGGTAGTCTCACAAGGAGGCTTCCTAGGTGTTCTCTCGTCATGGTGATGAGCTTGGAGAATCCCGTGAGCACGGAGCTGCCGTTGCACTTCACTTTGGAGAGATGGATTGCCCATGGCTTGTTGAAGCCTAGAAACAAGATAGTTAACAAGCATTGAAGCATCATTAGTAGCTTGCTCATGAGCAAAATCAAAGTTATCAACATTAATTTCACTCTCTTTACTATTGTCAGCCATTCTAACAACTTTTAGGTGTAAACTTTTTAGGTGTACTTTGACACTTCAAGCCCTAGTTGCTACTCCTCTTTACCCCTTTAGAAAAAGCACTCAAGCTACTTTACCCGCGGCGCGAATACCATTAATTGCAAGGAATAGAAGAGAGGGTCTTTCGACACCAAAACAACACCGGCTCCTGTCAAGCTTCTAATAGCTCAATAGTGGTTAAGCCATAGGCAAGCCCCGTAGGACTCCACTATTAAGACCATAGCTCTCGACGGTGATGCCCCGTTAATTGCACGAAGGCAGGCGCAGTGCAAGGCTGAACAATCCCTATTCTACTTACTCATAGGCAATTAATAATACCAACCATTTGTAGCTAGCTTGAGGACCTCCCTTCTTGAGCAAGAAAAGAGAAACCTTGAGCTCTGATACCAATGTAACATTTAATGGCCTAATAACTTATGTGTAGCGGAAAGTAGCATGAACATAGTGGTCATTTCATTAGAATAGATTCCTAATGAGAATTACAAGAGTGCTTGGGTGGAGAGAGCAACAAAAAGCATAACACCTAGCTAGATAGCATCGACAATACTTTCAAAAGAGAGAGAAATTAAGCTATTGACAACAGTTGAGGACCGGATTTTCATGGAGGCGGTCCCCTCTCCAAAAGGCTTTGTATTATGGTTTCTCCCATCAAGAGAGACATTGTACAATACAATTCTTTGTGTTCCTTCAAGACTAGCTAGTGCAATGACGATGGAAACTTCATGCACTAAGCAAAACACTTAACAAACACAACTTGAATTATCCCCGTTCTCAGACCCAAGACCTCACACACCTTAGAAGATGGTGAGAGCTAGCAGGGTATGAGAGTAGATTGAGAGGAAGAAGGAGTATCTTACGAGAAAGATGTACATCTCCTCACATAATCACTCATATTAGCATAGCTTAGCTTAGTAATTAGCTTGGTAGAGAAGATGAGCATGCATTGAAGCTTGGCTCTTGGTTGGATTTGCATCCACATGCCAAGAGAGTGTTGATGTAGGCTTCTATCTCACCAGCTTGGAGTAGGTGATGAGCTCTCCATTAAAGCTTGGGAGGAGATAGAGTATTCTTTCTCCACACATAGTCAAAAGTGTGTGTGTGTGTGTGTGTGTGTGTGTGTGTGTCAATGCCAAGCACAAATCAGCCCCCTCTCTCTCTTGGGCGAGCCCTTCCTGCTGAATTGGTCTGGCTTTTGCCTCATTGGACCTCCCCAAGTCAAGCCAATGGGTGTTAAGCAGCATAAGTGATAGCCTTCTGACATGTGTCCCCCTTTCCCCTTTTGTGAGAGCTTTAGGTAATTAAATAATTAAACTAAACTCTCATTGGACCCCTTTGCCTCCTGGCCAATAGGAATCAGGCAAGCCATGGGGCTCCTGAATGCTCATTGGACCCCTTGGGAGACTGCCCAATAGTCTTCTAGGAGACTTAATTCTCATTGGTTTCTTTTATTAAATGTTTTTAGATTAATTAAACTAGATTTACTCTAGCTTAATTCTCATTGGTCCACTTCAAGGGCATCCAATAGAAATTGGGAACACCTTGTGGGCATCTGGCCTAGGGAGCTGACATGTGTCCCTCATCCCCTTTGTGTAAAGGGAGCCTGTGTGTGTGTGTGTGTGTGTGGCTTTCTCTCTTATCCCCTACCTTTAGGGCTCGCCCCCTCCCATGTAAGGATATGCAAAGACTTTTAGGGCACACACAAAGCATCCAATTTTCACTATGGTTGACCTTTGGACACAACCTTTGAATTTTGGAACCTTAGCATTTTGGAAGTCTTAATGGGCTGAACCTTAGGGTCTTTTTAGCCCATTGTTGCACATGGATCTTTTGCAGATGGCCCCCCCTTTGGATCCCTATTTTCCCTCCTTTGGATCCCTACTGTGGCCAGTCTGCTAGCTTAACCAATATTCTAGCTTTTTCTCCCCTGGCCTTCCCCACATTAAATGATCAATTTAATATGAGAAAATCATTTAGGAGAATTAGATATTGATTATTATGACAGACTATGCAGGCACCTTTAGGAACACAAAGTCACCTTCTTCAAAGGTTCCTTTCTACGCCCTTTTAGCGTGATGCTTTGCGCTACGAATGCTCTCATGTGATGCTTAGAGCAGATGACTATATCTCCTTCTCTAGGCCTACAACCATTAGGGGATCTCAGCTAAAAACCATTACATAGTGTAAAACCAATCGTTGAATAAAGAAATGGGTAGGTACTTTTGCCCAACTTGTTTGCTTCTTAGTTACATAAGGAGGCAACATTCCTCTAGAATTTGGTTACCTCGTTTAGTTTAACCATCAAACTCCGGATGATCTACCGTACTCATACTCAGAGTAATAACCAATTTTTATGAGGACTTCCCTCCAAAAGTGGCTACTATTGAACTTCCTAACTCTATCTAATACTATATTTGCAGGCAAGCTATATAGCTTATATAGATGTTTAATAAAGAGTTTTGCCAATCATGGCATCTAATGAATGTCTTGGTGTCACACACTATTATCTTAGTTAATGCCATAACCACCCATACTAAGTCAGTTCTTCAACTTGTCTTGGGTAATCTGGTAATGGAATCCATGGAAATAATTATCCATTTCCCTTGAGGAACATCTAATAGCTGGACTAATCCTCCTATCTACATGTACTACATTGTAGTACATGAATCTAGACATGCAACTTTGTGCAGCTCCGTGCACCACGACCTTTGTGGAAGTATAGGCACCACTCCATGCACCTTGGCCTTCCAAACATAACCCTCTGCATTAGCTCTACAATTAACCAAGAATTAGGTCATTACAACACTTAATTAGAGACTATGCTCGAGCTAATAATTTTCCTTCATAATGAAAGGCATCTTGTACACTATGACCGGTCATCTAACCATAACCTCATCTTCATATCATGTTGTATGTTGTCTCTTAACGTATAGAGCTACTCTGGAATGTAGTTGATGGGGTGACAACTCTGCCAGGGATAAGCCCCTGCAGAATACCCCTTTGTGTATCATCCTCTGCCGCCGTTGACAACGAGTCTGTAGTGTTGACACTCAACAACTATTAGGAACAAGCACTGAACACCTACCAAAGACACATAACCCTTACCAAACAACATATAATATACACAACAGGTTAAAGCATCACTCATATGAGAATAGAGAGTCAGAGAATAAGATTGAATACTGTTGATCCTTGGTTTCATGAGAGAGAGAGAGAGAGAGAGAGAGAGAGAGAGAGAGATAACCATAATACAACACACAACATAAGGACACTTTGTTAATCAGCCATTAAAGTTTAAACCAACCTCCGCCACAGATGCGGGGTCCTTCTCAAGCATGCATTACAAAGGCTGACTCTTGGTCATTTCCAACATAGGACTAATATCCCTCTAATCATCCTTTAATGATCATTACATCATATTCATTGGGCACAGTCTGCTAAGGCCGCCTCTCCTCTCTGTTACACTTTGTACCCTTCCGTTCCTTGGCCATCAGTGGTTACTCTTCGTCCATTTCCCACTTGGCTCCTCATGGCCTCTGATCTTCATGAGCCTTCGGCTTATAACACTTGGCACGGACGATCGAGACCTGGACCCATCTTCTACAGCTGTCACAAACAACTGTGGTTCCGGGTGTTGGGTCCGGTTGCTGCATGTCCCACTTGTGACCAATGCCTGCTCTACTGGTTTGTCCTTGAGGTTCGATCAGAGCAGCCTGGGGGTGTGCTTCAGTTCTAGTCCATCTGCTGAGGTAGGTTCAACAGCTTCAGAATTCAGTTGTTACTGTAACAAACTATTTTTCTCAGCTAAAACTTGCATCGAGGCATTCATTTGACATTTCCGCATCCTACAGAGCCTTCTCTCTCCTCTGGGTTTGTCGGGTTAGCATTTTTTCCTTTCACGGAGGTCAGAAATATTTGTAGTTGATGTCTCAGATGTGACTCTTGTGCCTCCCTGCACTATTGCATCATTGCAATCTTTGGTCTCAGCTCTTCATACATGGCCAATTTTTGCTGAAGTCATTTATTGTGCTCTTGCACATTACGCCATGCTTCCACATATCCCTGAGTGGACGCGTTATTATCAATAGCTTCTTGGAGTTTCTTTGCTTGTTGCCGCAGTTTGGCCACTTTCTTTTTCATCCTATTCAACGTCTCTCCGGATCGTATTTCTGGATTTTTTGGGTTTGTCTCTTGCTCTTCTTCAGATTCAGCTGGTGGGGTTGTGCTTCCAGAAGCAACTGTGGGGTGCATTACCAGGGCTTGTTGCTCCCGATTTGGTTGTTGCCAGAACATATTCTAGAGTTCCTCAAACACACTCTGTTGTTCATCCTAGATTTGTTTCAGGGTGATCTCCCATATGATAGTTAGCTGCTCAATCACAGCATTGAGGATTAATTGTTGGCCTTGAATGGGCAGTACCCAAACTTCGTCTGGATCACCTTGCTAGATTTTGAGTGTTTTGTTTTCTTTCTCTAGGGCAGCAGCCTTTGTGATGGTTTGCAACATGTTATCCCGGAGCTCTGTATTCAGGGATCTCCACCGTTGTAGTGCCAGGTCCCTTAGGGTGATTTTTCCCATGTCTTCTTGCCTTTGCTTCACAAGCTTGCCCACCCGGATATCCTCCTTGTGTTTCTACTCTTCCAAATATTTCTTGGCCTCCTTACAAGCATTTTGATCTTCTTGGGCCTTTTTGAGTGCAGCATGCAGCTGTGTTGTAGCATCACTGGCATCCTTTTTAGCCTGCTCCTTCTGAGCCGTCAGACGCACAAGTGTCTGGGTCTGATCTGCATCTAAGCTCTTCAAGGATGTTACTTCTTTTTATAGCCTATCTATTTCAGCTTTTGCTTGTGCGTACAATTCATCCTTCTGGTTTATTATGCTTTGCTGCCTTTTAATGGTGTTTTGCTTATTTAAAAGTTGGGCTTGTGTTTCTTCGATTCGCTACTTATCATGAGCCACAATGAAGCCTGCGGGTGCTGGCTCGATAGTCCCTTGCATATTGCATTTAAGGATGGCCGAAGCTTCCAAAGCAAGACTGTTCAAAGATGCCATTTCATGCATTATTTTGTCATACTTAGTGGCAAAGTTGAAGAAAGTGTTGATTGTTCTCACGACCTCATGCTAAGCCTTTTTTATTTGTCTTGTTGTTGGCCAACCTGATTGTTCTGTGATTAGGATCACTTCTGCTGGCTTTGGTGGGATTCTTTCATGTGCCTCCTTTCTTGTTTGTTCTACCACAACTAGATTCTCCAATGGTGTAGTTGTACCAAGTTTCACTTTTTGCAGTTGATCCGATTTTACTCGAAGATTTAGAAATTTTCTCATGTAGGAAAACAGAGTCTTTTTTAGTGTTTTTCATGCAATGCATAACATCATGAGCTTCTGCTCGGGAGGCACTGCATACCTAGCTAGGTACAATTGGGGGCAAGGGACCGCCAGCCCCCCCACCGGGCGAGCAGTCCCTTGCCCCAATTGTACCTAGCTAGGTATGCCGTGCCTCCCTCACAAAAGCTCATGATGTTGAGGTAAGTTACAATGTGGGAATTATAGTGAGAATTTGTCTAAAACTTCTTGTGTATTGTTGGTTTAGCTTCTTTGGATGCTTGTTCTTCCTTCCATGCTTTTAGCTCCTGTTCAGCCTCCTCTTGTTCTTCTTGCTCTGTTCTCTCCAGTCTTTTCCCTATCTCCTCAGGAAGTATTCGGCCCTTTGGGCTCACTGCCTCACCCTTAGCCTTCTCACTGGCTTGCTCCAGCAGTTGCTCTATATGAACCGAAAATAACGGCACTAAATCTGGGTTTTGCTGATACAGTGCTTCTTCCTCATCATCATCTAGTCCTTCATCTATATTGATTGTTTTTGCATACACAGGGGTAATGGCTAGCTCCCTGACTGCCTTATTGCTCCCAAAATGAATGTAGACTTTTGTTTTTCCTTTCCTTACTGAGATCATGTCCCCGTTCCAATCATGCTTTACTTTTGCATCCCTTAGCGAGGGTCTTCCCAGCAATACCTGATACCCATCAGCCACATACTTTTGCATAGGGATGACAACCAAGTGCAACAAAAAATTTACTCCACCAGTTGTTTTTACATTGCAAACCAATCCCTTGGGTATCACTATTAGATTATCCACCATTCTTAAATTGAACGCAATTGGTTCCAGCTTCAAATTCAACGCTTTTGCTGTTTCCTCAGTAATCACATTAACTCCAGATTCTCCATCCAAAATTACTCCTTTAATTGCCTTTTCATTGATTGTTTGCATTTTGCCATTATCTTGCTCGTCATCAGCCTCCTCACATATCATGTCTTCTTTCAATGTATTGATCATCTTTTCTTTGAAATTTGGGCATAAATCCAAAAGTCTTTTGATCGAGATCTTTTCTTCCAATAATGCATCCAACAGACTAGGTGCCTTTGCATTGTTTCCCTTTTTTACCGCTAGCTGGTGGTTGCTTTCTTCATTGCCTTCCTTAGTCTTCTTGTCTGTTCCTTGGTGGGTTACCTTTTGGTGGTTTCCTTCACCTTCACCTTCACCGCCACAGCTAACTGTCATGGCCGGCGGGCCTTGGTGGTTTTCTTCTTCACCTTGCCTCTCTCTTACTCTGCACCCTTCACATCGTGCACCTGCTTGTGTAGGTTCCGCAGACTCTTTATATGAGTCTGGGACCATCAGCTTGTCATTATCAATCCCGTTTTGGTTGGGATTCTCACTAGTGCTTGCTTTTCTTCCTACAACTAGATTAGTTTTCCACAACGTTTCTTTCTTGCCTTTTTTAGACATTTCCATTATTTCATCAGAAACCACATTCATACTTTGTCCACAATTTACCACCTTCTGGTGCCTTATGGGGTCACACAAGGTTGTACCGAGCGTCTTTGGCTCCGGCTCTTGCTTCGGGCCTTCTTGGCTCTTCTTTTCCACATCACCATGCTCTTTGATCTCCTAGTGCAACTTTGGGTCACGCAAGGATTCTCCAAGCATCTCTGGTCTTCTCTCCATGAACGGGCTCTTTTGGCTCCACACATCATCCCCGTGATCATCTTCATACCTGCATACAAGTTCTTGGCACCTCTTTGGGTCGCTCAGGTCTTCACTGAGGATCTCATCCCCTACCCAGATTGACTTTGGGTTTTCCCTGGGGATCTCAGCCCCTGCCCGCAATAGCTTCAGCTTTCACAGAGGATCTCTGCCTCTTTCCTAGAAATCTTAGCCCCTACCCGGATTGACTTCGGGTTTTTCTTGGGGATCTCAGCCCCTACCTGGAATAGCTTCAGGCATTCACAGAGGGTCTCTGTCTCTTTCCTGGGGATCTCAGCCCCTACCCAGATTGACTTTGGGTTTTTTCTAGTGATCTCAGCCCCTACCCGGAACGGCTTTAGGCATTTACAGAGGATCTCTGCCTCTTCCATCTCTCGGTGCCTCTTTGGGTCACACAGGTTCTCCACAGCTT
The DNA here is from genome assembly GCF_014529385.1 of Adiantum capillus-veneris. Classification (NCBI taxonomy): domain Eukaryota; kingdom Viridiplantae; phylum Streptophyta; class Polypodiopsida; order Polypodiales; family Pteridaceae; genus Adiantum; species Adiantum capillus-veneris. The sequence goes on along the minus strand of NC_140940.1, from coordinate 58,537,231 downwards.
CACACCCCACCATTAGTTCCATCGACCATGTAGGATCCATTATATCACTTTGTGCCTCTCCAACACTGCAAAATTTTAATCCATAGAGGTTTTTATTAGTTCATTTGACTTTCCAACCACACGATGCTTCTTTGGCACATTCTAACTTTCTTGTATTGATTTCCCTTATTAGGCTCACCTCTTCCTTCCATTGTTCATAGGTTATCATATCTTCCACCACCCTTTTGATTTGGTGTTGCTTCTCCCATTCACCTTTGGATGGTATTTTCCCTGACTGATTTTCCTCCTCATCAGTGAGGGGTGGAACACCCTTTTGCGCTTTTGATTTGTCCTGGTCTCGACACACATCCACAATTTTATTAGTCTGACTTACCATTTGCATATTTTTTGGCGTGTTTTGCGCCCCCTCGATATTTCCCTATTTTTCCGCTATATGTTTCAGCCTTAGCGGGCATTCCCTGCTCATATGTCCAACCAAACTACAATAAAAACATATTATCTCCTACAAGTGCGTCCTTCCCTGACCTCTTCCTTTGACATATCCTCTCCCTTGCCCTCTTTCAGGGGGGACTTGGCACCTGTGCCTCAATCTGATTGATCTTTGCTGAGTGATTCCTCATATTATACCTGCAATTACTAGTTGTATGATTATACATTACACAATTGCACATGTTAGAGGGGTAGTACATTATTCCCTCAAGTGCCCCTCCTGTGTGCATTGCAAGCAAATACCAACTTCTTGGATTTGTCATCCCTTTGTTTTTTCAATTCTTCCATCATGGCGAACACCTTTTGCATCATTTTGTGGTCCTCTTATGGTGTGCGGGAATCACTTTTCTGTTTGCACTTAAACTTTCCCTTTGAGCTTTGATGCTCCTTATCTAAGTCTTCCGCTCTAGAACTTTTCGATTCAAATTTGGTTTCTAGAGATGCCTTTCTGGATTTCCTCTTTTTTCTTTCCTAAGACCAACATGCCTTGCATGCAAAATTGTAAGCCCTTGGCTACTATGATGGCCTCAAGCATGACAGCCGAAGCCGTAAGTGCCTTGCACAGTTTGCATTGGTAGTGATGCATCATAACGTGATGTCACCACACAGAAAAGGGGAACAAACTTCCAATCGTAACAGTTCCCCAAACTGGCGTGCCAATGCTCTTGATACTAAATCAATAGGCAGTAGCATGGCACGCGTGAGAAGCCTTGCTTCATGCAAAATTGTCAAAGCACTTTGCTTTACACAATCGACAATATTTTCCAAATGAAATGTGTAAACATGGAAAAATAAACAAAACTGAATTTGGTTTAACCTGGTCATCCTGCAATAACCAGTTGCCTGGAGATGTCAGAAGAAAAACTCGCTCCAAAACGGCTCATAGCCATATCTGTACAGACGCTCTCGTATATCCTATACACCCGTCCCGTCTGGCACGTGATGAAATAACCTGCATTAGGAAATAACCTGCAAACATATTGCCTGTTCCTTCCTAATTTTGTATACTCATAGCATCTGCCAAACGTGGCCAGCCTCAATGCAAGATGTATAAATTGAAGCTTTGCTTCATAGAACTATGTCTGGCCTTATTGCCAACAAATGCTATTGACGACAGATGTCATAGCAAAGAGACTCAACCTTGATCTTGTACACACTTGAGTCGATGAATGATATCCACGATCCATCGTAGACACCCATTGCATACCATAGTTATCACGCCATGTGCAATAAACAAATACCAACTGCGTACCTCATGAAGTACACCTATCGATGAAATGGCCATCGTAAGAATCGAACGAGTTGGAATCAAGGTTCACAGCTGTTTGACCTCGTGCTGCCAAGGGCCTTGCCCGATTTGCAAGCAATTGGGAAGCTTGTGAGCAACTCCAATGCTAGTGCTGTCACACAAACCATACCCATGAGCATCTTTGACGAGCCTTACTCCCATGTAATCTCATTGAACTGCTGACGAATTGTGCTTCAAGTCAAGGCGATAGAGACTCAAGCCATGCATGAGTCTAATCGCTATGTCAAAAATGTATGCCAGTAGCATCATTGTAAACGCATACATTCAAAAATACTTATCATTTGCATCATTTGTTTAATGCATGCCATGCTGCATTGATTCTTGCTTGTACTATTATGCCATAGGTCTTTCCTGAACAGCATGATATTTATCTGTGACAAATATACCTGGAAACTAGCTCCCCTTCTATCATAAGGAAGAATCTCAAATCTTGCTTTTAGCAAAAAAAAATATGAAGATAAGACATTAATCTCCAGGTCATGGTACTTACCGGCCATCGAAGACGTTTTTATCAAAAACCTTCGTCAGACATGAAGCGATGGGCGTGAAAATAATCCTTCACCTTGTTGGAGATGGTGGGTAACCGGAAGCCTTGTGTCCCTTGATACCATTGGTAGATTGAAGCAAATAGATCGACAGCCTTTTGCATGTTGATGGCATGCCATGCATGCTATACCAATATTCTTGACGAAAAGCATTTGACCTATCCTTGATAGGTCTGGCATGACCTTTATACGTCTTGGTACCGACAACGCTCTTTGAAATCCGAGAGACGTGTACAATTCGGCATGGAAGAGAGCTTCAAAATCCTCCATCGGCGGTAATCTCTTCGAAATCATCACCCAAGGTTGCATGCACTACCATGCTCGAACGATGCAAGATATCCAAGGTGCAGGGTTTCTGCGATTTCCTGTAGATTTCTTTTGAAAATTGACAATTTCTTGTGTATTTGCTTGGTTGTGCTCTCGTATCCCGTGCACCACGCAAGAATCGCTGCTTAGCAGGGGAGGGTGTAGGGCACTCTTATACTTAACAATATGAACTCAAGCCAACCAAAAGCGATGGCGACGGTGCAAACAACTGCGCAGGAAACAAAATCCCAGTGGTGACGTCTCTGCGAAGGTCTTCATGCCACGGCCATGTGACAAACCGCTGTCCATAGCCCAAGGTGAACCGAGCCAGTCCCACTCGGTCCGATTCTTGTAGGTCAAGGTTACCTCCCATCCCGCTCTAAGCAGCTCTACACACGGACCCCGACTACTTTATCCTCCAAGGGACCGCTCCCGCGACCCTCCACCCTCCTCCTTGGTGAGAGCCATGCTTCGCCATGCCAAGGTCCACGAACGAGAGAGGGAGAGAGATTCTAAGAGAGAGGGAGAGAGAGAGAAAACCATGCTTAGGTACTCAAGAGAAATCCATCTTCTCCCTGCCATGGCTCCACCCTCCTTCCTCCTCTCCACCTTGCTCTGATACCAGTGAAAGGGCAAGGGGACTAGAACATGCTCATCACCACCCAGCCATGCCCTTTATAGGCCCTTGGCCTTCTAAATATAGGGACCCCCTTGACTTCATGTTCGTCCTTGCCCTTGCCCGTGACTGGTCCTACCATTGTCCTGACATTTAGTAACATGTATCTACGTACAATAATAAGTGTAATGCATAACACATTTATGCATACTATTGTCGTTTTAATTTTGAAGCAATTACGGGCATCCAAGGCAATCTACTAAGTCTACCATTATCATACCACGGATAGTGATATAGCTTTTACGCAGCTATTAAGTTGCTTGAAACCACACAAGGTAATGAGGTGTACAATGATATATTCATGGTGACTACTTTTATCACAGTACCTCGTGATGACAACACCATAGGACCTTCTTGATGATATGTTATGAAAAGTAAAGTACGATTATATTTTGCTGCCTCCTAATCATATGGCAAAAACTACCTACTTGTCTCCGCAATTGGCAATCTCTACCCAAATATGATTGGTACTAACAAACATACAATGTTACACAATTCATAAGCATGTTCTGCGAAAACCACATGAATAATCTCTATGGATTAAATAGAAGTGCAAGGTAGATCAGTTGGTACACTCAATGCGGAGGTTTCATCTCTACAGATGGATACAAACTCCTCCTAAGCAACAACATTATACACAGTAATTTCATACTCTAAGGTATCACTAGTAGCTTAAGGCTTATATAGGTATCTATGTATATAATAAGATCAACCTCCGAGTAGGTTTTCCATAGAAACATTATATCAAATATATGATGTATAAAATTCCTATTACTTTTTCACGTAACAAATTTGACCTCTATATTGTGCATTCCAACACAAAATGTTTGGTTTCTATGACCAAACTTTGGATCCATGCAATTTAAGGTCAAATATAACTAGTGTAAAGGTCATGTGGAGGCTCGGACAACCTGATCACACTAGTCAGTGACTTCATAAGTAAAATTTGGAGCCCTAGAGTCACAACATCATACTTCAAATCCGTGAAGTTCATGCTTGTCATCAAATGTCATAGGAAAATGAAACAAATTGAAGTCCTAAAGAGATAACCACAAACTTGCAAGGAATTAGACGCCTAAGCGTGGCATACGAGAAACTCTATTACAAAAATGAAGTGGTTTACTTAGAAATTTTGGCAATCTCTTCATGTTAGAAAGAGATTTAACAAGGGTTTGATACCTTGAGAGCTTCGTCTTAACCCAGCCAGTCCTGGCTTCCATTTAAATTGGATATTTCCATCCACTTTGTTAGCTTCACACTTATTACAAAGAATCTTTACTATGAAGATCCAACTTTCAGCGCTATGGTTATAAACCATATATCTATTCATAAACTTATGCCATATATTAGCGTGGTTGGTTACTATATAAGAAACTACATGCCGCACATGGGAGAAATCCAATGTCAACAACATGATCTATATAGGGATTAAGAGGCTACACTCCACTGTACCCACTGTAACACACTTTTTAGAATGCAAATTTGCTTCTAATAGTGCGATTTCCCATCCTACTAACCATTAATTGCATCACCATGCAGCAGCATGAGCTTACATTTTGTTAGCAAACAACGAGCTTAGTTTCTAAGTCAACTACGTGACTCTGCTCGCTAGAAAGATGGTTGAGGACTTGAAATTCTCACCCTCGTATGCTCAATTCCTCAAGCATTTATTTAGCCAAGCATTTATTTCTTCTCAACTCAACACTTTCAAGCAATTATGACTCAATTATTTAGCAAGGTGATTTAGACATATAAGTCTAAACCATTTAGATGTTCAGTCTCTTGAGCATCTACGTAGCCTAACATTTATTTAATTTAGCCAAGCATTTATTTCTTCTCAACTCAACACTTTCAAGCAATTATGACTCAATTATTTAGCAAGGTGATTTAGATATATAAGTCTAAACCATTTAAATGTTCAGTCCCTTGAGCATCTACGTAGCCTAATATTTATCCCAATGGATTAAATTTAAGGTAATTTTCATATCTGGTGCCATTATTTGTGGGATTTCCATCTCACAAAACTGACACATCGGTTCCCCGCATAGACGTTTACTGAGACCTTACGAGGCATATTGGGTGTCTACGCACACAATTCCATATGCACCTCGCCAAACCACAAGCTCTTGCCAAAATATTTCACTACAGCCACACGTCAATACAACAATTATCGATTTGGAGCTTGTGGAAATATCTGTAGCATACAGTGGCTACTAAAAGCTTGTACTATCACGTTACTCTTCCTGATTGTGTTCAAGTGCATGAGTGTTATTTGGACTACTCCACCTTCTTCACCAACTCATAAAATACATAGACTTTGACTCTTATGCTCACATATTCCAGTAACATAAGTATGCTTAACTTTCTAGCTTGAGCGATAGCCTAATTAGCTAGACTCATAGACCACATAAAATATCAGTCTTGAGGCTTGGGTTTGACACTTTGCTCATTTAGTGACTCAGTTGTCTGCTAACTCTAGACATGTTATGCCAAACAACACAGTTTGGTTGTTTGATGACTTGACATTTTATTTGTGATTACATGTATTTGTTTGACTCACTTGGTGAGTTTCATCTTTTGAGAAGAGCAAGGATTGATTTCAATTTGCACTTAATCTGCTCTTGAGTGTTTTGGAATCCAAATAAGAGTTTTTGTTGTGGCATGATTGTGAGTGACTTTAGGGTGCCATGTTTGCCTTTCTTTTGTAGAATTTGTGGTGGGCTCATGGAATTTTGTAGCTTCCAAACATGGTGTTGGCCATTTACGTAAGGAAATATTTTGGTTGGTTGATCCATACCGTTGTATTTGAATCAAATGATGTGGCATGATCCATGATGTAGTAGGTTTTGTTTACAAGTACACTAATTGAGTGTTAGTGTTGGAATCTCCTTGTTCTGGTTGCCATTGTGATTATTGTCTTATTGTGACTTTGCTTGGTTTGTTGATGGGTTGTCTTTTTTTTTTTTGTCATTCCTCCAGTGTGAGGCTCTTGTTAGCTTTGGTTTGGTCTTGTGAACTATCATTCAATCCTTTTGTTGGGATGGGTATTTGTATGTTGTTATCTTTGATTTTCTCGTCCATATGGCTTGCTTTCCATTGAAGTAGCTTTGAGCATTGCTGGAAAGAATTGAGGGTATCCACCCTATGAATTTTCCATTGTGAGATTGATCTTGTGATTGTATCTAAGATGGGCCTTTGACATGATGTTTGCTTTCGATACAAGTACTCGTTTTTCTTGTAATTTTTTGTAGGTTTCTTCAAGAACAAAACTTTGGTTGATAGACTTTTGACTTGGGTTTCCTTTGCATTGTTGATGGTTGGATTGTTAATGTAGAGACTGTACGTCTTCCAAACACCAAGTAGAGCTTGTCACTCTACTATGGAAGATTGATAGGACTAATATGTAGACATGCTTGCGGCAGCTTAGGCTCTCAAATGATGTCATAGGGTAAGATAGGGATCCTCTACCAGCTAGAAAAAGGACTAATAAATAGACTCTATCTTCTCTACCCCATAGTTGAGGATGACTATGATTTCAAGAGAGGTAATGTCATAATAACTAATATCTAATTCTCCTAAATGATTTTCTCATGTTAAACGGATCATTTAATATGGGGGAGTACCAAGGGTAAAAAAGCTAGATTATTGGTAAGGCTAGTAAACTGGTCACAGTAGGGATCCAAAGGGGGACCATCTGTAGAAGACCAATGTGCAAGCAATGGGCTTCAAAGACCTAAGGTTCAACCCATTAAGACTTCCAAAATGCTAAGGTTCCAAAATTCAAAGGTTAAGTCCAATGGTCATTGCTTAGGAAAATTGGATGCTTGGTAGTGTGCAAAAAGTCTTCAAAGACTCCTAAAGAGAAGGGGGCCAACCCTTTTAGTAGGGGATGAGAGAGAAGCACCAACACACACATACATTCATAGGATCCCTTTACACAAAGGGAATAGGGAACACATGTCAGCTCCCTAGCCCAGTTTCCCCCATGGTGCATTCAAATCCTATTGGATGGCCATAGAGGTGGACCAATGAGAATTAGGCTAGAGTACTTCTAGTTTAATTCACTTAAAAATACTTGATAAAAGAACCAATAGAAATTAACCTCTCTAGAAGACTATTGGACAGTCTCCCATGGGATCAATGAGCATTCAATAGCCCAATGGCTTGCCTGATTCCTATTGGCCAGAAGACTAAGGGGTCCAATGAGAGATTAATTGATTTATTTAATTACTTAAAGCTCTCACAAAAGGGGAAAGGGGGACACATGTTAGAAGGGTAGCCATTATGCTTCTAAATTCTTATTAGCTAAGCCTCGCATGAGCCAATGGGATGCCAGCATGAGTAAAATGCATGAGGGGTCGACCAAGAGAGAGAGGGGGCTGATTTTGGCAAGGCATTAGCACACACACACTCACACAATCTCATGTGTGAAGAAAAGAAGGCTCTCTCTCCTTCTCAAGCTTTAATGGAAAGCTCATCATCTACTCCAAGCTTGTGAGAAGGATACACCAACCAAGAGCCAAGCTCCAATGCATGCTCATCTCCTCTCCCATGCTAATGACTAAGCTATGCTAAGATTTTATGAGTGATTATGTGAGGAGATATACTTCTTTCTTGTAAGAATACTCCTTCTTCCTCTCAATCTACTCTCATACCCTGCTAGCTCTCACCATCTTTGAAGGTGTGTGAGATCTTGGGTCTGAGACCAACGAGGAATTGATGTTGTGTTTTAAAGTGTTTGCTTAGTGCTTGAAGCTTCCATCTTCATTGCACTAGCTAGTTACTGAAGGAACACTAAGAGTTGTATTGTAAAATGTCTCCCTTGATGGGGGAAACCTATAATACAATACCTTTTGGAGGGGGGACCGGATCCATGTAAATCCGGTCCTCAATTGTTGTCAATAGCTTAATTTCTCTCTCTTTTGAAGTATTGTTCATGCATATCTAACTAGGTGTTATGCTTTTTGTTGCTCTCTCCATCCAAGCACTCTTGCTATGCTCATTAGGAATCTATTCTAATGAAGTGTTCACTATGTTTATGCTATTTTCCACTACACACCAGTTACTAGGCCATTAAATGTTACACAAATCCAAGAAAAGGAATTTTGGCACAATTCCCCACGAGTGCTGGTTTTTAAAAATCCTTCTCCTCCAAGTGCTCGGGAAAAATCATCTCCTTAAGCATGCAAACTTCTTTCCACTGATTTTGTGAAGGGAAAATTTTAGGGTCTTCCTTTCGCTGTTTTTGTGGTGTTCAACGCATGAGCATGGTGGGAACCCTAGACCACCAACACACACTCTTGGATCTAACTCAACTTGGTACCTCAAATTGCAGAGTCTATGGACAAGAAGAATATGAATGGATAAAGTGGGGGTACCCTTTCTGATTAGTGTACCTTTGTCCACTAGTTCATTAATGCCTTTGAATTTGATGTTCTCTTGCATGTGTCTAAATATGTGTCAAATCCATTTATGTGTCAAATCCATTTAATATATTTGATAGTAGGTTAGCCTTAAAACTTAGTAAACGTTGAGAAAGAGAAGGGAGGATTGTAGTATATAAGTAGTGTTATTGCTGCAAAAATTAGTTCAACACTATCCCTCTCCCTTATTGATCCTAAGATCCATGTGTGACTGCGTGAAGTATTGTTTCTATGAACTTATTTATCCTTTAGCTAAAGAATCTTCTTTTCTCTTTGCTTCTTTTGAACAAGTCAAGTAATAGTTGCATGAATATTATTTACCATCCTCACTTGATATGGCTACCTCTTCTTCCTCGTGAAATCCACTTGATGCACATTACATTGGCTACTATGACAACACGAAACCTATGTGTGATGAATCTAGTGATGTTCGCTAGATGGAGTTTGAAGATGGTGACTCAATAGCTTGATAACTTATAGAAAATACTTGATGTATGCTTGGCAATAATGAAATTTTGCTTTCTATTTTTTCAGAGTTAACAAGATAGTGCACCATGATACAGTTGCGTCATTCTTGGAACCCGATAGTAGCCTAATTCTTGATCATGTGCCTCCACTCCCCATGAGGAGTGCTTCGATTCTGCCTAAGCTTGATGTTTCTTCTTCTCTTTGCGTTGGGCCCAAATCGCTCAAGCGTGTGAATGAAAGTGGTGTGGTGGCACATACACTTTTCAAGACTTGTGAGGCGACAATAAAACCAAGTAAGGCTTGCTTGCACCCCATAGATATTCTATTGTTGTGTCCAACCCTTATAAGTTTTGTTTTTTATTGTGGTAGCCAAACCTTTTTTGGAGGGTCCATCACGTGCATCTGCAAAAATCGAGAGCATCGTAGAGGGTGCCAAACTAGATGGACATACTACTACTGAGTGTTACCATGGGGATGTGATTCCTGCGAGTTCATCTTCTCTTGTGCCTTATATTCCCACTAAAATACCTCTATTGTGCATTGTTGACATCATTGAGACTTGCCCTTGTTTTGTAGTCGAGGGGTGCATACTAAACCGATATGGGACCTACAAACAAAGCCCAGAAGTTTCTAAGTATATGTGCTACCTTAAGGCATACCTAGTTGACCCATTCAACATTGACACCATCACTTGTGCTGTTAGTGATCAATTTATTGCGCAACTCATTGGCACTCTTGCTATAGGAGACTTTGTGCACATTGAGAATGTGACTGTGAAAAAAAAAAAAACTAAGTCAGATGGTTGCACATCTCCTTATGTACTATTCTTCAACGCTTCCACGGTTGTAGAAAAGACAAAGCCTTTTGAAGTCAACCTTAGTTTCTACCCAGAGAGTAAAGTGCGTCAATTTTTGGATGAGGCACGGTCCTTGCATGCACAGAGCACTCGTACGCACTTTGAAACTGTAGCCTTTATTGTTATACAGGGCCATGCTAGCACTTCAAAAACGGGTCTTTCCCAAGGTGATCTTGTTGTTGCGGATGGGCCAGTAGCTGAGGATCGTGCCATTGTAAGACTTCCTTATCTTTGCCCCTTCTATAGATTTGTTGCTTTTTAATATTTTCTCTCTCTTGTCCTCATAGGTTAGCTTCATGAATGCACGCAAAGACAATTACCACGATATGTTTCATGCTCTTGAGACCGATGTGCATCCTATGTTTGTTGCATCAAACATAGGTTCCTTCACAAGCCGGAGCAATACACTCTCAGTTTTGGATATTACTATCCTAGCATGCGTCAAAAGTTTTCATCTCAAGCATCGTTTGGAGGAAGCATAAAAGGCCCATATTCTTGATGTTGGTCACAATCAAGAAGTAAGTATTGATCTTGCTTTACATAGGTGACTGACACATTGCACTTTGTGAATGTGAACTCAATTTTGGTGGAACGTTTTTGGGGTCAATGCAAATCTACTAAGATTCATTACCAACAAGAGGTAGACTTTTGCTCTATCTGCTCAAAATCTACAACTATTGTTTTGGTGCCCAAGCTTGAAGGAAAGATTTTGACCAACAAAGCTTCCCCATTTGACGTTTCCTTAGCGAGTGACGTAGTCAACAAAGTATTGCATCTTGACAAAAACTTTGTCGACTTATATGCTTCTGATGTATTGGTTGCATGTGAGCTGCTAGCCTCACTTGTCCCAATTGGCAAGTTCACCGTTGACAAGTTAGGTCTTGTCACATCTTTTGTCGAAGAGACAAAGTAGCACTCCTCCTCTACAACATTGAAGCTCCATCACCTCCACACACAAAAACACTCTTTATATTGTATCTCTTTAATCCATTCCTCATCTTGTAAATTCCCATATCTTTCTTTCTCTCTCTCTCTCTCTCTCTCTCTCTCTCTCTCTCTCTCTCTCTCTCTCTCTCTCTCTCTCTCTCTCTCTCTCTCAGTGTGTGTGTTTCATTTACTTGTCTTCCTCCCTCCCCATAGCCCAAGGGGGGGAAAATTTGCATGTACATGGGTTCCCCAAGCAACCAAAACACATCTTTTGAACAACTCATTCAGAATGATATTGATAGTGCTTTCCTAGCTAGTCACCCATGGAATGATAATGTTTTCTTTATGCTCAATAAAATAATAAATTCATGCTCGTCATTGCAAAAAATTTAACAATATCATGCTAGACGCCAATGATGACACCTTCTGTGGCGCATTTGGCTTCCAATAGACATGATTCCTCCATTTTGACCCAAGTATTGAATAGCCACACATCATCTATTGGTGTCGCGCTTGATATTATCCATGTATTCTCCTTTAGATTTAATATTGCATGTGATGTCCATATTTACGGTGTGCCAATAACTTCACCCAAAATGACAACATTCAATAGTGGAGCCGATCCAACAACATTGCACAAAATCATCATTGCCGATAGAAGTGGTTGCTTGTTTTTTTACTTAGGGAGCAACCAATGCTCGCACAAATGCAATTATCGTACCTGGGACAAAGAAGAAACAAAATCATTGAAAGCTTTGCTTCTCCAACAACCAAATGAACTCCCTGCCTCCATCGTGAGGCAATTTGCTTGCTTGGGTGACCATCCTGGAAATAGGTGCAATAATAGCAAGAATTAAAAAACTTAAAAAACAATTACACCCCACAACTCCTTTGAACATAAACATTGAACAAGCCTCCCCACCAAACAAAGCTATAAAATAGTACATAAAAACAGTGAATGATGTTCCTATATATCAATGTTATAAATGTGGACGTCTAATGTTCTTTTCACAATTAGCTCAAAAAGGGTGTAGGTTGGCACTTGGGAGGTCTAGAAACAGTGAGATACATGAAAACTATGTTTGCACTTCATGCGGCCGTAAAAGGCAAGATCATGGTGCACTACTCACCCGATTGAATTCCATAGGATTTAACCTCCCCTTGCCTGCAATAGAGAAGTTAGACCATTTAGAAAGCCACCTTGTTAGTGCCAGGCTACCTTTCGCCAAAATTAGGGAGCTTACATACGATGGTCAGTTTGGATTACGAGGTAGTGTTGTTAATGTTTTGTCATCCTTGGGGAGAACACAAAAAATACTGTCGAGGTTTATTCATGATGAAGCCTCGATACTAGTGGGTATTAAACGCCATCTATAATACAATCATTGCTACCTTTCCGGGGTTGTCCGGCTATTGCTTACAATGAAAGCCACTACTCAACTATTGCAAACATCTTTATACAAGAACTAAAAAATTACTCTAAACAACGAGTGGCTAAGCCATTTCCATAGCCTACATTACCCTTTGCTGCCTGATGATTCTGCCGACAACAATCAACCACCATAAGAAGATGATGATCTAGCAACAGATTTCATGCTCCATGGAATTGAGTCATCACAACAAGTAGTTGTTCACAATGACAAAATCTTCTTCGTAGCTCATACTGAGGCAAATAGTCCTTTGAGTATTTTCAAAGATGAATACTGTGAAGAACTTAGTTTCCCTACTATTTGCTACGGTGAGCTACGTAAATACCATACACTTGCTAAGCATAAATATCAACATGTGGCTCAATGGGAACTTATGCACAGTAATAGAAGATTGTGCGCTCCTTGCCGCACTGTCGAAGCAAGGGACTTGCCAATACACCGTATGCGAGCCACAAACGTCTCCAAGCACACAACAAGCCTAAACTAGCAAGCTCAAGAAAACAAAGGGTGTGTCACTCACCGCTCTACGCTCGCCTTCGTGGTGGATTCCTCGCCGCGATGAAGAAGAAGCTGCAGTCGTGCCGCGCTCAACCGCTTCGCCGCCGTCGTGCCTTCGTAATGCTCGATCGCACACACACTCTCCCTCTCTCTCTCTCTCACACACACACACACAAGGAGGTGAAGAAGAAGAAGATGGAGATGGAGCAAGAGCACTCTTCAATTGCACAAATGAGAGAATGAGTAAAAATTAGGTTTAGTTGGCTTTTATAGGAGCTCACCCCATTCACACTTGGGCGCCCATGCTTAACCAACTAATCCCTTGAATGTCCAAGTTAAAGTGCGCCTCTCATCGGCGATCACTCTACCTTTCCCTATTGGTCCGACAAGCCCGGTACCTGACTCTACCAAATACATAATACACGTCCGTCGTAGGTGATGGGTGTCCGTGTGCCGTGAGGGTTAACATGCCCCCCTTCCTGATGTAGATTCCGTCCTCGGAAGCTATTGAGTTGAAGCTGGTTCGTCGAGGTGGAAGAGCATTTGAGATGAATGTCCTTAGCCTTCTTCAGTCACTGCAAAATCAAACAACATTGGCACAGTAATTGCATTCTCATATACAATTAAAAATCACATGCAATTTTAGACAGACAAATTGATTGGTCAAAGAATTTCAAACAAGTTGATAGCAATGAACATTAAATTGCAATGTAATCAAATGCATAAACAGATGTAAAGGTAGAAAATTAAACAAGTCTGGGGTCGCTAATATGACGGTCAAAAAGCACTAGAGATCGAATATTAATACCATGGGTAAGCTTCTTAATTTTCTGTGGTCAATTAAGTTGTTTAATCGCGAGAGCCAAGTATTCATGTTCGAGGGCTGACTAGAGGCTATATCTAGAAAACCTTGTAGTTAAGCTACCATAAAAGGAATTTCTCATGAAATCATCGCCTGACTGATTACTTTTTCTTTGACCCCCCAAGGTCTTTTCACATTGATTCAATTATGATGTGTGTGCTTATTTTGTATGCCTTGGGTTTTTTGCTTTTCAAGGAAAAGCGCCCACACTGGGAACCTCTAGGGCTCTAGTACCATAGGCGATACATGTGAGTGAAGTACCAAATCAAGCTGAGATTTCTCTTCCAGCTTAAAATTTTACATTGTGGCACTTTGATTTTTTGCTTGTTCATTTTCATCATTTTAATTTTGTAACTTTGGGGGGTCATATAACACTGTTACATTCCCCAGGCTCATCACATTAGTAAACTCCCTTTATAATACTTAAGCTAAAGGTCAATAGGGTCAAGCCCACTAGAAAGCCCTAGTACATTTCATACAATGCTGCCTAAATCGGATTAAGAACCTAAGTAACCATTGTTTATTAGGAAGGCATTCCCCATGGTATTAAGAGAAGATCTCTAATACCTAGCTTGGTCAAACTAGCTTAGTCGGACTGCTTGATTTTTACCCCTAAACAAGTGATTATGACAAAAGATTGCATTGAATTAAATGTTGGATACTAAGCCAATGCGCTGAATAGTATGCTACCAATCACAATCAAAGCAGACAATCATAGATGCAAAAAGATAAGGGCAATGATAATGGATAAGAAACACCTGTTTGTGTTGATGGTCGCACTTGATTTGAAGTGTGAACAAGAGAAAGGTTCCATGAAGGTCCAAATCCTATCAATAGCAACACGCTCCTGTACACACTAGGAAACAAAAGGAATACCTCCAGGAGGCACATTAGTGGGAAAAGAGATCTTTGCTAATCACTCAACTCTAAAACAGAAACACTCCTATCGTACTAGTCTTACCTACCCTCCATCACTCAAGTGATGAGGATCAAAGGTGTTTTATGGCATAGGTTTCTGTTTCACTGTACCAGATGTGACATGTGTAGGTCTGAGTCAATGTTTTGACTTTTATTGTGCATACTCGTTTGCTAATTGCTCTTGCTCTTTTTTTTTTTTTGTGAGTATAAAGCTTTATATGTACATTCCCTAAGATCGGAGATTAAGAGGTCAGCGAAAAAGGTTGAGAGGGAAACAAATGAATGATGACTGTCAGCAAACACTCCCCCCTTCCTTGGGTAGATCATACCATTTGAAATGAGCTTGTCACCCTTTGAAACCAATTGTTCCAGTTGGTAATAGGTGAGGATTTTTGCCAGTAGTTTGTTATTACCCTAGGTGCCTTGTCAAGCTGCAAGGGTGGTAAGGTACTCTCCCAGGATCGAACTTGAAGTGGTTCATTAGGTGATTCTTGAACACTGGGAGGTGTGGATTCTTTTGTAGCTTCATGGAGGTCCACTACTATAGATGGAGGTTGTGTAGAAGCTTTTACCTCTATGGATGTATTACATGATGAGCTAGAATCTTCATGGGACTCCCCCCTTCCTGAGCTAGGTGGAACAAATCGTTCTTTCTTTGGTACCCAAACTAGCTCGAGAGCGGGTGTGTAGCATTCTGTGATTTTTTTCTTTTCACGATCATTGATTCGTTTTGGAGCTACGGGATTGGGCTCACTTGGGTCAGGTGATAGGTAAGAGCACAATCTACGTTTTGGCACCCAGATTTGATCATTTCCTTGATAGTATCCTTGGGCTTCCAATAGTCGTTTAGGGATCCATCGCAACATTTTCTTACTTTTCTTGGAGCGAGTGGTACGTTTCTTACAAGGCTTCTGTTTTTTAGCACTAGCTATGGTCACTAAAGAAGCTTTAGGGACCCACTTGTATGTTTTCTTTGTTACCTTAGGATGAGTCTTGTCAGAAGCGATATGCATTGCTTGTAGCATATTTAAGGGTATAGGCATTTCATCCCCCTCAGGTGTTACCCAGGTCGTCCCCCTATTTCCCCAAGTGTCTATGGTTGATGCTAGGTGGACCCAGTTTACATTGTCTGATTCCGTCATACCTGGTAACACATCCATGTAAGGAGAATCTTGGCCAATGTCTGTATCCTTCTTACAAGTGTAACAATATTGTAGTGGGGCCGAGTGAACTGTGGTGTCAGAGCGATGATCAATAATGGTTTTACTCCCTAAGGGGTGTACCTTACCAGTCACCAAATCCACTCTAAGGACAGAGTCTTGGAATTGCAAATAGACATGATTTTTAGACCAATCGTGAACCATTTGTGCTTCCCTCATGAATGGTCGTCCTAAAATCATTTCATATGACATAAGGTGTTTAGAGAAATCCATTACAATGAACGTATGTCGTACCTTGTGTCCTAGAACTTTGATCTTAAGATCCTTGAGCATCCCCATAGGTTTGGCTATGGTACCATTTGCCATCTTTACCACAATGTTAGTAACACTGAGGCGGGGTTTTCCCATGGATTCCCAACAATCTTTTGTAACGATGCTAACTCCCGCACCACCATCAAGAATTCCCTTTATAGTTAATCCCTTGGTAGTGATGGGTAGGGTCGCATTAGACTCGTCGCCTTCAAAATACTGCCCTAATTCGTTAATGGGTACCTCGATCACAGACTCGTGTCCATCTAAGTCAAGTGATTGCACATGATTTTCCTCATCAATCATAATCGAGTCAGGCCTATTTGGTTGCGCAAACTGCGGTAATCCCATTCGTAGCTCTCCGTTAAGGAATGCTCGAAGTGCAAGGAATAACTCAGGATCTCCATACAGCTTTGCTATGATCGTGGTTCGGACCTCAGAAGACATGAAGTCCACTAGTTTGGCAACATTCATTGGCGTTTTGCAGGGTGTAGGTCCTTGACTAGGAACTGGTGAGGATGGAATCTCATATTCCTCAATGGGATCAGGTATTCCTTCGTTAAACATCCTTTCCAACAAGAAGGGTGTATGCTCACTTTCTGATGTCCTGTCCTCACTCCCTTCTTGGATGATACTAGATATGGCTAACGGTCTATGGTTCATGTGGGGTGGATGAACTTGCGTGGGAAACACTGTGTCATGAATTTTGATATGCATGGGTTCTGGTTCTAGTTTCCTTTGAGTCTCCTCCACTAAACCTCTTAGATGTTTCACCTGCTTAATCTCGTCTACTGGGTTTGGGTACGTCTCAATCTTCTTTTTACGATTCTTCCCTTTTTGCCCCTGCGGTTTATCTTGGGGGTCTTGGATTGGATTTGGAAACACTTGTGGTGTTTTCAGAGGCTCTTTATGATTTTCTCTTATTCGGTTTTCATTTGGTTCCATGTTACGGTTTTCTTTGTCGGTCTTTCCCTTTGTGGTATTGGTTCTAGTCTCCATTGTCTCGACTGAATCTGAATCATCCTCGAGGTCATTCATATACACGGGGTCATCTCCTGTTCCTATGTTTGTTTTGGAACTTGGCTTTGAATTTTCCGTATTCTGCGACTTCTTCCTTCGTGTCTTCTTTTTCTTTGCTTGGATAACTGACGCGGTATCTCTCTCTTCGAGGATATGTCCTGGCCCTTGAAGCATGGACCGTGTAATCGCATAAGCGGGTGCGACGGGTGGTATTGGTGACGTCACACTAGCAATTTCGACCAAATTCAGGGGTGTGATTTTAGGCGCATTTGGGTTATAGGGGCATTGGGCAATCAAGTGATCTATGCCACAACGATTACATGTGAGTATTGGCATTGTAGACGTGCTCCCTTGATTCACTTGCATCTGTGCAGCATTCTTTTGCAGCCTAATAGGGCATTCCGCTACTCGATGTGGTCCACCACACTCGTAGCATTGAAGAGGTGGCCTCCTAGCCTGGGTGTTGATATTTTGACCTCTGGATGCGAGAGCAGCAGCTTGATAAACCGGCTTGACTTGTCCCCAACAATCTTCCATGTAGTATATAGGACATTCTTCCAATGTATCAAGTCCGTAGGCAATACTAGTGTCTATTTCCTCCTCACAACCATCTGCATAAGCATTTGATGGCTCGCAACCCACTTGGTTCATAGGGGCGACTCTTGGATGCGGGGGCTGCGGTCCTAGCACAGGAGGTGGTAGCGGTGTAGCTTGTACAACATTTTGAGATCTAGGGACCATGTGTTGCGGTAGTTGCTCAACAGGTGGAGTAGGCATCAATACAGGAGCTCGAGGTGCATCCGTCCAGGCTACAGGTGGTCTATTTGCCATCATACGTTTGATCATTAAACAATCCTTAGCTTGGTGACCATACCTACCACATGCGTTGCAAGTTCCATTAAATTTTACTCTAAACGTAGGGCACTCACTAGTGCTATGTGGACCTAAGCAAATGGAACACCATTGTTGCTCCCTTCTTGGATACATGTGACTATTTTGAGGGGGTCGATTATCCTTAAGAGACTCTTGGATTGCCTTGGTGAGGTCTGTCAAGAATGTCTCAAATACCTTTGGCTCATTGGCAATGGGCTTTGCAGTCATGGGTTCATACTCAATGGCTTGTGAGCTAGTGGATCTCGTGTCAGTAGACACCCTCATGCCTGCTATCATCAAGTTGTCCTCTAATTGGATTGCATTGGCAGTGACATCTTCCCAGGTTGTGATACCTCTAATCACTAGTCCATTATAGATTCCTTCATTCCTCAACCCTCGAATGAATCGATCAAGCAGTTGGTTATTGTTGAAGCGCTCATTTACAGGGCAACGAGAGTTTAAGTGCTTTAGACGACTAATGAAGTCCCTTACTGACTCTCCTTCCTTACGTTCGGCCTTCTGTAGCTGAGATGCTACACCCCAAAGCACACCTTCTCGTATGTACTCCTTTAGAAACAACCTTCGAAGGGTAGGGTAGATTGTTTTCTCGTCCACCCTTAGGGTCCTATACCAATCTCCAGCCTTCCCACTTAATGTCAAGCTTAAGGCATTGCACTTATGTAGTTCGTTGCGTTCCCCTAAGGAATCACATACTTGTTCAAACACTTCAATGTGTTTTCTAGCATCTTCGTCCCCATTGAATTTTTGCGTGAGTTTGGCAATTTATACTGCCTTACTTCTAGGCTCTCTATCAGATGCATGATGCATATTTTCCGCGATAGATCGACCTATAGTTTGAGCAAACGCTGCCAAGTCACCTATGTGAGGAGGTAGGGCTGGTGGAGGTACTCTTGGAATCATATGTGGGAGAGGGACGGGTGTCGGTCTTGGCATATGTATAGATGATGCAGGATATGGAACATAACCGGGCATAGGTCCACTCGGATAAGAGCTAGGGAGCGGCACTCGAGGAGCATAAGCAAGTGGTACAATTGGAGGTGTGGGGGCCATGTGTGCATAAGGGGCTAGAGGCACATATGGTCGAGGCCCCATATTAGGTACTACGACACTAGGTAGTGGTACTGCGCTAACCGTAGATGTCATCGGTACATTCTCTGTTAGGCTTATCCCTGGAGTGAGCACTGTGTTTTCCTTGATAGAGGGTTGAGCCAAGTTAGGGAAGCTAAAGTTTTCGCTCGGAGGCTCAGATTGCATAGAGACCCCAGGTGAAATGACGTAAGATGGGTCCATGGGGCTCATTAGAGGAGTCTCCATTTGAGATAGAGTAGGCTGTTGAGCCTTGCTCGTATCCAGAAATCTCATGGGGCCAGTTGAGAGTATATTTACCCCTCGGTTTTGCCTTTCTAATTGAATAATGCCGTGGATAACATTACAGATCATTTTCTGTTGATCTTCGATGCTCGTGGCACTAGAGGTGGATTGTACAATCTCTATCCATCCTACATGGTAGGCGTGGCCAGAGTGTAGATCCGTCAACACCTCAGTGTGGAGGTCGTATGTCCAATGATCATTAATGAACAATCCTTCTAGAGTCGACGTGTTAACGGTTTCTTGTGAGGTAGAAGCAATGTTGTTCCCCGTGGTTTTACTTGCCACCAACGGTACTCTAGAGGGAACTTCTGAAGGAGGCATCTCAACAGGGCCTTCTTGGTAAGAAGTTGGTAGGATATCCACATGGACACTCTTTGGGGGTGTGGGATCCACGTGCGATGTGAAAGGAGAGTCCACTTCCCCACCCCCTTCGTGTGCTTCATTTGCCTCAGGTTCCGAGCGAGTAGCTCTACCTAATGTTTCCATGAAACGGCTAAACATACTAGTACTAGGCTGTGGAGCTTCGGGAGGTGCATGGCCTTCTCTCTCAGTGTTTTGGGTAGGGTATGCTTCCATGATTTCTGAGTCGGAGGAGGAATCACTAGCGGCTATTTTAGGGTCTTGGGTGGTGCTACCTTGTGTCCCCGCTGAGGGTCTAGAGCTTATCGTGGATGGGTAATGGGTGTCCGTATTAACAGAGGCACCCTCAATATGCTCGTGTTCTAGCACCCGCCCAGAGCGTAAGTGCATGTGCTTTTGATACCCTAAGGTGTCAAAAAGCTGCTCTAGGAGGCCTTGTGACTAGTTTTTAGCGTGTTTTTTGTTTGTTTTTTTGCTAGATTTTTTAGAGCGTGTCGTGGAATGGGCCGTGTGATAGCTCAAAACGAGCGTATCGGTCAGAGGGTCGTGCCGTGCTTTACAGCCCTCCGTTTGGTCACTCTATGCCCTCGGAATCCTTAAAACTGTCAATTTCCAGTAAGGAACTAGGCCTAAACTAGAAAGTCTAAGGGTGCAAGTGGGAAGAGAAAGGAGGAGAGTGGAGGACTTGTCCCACATGCTCTCATTCTCTCTTGAGGGAGTAGGGTATATATATAAAAGTGAGTCTAGTATATATCAGAGGACTGAGGACTGAGGCTTGGGCTTGGGCTTGGGCTTGGGCTTGGGAAAATGATCCCGATCCCGATCTATCTTTTATACAAACCAACCCGTCCGTTTTAAGAGTCACGTTTTTTATTTTCGAAAAATTTTTCCGCCCGCTCACTCGCGTTTTTAATTTCTGAATTTTTTTCCTTTTAAATTTTTTTTTTCCCCAAATTAATTTTTTTTTCTCAAAAAACTTTTTTTTTTCAAAAATTTTTTTTTAAACTTTTTTTTTTGTTGATGCAGAAAATACAGAAATTGAAAAAAATGCGGAAAAACGCAGAAATTGCAGAAAATGCAGAAAAAACGCAGAAATTGCAGCAAATTGACAGAAATGCAGAAAATTGCAGAAATTGAAAACGCCGAACTTGAAAATGCAGAAATTGAAAAAACGCAGACAATAGCAGAAATTGAAACTTGACAGCAATTGCAGAAAACGCAAAAAACAGAAATCTTCCACACACTCCTTCCCTGCCTTTCCTATGATAGAAATTGCACCACAAGGAAGCGTAAAGTGCTAACCGAGCTTAGTGTAGGGCATATCCCCGGCAGCGGTGCCAAAAATGTGCGCTCCTTGCCGCACTGTCGAAGCAAGGGACTTGCCAATACACCGTATGCGAGCCACAAACGTCTCCAAGCACACAACAAGCCTAAACTAGCAAGCTCAAGAAAACAAAGGGTGTGTCACTCACCGCTCTACGCTCGCCTTCGTGGTGGATTCCTCGCCGCGATGAAGAAGAAGCTGCAGTCGTGCCGCGCTCAACCGCTTCGCCGCCGTCGTGCCTTCGTAATGCTCGATCGCACACACACTCTCCCTCTCTCTCTCTCTCTCTCACACACACACACAAGGAGGTGAAGAAGAAGAAGATGGAGATGGAGCAAGAGCACTCTTCAATTGCACAAATGAGAGAATGAGTAAAAATTAGGTTTAGTTGGCTTTTATAGGAGCTCACCCCATTCACACTTGGGCGCCCATGCTTAACCAACTAATCCCTTGAATGTCCAAGTTAAAGTGCGCCTCTCATCGGCGATCACTCTACCTTTCCCTATTGGTCCGACAAGCCCGGTACCTGACTCTACCAAATACATAATACACGTCCGTCGTAGGTGATGGGTGTCCGTGTGCCGTGAGGGTTAACAAAGATTCTCATTAAATATATAGAATCTTTTTTCAAAACAGTCAAAGTAATGATTCAAAAAATCATGGGGTCCATTTGGATCCGTATGCGCAAAGGCAAGCTAGATCACAATACACTAGAGGCCAGAAAAGTTGTTGAAGATACTAACATTGAGAAAATCTTTTCTTTACAACTTGGATATCACGACTTTGAGGCATTGCAAATATCTCCGAACTACAAGGAAAAATTAGAAAAAAACGCCTTCGCTATGATTAGATAGCTCGGACCACCAACATTCTTTGTCACATTTTCTGCGCGATTGAGAAACATTGGAAACCTTTTATTGAAGCACTTGCTAATATCAACCCCATTGTGCGTGCAAGCACACAAAAAAAAGTGTCATATATACGAGATTTGGTGCGGTCCGTGACCCTGTAACAATAGCCCGCTTTTACTTGAACCTGTTTAATGGGATGAAGAAATTGCTAGCCAAAGATATAACCATATTAGGAAAACTCAAAGATTACTTTTTTGTAACTGAGTTTCAAAGCCGGGGTAGGCTCACATGGAAAGCATTGTGTATGAGCCAATGACTGGGAAACTTGAGTTGATAGGCCATGTCATTGATTAGTCTAAGAATCTGGAAGGGACCATAGTACCTTTTTGCTAACTTAGCATAGTACTTCTAGTGTCCCGTAGGATTCTTGCCCGTCATGTGCCTTAATCGAGCCATAGGGAATTTAAGCAAGACCCAATCATTTTCTTTAAAGGCTTGGTCTCTTTTGTGTTTATCATCAACAACCTTTTGCCTTTGCTGTGAGATAGATATAGCATCCTTAATCTTTTGGAAAGAGTCTTGTAGGTCTCGATTATACTCATCTACAACGAAGATCTTCCCATGTACCTTAAGTAGCAGGGGACTTTTAGATCTTCCCTCAATTTCCTCGAAAGGTGCTTCTCCCATGAAAGTATGTATAGTGTTATTGTAGGCATACTCCACTAAGGGTAAGTAATTCTCCCATTGGGACCTTTGATCTACTTCCGTTACATAGGCTTTTAGTAGATCAAGAATTGCTAGGTTAGCTATTTCACTTTGGCCATCCGTTTGCGGGTGATAGGCCGAAGAGAAGTTTAGCCTTGTCCCTAAATTCTCAAAGAGACCCATCCAAAAATTATTCGTCATTCTAGGATCTCTTCCGAAACTATGGACATCGGTAAGCCATGGTATTTGAAGATTTGTGATAAGAAGAGGGTTGCCATTTGATGGGCTTTGATAGTCTTTTTGACAGGTATAAATTGATCTTGTTTGCTGAACCTGTCTACTATCGTCCATATTCCCATATTGCCATGGATAGACTTAGACAATCCATGGATATGCTCTCCCATGGTGAATTTAGGGATTGGCAAAGGTTGAAAAAATTCAGGTTGCTTCCCTCTATCAAACTTTGTCTTTTGGCATACCACACATTTAGAACCATATTCTTGTATGTTTACTTTCGTGGCAGGCCAATAGAAATATGTTTCAATCCCTTTTAGGGTAGATTGAATCCCTCTATGCCCTACATAAGGAGGAGAATGGTGTTCATACATTACTTTCTCACGTAGTGAGTTAGTAACACATAGTCTATTGCCATAGGGAAGATAACCATCATGAAGTACTTAAGGCTTTGGTGATCCGTTTGCAAAATGAAAGGAGTCCCCAATATATAGTGTTTCCATGAGTCTAAGGCATGTAGAAGTGCAAGGAGTTCCTTTCATATATACCTAGAGCTTGCTCAACAGGGTCAAGTGTCAGGACACCGGCAAGGCCGGACTAGACAAGGGCAGGGCCGGGCTAGGCAGTGTGGAAAGGGAGTCCAACTAGGGCAAAGGGCCATGGGCTATGCTATATAGTGGGTGGTTGGGTGGTGGAATCCTAGGTTCTAGTTCCCCTTGTCTAACATTGGTATCAAGAGCTTGCTTCTTTTTTGGAAAGGCACATCCATGGAGGAGGGGAGCCACACAACTTTGCATGAGCAAGTTGCATGTCGGGGTCACCAAGTAGTGGAACACCTCTCCTGTGAGGAGGAGGACAAGGCAAGCAGTCCGTGGGAAACCTCCCTTGCAAGGAGGAGCCGCCGAGGCGGACCTGCGTCGAAAACGCCACTCTCAAGCTCTACGGCTATGCGCCGGGCAGGGGAGTATTTTACGTCACTGGGCCGGAACCCCTACCTCACCATAGAGGTGGCCATGGTGTTTTTGCCTACTCGCGTGCTGCTCTGAGCGGCACGCGAGTAGGAAAAAAAATCATACTCGTGCGCTGCTCTGAGCGGCCATAGCCATTGTGTGAAGCTTTTTTCCCACTATACGGACGCTCAACCCCCTTGGGGGTTAGTGGCCACACCCAAATTTCAACACCAAGGGGCGGTACCCACACTGGGGTACCCCACCCCTTCCTCCACGTGTGGATTCGGCAAGGCCCGGAGAGGTGCGGCATAGCATCGACAAGGCCAGCAGAGACTTCAAGCCAAACTCTCTATGCATTACCGGCAGAAACTCAAAGATTTAAAGAAAACCATTCCGACGGGAGTTCAAAGTACAATTAATTGGTAGAATCAATTAACGCTTTCAAGTCTAATTGGTTCGGCTATCAAGGACTTGTGGAATTCCATATACGGCAGAAAATTCGAATCAATTTCCACCGGGATACTATCTATTTTGACAAAATGAGCAAGGCTAATTAGACTTTGCGAGTGCTCTCAATCTCAGGTATTTTTTCTGACTACTCCTTGCACTGCACTGTGTCGCCATGGATTCGGATATCAATATGACATTCGATTTTGAGCAAAGTACGCCTGATCCTGCCAATGATGGCCCGCGGCCGGATCCTCTCAAGGAGAGTACCCACGACGCTACGACAGGTGATGATACTTACGAATTGCTCGATATTCAAGAATTTCGTGCACTTCAGACACGCATGACCGTTGTGAGCGGGATGGAAACACACACAACGCCTCTATAATGACCCAACACACACTCTTGGGATGATACACACACACACATTATGGGGCACCACTCAGCTTACACAACCAGCCTGGCCGAGACAGGAAACACACAGACGGAGTGAGAAAAAAGAGATTTCCCACTTGCCCACTCAACACTCACACATACACACTCACACACACACTCTCAATTCAGCTCAAAGGAGGCAAATTGCTGTTGTTTAGACTCAATGAATCTCAGCCCAACACTAATGGGGCAAATAGTTTACACAGTATTGAGGAAATACACCAGATACAACCACAAAGTTAAGCAGAGGCTTCACTCACCGGAGAAGATTACACAGAAAAAAAGCAAAAAATTTGTGAGGAATTTGGCAAAATGGACAGCGCCATTGCGTCCGGAACGCCCAAAAACCCCACCCTACAATGTCACAGTGCTCAAATCTGACCTCGGATGAGCAGTTTACGGCCAAAAAATGCTCCAAAAATAGCAAAAACACACTTGCGGCTGTTCCTCCTCTCTTCTCCACGTTTTTTCTGGTCTTCTCTCAGTTTTTCAGTTCCCACACTTAGCTTTATTAGTTGGGCACCCGTGGCCTTTTAGATGACCTCAAACGGACCCCGAACATGCCAAAAACTGACCTCGCAGTGCATAGTTGTCACCTTTTTGCATCATCCGCACACCTGGCACTCTGTTTTTCCAAATAATGCAACCCGCAACCATGTGAAGTGGCCCCAAAAAGTGGTCCTAATGATGACCTTTCTGCATAACCCTCACAAGAAAACACCCACGTTGTGTCCGTATTCATCCACGTGCAAATATTGACCCCGTTCGGCCTCCTGACGCCACTCGATGCCATCTGACGCACCTGCTTACCTCATGTCGTCGGCCCGCGGATAGCTTCCTCGAGAAGTTTTACGCGCAAACAACTCCTCTTTATTATAGAAAAAACACAGTGGTACTGGTAATAGTGAAAATTGATGCACTATGTACACCCTGTCCTACCTGTATACATGTGGGCCCCACATAACCACCTGGCTCTGGAAAATGGGCAATTCTTTATTTGATGCACCATGCATGTGTATGTACATATGAGCAATCCTTTGCTCCAAAAAACTCCTGACATAGTTTCCCCATCCCCTAGCCTGCTAGAGCATTCATGCTCAGCAGCAGCAACAAGAGATATGAGACTCGCCGCCTGGATCCCACACAAAAACACTTTGCATTCCCTGCCTCAAAAAATTAATCAAGCTTCCACCTGGTTCCCAGGGAAAACATGTAGAGATGCCATATATCAACCATGCATCAAGAAAACCATCAATTACTTTGGCATAGACCTACATGTGCAAATTTATCTCCTTCTCCATAGCTGAGAGGTCTCCACTGATCATTTGTGTCATCAATTCCTGCTTCTTTGACAATTCAACCTTCGTTTGCATCAGCCCTTCAATCACTTCATAAGGCCCTTCACTCTCATCTTCAACTTCATTCGCAAATGCAACTAAACCAGACTCCTGGATTCCTTTGTCCATCAAAAGAAATGCAACATCAGCATCCTCATCACTGCTGGTAGTGCTATCACTGTCCTCATCTGTCACCGTGGAATAGTCTTCATCACTAGACTCATCCTCATCTTCATAAATCTCCTCTAATCGTTTCTTTGTGTCCATATTATAAATCTTCTTGGTACCTATCTTTCCATAGAGGCTAATCGTACCATGTCGCCAATTTTGAACAGCTCCCACTGCACGTAACCATGGTCTGCCCAGTATAATAGGATATGCTCCCAACCCTGCTGGCATCACATGAAAATCAACCACTGCCTTTGCATCATATGCCTCCACTTCTAATCTCTTTACAACACCCAAGCATTTTACTTTCTGATGGCTTGCCAATCTGATCCGGAAACCTGACACCCCAGTCACTATAAGACCCATCTTCTAAACGCATGAGTGTGTTATCACACATATTTGGGCTCCACCATCCACATAACCTTGTCCCAGATTTTTCCTTTTATGCCACACATCTACTATTGGGCAAATGTCTGGTAGCTCATCCATTGCCAACACCTTCACTGAACCTCTCTCTAGCTCTTTCTCCATCGGGTTAACCATTCTCTTCCGCTATCGCTTTAGCTTAGGCACCATCTCTATAAGCTGCTTAATTGCCCATCCCCTAGTGGAAAATCTGAAACATGAAACTTTCGACGAGCTCTCCTTTTTCTCTTGGCCTTGACATCCTCGCCTTCATGACTCTTTCCCATCTTCTTACTAGGACCTGGGGCATTTCTTCCTTCCTTATCCTCTGTGGTCCTCTTACCAATAGGCATCACTAATGTATCCTCTAGCTTTGATGCCTTCTCCAAGGTGACTACACTTAGCACTTTTGTCTCTCCCTTTTCCTCTTGGGTTAATCCACTGGTTCCTTCATCTCCCTTAATTTCGATGCCATAATCATTTGACCTAGTTAACACCTGTCTTCGCAATGGATACATGTCTCCCTCCATCCTTGGTGGCTTATCACATTGCGGGCTGATGTGACCTAACTCTCCACAATTGTAACATGTGGGCATCTGCCTCCAAAACCTACCATTGCTTTGTCCAACACCATTCCTAGGCCTTTCTTCACCTCCTGGCTGATTTGCAAACCTCCCTCGACCTCGATTATTTCCCACTTGACCTAGCATGTTTAGGCTGAGATTCTTCATCAAATCTATCACTTGCCTCATGTCTTGCCTTAGCCCATCATCTTGCACCAATGTAGTGACCACTGCTGGCATAACTTGAGTAGTAACAGGAACCACTGGTTCATGATGAACCCCTGACATGCGACCTTGCAAAGAGTCTATAGGATGAAATTCAGACCTCATGGGAAAAGACTCCACCCCTAACTGGCTCATTTTCCTCAACTTCCACTCTTTGTTCCTTGCTACCTCTAGTGCATCTTCATATGTCCTAGGCTTCTTTAGCTCCACCTATCCAACGTATATTCTCCCAAAGACCAGCCAAGAACCTGTCCTTCTTCATCATGTCAGGCAGGGGTACCTGTGGTGCTAAAGCCTTGCACATCCGCTCCCATCCCAATGAAAACTTTCGTATGTACGCAGCTACTAGCTCACCTTCCTTTTGCACCAAACCTTGTACTTCTTGCCACACTTTGTCAGGATCTTCTACCTTCAAAAACTCCACTTCCAATCCATGCCTTAGATTGTCCCAACTCAATCTTACAGGTGGATCCACTGCACCCAACTACTCTTCAAATGTTTTGGACCAGACTCGTGCATCACTCTTCAAACAAATTTGGAGAAGACGTAACATCTGCGCAGGGTCATGAATCTGGTTGCTAATGCAGGCAACCTCCATCTTTTCCAAAAAATCTTCCACATCTTCATCACTTCTTCCATGAAACTCTGGATAAGAGAAAGCCATGGCTACCCAAGTTACAATGCTTTGAGAACCCCTTTGAACACACGTGCAAGAACCCAAAACTTTTGACTACCCAATCCCCAGAAACTTCAATGGAGCTCAACTTTAGATAAGGACAAACACATGCACATCAAATGAGTTTTCCATAGTTGATCATCGGAATTACAACAGGCAAAGGAAATTCCAAGATCTCTCGTAATCTTCTTGGCCCGAACATAAAGACTATGCGCTGCTGGAAAAAAATCTTCCTGGACACATGAACATTTATCTGGATTCTTTGAGTTAAATGAAATGGAGTGAATTGAGGGCCATTTTGATCATCCATTAAAGCCAACCATGAAGCTCCCAAGAAGGCACACCTGACTTAACCTCTGATTTTGCCAAAATTTCAGCAGCATAACAGCATAAATGGCTCAAAAGACCAAAAAACCAGCCATCATAACTTGGAAAAATTTTGGCAGAGTTTTCCCAGAAATAGAGCAATAGGAACCCAAAATATAGACTGTATATGTATGCATAAACTGTCAACAATAGAACCCGAGCATCAAGTAGGACTCACTAGTACATAGCCTATGGCGAGGTCACAAAAAGGGTTCTCCAGCTACCTGTATCACCGAAAGGATCTCCACATTTGAGAATCCCCCAGCTCAATAAAAACCTCACGCTATCGACCCTCACACGAAGGCTAATGCAAATCGCGTATAGTCAAGTCTCAGAAATGACTATCTTCCAGAACAAGTCTCAGAAATGGTTGGGACTGCCAAATACAACCAAGTATGGCTCCACAAATACGTACAATGGCAGTTTCCACAAGTAACGTACAATCCAGCAGACAATGCGCTCAAATAGGCGCCAAGTGATGCATACCCACAACAAATGCAAGTGACATCACTGCTAGTATATCACTGTACTCCATCTACCTGTACATGTAACCTGTAACCTGTAACCTGTAGCCCCGAATCTCGAAGCTTGAAGCTCGAAGCAGAAGGTACTCGAAGAAGATCCTCAGTGGGGACACCAAAAGAATGTGAGCGGGATGCAAACACACACAATGCCTCTATAATGACCCGACACACACTCTTGGGATGATACACACACACATTATGGGGCACCACTCGGCTTACACAACTAGCCTGGCCGAGACAGGAAACACACAGACAGAGTGACAAGAGAGAGATTTCCCACTTGCCCACTCAACACTCACACATACACACGCACACACACACTCTCAATTCAGCTCAAAGAAGGAAAATTACTATTGTTTAGACTCAATGAATCTCAGCCCAACACCAATGGGGAAAATAGTTTACACAGTATTGAGGAAATACACCAGATACAACCACAAAGTTAAGCAGAGGCTTCACTCACCGGAGAAGATTACACAGAAAAACAACAAAAAATATGTGAGGAATTTGGAAAAATGGACAACGCCATTGCTTCCGCAACGCCCAAAAACCCCACCCTACAATGTCACAGTGCTCAAATCCGACCTCGGATGAACAGTTTACGGCCAAAAAATGCTCCAAAAACAGCAAAAACACACTTGCAGCTGTTCCTCCTCTCTTCTCCAAGTTTTTTGTGGTCTTCTCTCAGTTTTTTCAGTTCCCACACTTAGATTTATTAGTTGGGCACCCGTGGCCTTTTAGATGACCTCAAACGGACCTCGAACAAGCCAAAAACTGACCTCGCAGTGCATAGTTGTCACCTTTTTGCATCATCTGCACACCTGGCACTCAGTTTTTCCAAATAATGCATCCCGCAACCACGTGAAGTGGCCCCAAAAAGTGGTCCTAATGATGACCTTTCTGCATAACCCTCACAAGAAAACACCCACGTTGTGTCTGTATTCATCCACGTGCAAATATTGACCCCGTTCGGCCTCCTGACGCCACTCGATGCCATCTGACGCACCTGCTTACCTCATGTCGTCGGCCCACGGATAGCTTCCTCGAGAAGTTTTACGTGCTAACAACTCCTCTTTATTATAGAAAAAACACAGTGGTACTGGTAATAGTGAAAATCGATGCACTATGTACACCATGTCCTACCTGTACACATGTGGGCCCCCACATAACCACCTGGCTCTGGAAAATGGGCAATTCTTTATTTGATGCACCATGCATGTGTATGTACATATGAGCAATCCTTTGCTCCAAAAAACTCCTGACACCATCATGGATGAACATTTTAAAGCTTTAAATGAAAATGGTACTAAACTATCCATATTAGTAATTCAATTAATGCAACAGCAGTCCAAGAGTCCTGTTGACATGCACATGCATGAGCATGTTGCTACAAAAGGGCAGGGCCCTTCTAATCTAGGGCAAGGCCCACAGGCTAGTACGTTGCATACTCTCACTGCAAAAGAGGTGGATGAATTGTTGAAAAACACCAAACCACCGATTTTTAAGGGAGAAGACTAAGACCGCAATAAGGATGCAGTGAATATCTTTCTCAGCAAGTGGGATGGAATTCATGCCTTGTGGCGTACTCCGGATGCAGTCAGAGCTCTGCAAATGAGCTTAACTCTGGAAGGCAAGGCCTACAAATTGTGGATGTCTCTCAAGGAGAAGAACATTATACCACAGAGTTGGGCAGGAAGCTATGTTTAGAAAATAATTTTTGCCTACAAATGAGGCAGATCGGAATTGGACGTCTTGGGACACATGTTCCATGCACCAATACCCATCACTGCTTGAATATATTTCTCACTATCGGGATGTTATCCTCAAGTTGGAAGGCTTAGATACCTTTCAACAAGTACGGGGGTTCATACGAGGTCTGACACTAGAGCTTAACAAGTATGTCAAGACCCAAGACCCTAAAACACTTGAGGAAGCCATAGTGAAAGCACATATTCATGATGATCCAGATGAAAAGAAAACACATAATAGTCACGTTTTTGTTAATACACATGGTAATACACGCACTCAATATGGGCACAATAAAAGAAAATTTATAGTTGACAATTCAGATGCGTCTAAAAAACCCAAGGGGTCCAGCGGTCCTCTCTCTCCTGAGGACTTTGATAAAGCCAAGAAAGAAAAATTATGTTTTCAATGTTTAGGAAGAGGTCATGGCAAAAAGGATTGTCCCAAGGGGAAATCTGTTGCTCAGGGCAAGGAGAAAGCAGTGCACACGGTGCAACTGCTGCCTCTTGAGTCTTCCTCACGATTCTCTATAGTGGAAGTAACACACACCGAGATGGTGCATGCATTATGTCTCATAGCTTCCATGTGTCAACCAACCTTTGGACCACATGAGTTAGTACATATGCACGGATATCTGCAAGGGCACAAGGTGCGCATCTTGGTAGATGACGGTGCTACTCACAATTTCATCAATTATGGATTGGTGAAAAAACTCAAATTGCCTCAAACTTCGAGTACCCACCGCTACAAGGTAGAAATGATGAATGGACATGATACCGAAATCTGGGATACTCAATTCTCTGCTGTTCCGTCGGAAGTACAAGGGTACTCCACATGCTTGGATTTTCAGGTTATGAACATGGAAAGGGTAGATGTCGTTCTTGATAGGGAGTGGTTGCATAGCCTGGGACCATCACTGCAGCGTAGCTATGAGCACAACAGTTTGATGTTTGAATCCCATGGCGCACATGTGTTGTTGTTAGGAGAAAAAGATATACCTTCATCACACTGATTTGTACCGCTGAGCTTATGTAGCTCGTTTTTTATCATGAAATAGATCAGGTTTTCTTGTATTACTCACTGTCTCATTTTCTTTCTAACATTGAATCTGTTGAACATTCCTCAATGCCGCATGCTTCTCTCTCATCTTTTCAACCAATGGCTAATTCTAAACAAGCAAACGTTGCTAGTTAGTTACAGAAATTATTAAAGGAATTTCAAGATGTTTTTCCTAATGATTTGCCACCAGGATTACCACCGACACGATCAGTGCAACATAGCATCGACGTGGCTGTAGACTGTAAACCTGTTAGTAAACCACCCTACCGTATGAGTTATTTGAAAGCTGCTGAGGTGGAATGTCAGCTTGTTGACTACCTTACCAGAGGATTTATACAACCCAGTTCTTCACCATGGGCTTCGCCTATCCTATTAGTGAAGAAAAAAGACGGCAGTATGCACATGTGTGTAGACTACCGTGGCTTAAATGCGGTTACGGTTAAGAACAAATACCCATTGCCTAGAGTAGATGAGTTGTTTGAAAAACTCACTCATGCTCACATTTTTATGAAAATATACTTGCGGTCAGGATATCACCAAGTTCGTATTCGACTTGCCGATATACCCAAAACTGTATTCCGAACATGGTTTAGACACTACGAGTTCTTGGTGATGCCCTTTGGGTTCACCAATGCGCCCGTAACATTCATGACACTTATGGATAGTGTCTTGAAGCCATATTTGGGCAAATTTGTCATTGTTTTCCTCGATGACATACTAGTCTACAGTGCTTCTGAAGAAGAACACTTACAACATCTCAAGCAGGTGTTCGAGTTGTTACGCATAAACAAATTATATGCCAAGGAATCTAAGTGTGATTTTCTAAAAGATGAAATTCAGTATTTAGGGCATGTTATTTCAGTTAATGGGCTATATATGGATCAATCCAAAGTGGATACCATCCAGAAATGGCCTTCTCCTAAAAATATGGAAGAGTTGCAGATTTTTTTGGGATTTGCAGGTTTTTATCGAAGGTTCGCTAAAAACTATGCTATTATTTTTGTTCCCATGACGGATCAACTAAAAGGCAAAGGCAAAGCTTTTCAGTGGGGATCCGTTCAACAGCACAATTTTGATACGCTCAAGGATGCATTAGCTACAACTCCTATACTGGCTATTGTAGATCCTTTGAAACCATTCATTTTGGAAACGGATGCCAGTGACCGTGCTATTGGAGCAGTCTTGTTACAAGACGGACGGCGGATTGCATTTGAAAGCAAGAAGCTCGATGCAGCTCAGCAAAATTACTCTGCTTATGAATGCGAACTCTATGCAATAGTGTCTGCCTTAAAAACATGGCGGCATTATCTGTATGGTGCTCAGTTTGAGATTGTGTTGGACCATGAAAGCATCAAATGGTTTACACAACAAACGGATTTGAAGGGTCGAAAAGCCAGGTGGGCCAAGATTCTTCAGGAATATGACGCCAAGCTAAGGTATCGTAAAGGCCAGTACAATGTAGTGGCGGACGCTCTAAGTCGTATGCCAGAGATCAATTCTCTCTTGTTCACAGAACTTCGTAGTGAATTTTTAGATTCTCTCAAAGGCAAATATGAGTATGATGAAGCATATTCCAAAGTGTGGAGCCATGTTCAAAAGAGGGATCCTTCTCACTCCAATGACGGTAGTGTATAGTTAATCTCCACACCTAGTTCTCCTTTATCGAGTGATGAACTACAA
This sequence comes from Adiantum capillus-veneris, assembly GCF_014529385.1. Taxonomy (NCBI): domain Eukaryota; kingdom Viridiplantae; phylum Streptophyta; class Polypodiopsida; order Polypodiales; family Pteridaceae; genus Adiantum; species Adiantum capillus-veneris. The sequence goes on along the minus strand of NC_140940.1, from coordinate 58,503,715 downwards.
CGATGGAAGAATTTCACCATCGACAATGGGTGCCTACTCCATAAGGGGAGAGTTTGTGTACCGACGGACACAGACATTCAGCGCCAAATTCTTTATGAATATCATGATAGTCCAAGTGCAGAGCACCCGGGTATTAGAAAAACTTATGCTCTCGTACGACAACAGTTTTACTGGCCAGGTATACATGGCTTTGTTCAAGATTATGTCTTGCATTGCCAAAAATGTCAAGTTAACAAAGCGGAGCACCTGAAAGTAGGAGGACTCTTACATCCTTTGGAGATTCCCAATGGAAAATGAGAAAGCATCTCTATGGACTTTATTGTGGGTTTACCAACCACTGTACGAGGTCATGACTTGGTATGGGTGGTCGTAGACCGATTGACTAAACTATGTAAGTTTATTCCAACCAAATTAACGGTTAAGACACCAGAACTAGCCGAGTTATTTGGTGGACAATCTATACAAATTGTATGGTTTGCCAAGTAACATTGTCAATGACCGTGGTCCCAAGTTTAACAATCACTTTTGGAGATCTGTGTTTCAATGATTGGGTACACAACTGAACCTCAGTACAGCCGATCATCCAGAAACAAATGGTCAGATTGAACGAGTTAACCAAGTGCTAGAGGATATGCTAAGAGCATACGTCAGCAAAAAATAGTCAGACTGGGAAGAATACTTACCTATTCTCGAGTTTGCCTACAACAGTGCTAAGCATGTTCCAGCGGGCGGGCTTTAGTCCTTTCATGCTCATGTATGGGTTTTAACGTAGGTCACCAGTTACGGTGGGGTTGGCAACCGAAAAACTCCAATAGGTTAAGGATTTTCTCCAAGACCACATGGATATGCTGAAACTTTCTCGTCAGAATGTCCGACAAGCACAGGATTGGTATAAGAAGTATGCTAATGAGAAACGTCGAAAAGTTACCTTTGAAGAAGGGGAGGAATTATTTTTACGTGTGCTAGAACATTCAGAAAGTTTGAAAACTGGGCCAACACCTAAATTATCTCCCCAATATTGTGGGCCTTTCAAAATACTCAAGCGAGTAGGTGATCGTGCCTATAAATTATTCCTACCTTCACATTCCTGTATTCATCCGATGTTTCATGTAAGCCGTTTACGTAAGTGGTTACATGGGTATGACAATGTCATTGACCAGCAAATTTTGGTAGATTTCATTGAACCTCCTACCTTACCGCATGAACTTGAATGTGTTCTCGATTATCATGAGTTGCTTACACGTCATCATGTACGTCAAAAAGTCTTAATCAAGTGGAAAGACCGACCGGAGGAAGGTGCCACTTGGAAAAACATTAGTGTTCTTAAGAAGAAGTTCCCCACTTTTGTTTTCGAGGACCAAAACTCTTCTTAAGGGGGGAGTAATGTCAGGACACCGGTAAGGCCGGACTAGACAAGGGTAGGGCCGGGATAGGCAGTGTGGAAAGGGAGTCCAACTAGGGCAAAGGGCCAGGGGCTATGCTATATAGTGGGTGGTTGGGTGGTGGACTCCTAGGTTCTAGTTCCCCTTGTCTAACATCAAGCCTTCGACTTTCATAGGCTATGGCATGCCCTTCTTAAAGCAAAATAGCTCCAAAGCAATCACCACAACCTTCACATTGGACCTCAAATGGCTTTGAGAGATCCAGCAGACCATGTATACCTAACGTTTTTCTTGGTTAGGTCATGTAATGGTTCCGCAATTTGTGAGAACTTTTCTATGAAGCATCTGTAGTATGCGCACATATCTATAAATCTTCTTAGTTCATGAAGATTCCTTGGATTAGGCCATCCTTTTATTACCTGCGTTGATGGATCCATTTGGATGCCATCCTGAGAGATAATGTGACCTAAATATTGAATCTCTTGTAAGAAACACTCACTTTTTTTCGGTTTATATAAAGTTTATTCTCTTGTAAGACTTGAAATATTACCTGGAGGTGTTGCTTGTGTTCGTCTAATGAATTAGAGTAGATGATTATATCATCAAAGAACACTAGAGTAAAGGTTCGGTGAGGCCTGAATAGCTTCTCCATCAAGCGGTTAAATGTGGCTGGTGCATTTGTCATGCCTTTTATTCATAAAGACCAAATGTAGTGCAAAATGCAGTCTTTAAAATATCTTGATCAACTATCCTTATTTGATGGTAGCCACTTTTTAGGTTAATCCTACTGTAGTAGGTTGACCCTTGCAGCTTATCAAATAGGTCTTCTACCCGTGGAACGGGAAACCTATTTTTGATAGTGATCCTATTTAGTGCTCTATAGTCGACACACATACGATATGTGTCGTCGTTGTTTTGCCCTAATAGCACCGGTGAACAAAATGGAGATGAGCTAGGCCTAACCATGCCCTTGTCAACTAACTCATGCCCTTGCCACATAATCTCCTCTTGTTGACCTTGAGAAACCCTATAAGGGGGTTTATTAGGCGGTGAACTTCCTGGAAGAAGTTCAATTGCATGGTCGTCATTGCCTCATTTAGGAGGTAGTTCACAAGGAATGTCGTCAATAAAAACATCTTGAAATCCCTTGAGGAATTGGATAACTCTAATTCCTTATGATTATCTATATTTTCTTTTGCTAAAGCATTAGGTTCATTTTGAGAATCTTTAACAAAAATCATGTACACGGAAATAGAGCTCTTTATTGACTTATTGAAATCTTGCTTATGTACAATAGGTATGGTGTTACCCAACTCCTTAGCATCTATGTACATATCTTTTTCCGTGAACCTAAAGTAGATTTTCCTTTTAGGGAATTTAACATTGGTAGCCATGTGATCAAACCATGGTAACCCTAGGATTACATCCTCCTGCTTGAGAGGAGAGATAAAGAAGTCCTCTTTGTCCACATAGCTTTGGACATGGAGCCTCAATTTCCCAAGTAAGGGAGTGACTGAAGCTGCTTGCCCCTTGAAAGCACCATTGGTGGGTAGGACATCTCCCATCTCATAGGCTTGAATGCCTAGCTTGGTGGCCAACTCTATGGATATGAAATTGTGAGTAGAGCCAGGGTCAAAGAGAATAAAAGCATCATGTTCTCTTACCTTTCCCCAAGCATGGCATAGAGGAGATCCTTTGTGGTGAGCTTCCTCTTCTTGGATTTTGACCAAGGTAGCTCTAGGAGGCTCATTTCGTGTATTCTTGTGGGGGCAAGCACGATAGGCATGCCCTTGCACCCCGCACTTGAAACATCTGTTATCTTTACAAGGGGATTTAACATTTGAGAGTTTTTCATTTCAAGTTTTTTTGACAATTTTAGCAATCTTTAGAGGTTTTTTAACCAAACATGTTTCATGGCATAAAGTATCTATTTAATGTAATTTTCAATCATCATAAGACTCCATATTTGTGTGGTTGACGGAGAGAGAAAGTATAAATTGTAGAGAGATAGTATCTATGCGCGTTACCATTGGAAGAAGAGATCATAAATCCTTGAGAGAGAGAGTGACTTCTCTTCTAAAATATTTAGAGAGTCAAAGTAAAATTCTAGAGTTGTATATCACTATGCAGAGAGAGAGAGAGAGAGAGAGAGACAGAGAGAGAGAGAGAGAGACCCAGAGGGCATAATGACGTGAAAATGTAAGCCAAAAAAATCACCATTTCACAACTCTTTCCATTAGAGTCAAATATGTTCGCAACGCATGTCATCAGAGTCAAATAATCGACAACATATATACATGCAATAAAGTAAAAAATCATGCCAAATAGAGACAAGACTATTTTCCCCAAGCTTGAGCTTTTTGAAACAACATAAGTTTGAGGAGAGGGTTTATTTTTGACTTTATAAACTCCCTTCTCCTTAGCTTTGTTGTTGTTGGCGTTGCCTTTAGGAGACTTTTGGACATTGTCCTTCCCCTTAGGCTCATTGTTACGGTCCTTGTTCTCCGTGGGCTTAAGGTTTTTCTTAGCCCGTTGTTGGAAATGGATTCGTGAAGCCACCATGGTATGGTGTATGACCGCGGATATGGTGCACCGTGGCGTTTGGGAGTTGACATACTCCACCATCTTCAGTTAGACCCGGACAAAATTGTTGTTTTTGCTCTTCAAATCCATCTTTTTGAAGACAGTGGCTTTGAGATGTAAGTCCCAAAACTTGTCTACATATATATTTGTGGATAGATTCGTAGGGAGAGAGCTTCAAGCTTCTCCATTCGGTGAGTACTTTGTCTTTGGCATCAGTAGCCAAAAAACTACTTCATGATGGAAGCTCTTAAAGCTTTCCATGTTTGTGAGGCTTCACCGTTTGCCCGTAGGCTAGACCACCATTGCCTGGCGGACTTTTGAAAATGCATAGCTACATGGAGTATCTTTGAGGACTCCGTGAAGCCCTCATCTCCAAACGCCCCATCGAAATGTTGAATGAAGGCCAAGACTTTGTCCATAGCACCAAAGGTGCCATCGTAGGTAAGGAAAGAGATGTTCTATCCTCCCTCTTTGACCTTCTTGAGCTTGGACGACCTCTTCCACGTGGCATAGGATTTCCTATGGTCTCTTCTTTTTGGTGACTCAAAAGTTGCACCATCTCTTTCTTAAGAAGATGAAGAATTTGAGGAAGATGGAGAAGAGGATGACGTCTTTCTCACCTTTTTCTTTCCTTGTTCCTCCTTGTTTCCACCATCACTTTCTTCATAAGAGGAGGAGGATGAAGAAGATGGAGAAGAGGGTGACCTCTTTCTCGCCTTTTTCTTTCCTTGTTCCTCCTTGTTTCCACCATCACTTTCTTCATAAGAGGAAGAGGATGAAGAAGATGGAGAAGAGGGTGACCTCTTTCTCGCCTTTTTCTTCTCTTGTTTTCTGTCATCCCTCTTTGAATTACGGTGTGGAGAAGTGTGCGATGGTCTTCTTTGTTTAGGAGGTGATGGAGAGCGTTTTTGCCCGCCGTCTTCGTGGATCCATCTCCGCCACTCAGGTGGCAGGAGACTCACTTCTTTCTCGTTCTTTTGGTGGGGGCTCTTGAGTTCTCCTTTGGGAAGAAGACGTGTCATCAAGAAGTAAATTTTTGATCCCTTCGTATGGATCCCCTTCTTCTTCCCGAATAGGAGAGAGGCCTCTTTTGGAAGTCTCACAAGGAGGCTTCCTAGGTACGCTCTCTTCTTGGTGGGGAGTTTGGAGAATCCCATGAGCACGAAGCTGCCGTTGCACTTCACTTTGGAGGGATGGATTGCCCATGGCTTGTTGAAGCCTAGAAACAAGGTAGTTAACAAGCATAGGGGCATCATTAGTAGCCTGCTCATTAGCAAAATCAAAGCTATCAACATTAATTTCACTCTCTTTATTATTGTTAACAACTTTTAGGTGTAAACTTCTTTAGGTGTACCTTGGCACTTCAAGCCCTAGTTGCTACTCCTCTTTACCCCTTTAGAAAAGCACTCAAGCTCCTGTACCTGTGGCCCGAATATCATTAGTTGCAAGGAATAGAAGAGAGAAACAGTACCAGCTCCTGTCAAGCTTCTAATAGCTCAATAGTGGTTAAGCCGTAGGCAACCCCCGTAGGACTCCACTATTAAGACCATACCTCGCGACGGTGATGCCCTGTTATCTGCACAAAGCAGGCGCACTGCAAGGCTGAAAAATCTCTATTCTACTTACTCAATTGCAATTAATAATACCAACCATTTATAGCTAGCTTGAGGACCTCCCTTCTTGAGCAAGAAAAGAGAAACCTTGGGCTCTCATACCAATGTAACATCTAATGGCCTAGTAACTTGTGTGTAGCGGAAAATAGCATAAACATAGTGAGCATTTCATTAGAATAGATTCCTGATGAGCATAGCAAGAGTGCTTGGATGGAGAGAGCAACAAAAAGCATAACACCTAGTTAGATCGGCATGAACAATACTTCAAAAAAGAGAGAAATTAAGCTATTGACAGAAAGAAGTATATCTCCTGACATAATCACTCATAAAAGCTTAGCATAGCTTATTAATTAGCATGGGAGAGCATGATGAGCATGCATTGGAGCTTGGCTCTTGGTTGGATTTGCATCACAAAGGCAAGAGTTGTTGGTGTAGGCCTCCTTTCTCACAAGCTTGGAGTAGATGATGAGCTTTCCATTAAAGCTTGAGGAGGAGAGAGAGTCTTCTTTTATTCACACATGAGATTGTGTGAGTGTGTGTGTGCTAATGCCTTGCCAAAATGAGCCCCCTCTCTCTCTTGGTCTATACCTCATGCATTTTACTCATGATGGCACCCCATTGGCTCATGCCAGGCTTAGCCAATAAGAATTTAGAAGCATAATGGCTATCCTTATGACGTGTGTCCCCCTTTTCCCTTTTGTGAGAGCTTTGGTAATTAAATAAATCAATGAATCTCTCACTGGACCCCTTAGTCTTTTGGCCAATAGGAATCAGGCAAGCCATTGGACTACTGAATGCTCATTGGACCCCTTGGGAGACTGTCCAATAGTCTTCTAGAGAGGTTAATTTCTATTGGTTCTTTTATCAAGTATTTTTAAATGAATTAAACTATAAGTACTTTAGCCTAATTCTCATTGGTCCACCTCTATGGCCATCCAATAGGATTTGAAAGCACCTTGGGGGCAACTGGGCTAGGGAGTTGACATGTGTCCCCTATTCCCTTTGTGTAAAGGGAGCATTTGAGTGTGTGTGTTTCTCTCTCATCCCCTACTAAAAGGGCTCTCTCCCTTCTCTTTAGGAGTCTTTGAAGACTTTTTGCACACTACCAAGCATCCAATTTTCCTAAGCAATGACCATTGGACTTAACCTTTGAATTTTGGAACCTTAGCATTTTGGAAGTCTTAATGGGCTGAACCTTAGGTCTTTGAAGCCCATTGGTTGCACATTGCTCTTCTGTAGATGGTCCCCCTTTGGATCCCTACTGTGACCAGTCTGCTAGCCTTACAAATAATCTAGCCTTTTCTCCCCTCGTACTTACCCATGTTAAATGATCAGTTTAACATGAGAAAATCATTTAGGAGAATTAGATATTAGTTATTATGACAATTTGTAAAGAGGAAATTTTAGAAAATCAAATTAATTTTTTGGGTTTTTACACTATCTTTCTTTATTTTGGAGCGGAAGGTTTCCCATCTTAATAGAGTGTCAGTTCCAATTTTTAAGAAATGCCGGTTGAGGGCACATCAATGTTTGGGAAAAGGCACTTTTCCAAACATACAAAATTCCCTCTCTTGGATTTGCCAAGAGGAAATTTAAGAAAATCAAGTTAAATTTTCGGACTTTTACACTATTTTTTTCTATTTTGGAGTGAAAATTTTCCTTTTCCCCTTGGCCTCAACTGGCATTTTTTGATATTGAAAACGGCACGATAATAAGATGAGGCACATTTTTCTCGAATACTGGGGCACGAGCAAAATAAGAAATTCTGCCGAGAAATCGGCAAAAGTAGTTTGAATAGCTACGAAGAAAGCCTAAATTTTAATACATATTTCCTCTTACAAAATCAAGGAAAGAAAGTTTGAAAGGGAAAGAAGCTTTGTATGCTTGGAATCCGCATTGTTTTAGCAAAAGTGCAATGGCACATGTTGAATAATACCTGTGACTACGTGTGCACAATTCTACTCTCTCTCTCTCTCTCTCTCTCTCTCTCTCTCTCTCTCTCTCTCTCTCTCTCTCTCTCTCTCTCTCTCTCTCTCTCTCTCTCTCTCTTTGTCCCTGCCACAGCCGAATAAGTATACACACGTTTATATGCGAACGGCGGTAATCTCTCTCTAGCCTAACCTCTGCTCCTTTCTGCGTCACCGCTTGAGGTTGTCCTTGCGAGCTCCACGAGACTACTCTTCATGCGGGGTCTTTGTCTCTATTATTCAGTGTTCAAGGAAAATGTGTCCTAGCTTAATGTCATGCCGTTTTCAATTTCCAAAGTGCCGGTTGGACGCAAGGGGAAAAGGAGAAATTTCGCCCCAAAGTAGAGGAGAATAGTGTAAAAATCTTAAAAAGTAACGTAACTTTTAAAAATTTCCTCTTGGCAAATTCAAGCAAAGGAATTTTGTATGGGTGGTAAAATGCTTTGTTTCGAACACTGCTATTATTATAGCTTGTGTATGACGGCGGTGTCGAAGGTGACGTCGTGTTGCCTGCAATGGGAAGCAGGGCTCAACTTTCAAGTCGTGAAGATGGAAACTCATAGAGGAGAGAAGTTTTCTCGTGCCACAACCAGTGTTCAAGAAAAATGTGTCTCAACTTAATATTGTGTCGTTTTCAATTTTAAAAATGCCGGTTTAGGGCATGGAAAAAAGGAGAAATTTCGCCTCTAAATAGAGAAAAATAGTGTAAAACCTACAAAAAGTTACCTTATTTTCTAAAATTACCTCTTGGAAAATTCAAGGAAGGAATTTTATATGTTTGGAAAAAGGATTTTCCCCGAACACTGGCCATAAGATTGTCCGTGCCCCGCACGTTTCTGCAATGCAGCCTGTGGCGCGTGCGACTGTGGAGTTGCTTTTCCATATGACAAAAGACAACGTATTGGAGGCTCGCGGTGCGCGTTCAAAGATCCACGCTTTAGACAGAAAAGGAGAGAGCTCAGTTTAGGCTGGTAGGCAGGCTAGGCTGGCCTTGTGAGTTGTCGCGAGTCGTGACTCGTTTAGACTGCGTGCCTGTAGCCCAAAGGCCAGTACCCTTCTCCCTTTCCATAGATCTCCCACACCTGTAAGCATAGGGAATGCTAGCATGTTGTGCAAAATTCTGCCTGGAGCCATCTTCGTTCAACCTTGCGAGTTCACCTGCAGCGACCCTTTGCGAGCTCACCTACTCTCGCACGCCTTTTCCCAAATGCTGGCCGTCCACGTGGACGCCATCCGTCAAAGTCCGCCTAACCTAGCCCAACACTAAGGCCTTCCCTTAACATGCCAAAGAGAGAGAGAGAGAGAGAGAGAGAGAGAGAGAGAGAGAGAGAGAGAGAGAGAGAGAGAGAGAGAGAGAGAGAGAGAGAGAGAGAGAGAGAGAGAGAGCGAGCTTCAATAGTTCACACACACACACACAGACATTGTATACACACACACGTGAATTTTGTGTATGTACCCAAGGAATTGCGTGCTAAGCTAGATCCTAAGTCCAGGAAATGTATCTTCATTGGCTATGGTGTAGATGGTCAATTTGGCTATCGTTTATGGGATCTGCAAAAGTCGATCAGTGATCCGTAGCAATGATGTTGTCTTTAATGAGACTAAGATGCATAGACAACCAGTGAAAGAGGTTGAATTCCGGAAAGTGACATTTTTGATGTATCACCTCTTGTGCAGACAGCTCCCGAGCCAATTACTACACAGGCTAGCACGAGTTTTGATCAACCACGGAGATCTCAAAGAGTCTCATATCCGCCAGAACGTTTTGTTCCAGGCATGGATTTTGTTTTGTTGAAAGATAGTGGTGAGCCTTCTTGTTACAAAGAGGCTATGCTAGCCAATGATAAGGTTCAGTGGGAACATGCTATGAAGAGGGAGCTGTCCAATATTGCAAAGAACAAAACATGGGAACTTGTTCCATTGACAAAAGGTAGGAAAGCATTGCCTTGTAAATGGGTCTACAAGAAGAAGATTGACAATTACAAAACTCATTTAGTGGCCAAAGGTTTCAAGCAAGAATATGGTGTTGATTTCCAAGAAATCTTTTCTCTAGTGATCAAGATGACCACACTGAGAATGTTGCTTGCTTTGGTTGCGACTGAAGATATGGAGCTTGATCAAATGGATGTCATTACATCTTTCTTACATGGTGATCTCGAGGAAGAGATTTATATGCAGCAACCTGAAGGGTTTGTGCTAAAGGGAAAGGAACATTTGGTCTGTAAGCTTCTAAAAAGTCTCTATGGCTTGAAGCAATCATCGAGACAATTGTATCAAAAATTTGATGCATTTATGCGTTCCCTCCCTAGGCTATAAACGCAGTAATGAGGATTCATGTCTTTACGTGAAAAGACAACCCAATGGACACCTTATTATGCTTATCCTTTATGTGGATGACATGCTTATTGCTGGTCATTCCAAGAAGGACATCACTGACTTGAAAACCAAGCTGAAAAGTCAATTTGACATGAAAGATTTGGGTGAAGCCAATCACATTTTGGGTATGCGCATTACTCGTGATCGTAAGAAGAGGTTGTTGTACCTTTCTCAAAAGGAGTATGTGCCAAGGTTCTTGATCGTTTCAACATGCAGAAGGGGAAGGCTTTGAGTACTCCATTGCCTGCATATTTGAAACTTAGCAAGAAAGACTGTCCCAAATCTGCTGATGAAAAAACTGCGATGGCTAAGGTTCCTTATGCTCCAGCTTGTGGTAGTCTCATGTATGCCATGGTGGTTACAAGACCTGACATTGCACATGCAGTGGGAGTTGACAACAGATCTATGTCTAACCCTAGTAAAAAGCATTGGGATGCTATCAAGTCAATTCTCAAATACTTGAGTGGCATTGCAGATAGACAATTATGATATGGTCGTGGAGAGTCATCCATTCAGGGATTTGTAGACAATGATTATGCAAGTTGTGTTGACAGTCGTAAATCAACAACAGGTTGGACACATTTGCTGGTTCTGCTATTTCTTGGAGATCCGTTCTTCAAGACTGTACATCCATTTCTACCACAGAGGCAGAGTATGTTACATTGAGTGAGGCATGCAAAAAAGCTATTTGGCTTGCTCGCCTAGTGAAAGATCTTGGATTGGAGCAGTGTACACTAGTTCTTCACTGTGACAGTCAGAGTGCTATTGCGTTGGCTAACAATCCAGTGTTTCATTCCATAATGAAACACATTGATGTGCGTTATCACTTCAGTCGTGAATGCATGGAAAACAAGAGCTTTGATTTAGTGAAGATTCCTACGTTAGAGAACACATCGGATGCACTCACGAGTCTCTCCATCTATCAATTTCAGCACTGTCATGAGTTGATGGGCATTGGGTGAAGAGTGGTTCTCTTCCATTCGTATGGTCTCCCACATTGGCCATCAAGTGGGAGAATGTTAGGTTTAATGGCCATGTGGCCGGCCGCCCATCACTAACTGCTACTAACCCTAAGTGTACAACTATACACTTGTGTGAGCCACTAACACTAACTACAATGTGTATTGTGTCTTAGTGCATAAGACAGAGAAGAAAGAAAGGGGGCACACAATACGTGTCGGCTCTCCCCCTCCAACTTGTGTGTGTGGCTATGGTGGTGAGTGTGTGTGTGCATCTTCCTCTTCCACTGTGCTCCCGGATCCTCTCCCTTATCGAGGTACCCTACGCACAAGCACGCCCTCTGCACTCTCACCGCCCTGCACCTGCCTTAGCTTACCCTCCAGCTTCCTCTCCATTTTTCAGTAGTGGCACTTCCTCCCCTTTCTCCAGACTATAGTGATAGTATAGGACTACCATCCTCACATACACCAGTGACCCTGAGCTCTTCTCATCCACATGCTTTGCTAGCCTTCCCAGAAATGGCACATCGTCGCTCATCCTCATCTCCGCCAGAACTCTTGAATCCCTCCTCGCTATGCCGCCGAAGCTATTCACCGTCGCCCACCTTACTTGCCTTGACTCCACATTGTCTCCCATCCCCTCAACACCTTCTTTGCTAGCTTCACCTCCTCCACCCCAGCTTCTTTCTTGGATCTGCCAAAACCTTGCCATATTTACCGTACCCTGCGATGATAGACACAACCAAAACCCATTGGAATGCGACATCACCACATCAAGATGACCTGGTCTTGTGTATTTACTTGTTGGAAAAATGCATCATCATCTTCCAAAAAGATTAGCAACACGCGTGGAGAGTAGATGAAGCCACATGCACATGGGTATGATGTCTTTGTCCATATCACATGACCTTGGCACACTCAATTATCACTACTGATGATACAACTTTTGTTGCCTTCTTCCTCCCTCCCTCTCTCTCTCTCTCTCTCTCTCTCTCTCTCTCTCTCTCTCTCTCTCTCTCTCTCTCTCTCAATTGCCACTCCTTGACACCTTGTGTGCTGATGAGCTCTTCACCGCACTCAGTTGAGCTCTACTCTCTCCACTGGGCGCTAGCCAAAACCAAACACATAGCCTCTCTATGGTGGTGCCAACTAGGTCGGCTTCAACCTTTTTCCCCTTTCCTACAATGCCCCCTCAGAGCAGCAGGCCTTCCATCCATGACCCTTGAACCAAAACCACACGCCTGCCTCCGCATTTTGCTTGCGGAGATGAGCACGCCCCTTTTGACATTGTCTCCCCACTCTGTGTTGAAATCTGTTGATGTCCTTTCTAAAAGCAAGAAGTGCATGCAAGACACAACAAATCCTCCAAACGCACATGATGGTATATACTTCCTACTATTGTAGTAGCAACTAACCAACCAAAGAGCTTATTGCAAGGAGATTTGCTTGCACCCACATACTCTTGCAGGAGCTCAAGGTATGGGAAATGGTACTTAAGGAGGCTCACGGAGTCCTAGAGCAATGCCAACCCTGGTCTAGCCTTGCAAAAACAGGTATATTGAAGCCACAACCACTTCAACAGTCGCTCGTCGCCTGATTGAAGCTGCCCCCTTCTTTGTGGTTATGGTTATGGTTGCAAAGTCTATACTCTCCACATTGTGCGGCAACAATCTTCAACGTCAAGATGTTGAGCACTCCCTGGATGTGAGCTACCATAGTTTCTCTAGCGGCCTTTTGCTTGCTTTGGGTAGAAGCACTAGCCATCTCCACGTCAAGAGGCAATTTGGTAGCTAGCAGAAGGACTGTGTGTCGGGATTGAGGCAAAAGAGAGAGTGATGAGTCAGAGGACTCTGATGGATACTTTTCCTCGTTGTTTAGAAAGAGAACAAGAAAAAATTGAGAGAGGGAGAAAGAGAGAGCGCACGCGCACTAAGACTCAATGGTGCTCCACTACCAAACTACAAAGAGAGTGAATCAAACAAGTCCATCATTATATTTACACACTGGCCGTCTAAATGAGTATCCACTATCTTATTTCAACCAATCAACATTTTAGATCTATCAAAAAAATCTTGAAAATACAACCCCACCAGGGCTAGAAAAATACATTTTCCCTAACCGAAGGAAATAAGGGCAAACTTGAAATTCTACCGATTTTCTGGTCAAAATTTGAAGCTTTTGCCGGTATTTACACTAAAACTTGTGTAAATTTCCGGTTTTCGTTAAGGCAAGCTCAAAATCTAACCAGGATTTTATGATAGGGTTAGCAACACTTTGGTAGGGTTTGTCCAAGATGAGCCCAGCGAAGCGAAAGCGGGATGCAGAGGCACACAAGGCCGTGCAATTGGCAGATGCACAGGAGCAGCTCTTGCTACTGCAGCGCAAACTTGCCAGACGTGACCAGCTTGACGAGCAGATAAACGACCTTTTTTCCGCTGTGGTTACTCATACATTAAATTTAGTAAAAGCAGAAAGTGTGGAGCGTGAGTTCCTCCTTAGGGAACGAGAGGAGGCCAAATCTCTATTACAAGCACAAGAGCGCATGGCAGAAGGGCTTGATGAAGTGGGGACCATCCGTTCCCAGATCAAGGAGATCGAAACTCTAATACAAGGTAACAAAATGCTTGGCTTCATTGGTCCGCTTCGACTGTGGAGGAAGAGGGACTGTACAAGGTTCAGATGCGGGCTGACGAGCCGTTATATGAGTGTTGCTTCCCTGCTGTTGCACAGCCGCCTCTTCCCCTGTCGTTAGCCCACCCCTTGTTTGGGGAGTTTCTTGATGATTTCAGCAATGTGAGTGCCCCACTCGATGATGATGTGTGCAACTTTGTCGGAGAGCTTTGCTTCAGTGTGTTAGGGAGGGCGGAGGTGTTTCATAATGAAGCAGAGTTCCAGATTGCATTTAACCGGAAAATTGGAGGTTTTCTTGGTCATACTGTTGCAGTAGATATGATTACATGTCAAATGAAAAAAGTTATGACCGATGCAACAGTAATAGCAGGTGACAACTGGGTAGCCTTGGGGGAGCTAAAGTTGGAAAAGGGAGGCACATTGGCACTGAGGCTTCAATCTTTTGCCTTATATGTCGGCTCACTACATGCTGAAACAGAGCTGCTTCCATGCTTCTTCATTGAAGTCATCGGCGCCACCATCAGGATAGGAGGTCTCGTTTTTTCTGAGAAAGTGGCATGGCAGCCTCTCACTCCCTTCATGAACTGCTTCTACACTGAGCATGACCGGACGGATCTGGCTACACTCTGCAGGGCCATGCGCGCTTTGAAGAAGGGACTAACTGCCTTGCACTCCTACAATATAGAAACACATCCATCGGTTAACACAATCACCCCCAAGGATATTCCCTATCCTTTGCAGGGGAGGCGGAGTGTCAAGATTGGCAACAAATTGATCTTCATTGTCACTCGTGACGATGGAGAACGCAGGATCTTTAAATATTGCAGGCGATATGGAGAGGAAGTCCATAGGATCTGGGCAAAGGCAGGCTGGGCCCCCCTTTTGTTTGGTTGTAAGCCAATTGCAGGGGGCTGGCTGGAGGTGGAGATGCAGTATCTTGCAGATTGGAACCCTTCTTTGTCTTTGCTCAAAGCTATGGATGGGGCTGCAAAGCACGAACTACAAGCAGCAATAACTACAGCATTGAAACGAGCTTTATCCATCCCGATTGACGGCTGCCAAGTAGCACATGGCGACATGAGGCCACCCAATGTCATGGTCAAAAGAGACGATGGGGGCAGCTTCGACATCAAATTCATCGACTTTGATTGGGCCGGGAAAGTTGGTGTCGCCAGGTATCCTCCTTTTATGAATACAGAGCTGCCATGGCATCCACAAGTGGGAACAGGAAAGCTTTTGCAACAAGACCATGACACATGGTGGCTGGAGGACAAACCATGTGAAAGTTATGGCATTTTTAAAGAGTTGTCCTAACGTATTTTGGTGGGGAAATCCACCTGGAAGCAGTGCTCGGGAAAAAGCGTTTTTTCCAAACATACAAAATTCCTTTTCTTGATTTTGTCAAGAGGAAATTTTAGAAAGTTAGGTCTTTTTTTTGGGGTTTTACACTATTTTTCTCTATTTTGGGGCAGAATCCCCTTGCCCTCAATCGGCATTTTTGAAATTGAAAACGGCACGATATTAAGCTGAGACACATTTTTCCCGAACATTGCTTGGAAGGTACCTCTACCTCTAGGGTGAATGCCCATACAAGGTACATATGAGGTGCCTTTCGCTCATGAAAGGTGGCACCTAAAAGGCGCTCTGTCTTGGGGAAAGGCACTTGCAAGGCTCCATTTATCAAAGTATACTTTACATTTAAAATGGGGGCTTACTTTGCCTTAGCTACAAAATAAAAGTTGCTTCAAGATTTTTCCATGATTAATCCAAGTTAAACTTTTCTTTTTTCTTAGGAAAAAAGAACATGACTAGTTCTTTTGGTGTTTTTTTTTGTAATAATAATTGCTTAGGGAAATATACAAATTTAATTATTTATTATGTATTTGGAGTGAACCCTAATCTAAGGGATCCCTTGTGTTTTCTGAACCGTTATTAGAGCATGGGTCATGACAAGGGTATTTTTATTCGTTTCTTTTGTCCCTCGTCAATTTGTTGTTAATTTGTAATTATGCGTGTGTTGTCATATCATGTGAAAGAACACTAACCAAGGTGATGGTGCTATTTGTTTATGTTGAGTCCCACGCATGAGGTATGCAAACTGTGATTCTATTGTAATGTTTTCTTGTTGTGACAATGATTTTGCTGAGATGGAAGATATTTGCAGCATCAAGAAAGAAAGATGTTTACGCTAAGCTTTTTGTTAAAGGAGAACATTTTGGGAGCAAAAACCGGGAATGGGATGTTGAAGAGGCAAGGATGTAATGGAAAATTTCTAGGAAAGAGTTGGAGATTGGAAAATTTCCAATCGTAAAAGCTATTTTTGTAAGAATCCTTTTGTAATCAAGCTAGCCACATTTAGGCTCATCTCGGCTCCTATTTGTAATTAAGCCATCTCTTGGTTTTTATTGTCCGTTAAGCCAAGTGTGTCTACTGGAGTAAAACGTTATTAAAAGCCAGTAGAAGCTAATGGATAGGGCTAAGTGTTAAGTAGGATATTGAGAATGTGTGCAAAGAGCCTTCTAGCCTCACTGTCTGTCTATATGCATAATTAATCAAAGAAGGATTTCTCTCCATGTGCGTCTCTCATTGTTAATTATGTTTTGTGATTAGTTTTAGTATGTGAATGTTTAGCTAGCTAGAGACTTGTTGGCATGATTAATCATCGGTCCATCTGTGCATTCAACTCTTGCTTCTATAGACAGTGCTTGCAACTCATCCTTGTTGTGCTTGGGGTTTGAGTAGAGAAGAATGCATGCTTGCAACTCATCCTTGTTGTGGATGGGGTTTGAATAGAGAAGAAAACATGCTTGCTTCGATTGAATACATTGTGATTACCTTGATGTGCAATCCATTTATACATTGAATTCTAGCTTCCATAAATAAAGTGCTTAGAAAACTGATCCTTGTTGTATGTTAGGAGCATGGAATGCATATGGGAATGGGTTTATATTTCTATTGCTTGCAGGCAAGTCATTATTGTGTAGATAACCTTTGCCCTGGGAATGGACTTAATAGGTTGATAATTTGCGAGTACAGTGGGCCCTGCAAGCTTAGGGTTTGAACTTGTCAAAACATGGGGAAGTTAAAAAGGTCTTGGAAAAGGCGTTTAGGAGGTGCAAAGAGTTGTGTACGAGCCGGATGGCATGTGCAAAGTGGAGGACGATGACCCTCAAGACTTATCTCTGACGGGGTCTCTATGAGGCCCATGTCGTGGGATCCATGAGATGAGCATGTTAAGAAGGAAACAAGTGACTTGTTACATAACTTGTACTACTTGAGCATTGAATCAATCGGACGTAGCAACACTAGGGGAGGTGAGTCCGACGGATATGATTGGGTTTAGTGGGTGTGAGAATTGTTAGCCTTAGTAGGGCTAACATGGTTGTAGTGTTGAGAGTCACTTGTAGTGGTGCTAGAGAGTATTCACTAAGTTAGGGTTTGCACATTATATATAGGCACCAGGGGTTGGAGATCCCTCATAATCTCTACAATCTATGGTTGGGTGGTTTTCTCCATCATCTTCCCAAAGCTAGGGTTTCTCTTTCCAGCTTGTTGGTTTCTTCACAATGATCTTCTAGACCACCTTACCCTTGTATCAAGAATATAGCGCTTGGCCTAGAGACAATTGTCCTTGGCTTCTTAGTTTAACCATCATGGCCTTATCCCTTTTAGGCAAATTTTCCTTGCAAAAGCATAGCGTGTGGTGGTTTGGTTTTTTTGGTCCCTTGTCATTTTGTTATTAAGTTGTAACTATGTGTGTTGTCATATCACGTGAAAGAACACTAACCAAGGTGATTGTGCTATTTGTTTATGTTGAGTCCCATGTGAGGTGGCAAACTATGGCTCTTGTATCATTTAATGGCCTAATAACTTATGTGTAGCGGAAATTAGCATGAACATAGTGGGCATTTCATTAAAATAGATTCCTAATGAGAATTACAAGAGTGCTTGGGTGGAGAGAGCAACAAAAAGCATAACACCTAGTTAGATAGCATCGACAATACTTTCAAAAGAGAGAGAAATTAAGCTATTGACAACAGTTGAGGACCGGATTTTGTATGGAGCCGGTCCCCCCTCCAAAAGGCTTTGTATTATGGTTTCTCCCATCAAGAGAGACATTGTACAATACAATTCTTTGTGTTCCTTCAAGACTAGCTAGTGCAATGAAGATGGAAGCTTCATACACTAAGCAAAACACTTAATCAAACACAACTTGAATTATCCCCGTTCTCAGACCCAAGACCTCACACACCTTCGAAGATGGTGAGAGCTAGCAGGGTATGAGAGTGGATTGAGAGGAAGAAGGAGTATCTTACAAGAAAGATGTACATCTCCTCACATAATCACTCATATTAGGATAGCTTAGCTTAGTAATTAGCTTGGTAGAGGAGATGAGCATGCATTGAAGCTTGGCTCTTGGTTGGATTTGCATCCACATGCCAAGAGAGTGTTGATGTAGGCTTCTATCTCACAAGCTTGGAGTAGGTGATGAGCTCTCCATTAAAGCTTGGGAGGAGATAGAGTATTCTTCCTTCACACATGGTCAAGTGTAAGTGTGTGTGTGTCAATGCCAAGCAAAAATCAGCCCCCTCTCTCTCTTGGGCGAGCCCTAGCTGCTAATTAGGTCTGGATTTTGCCTCATTGGACCTCCCCAGGTTAAGCCAATAGGAATTAAGCAGCATAAGTGATAGCCTTCGGACATGTGTCCCCCTTTCCCCTTTTGTGAGAGCTTTAGGTAATTAAATAATTAAACAAAACTCTCATTGGACCCCTTTGTCTCCTGGCCAATAGAAATCAGGCAAGCCATGAGGCTTCTGAATGCTCATTGGACCCTTTGGGAGACTTCCCAATAGTCTTCTAGGAGACTTAATTCTCATTGGTTTCTTTTATTAAATGTTTTTAAATTAATTAAACTACATTTACTCTAGCTTAATTCTCATTGTTCCACTTCAAGGGTCTTCCAATAGGAATTGGGCACACCTTGTGGGCATCTGGCCTAGGGAGCTGACATGTGTCCCTCATTCCCTTTGTGTAAAGGGAGCCTGTGTGTGTGTGTGTGTGGCTTTCTCTCTCATCCCCTACCTTTGGGGCTCGCCCCCTCCCATGTAGGGATGTGCAAAGATTTTTAGGGCACACACAAAGCATCCAATTTTCCCTAGGGTTGACCTTTGGACACAACCTTTGAATTTTGGAACCTTAGCACTTTGGAAGTCTTAATGGGCTGAACCTTAGGGTCTTTTTGGCCCATTGTTGCACATGGCTCTTTTGCAGATGGCCCCCCCTTTGGATCCCATTTTTCCCTCCTTTGGATCCCTACTGTGGCCGGTGTGCTAGCTTAACCAATATTCTAGCTTTTTCTCCCTTGGCACTTCCCCACATTAAATGATCAGTTTAATATGAGAAAATCATTTAGGAGAATTAGATATTGATTATTATGGCATTACCTCTCTATTGAAATCATAGTCGTCCTCGACTATGGTGTAGAGAAGATAAAGCATATTCATGAGTCCTTTTCTTAGCGGGTAGAGGATCCCTATGTTACCCTACGACATCATTCCATAATGGATGACTAGTCCATTTGGCGCTTGAGAGCCTGAGGCTGCCGCAAGCATGTCTGCACATTAGTCCTATCAGTCTTCCATAGTAGAGTGACAAGCTCTACTTGGTGTTTGGGAGACGTCGTCTCCGCAAACTTGATCTAAGCATGCATACTACTTCATTTTTGTGCACAAATAAAGAAAAAGAGAGTCTTATAAGACAAAAATTTTGTTCATTTTTAACATTTTGTACATTTGCTTACTCTTGGGAAGCATTGTAAGCATTGACAAGGTTTAGGTTATCCTTTAATTGTATGCCTTGCATCCATCTAGCATCTTCAAAAGGATAATTCTTAAACTTAATAAGATATCGTCGGATAGTCTTACCGCCTCTTAATACCTTGTCTTCATGTCGGAGAATGGACTCGGGCTGCAGCACCTCCTCGTGGTCCTCGATCTCCGGTGGGTCTTCAATAGTTGGTTCTTGAGGTGGCTCTCCTTTGTAAGGCTTTAATAGGCTCACATGAAAAGCATTGTGTATGAGCCAATGATTGGGCAACTTAAGTTGATAGGCCATCTCATTGATTGGCCTAAGAATCTGGAAGGGACCATAGTACCTTTTTGCAAGTTTAGCATAGTACTTTTGGTGGCCCGTAGGATTCTTGCCCGTCGTGTGCCTTAATCGAGCCTTGGGAAACTTTAACAAGACCCAATCGTTTTCTTTAAAGGCTTGGGCTCTTCTGTGCTTGTCAGCAGCAGCCTTTTGCCTTTGCTGTGAGATAGAGATAGCATCCTTAATCTTTTGGAAAGATTCTTGTAGGTCTCGGCTATACTCATCTGCAACGAAGATCTTCCCATGTACCTTAAGTAGCAAGGGACTTTTTGATCTTCCCTCAATTACCTCGAAAGGTACTTTTCCTGTGGAAGTATGTACAGTGTTATTGTAAGCATACTCTACTAAGGGTAAGTACTTCTCCCATTGGGATCTTTGATCTACTTCCGTTACATAGGCTTTTAGTAGATCGAGAATGGTTAGGTTAGCTATTTCACTTTGGCCATCAGTTTGTGGATGATAGGCCGAAGAGAAGTTTAGCCTTGTTCCTAAATTCTCAAAGAGACCCTTCTAGAAATTACTGTTCATTCTAGGATCTCTATCCGACACTATGGACATTGGAAAGCCATGGTACTTGAAAATTTGTGAAATGAAGAGGGTTGCCATTTGATGGGCTTTGATAGTCTTTTTGACAGGTATGAAATGACCTTGTTTACTGAACCTGTCTATTTTCGTCCATATCCCCGTATTCCCATGGATAGACTTAGGCATCCAAAGATAAAATCCATGGATATGCTCTCCCAAGGTGAATTAGGAATTGGCAAGGGTTGAAGCAATCCAGGTTGCTTCCCTCTATCAAATTTTGTCTTTTGACATACCACACATTTGGAAACATACTCGTGTATGTTCACTTTCATGGTAGGCCAATAGAAATATGTTTCAATTCCCTTTAAGGTAGACTGAATCCCTCTATGCCCCGCATATGAGGGAGCATGAGATTCATACATTACTTTCTCACGTAGTGAGTTAGTAACGCATAGTCTATTTCCATAGAGAAGATAACCATCTTGTAAAGTAAATGGTTCTTCTTTCTTCCCTAATGCAAGGGCTGAAATCACATCTCTAAAATCGGGATCAATAGCATACTCATCTATCATTGAAGATAGATCATTGTGAGTTTCTATGGAAACCGCATTCACTCTCGGTCGTCTTGAGAGTGCATCGGCTACTTGATTATGCTTGCCAGCAATGTGAGCAATATGAAAATGAAATTGCGAAAGGAAATTTGCCCACCTCATTTGTTTGTCGGAGAGCTTGGTCTGCGTCATGAAGTACTTAAGACTTTGGTGATCCGTTCGCAGAATGAAAGGAGTCCCCAATAAATAGTGCTTCCATGAGTCTAAGGCATGTAGAACTGCAAGGAGTTCTTTTTCGTATATGCCTAGAGCTTGCTCAACAGGGTCGAGCCTTCGACTCTCATAGCCTATGGCGTACCCTTCTTGGAGCAAAACAGCCCCAAGGCAATCACCACAAGCATCACATTGGACCTCAAATGGTTTTGAGAGATCCAGTAGTGTAAGCACAGGTTGAGAGATAAGCTTTTCTTTAAGCTTTTCGAAAGCATTGTTCTCCTTAGCAGACCACGTATACCTAACACTTTTCTTTGTTAGGTCATGTAATAGTCCCGCAATTTGTGAGAACTTTTCTATGAAGCGTCTATAGTATGCACACATACCTATAAAGCTTCTTAGTTCATGAAGATTCCTTGGTTTAGGCCATCCTTTTATTACCTCTAACTTGGATGGATCCATTTGGATGCAATCTTGAGAGATAACGTGACCTAAATACTGAATCTCTTGCAAGAAAAATTCACTTTTCTTTCGATTAACATAAAGTTTATTCTCTCTTAAAACTTGAAATATTACCTGGAGGTGTTGCTTGTGTTCCTCCAATGAATTAGAGTAGATGATAATATCATCAAAGAACACTCCAGTGAAGGTTCGATGAGGCCTGAATAGCTTCTCCATCAAGCGGTTGAATGTGGCTGGTGCATTGGTCAAGCCAAAAGGCATGACAATGTATTCGTAAAGACCAAATGTAGTACGAAATGCGGTCTTTACAATGTCTTGATCAACTATCCTTATTTGATGATAGCCACTTTTTAGGTCAATCCTACTGAAGTAGGTCGATCCTTGTAGCTTATCAAATAGGTCTTCTACCCGTGGAACGGGAAACCTATTCTTGATAGTGATCCTATTTAGTGCTCTATAGTCGACACACATACGATATGTGCCGTCTTTCTTTTGCACTAATAGCACAGGTGAGCAAAATGGAGATGAGCTAGGCCTAACCATGCCCTTCTCAACTAACTCATGCACTTGCCGCATAATCTCCTCTTGTTGAGCTTGAGAAACTCTATAAGGAGGTTTGTTAGGCGGTGAACTTCCTGGAAGAAGTTCAATTGCATGGTCGTCATTACCTCGTTTAGGAGGTAGCTCACAAGGGATGTCGTCAATAAAAACATCTTGAAACCCCTTGAGAAAATTGGATAACTCTAATTCCTTTTGGTTGCTTTTATTTTCTTTTGCTAAAGCATTAGGTTCATTTTGAGAATCTTTAACAAAAATCATGTACACGGAAATAGAGCTCTTTATTGACTTGTTGAAAGCTGGTGTATATACAATGGGGATGGTGTTACCCATCTCCTTAGCATCTATATACATGTCTTTTTCCCTGAACTTAAAGGAGATTCTCCTTTCAGGAAATTTAACATCAGCAGCCAGGCGGTCAAACCATGGTGCCCCTAGGATTACATCCTCATGCTTGAGAGGAGAGATAAAGAAGTCCTCTTTGTCCACATAGCCTTGGACATGAAGCCTCAATTTCCCGATTAAGGGAGTGACTGAAGCTTCTTGCCCTTGAAGGCACTGTCTGCGGGATATCTCCCATCTCGTAGGATTGTATGCCTAGCTTGGTGGCTAACTCCATAGATATGAAATTGTGAGTAGAACCAGGGTCAAAGAGAATAAAAGCATCATGTTCTCTTACCTTTCCCCAAGCATGGCATAGAGGAGATCCTTTGTGGTGAATTTGGTGAATCTCCTCCTCTTGGATTTCAACCAAAGAAGCTCTAGGAGGATCTTGGCGGTTGTTCTTTTGGGGACAAGCGCGGTACGCATGCCCTTGTTCGCCGCACTTGAAACACCGGTTATCCTTACGATAACGCTCAAGCTCTTCAGGAGAGAGTTTATTCTTTCCTTTGTAAACACCCTTCTCTTTAGCTTTGTTGGAATTGCCCTTAGGAGACTTTTGGACATTGTCCTTCCCCTTAGGCTCATTGGAACCCTTGTTTTCCGGGGGCTTATTATTTCTTTTACCTCCCGTTTGGAAATTGATTCGAGAGGCCACCATAGTATGGTGTATTACCGCCAATATGGTACGTGGCCTTTGGGAGTTGACATACTCCGCCATTTCTTCGGTTAAGCCCGCACAAAATTGTTGCTTTTTCTCTCCAAAATCCAACTTTTTGAAGATAGTGGCTTTGAGTTGTAGGTCCCAAAACTTGTCTACATATTTGTGGATGGATTCATTGGGAGAGAGCTTTAAGCTTCGCCATTCGGTGAGTACTTTGTCTTTGGCATCGGTGGCCAAAAATTGCTTCATAATGGAAGCTCTTAAAGCCTTCCATGTTCGTGGAGCTTCACCGTTGGCTCGTAGGCTAGACCACCATTGTCTGGCGGACTTTTGAAAGTGCATAGCTACATGGCGAAGCTTAGAGGACTCCGTGAAGCCCTCATCTCCAAACGCCGCATCGAATTGCTGGATAAAGGCCAAGACTTTGTCCGTAGCACCGAAGGTGCCATCATAGGTAAGGAAAGAGATGCTCTTCCCTCCCTCTTTGAATTTCTTTAGCTTGGACGACCTCTTCCATGCGGCATAGGATTTCCTATGGCCTCTTCTTTTTGATGGTTCAAAAATTGCACCATCACTTTCTTCAGAAGGTGAAGAATTTGAAGAAGGTGGAGAAGAGGGTGACCTCTTTCTCGCCTTTTTCTTGTTTTGATCTTTGTCATCTTCACCATAGCTTTCATAAGAGGAAGAGGATGAAGAAGATGGAGAAGAGGGTGTCCTCTTTCTCGCCTTTTTCTTCTCTTGCTTTTTATCATCCCTCTTTGAATTGGTGAGGAGAAGAATACGATGGTCTTCTCCGCTTTGGTGGTGATGGAGAGCGTTTAGCCCGCCGTCTTCGTGGAGCCATCTCGCCGAGGTGGCGGGAGACTCGCTTCTTTCTCGTTCCTTCGGTGGAGGCTCTTGAGTTCTCCTTTGGGAAGGAGATGCATCATCAAGAAGTAAATTCTTGAGCCCTTCATATGGATTCTCTTCTTCTTCCCGAATCGGAGAGAGACCTCTTTTGGTAGTCTCACAAGGAGGCTTCCTAGGTGTTCTCTCGTCATGGTGATGAGCTTGGAGAATCCCGTGAGCACGGAGCTGCCGTTGCACTTCACTTTGGAGAGATGGATTGCCCATGGCTTGTTGAAGCCTAGAAACAAGATAGTTAACAAGCATTGAAGCATCATTAGTAGCTTGCTCATGAGCAAAATCAAAGTTATCAACATTAATTTCACTCTCTTTACTATTGTCAGCCATTCTAACAATTTTTAGGTGTAAACTTTTTAGATATACTTTGGCACTTCAAGCCCTAGTTGCTACTCCTCTTTACCCCTTTAGAAAAAGCACTCAAGCTACTGTACCCGCGGCTCGAATACCATTAATTGCAAGGAATAGAAGAGAGGGTCTTTCGACACCAAAACAGCACCGGCTCCTGTCAAGCTTCTAATAGCTCAATAGTGGTTAAGCCGTAGGCAAGCCCCGTAGGACTCCACTATTAAGACCATAGCTCTCGACGGTGATGCCCCGTTAACTGCACAAAGGCAAGCGCACTGCAAGGCTGAAAAATCCCTGCTCTACTTACTCACAGGCAATTAATAATACCAACCATTTGTAGCTAGCTTGAGGACCTCCCTTCTTGAGCAAGAAAAGAGAAACCTTGAGCTCTGATACCAATGTAACATTTAATGGCCTAATAACTTATGTGTATCGGAAATTAGCATGAACATAGTGGGCATTTCATTAGAATAGATTCCTAATGAGAATTACAAGAGTGCTTGGGTGGAGAGAGAAACAAAAAGCATAACACCTAGTTAGATAGCATCGACAATACTTTCAAAAGAGAGAGAAATTAAGCTATTGACAACAGTTGAGGACCGGATTTTGTATGGAGCCGGTCTCCCCTCCAAAAGGCTTTGTATTATGGTTTCTCCCATCAAGAGAGACATTGTACAATACAATTCTTTGTGTTTCTTCAAGACTAGCTAGTGCAATGAAGATGGAAGCTTCATACACTAAGCAAAACACTTAATCAAACAAAACTTGAATTATCCCCGTTCTCAGACCCAAGACCTCACACACCTTCGAAGATGGTGAGAGCTAGCAGGGTATGAGAGTAGATTGAGAGGAAGAAGGAGTATCTTACGAGAAAGATGTACATCTCCTCACATAATCACTCATATTAGCATAGCTTAGCTTAGTAATTAGCTTGGTAGAGGAGATGAGCATGCATTGAAGCTTGGCTCTTGGTTGGATTTGCATCCACATGCCAAGAGAGTGTTGATGTAGGCTTCTATCTCACAAGCTTGGAGTAGGTGATGAGCTCTCCATTAAAGCTTGGGAGGAGATAGAGTATTCTTCCTTCACACATGGTCAAGTGTAAGTGTGTGTGTGTCAAGTGTAAGTGTGTGTGTGTGTGTCAATGCCAAGCAAAAATCAGCCCCCTCTCTCTCTTGGGCGAGCCCTAGTTGCTAATTAGGTCTGGCTTTTGCCTCATTGGACCTCCCCAGGTTAAGCCAATAGGAATTAAGCAGCATAAGTGATAGCCTTCGGACATGTGTCCCCCTTTCCCCTTTTGTGAGAGCTTTAGGTAATTAAATAATTAAACAAAACTCTCATTGGACCCCTTTGTCTCCTGGCCAATAGAAATCAGGCAAGCCATGAGGCTTCTGAATGCTCATTGGACCCTTTGGGAGACTGCCCAATAGTCTTCTAGGAGACTTAATTCTCATTGGTTTCTTTTATTAAATGTTTTTAAATTAATTAAACTACATTTACTCTAGCTTAATTCTCATTGGTCCACTTCAAGGGTCTTCCAATAGGAATTGGGCACACCTTGTGGGCATCTGGCCTAGGGAGCTGACATGTGTCCCTCATTCCCTTTGTGTAAAGGGAGCCTGTGTGTGTGTGTGTGTGGCTTTCTCTCTCATCCCCTACCTTTGGGGCTCGCCCCCTCCCATGTAGGGATGTGCAAAGATTTTTAGGGCACACACAAAGCATCCAATTTTCCCTAGGGTTGACCTTTGGACACAACCTTTGAATTTTGGAACCTTAGCATTTTGGAAGTCTTAATGGGCTGAACCTTAGGGTCTTTTTGGCCCATTGTTGCACATGGATCTTTTGCAGATGGCCCCCCCTTTGGATCCCTTTTTTCCCTCCTTTGGATCCCTACTGTGGCCGGTCTGCTAGCTTAACCAATATTCTAGCTTTTTCTCCCTTGGCACTTCCCCACATTAAATGATCAGTTTAATATGAGAAAATCATTTAGGAGAATTAGATATTGATTATTATGGCAGCTCTTTTGTAAAGTTTTCTTGCTGTGAAGGTGATTTTATTGAGATGGAAGATATTTGCAGCATTAAGAAAGAAAGATGTTTACGCGAAGGTGTATGAGTTCTTTTTGTCAAAGGAGAATATTTTGGGAGCAAAAACATGGGAATGGGAAGCAGAAGAGGCAAGGATGTAAGCTACGTAGGAGTTGGAGCCAAATTTTTTGGAGAATTTTCAGTCATAATGCTTGTGTAATAATCCTTCTGTAATCAAGCTAGCCACATTTAGTCTCATTTGAGCTCCAATTTGTAATTAAGCCATCTCTTAATTTTTATTGTCCGGTGGATAAGTGCGTCTATTGAAGTAAAAAGTTAGTAAAAGCCAGCAAAACTAATGGATAGGGCTAAGCGTAGAGTAGTATATTGAGACGCTTTGCAAAGAGCATTCTAACCTCATTGTCTACATGCATAATTAATCACAGAATGATTCTCTTCATGTGTGTCTCTCATTGTTAATTGTGTTTTGTGATTAGTTCTAGTTTGTGAATGTTTACTTTACTCTTCACTCTCTCTAGGTGTTGGAGTGGGTGTGTATGCTTGGGATTTGATTAGAGAAGAATATGTGATTACTTGAGTTGATTACATTGTGATTACATTGTTGTGCATGAATAATTGTAGGTCCATTTGTACATTCAATTCTTACTTCCATAGATAGAGTGCTTGCAACTCATCCTTGTGCTTGGGGTTGAATTATAGAAGAATGTGTGCTTGCTTGAGTTGAATACATTGTGATTACCTTGTTGTCCATGATTAATCATCAGTCCATTTGTTAATTCAATTCTTGCTTCCATAAATAGAATACTTACAATTGATCCTTATTGTATGTTTGGAGCATGAAATGCATGTGGGACTGGGTTTATACTTCTATTGCTTGTAGGCAAGTCATTAGTGTGTAGATACAAAGATTGTGTCTTCATTGCTAATTATGTTTTGTGATTAGTTCTAGTTTGTGAATGTTTAGCTAGAGACTTGTGGGACCCACTTTACTCTTCACTCTCTCTAGGCGTTGGATTGTGTGTATGCTTGGGGTTTGATTAGAGAATAATGTGTGTGTCACATTGTTAATTATGTTTTGTGATTAGTTCTAGTTTGTGAATGTTTAGCTAGAGACTTGTGGGGCCCAATTTACTCTTCACTCTCTCGGTGTTGGAGTGTGTGTGTATGCTTGGGGTCTGATTGAAGAAGAATGTGTGCTCGCTTGAGTTGATTACATTGTGATTACCTTGTTGTGCATGATTATGTAGGTCCATTTGTACATTCAATTCTTACTTCCATAGATAGAGTGCTTGCAAGTCATCCTTGTGCTTGGGGTTTGATTTGAGAATAATGTGTGCTTGCTTGAGTTGAATACATTGTGATTACCTTGTTGTGCATGATTAATCGTTAGTCCATTTGTACATTCAATTCTTGCTTCCACAAATAGAGTGCTTACAATTGATCCTTGTTGTATATTTGGATCATGGAATGCATGTGGGAATGGGTTTATACTTCTATTGCTTGCAAGCAATAGAAGTGCTTACAATTGATCCTTGTTGTATGTTTGGATCATGGAATGCATGTGGGAATGGGTTTATACTTCTATTGATTGCAAGCAAGTCATTAGTGTGTACATAAGAGGATTTATTAGCCTTTGCCATGGTTATGGACTCCAAAAAGGTCTTGGAACAAGGTGCTTAGGAGGTGAAAAAGAGTCGTGTACCACCAATATGGCACGTGAAAAGTGGAGGATGACGACCCTCAAGACTATCTACAACCAGGCATCTATGAGGCCCATGCTGTGGATCCACAAGATGAGCGTATTAAAAAAGAGACATGTGACTTGTCATGAAAAATGTAATAGTAGAGCATTGACTGAATCAGTCATGAGAGTCTAGACGTAGCAACACTAGGGGAGGTGACTTTGGTGGATATGACTGCATTTAGTGGGTGAGAGTTGTTAGCATAGTAGTGCTACATAGCCATAGTGTTAGTGGGCATCCATTGTGGTGCCAGAGAGTATTAACTATGTTGGGGTTTGCACATTACATATAGGCATGAGGGGTTGGAGATCCCTCGTACTCTTTGTGGTCTTTTGTATCATCTTCCCAAAGCTAGGGTTTATTTTCCCATCTTGTAGGTTTCAAAGTCTAAGTCTAATTAATTATTTCAATGAAGAGAAGAAGAGTAAAACACTCACGCACTTATGCACAGGAGGGCATGAGAGCACGAGCCTCTACAAAGAATGCCACTTAAATGATTGTGGGAAGCTATCTGGACTTTCAGATTTAAAATTGCTACTGCATATCACTTAAGTACCCTTATTATTAATTGAGTAGATTAGCTATGGGGAAGACAATCCGCTCACTCTTAATCGCTCAATCACACTCTCAAACAATGACATAAGCTACCATTGATTGCATTCTTGGATTAAACATGCTAGAGGCTCTAGCTTACTAATGATAGTCTAGTAGGGAGGGGTGATCCCCCTCAATTGGTGAATCCATCTCTACAAGCTGCTTCCTTTGCAAGCTAATGAAGTAGGTATTAATTGTAACTGCTTCCCTTGTGCGATTCAAGCAATCAACGCATCAATTTGTTCAATTTTTGCTCACAAATCCTGGGCGGGGCCCCTCGGGTATCTTAAAAAAGTATGCCGCCAAAGGCACATGAACAATTAAGAATGGAGCAACATTCTAAGGCTTATGAAGCCATCAAGAGAACACAAAAGAGTGAGAAGGGCCCCACAAAAACGATCATAAGTTGATATCGGGTTGTCAAAATCGTGCAATTCGGGACTCTCTAGAAATATCTTTGAAAAGATTACCGAGTAAGTAGTGCTTCCAAGCATGAATTATTGCAAGAAATCCCTTATCGTAGATTCCTAGCGCTTGTTCCTCCTCCAACTTCCCTTGTGCTCTAACTATTGCATAAATATTAGCCATGAGAAGATAAACTGGTCCATTGTTTTCATTTGGCTTTACTTCCTGCTCAGATGCCCATCATCTCGCATGGAAATATTCCCGCTGCTAGAAAGCACCCAAGAGGGTAAACCAAACTATGGAACATTCATAAAATGGCATGTTCGGGATCACTCTTATTGCCTTCTCTAGAAGCCTAGCATGCCCAAATATAGTTGATAAAGAGAGACTCTATATGGTGGTTTGTTGGGTGGTGAGCTTCCTAGATTAAGCTCAATCTTATGGTCATCTTCCCCTTTTGAAAGAGGTAATTCCCCTGGAATAGTGTGCTTGAATAGTAAACAACATAATATATGTGTGCGTGCGCGTGCGCACACACACACACACACACAATGGTACAAAAAATAGTAGACTAGTTTAGTTGTGCTCTAAGAACAAACATAATGATGAAGAAGGTGCTCAATGTGTTCAATTGAATGCACGTAGATATCTTCTTCGAAGATCTCAAGAAACAATAAAAGGTATTCTTTAAATGCATGGCTCATTAGCCCGATGAAAGGTAGCTGGAGTGTTTGTCAGCCCGAAAGGCATAAACCTATAAGCAAACACTCCCCACTCTATGGCAACAAGCAAATCTCCTTTCATTTTATAGCCTGCATACTTCACATCCAGAACTGGAACACCATAATCCACATCTTTTACATCGACATGTGAGCATCAGGATAAACAAAAACCCTTGTATATTATATTGCACAAGAGGATACACCCATATGTTCTCCTCATAAAAGGGGAGTCCTTATCAAACAAATGTGATGGGAGAACTTTGAAAACACCTCCAAAAGAGCATGATGCACCATTTGAAAAATAGTGCAAGAATATGCTTGAAAACACTAGATCAAACTACGAGGCTATGTTAGAATTAGGGGATTTAAATCTCTTCAATCAGATGCTCAAAGAGTTTCAAATGGGCAAAACAAACAAAATAAGTCTTGATAGACTTTAGGTGTGCATAGCGTCCTTGATAGATTGCCAAAAAGGGTCTATGAGGGCTTGAAGGCTATACAACCATTTTCCCCCTTTTTCCACCATTCACGTCGCTCTAGGTATCCAGTGATTTTCAAGTTGTATCCTCTAAAGGGTAATTAATTTAAATATCCTATGTTAAGTTTATCAACTTTAGTATTTGTGGAGGTCTATTTAACACCAAGAGGATCTATAATGTTGGATATTCTAAGAAAAGGCATGTTTTATTTGATCATGGAGCTCATACTTCCTCCCTCATGGGATGCATGTCAGGCTATATATCATTATATATATATATATATATATATATATATATATATATATATATATATATATATATATATATATATATATATATATATATATATATATAATGTATATATAATCCAAGAAAATTTACACAAGAGTGTGTAATGACACACACCTAAGCCTCTCCATCAATATAGACTTCACCCATGCTTTTACCTTTACGATGTACATCCACACTTGATAGAATCACAATCATTACATTGCTCATCTATCACACGTGGCAATAGGAAAGATATAATGATTTACAAGCATAAATTCATAATTATGCTATTGCTCATCTGATACATGAAGCAACAAGGAGTTTAACATAATAACAAATATTTAACATATATGCTAGTACCCATCCGTTGCATAGAGCACCAAGGGGCTTTGACACAATCCAACATGCAATAAAATGACTACACATTAAAAAAAACATTTACACTTTGTGAATGTGCTCATCAAACGCATGTGGTAGATTGTGGTAGAAAGTGGTTCACACTCACACAATTTAACATTTAAAAGATACCAAATATTTAACACATTCTGCTAGTACTACCCATCAATCGTATAAAGCATTAGGGGACACTAACAAAAGATCACATGTAATAAAATAACTACACATTTTAAACAAAATTCGCACTGCAAACTTGCTCATCTAATGTATGGCGCAATATGGAGTTGTTTATAGACACATAATTTAACATTTAAAAAAAACAACCTTTACAAACTTGCTCATCTATCACACGTGGCAATAGG
The DNA here is from genome assembly GCF_014529385.1 of Adiantum capillus-veneris. Classification (NCBI taxonomy): domain Eukaryota; kingdom Viridiplantae; phylum Streptophyta; class Polypodiopsida; order Polypodiales; family Pteridaceae; genus Adiantum; species Adiantum capillus-veneris. The sequence continues at coordinate 58,472,431 of NC_140940.1, read as the reverse complement.
GAACAATTTGCTAATTAATAATTAAAGAACTTAATTTAAAGCCATTTTTTATTTTTCTTAAATTTATGTGAAGTAGATAGTTGTTGTGAGGACCTAGATAGTTGATTAAAAATAAAATATTGATTAGATGTAGAATAATAGCTCTCTCTCTCTCTAGTTATCTGCTTTGATTAAAATAATATATTCACTATTTCTATTTATATAGGGCTTATATGTTTTGGTTAAAACATTCTTGTATTATTTGTATGATTCAAATTATTCAATATTTATACATTTTTAATGCAATATATTTACAAAAATCATTATATGTAATGTAGAATGCAGCATAGCTCAAGAGAGCAATGTTGAGTTGGAGAGACAAGTTGTCGAGGCAAAGGTTTATGACTTTGTTATAGCCCAAGTATTTTACTATGTGATATGTACTTTTAAGGTTTACTATATTGCACTTTGTATTTAGCATTTGGAATACTAAAAGTCATACGATATTATATTTTATTGTGTGTTTTGTATTTTGCAATCTGCATGCTCTGTAATACTGTCTTTACTTTGTGCCATATAGTAGAGCGTAATATATGTATGCTATATTATATTTAGCATTTGGAATACTAAACATCATACGATGTTATATTTTATAGTGTGTTTTGTATTTTGCAATCTGCATGTTATGTAATACTGTCTTTACTTTGTGCCATATAGTAGAGAGTTATATATGTATGCTAAATTATACTAAGAAATTATGTAGTGTTGTATTGTTTTGACTTTGTGCTACATAGCATATTGTTTCACATATCATTGTACTATTTTGATATAATTTTTGTCCCTTGTGCTAATAACACATTGTACTATAGTTTGTGTTATTGAATATTTGCATTACATAATTTGCTATATAGGTGATACAACCTACATCATATAAGATCTATTGCTTTGCCTTTTTTCTAGATAGAAATATCACTACTAGTAGATAACCTAAGACTCATATAGTACTGCAGTTTGTGCAATGTGGCATACACTGTGCTTTATTGCACCTTTCTACTATATAGTAGGCTCAGTACTAGGACATAATCTAGGATTTATATGGTCTTATATTTTGTGCTATATGGTATATATTGTGCATTATATTGGTATAGCCTACATAATCTGCTATTATATTTTTTTGTCTATGTGCTTTATAGCAAGCTCAATACTAGAAGATAACCTAGGAGTCATACTATATAGCAATCTCTGTACTATATAACACAATCATTGGACCATGTGAAACTCTTCGCAAATGCCATATACCAATCTTACCTTTATTCAAGCATTCATTATTTGACATAAAAATATCAATTAACTAAGATGTATGCTGATGCATATTATGTATTGTCTCAATTGCCCAATGGATAAGGCACCATTCTAATTGAAAATTTGGTTTCACACTAGTAGGCTAGCTATTCCCGTAGGACGCCACTGTTGGAGATTATTTTGTCCTAGAACACACATCACTTTTCACATGGATTATATGTACGAGTATGCGTGACTATGATGCGATTCATTTTGTTGTTGTTATATGCATATACTATCACCATACACATGATTGCGCTCACTTGATTTTGGCCAAATGATTGTTTATTTTTGCAGCTGAAGATCTTAGAAAAGACAAAGGGACCACCATAACGGTTGCCACCAATGTTCTTGATGAAAAATAAAGATAAACTATATGTCCATTGTATCGAAGATAGTTGATTACATAGGGTACCATCACAATGAACTGAGCAATGGTTGAATGAAAAACTTGCGTGTGAATGGGGCCTTGAACCTAAGCCTAATAACTAATAAGCTTTGATAAATTAAAAGAACATCTTATTAAGAATAAAAAAGGTGATGTCCTCTATGAACAGCCGCGTTCAAGCAGCACGTAGAAGAAGAAGAGAGCGTTGCTTTTCTGGGGGCGGTCCTTGATAGGCTGTGAGCATACACACACACACATATATATATATATATATGTGTGTGTGTGTGTGTGTGTATACACACACACACACACACACACACACACACACACAGACACACACATATATATATATATATACATATATATATGTGTGTGTGTATGTATATGTATGTATATACATACATACACACACACACATATATATGTGTATATGTATATGTATATATATATATATATATATACATATACATATACACATATATGCATATATATACATATACATATACATACACACACACACACACACACACACACACACATTTATGTGTATATGTAAACTAGAACCACATGGATTCATATAGGGAGGAGAAGATGTAGGATGCTTTGTGCAAGACCCAATCAGAGAAACCTATCGTGCACTTGAAGAAGGTCAGCACCTCATGGTTCAATTGCTCTTGCCCCACAGATTTATGCAACATAAGTTGTTTAACACCTCCACGATGAAAATCTCTTAGTCTGCTAGAGGAGAAGCCCCGACGCACAATCCCCAACTCAGAGAGCGCATGCCAAACATGCATAAAGAAAGAGAGGTAGAGAGAGAGGGTCACATGTGTGGAAAAAAGAAATGTGTTATGAATCAAGTTTTGTCTTTTATCTTAAAATTTTGAACAAGTTATCTATACTGCAACCATGCACATAGGTCCACATGATGGTAGTTTAGAATTGAAATGTGAGCATCCAGAATTTATGAGGTGCATTTTTTTGAGAGAAAGAGAGATATTTATGTGGGTGTGTGTGTGTGTGTGTGTGTGTGTGTGTGTGTGTGTGTGTGTGTGAGAGAGAGAGAGAGAGAGAGAGAGAGAGAGAGAGAGAGAGAGAGAGAGAGAGAGAGATCTCTACTAAAATAACGCTTCTCTATCTTTGTACCATGCTTTTTTTGCTCTCCACTAAAATAGTGCCTTAGCCTCTCTAGGGTTTGGATAGTTGCACCCACACCTTTGTTTAAGGGCCCTTACAAATGATACGATAATCTCTGCCATGCCAACTATACCCTGGAGAATCCAATAGTTGAGACAAGAGACTCTAGAACATCCATGTTGCTTGCGAGAGGGGTTGTGTTCCAATTGTGTGGGTAGCAATTTGAGGATGCTAATTTATTAGAATATCGATGATAAGACAAAGCTAGAAAAAACAAGAAACTTGTAACTCTACAAGTGATGGACATCTCTAGTGCGGACAGAGAGGTAATATTTATTTCTATTTTATTTCTCTTTTTGAGTTCTGTAGCTCGAAGGTTCATGCAGATGATTTATTCCCCAAGCGTGCAAATTTTGTTGGCCAAACGACATCGTTTTGAAGCTGTGCCAACCAAACTTGCCGGAATTTCTCTTGCATGGCCATAAGATGTTAAGTGAGGGAAATTCCGACAAGTTTGGTTGGCACCGCCATGAGATTTTGGTGACCAAACGACATCGTCTCGGCGCGATGCCAACGAAACTTGCCAGAATTTCTCTCGTATGGCCATAAGGCGTCAAGCGAGAAAAATTCCGGCAAGTTTGGTTGGCGCCGCTCTGTGATGACGTTGTTTGTCATAAAATCTAATATCTAACCAACCCAAATGATGTTCTCATATTAAACAGATCACTTAATGTGGGATAATAAACAGGAACAAGGGTTAGAATATAGACATGTGCTTACGGATCTATCTCAACACGGGGCCAATGGTAAAGGGGTCCAAATGAGAGATGGTCTGTCAAAGAGAAAGGCTAACTAATGGAGCTTAAAAGACCTTAGGGTTAGCTTCATTAAAGACCTCGAATGATTAGTGTTTAAAGTCCTTTGACCTTAGGCAAGCTAGGGCTGAGCTTGAGGTGGGAACCCAGCCTAAGCTTGAGGTGCTTGTCGTGCTTGATGACTAAGCTGCTGATAGCTGTTTTTCGGCTCTCCGTAATTGCCATAGTAAACTACCTCACCCTACCAAATTCACCCAAACACTATGGCTATCCCTACCATTTCACTGTACATAGGCGTGTGTGAGTTACGGGACTTTTCCCATATTTCCTTAAAAACCCTCAGCTAGCTAGTCACTGGGCTAGTTGAGCCAAAAAAATAAATAAAATCAAAAAAATAAAATATATTATGGCCCATTTGTGTGTAAATATTGCATTATATATATGGCCTAAATATAGGGATTTTTATAATTATTTTGGTATTTTATTTAAATATTTCTACTTAGGTGTGTGTTTTATTAAACCTATATACACCTTCTTTCATCCTCTTACACCATAAGTATATTTTTTGCCAATATGTACATACTCTAACCTTCTATTTTTCCTTCATACAAATCACTCCCACATTTTCACCCTCACCCTCACCCTCGTGAAAACAAAAAATTGATTTCTACTCATTGGTCACGTTTATTATATTATTTACTTGCATACCTTTTCCTCTTTCACCCAAAATAATTCAAAGAGGGACCATATCATATGATTCCAATATCTTTCCATATCCATAACTCTTCCATATTTTTATTATTATTTTTACTCATTATTCTAACACCATGTGCTCATTGAGCTAAAGTCCATGAATAGTCCATACACTAGTCCCACCATGTATATATTTCTTTATTCACCAATAATCCTCCTCCATGCATGGGTCAAGGGCAACTTGGATGCTTTGTATTATGATATGAAAAAGGAGGGGCTCACTCTTGGATGCATTGTACAAATTCAACAAAGGAGGGGGCCACTAAAAGACTTTTGCAGACATAAAAAAAGACTTTTTGGTAAGAATTTTGGCACCTATCTCCATTCCGAATTTGGAGCGGTGGTCAAAGAGAAAACGTAGCCCACACTCTAAATAATCACCTCAAAATTTTTCATGATTTTTGGAGCTACCAGCGGTGAGATATGATTTTTTGAGTGGACCCCAGTCTGCCCACTTTTCTCACAAGTAGCCCATAGTCTTCTCTCACCTCTTTCCACACTTCTACACACACACACACACACACACACATTCCTCTCAATCCCTCACTCAAACCTGCACCTTCAATGGTTTCTCTCACCTTCTTCACCATTAACCTCCTCTCTTACTTCCATAGCTCTCATATGAGCTCTCCATGTACATACACCCTCTCTATGCCTCTCTCTATTATCTCCAAAGTACAATTCCATCTTAACCCTTATATATATACATAAATTCAGCATGTGTACCATGCTTAACCTCTGCAAATCAAGAGATCTCATCAATGGAATTACCATTTTCATCGTGATAATCAACCTTGGCGGCGGTGGCGTAAAGAAGAGAAGACGAAGAAGAAGATCGATAGTCATTTTGAGAACATACACAAGTAAGTCCAAAATTTCTTCAAGCTTCACCATCACAAGGATTTGCTCACTTCATTCAACCATCCACTCCATTCTACCCATTGTAAATATATCATTAACTTTCTAGTGATTACTAACGACTAACATACTAACACAAAATAGCATTGACCTAACCATAAAAGACACCTCACCTCAAGACATGTGTATAGTCTCTCTCTCTCTCTCTCTCTCTCTCTCTCTCTCTCTCTCTCTCCTTACTTACTTTCACCTTATCTACATCAATAATGCTCTCTTTCGAACCCACACCCATGACTCAAGTAGACAAAGAAGGCCCGCAATGTTTTGATATTCAAAAAAATCATAATCCTGATTCGTTAGCTTGTAAATTAGGATTTCCAATAATCTTAATGAGGGGTCTCCAACCTATAAATAGGCCCCTCTCCTTCTTGGAAAACAACCTCCAACATCTCACATAGCACCCCAACACTCTATGCGTGAGGAGAGACTTAGGTGTAGCAACCACTTGTGAGCTTCACTCTTGGTGTGAGAGAAGCCTTCAAGCTACACATTGCAAGTGAGAGAGCGTGAGTTCCACAAATCTCAAAACCACTATTGTATATGCTCCTTCATCATCAATAAATTGAGGTTTGGTGCATCAAAGGCGTGATTCGACATTCAAATCTTCGTCCTTCCATTTGTGCAATACGGTTTGGTGAATTCAAGGTGACTTGTGTATTTTGAGTTTTTATCGGTTGATCTTGATTTTAGAAAGTGTTTTAGTGTGTTTTTCATTGCCAGTTTTGTGTCCATTGTAAGAGGGTATTGTGGTGAGAGGTCTCCCACACCCTAAGACAGTGTGTGTGTGTGTTTTGGCAATGTTTAGCAATCACTAAGCTTTGAGTGAGTTTTGTACAAGCTTTACGATAGCAACCTAACGAACCATCTCCATTTGCAAGTCACAAATAAGGTATTACGCAAGATCCTTTTCTCTCTCTCTTCCATTTGCTCTAGCTCTCTCTGGTCCATTTTGTGTGTGTCTTGGTGTGAGGTTGCTTGTGTGTGTTGTGTGGTGCATCTTCTTGGTTGTACCAAAATCTCTCTTCCGTCCTAGTTCGCATACCATAACTAGGTGGTGCCCCTATCTTGTTTGGGTTTGGCTGTGGGTTTGTTGTTTTGTTGTGCTTGTGGTTGCCCCAGCCCCAATTGAGCAGCACGGGAGACTTGAGGGGTGTTTAGAGGTCGCCTTTCTTGTTGCCCGCCCCAAACTGCCTCACTGTTTGAGGTGCTTGTCCTACTTGATGACTAAGGTGCTTGAGGTTCTTGTCATGCTTAATGAGGAAGGTGCTTAAGGTGCTTGTCATGATTAATGAGGAAGGTGATTGAGAAGCTTCCCATGCATGTGGGGTAAGTTCTTGAGTAAAAAAGAGACCCTACAAAGCCCCAAAGTCAGAGGAATCTTTAACTTAACCTCCCACTCACCCAAAGGGCACTCCTTTTCCCAAGGGGAACATGGGACACATGTTAGACTCTCCCTATGCTTAGACACATGGTGTACTTGACTGCTATTGGTTGGGTTAAAGAGGGGTCCAATGAGCTTCTAGTTCCATCCAACAAATATCTAGATATTTCAAGCTCTCTCTCTCTCTCTCTCTCTCTCTCTCTCTCTAAGGGGTAAGGAGGACACTTGTCCAAAGACTACCCATGTACTTGAAATGCATGCTGCATGTGATTGGCTAGGGGAAGAGGGGTCCAATGAGCTTGAGGCATGAGAAAAAGGTAGGACTCGCCCCAAGAAAGAAAGGGGTGTGATGGGGGGGTATAAACCACACATACACACTCATTTTGTGGATTCATTCTCACTTGGTGAAAGTAGAGGAACTCCACCTCCTTCTCCAAGCTTGTGAGAATTGAGAGCCTACACCAACAATCTTGGCTATGGAATGAAAATCCAAGAAAGAGCCATGATTTAATGCTTAAGCTTGCCATCTTCTCCATCTTCATTACTATGCTATTTTGTATGCTAGCAAGAAGAGTGATGATAAGTGAGGAACTATTTCTTTCTCCTATGGAATGTTTCTTCTTCCTCTTCCCTACCCTCATTCCCCGCTAGCTCTCTCAACCTTCAAAGGTGTTTGAGGCCTTGGGACTGAGGCTTGGGATAATTAATGCTTTCTAGAAAGTTTATGTTATGCTTGTGATGCATGAATCTTTCCATCTTTCTTGCATCACCTAGGTCACAAGGAACACAAAGATTGTATTGTACCAAGTCTCTCTTGATGGGAGAAACTATAATACAAATGCCTATTGGATGGGGGACCAGCTCCGTATGAATCCGGTCCTCAACTTTTGTCATGTTCTCTAAACTCTCTCTCTCGCAAAAGTATTGTTCATACCAAGATAACCAAATACCATGTTTATGTTGCTACCATCAATTAAGTTCACCCACTATGCTCACAAAGTAATCTCACAAGAAGTGCTTTATCTAATTCTCTAATTCTGCTACTCTCAAAGTTCATAGGCCATTTCCATTACATTGGTATCAGAGCATTTGGTTTCTCTTTTCTTGCTTAAGAAGAGAGGTCCTTAAGTAGCCTATTAATGGTTGATTTTGTTAATTATATTAGGTTAAGTGGGACTGGGATCTATTATCGGTTTTGTTGAGCCCACTATGTGGGATATGGTGCACACTTCGAGATCTTTGGTCTTAATAATGGAGTCTTCTTAGACTTGCTTACGGCTTTAGCATTATTGAGCCATAAGAAGTCCGAAAGGAGCTATCCCTCGACAACTTTTCTATGTTAGACCCACTCCACTACTCTCTATAATTAACCAATTCGAGCCGTGGGTGTAGATACTTATGTGCCTATTTTCAAAGGCTAAGAGGAGTTGCAACTAAGGTTTTGAATTGCCAAAGCATACACTAAGTAAACACATAAGTTTGATTAGCATGGCTGACAATAACCAAGAGAGTAGAATGACCATTGATAACTTTGATTTTTCACATGAAGGTGCTAATGATGATGCCCCCATGTTTGTTAATTATCTTGTCACTAGGTTGCAACAAGCTATGGGCAACCCCGCTTTACAAGCCGAAGTTACCCAAAAAACTCGTGCTTATGGGATTTCCTTTCCTCTCCAAGAGGAGAAAGAGCTTATGAAGCCTCTTGATGAGACCCCAAAAAATAAGATTCCCTCCCATATGAGAGGAGGAATCCAAATATCAAGAAAGTAATGAATCCCTATGTTCCTCTGAAGATGTGGCTCCACAAAGATGGCAGACTAAACGATTGCCAACTCCTCCCAAGAGGAAATGGCTAACCCATAGTCCTTCTCGTAGTCACTCCAAAAGAGAAGAGAGGAAACAAAGGAAGAAAAGGGCAAGAAAGAGGTCACCCTCTTCTCTTTCTTCTTCCCCTTCCTCCTCTACCGATGAAAGCTATGGCTATTCTCCTAGAGAATACAATAGGGGAGGACATCACAAATCTTACCCTGCATAGTAAAGTTCACAAAAGCTAATGAATTTCAAAGAGGGAGGAAAGAGTATCTCTTTTCTCACCTATAATGGCACCTTTGATGCTACAAAGTATTGGCCTTCATCCAACAATTTGATGCGGACTTTGGAGATGAGGGCTTCACGGTGTCCTCCAAGCTATGTCATGTAGCTATGCATTTCCAAAAATTGGCTCATCAATGGTGGGCTAGCCTTTGTGGCAATGGCAAAGCCCCAAAGACATGGAAAACTCTACGACTTTTCATCATGAAGAAATTCCTTGCAAGTGATGCAAAGGACACAGTGCTCATTGAATGGCAGAGTTTGAGGCTTCTCTTCACAAATATGGGGAAAAGTTTTGGGATTTACATATCAAAGCTACTGTCTTTCAAAAGATAGACTTCACCAAGCAAAAGCAACAATTCTGTGTGGGATTACCCTGAAGAGATGGCCGAGTATGTCAACTCTCAATGGTCTGGTTCTATCACCGGAGTAATCCACCATACCATAGTTGCTTCGTGCATCAATTTATATCAAGGGGCTAGACGAAATGTCAAGCCCATGGAAAATAAAGACAAAAGTGATGCAAACGAAAAAACCAATGCCCAAAATTCTTCCCAAGAAGCCCATTCCAATAACAACAACAACAATCAGTCCAAAGAGAAAGGAGTTTATAAAGGTAGATATAAACTCTCCTGAAGAGATTGAAAACTTTTGCAAGGATCACAAATGTTTTAAGTGTGGGGAGCAAGGACATGGTTATTGTTCTTTCCCCAAAAGAAATGCTCGCAATGAGACTCCTAGAGCTTCCACTACCGAAGCTCTAAAAGAGGGTGCTCATTGCAAAGGATTACCTCTCTCCTATGCTTGGGTAAAGGTAAGGGAGCATGATGTCTTCATCTTGTTTGACCCTCGCTCTACTCACAACTTCATATCAATGGAGTTGGCCACCAAGTTGGGCATTCAAGCTTTTGAGATGGGAGATGATGTAACTGCTGATGCCACTTTCAAGGGACAGCAAGCCTCCCTTACTCCCTTGATTGGGAAGTTGAGGCTTCATGTCCAAAGCTATGTTCACAAAGAAGACTTATTTATCTCTCCTTTCCAACATGAGGATGCTATCCTAGGGGCACCATGGTTCAACCGCATTGCTGCCAACATGAAATTTCCTGAAAGGAGAATCTACTTCACCTACAAGGGAAAGAATATGTATATAGCTGGTTGTACTATACCACTTGTAAATCCTCTTGCCCTTGATAAATCAATGACGAGCTCAGTTTTTGTGTACATGATTTTTGTAAATGAGTCCCTAAAAGGTCCTAAAGTTTCATCAAAGGTGAATTGTAGGAATCAAGAAGAGTTAGACTTGTCTAGATTTCTAAAAGGATTCCAAGATGTATTCATCGATGATATCCCTATGGACTTACCTCCAAAACGAGGGGATGATGACCATCATTGATCTCCTTTTAGGAAAGGCACCACCTAACAAACCTCCTTACGAGTTTCCCAAGCTCAACAAGAGGAGATCATGAGGCAAGTACAAGAATTGGTAGATAAAAGGATGGTGAGGCATAGCTCCTCTCCCTTTTGTTCTCCAGTCCTTTTAGTGCAAAAGAAAGATGGTACATACCACATGCGTGTGGACTATCGTGCACTAAACCATATCACTATCAAAAATAGATTTCCCGTATCTCGAAAAGAAGATCTATTTGATAAGCTACAAGGCTCTACCTACTTTAGTAGGATTTTCCTTAAAAGTGGCTACCATCAAATAAGGATAGTGAATGAAGATATCCTAAAGACGGCATTTTGTACAACGTCTGGTCTTTATGAATATCTAGTCATGCCTTTTGGCTTGACTAATACACCAGCTACATTCAATTGATTAATGGAGAAAATTTTTAGACCCTACTGCAAATTCACTGGAGTGTTCTTTGATGATATCATTATCTACTCCAAGTCCTTGAAGAAACACAAGCAACATCTCCAAGTGATTTTTCAGAATAAGCATTTTCTCAATCAAAAGAAAAGTGAATTTTTCCTTCAAGAGATTCAATACTTAGGTCATATTATCTCTCAAGATGGTATCCATATGGATCCATCAAAGTTGGAGGTAATAAAATCATGGCCTAATCTAAGGAATCTACATGAGCTTAGAATCTTTATTGGTATGTGTGCATACTATAGACGCTTCATAGCAAAATTCTCTCAAATAGAAGGACCATTACATGACTTAACAAAGAGAAACGTTAAGTATTCATGGAATGCTAAGGACCAAAATTCTCTTGACAAGCTCAAAGAGAAGCTTACCTCCCAAGCACCCCTTATGCTTCTGGATCTCTCAAAGCCATTTCAGGTCAAATGTGATGCTTGTGGTGATTGCCTTGGTGCAGTCTTGCTTCAAGAAGGGCATGCCATAGCATATGAGAGCCGAAGGCTCAATACGGATGAACGGGTCTTAGGCATTTATGAGAAATAGTTGTTAACTATTCTACATGTCCTAGACACATGGAAGCACTATCTATTGGGGACTCCATTCATTTTACGAACAAACCATCAAAGTCTCAAGTACTTAATGACACAAACAAAGCTTTCCAACAAACAAATGAGGTGGGAAAATTTTCTCTCGCAATTTAATTTCCACATTGCTCACATTGCTGGTAAGCATAATCAAGTGGTTGATGCACTTTCACGATGACCAAAAGTTAATGCTGTGTCTATGGAAACTTACAATGTTCTATCTTCTATGATAGATGAGTATGCTACTGACCCTGATTTTAAAGACATAATGTCAGCCCTTACTTTGGGGAAGAAAAAGGAACCATTCACCTTGCAGGATGGTTATATTCTCCATGGAAATAGGCTATGTGTTACCCACCCCCTTCGTGAGAAAGTACTGTATGAATCCCATGCTCCTTCCTATGCGGGGCATAGAGGCATTCAACTTTCTATCCCCCACGCATGCAAATTTTGGTAGCCAAACGATGTTGTCTCGAAGCGGCACCAATGAAACTTGTAGAACTTTCTCTTGCATGACCATAAGACGTCAAAGTGAGGAAAATTTTGGCAAGTTAGGTTGGCGTTGCTATGAGATGATGCTATCTTGGTGCCAAAATTTTCACGTGTGGGGGACGTGCACTCTTCCCCAAGTATGCAAATTTTGGTGACCAAACGACGTGGTCTCGGAGTGGTGCCAACGAAACTTGCCAAAATTTCTCTCATATGGCCATAAGGCGTCAAGTGAGAAAAATTCCGGCAAGTTTGGTTGGTGTCGCTCTGAGATGACATCGTTTGGGCATCAATATTTGCATGCGTGGGGGGTGTGCTCTATCTCCCACACGTACAAACTTTAGTGGACAAACGACGTCCTATACAAGCGGTGCCAACGAAACTTGCCGAAATTTCTCTTGCATGACCATAAGACGTCAAATGAGGAAAATTTCGGCAAGTTTGGTTGGCACCGCTATGAGATGACACCATCTTGGCGCCAAAATTTTCACGCATGGGGGTGTGCACTCTCTCCCAAGTGTGCAAATTTTGGTGACCAAACGATGTCATCTCGGAACGGCGCCAACATAACTTGCTAGAATTTCTCTTGTATGGCCATAAGGCGTCAAGCGAGCAAAATTGCGGCAGGTTTGATTGATGTCACTCTAAGATGACATCGTTTAGGCACCAAAATTTTCACGCGTGGGAAGTGTGCTCTATCTCCCATGCATGCAAATTTTGGTGGCCAGACGACGTCGTATTGGAGCGACGCCAATGAAACTTGCTTGAATTTCTTCTGCATGACCATAAGACGTCAAGTGAGGAAAATTCCGGCTAGTTTGGTTGGTGCCGCTATGAGATGATGCCATCTTGGCACCTAAATTTGAATGCGTAGGGGGCGTGTACTCTTCCCCAAGCGTACAAGTTTTGGTGGCCAAACGACGTCTTCTCAGAGCGTTGCCAACCATATTTGCCGGAACTTCTCTCGCATGGCAATAAGACATCAAGTGAGAAAATTCCGGCTAGTTTGGTTGGTGTCGCAAAATTTTGGCAGGTGTGCAAAATGCCGACAAGTTTGGTTGGCACCTAAATTTGAACTCATTGGGGATGTGCAGTCTTTTCTAAGCATGAAAATTTTGGTGGCCAAACAACATCGTCTCGGAGTGGCACCAACCAAACTTGCTAGAATTGCTCTCGCATGGCCATAAGATGTCAAGTGAGCAAAATTTTGGCAAGTTTGGTTGGCATCGCTCTGAGACGACATTGTTTGGGCACCAAAATTTACACCCATGGAAGGCATGCAGTATCTCCCACGCATAAAAATTTTGATGGCCAAAGGACGTTGTTTCGGAATGACGCCAACCAAACCGTTTGCCAGAATTTCTCTTGCATGGCCATAAGATGTCAAGTGAGGGAAATTTGGGCAAGTTTGGTTGGCGTCACTCTGAGACGACGTCGTTTTCGTACCAAAATTTGCACACGTGAGAGGCGTGCACCATGTCCCACGCATGAAAATTTTGATGGCTAAATGATGTAACATTTAATGGTCTAGTAACTTGTGTGTAGCGGAAAATAACATAGACATAGTGAGCATTTCATTAGAATAGATTCCTAATGAGCATAGCAAGAGTTCTGGGATGGAGAGAGCAACAAAAGCATAACACCTAGTTAGATAGGCATGAACAATACTTCAAAAGCAAGAGAACTTAAGCTATTGACAACAATTGAGGACTTGATTTACATGGAGCCGATCCCCCCTCCAAAAGGCTTTGTATTATAGGTTTCCCCCATCAAGGGAGACATTTTACGATACAACACGTTCTGTTCCTTCAATAACTTGTTGGTGCAATGAAGATGGAAGCTTCAAGCACCAAGCTCATGCTTGTAAAACACAACATCAATCCCCTCACGGTCTCAGACCCAAGACCTCACACACCTTCAAAGATGGTGAGAGCTAGCGGGGTATGAGAGTAGATCGAGAGGAAGAAGGAGTATTCTTACGAGACAGAAGTATGTCTCCTCACATAATCACTCTTAATAGCTTAGCATAGCTTAGTAATTAGCATGGTAGAGGAGACAAGCATGCATTGTAGCTTGGCTCTTCGTTGGATTTGCATCACAAAGCCAAGATTTGTTGGTGTAGGCCTCCCTTCTCACAAGCTTGGAGTAGATGATGAGATTTCCATTAAAGCTTGCGAAGGAGAGAGAGTCTTCTTTACTTCACACATGAGATTGTGTGAGTGTTGTGTGTGAAAATGCCTTGCCAAAATTAGTCCCCCTCTGTCTCTTGGTCGACCCCTCTTGCATTTTACTCATGTTTGCATCCCATTGGACCGTGCAAAGCTTAGCCACTGATAACTAAGAATCATAAGTGATAGCCTACTGACATGGGTCCCCCTTTCCCCTTTTGTGAGAGATTTAGGTAATTAAATAATCCAATTAAACTCTCATCGGACCCCTTGGTCTTCTGGCTAATAGAAATCAGGCAAGCCATTGGGCTGTTGAATGCTCATTGGAGCCCTTGGGAGACTGTCCAATAGTGTTCTAGTGAGATTAATTTTTATTTACTCTTTTATCAAGTGTTTAAAAATGAATTAAACTAGATTTAATCTAGCCTAATTCTCATTGGTCCACCTCTATGGCCATTCAATAGGATTTGAATGCACCTTGGGGGCGACTGGGCTAGGGAGTTGACATGTGTCCACTATTCCCTTTGTGTAAAGGGAGCTTGCTAGAGTGTGTGTGTTTCTCTCTCATCCCCTACTAAAAGGGATCGCCCCCTCCAAGATAGGAATGTGGGAAGACTTTTGAGTCTTTCCACAAGCATCCAATTTACCTAGACTTTGAGCATTGAACATAACCTTTGAATTTTGAAACCTTAGCATTTTGGAAGTCTTAATGGGATGAACCTTAGGGTCTTTGAAGCCCATTGTTGCAAATTTCTCTTTTGCAGATGGCCCCCCCTTGGGATCCCTATTTTCCCTCCTTTGGATCCCCATTTGACTCCTTTGGATCCCTACTGTGATTGGTCTGCCAGCCTTACCAATATTCTAGCTTTTTCTCCCCTGGTACTTCCCCATATTAAATGATCAGTTTAACATGAGAAAATCATTTAGGAGGATGAGATATTAGTTATTATGCCATTACCTCTCTCTTGAAATCATAGTCGTCCTCGATTATCGGGTAGAGAAGATAAAGCCCAGTCATTAGTCCTTTTTCTAGCAGGTAGAGGATCCCTATCTTACCCCTGCGACATCGTTCCAGAATGGATGACTAATCCATTTGGTGCTTGAGAGCCTAAGCTGCCGCAAGCATGTTTGCACATTAGTCCTATCAATCTTCCATAGTAGAGTGACAAGCTCTACTTGGTGTTGGGGAGACATCGTCTCCACAAACTTGATCCTAAGCATTCATACTTCTTAACATTTGTGCACAATAAAAAAAAGAGAGTCTTATAAGACAAAAAAACTTTGTTCATTTTAAACATTTTTACAATTTCTTACTCTAGGGAAGCATTGTAAGCATTGAGAAGGTTTAGGTTATCCTTTAATTGTATGCCTTGCATCCATCTAGCATCTTTAAAAGGATAGTTCTTAAACTTAATAAGATACTATCGGATAATCTTACCACCTCTCAATACCTTGTCTTCATGTCGGAGAATGGACTCGGCTGCAGCACCTCTTCTTGGTCCTCAATCTCCGATGGGTCTTCAATAGTTGGCTCTTGAGGTGGCTCTCCTTTGTAAGGCTATCATAGGCTCATATGGAAAGCATTGTGCATGAGCCAATGACTGGGCAACTTGAATTGATAGGCCATCTCATTGATTGGTCTAAGAATCTGGAAGGGACCATAGTAACTTTTTGCTAACTTAGCATAGTACTTTTGGTGTCCCGTAGGATTCTTGCTCGTTGTGTGCCTTAATCGAGCCTTGGGAAATTTAAGCAAGATCAAGTCATTTTCCTTAAAGGCTTGGGATCTTCTGTGTTTATTATAGCAGTAGTCTTTTGCCTTTGTTATGAGATAGAGATAACAGATTCTTATAGGTCTCGACTATACTCACTTGCTTCAAAGATCATCTCGTGTACCTTAAGTAGCAGGGGAATTTTGGATCTTCCCTCAATTACCTCAAAAGGTGATTTTCCCATGAAGGTATGTACAGTATTATTGTAGGCATACTCCAATAAGGGTAGGTACATCTCCCATTGGGACCTTTGATCTACTTCCATTACATAGGCTTTTAGTAGATTGAAGAATTGTTAGGTTAGCTATTTCACTTTGTCCATCCGTTTGCGGGTGATAGGCCAAAGAGAAATTTAGCCTTGTCCCTAAATTCTCAAAGAGACCCTTCCAAAAATTACTGGTCATTCTAGGATCTCTATCTGACACTATGGACATTCGCAAGCCATGGCACTTGAAGATTTGTGATCTAAAGAGGGTTGCCATTTGATGGGCTTTGATAGTTTTTTTGACAGGTATAAAATGAGCTTGTTTGCTGAACCTGTCTAGTATCGTCCACATTCCCGTATTCCCATGGATGGACTTAGGTATTCCAAAGATAAAATCCATGGATATGATCTACCATGGTGAATTAGGGATTGAGAAAGATTGAAGCAATCCAAGTTGCTTCCCTCTATCAAACTTCGTCTTTTGACATACCACACATTTAGAAACATACTCTTGTATGTTTGCTTTCATGGAAGGTCAATAGAAATATGTTTCTATCCCTTTTAGGGTAGACTGAATCCCTCTATGTCCCGCATAAGGAGGAGCAAGATTCATAGATTACTTTCTCACATAGTGAGTTAGTAATGCATAGTCTATTGCGATAGAGAAGATAACCATCTTGTAAAGTAAATGGTTCTTCTTTCTTCCCTAATGCGAGGACTGAAATCACATCCCTAAAATCGGGGTCAATAGCGTACTCATCTATCATAGAAGATAGATCATTGTGAGTTGCTATGGAACCCACATTCACTCTCGGTCGTCTTGGGAGCGCATCGGATACTTGATTATGCTTGCCAGCAATGTGAGTATGAGGTCCCCACCCCACCGTATCAACGACGGATCTGATGGTGAACCTAGTGGCCACTAGATCTATTGTGGAAGCAAACAAAATGGTTCGGGGTTCGACTAGCGGACGATCTCTCATCACAAAGTGAGTCGAGTTTGAGCCTACTAGCAGGGAGATCTAGCTCCACCTCGCAGGGGAAGCGTACTTGAGCTATCTAGCGATCCTAAGACCAACCTTCCAAGAGGAGAGAACCCTCGAGTGCCTTTTTCCCCATGTTTCAGAGGCACGTACTCTCAAGAATTCCCCACTCTAGGGGCAATGAGCATTACTAATATCGAGTAAGCACTATGGGGACAGAGAGATCCCGACCAATCGGGACCACCCATCTCGTAGGCATTGGCAACCTGAGCCAAGCCCCCACTTTCCACCCCCACACTCACACTTCCTTGTGTGACCTAATTACTACCACAAGGTTGTTCAACATAAAGATTCCTTGTTTAATTCCGAATCACATTGTTCGTTAAAACAACCCTTCAACCAGTATTGCAAACAACACCAAGACAAAATTCTAGTAAAAATTCTACTCAAACTTATTCATAAAAATTCCAATGTTCTGGAGGTACAACATCCCCCCTCCAGCGAGAGTTCACTCCTCCCGTTGTCGCCCAGCTGCCCATACAACTAGGTATGTCCACCGCATAGAAAGCACTTCATGGACACTCCCACCGCATAGAAAGCAAGACGTGGGTTCCCACCGCATAGAAAGCAAGTCGTGGGTATCCACCGCATAAAAAGCAAGTCGTGGATTCAAGAGCCCTTAACGAGGAACTTTGCCCCCTGTGATCAGTAGGGGGGTCAGGACTGATTCAACATTGGAAATAAAATGAACATGTCGAGCTAAATTTTCCCTAGCAGGCATTCTTTCCTATTGCAACCAGCATACCCATCAATCATTTCCTTCCTACTTTAGAACTTAATGTATGATGAATTCAATGCCGAGGTTTCCGTCGGATTTCTCCAACATGTTTGGGGATATGTTCATTCCTAACTAAACGTGTGCAATATTAAATTAAACAACTTGAATGAAGTTATGACCTACCTCTTCCATTTCTTCGTCGATGGCCCGTGAGATGGCCGGTAATTGTTCGTCCATGGGAGCTTTTCCCTTCCCGTTCACCTTGCTCGTTCCTGCCTCGTGGTCGTGGGCTCCACCAAAGCGAGTCCTCTTAACCGGGGCCATTTTAAATTCACTACTTTAAATAATTAACTTGGAGAAAAAGAGCTAATGTCCGCAAGACTCATAACAAGCCAAATGATAGATTAGCAACATCAAACAATGCGTGCTACATGAGAGGTTTAGATTTTTCTATATAGCAATCATTATGGATGATGCATATTCCTATGGGAACCGGCTCTAAAGATAATTACTCGGCTTATACGATTAAGAATAATAAGGTCTCATTAATAGATTTACCAGAAAGATGAATCAAGCATAATTAATCTCTTCCTAGCAATTAGAGGATGCAGGTTCACCTCATGCATAGGTGTGAGAAAATTAACTCTTAAAGACTCAATGACGGCTTTAATTTTACCTTAATTACATCTTAATGCATAAGAGAATGAATCTAATTTAGCTTCATTGTTAATAAAAAAGTGATTTTCATCAATCTACACAGTTACCAGCTTATCAATTAATCACTATGCTACCTAGAGAGAAAATTCTATTAATCATGCACTAATCACTAATTAAGGATGATGAATGGCTGATAATTCAGCTATGGTGTGATGATTACATAATAGAATATGGTTAAGGAGAAATTAGAGAGTAATTATAGAGAATTATGACTAGGAATAAGCATAATAGACGAGGAATTTAGATGATAGAGAAAGGAATTTACAGATGGCATTAATTAAACCGTGGTTACCGTGATTAAGGGCTGATAATCTTCTCGATTCTCTGATTTAATCGAGCTTCTTGAGGCGAGAATTCGGCAGCACCTCCCTCCTTGCTTCTCCTTCAAAGGGTGTGTGAACCGGCAGCACCTTCCCAGGGTGTGTGGGTGTGTGTGTATGCACTGTGTGTGTGTATGAAAATAAGTGTGTGTGTGTGTGTGTGCAGGTCTTTAAATAGGCTCCTACAAGCTGAAAATCGATTTGTGCTGCTATAAGCATCTGAGTGAGCACTCAGTCCTTGCATGGTAAGTCTATCACCAAGTGTTAGGTTGGCTAGTTTAACTGACTCTGAGATTTAGTTATTGGCTTGGCAGCTTTCCCAGGACCCCCACAATGCAAGAGGGCGCCCCCTAGCTGCTAAAGCTGGTCTGGAGTGGGCTAGAACCTGTTCCCACACAGCCTCGGGCCCCCGGTACCTCCCCGGACAATTTTTAGGAAATTTGGTTCTATGCTAAAACGGGTCATACGAGTCGGATTTTTTATGCCGAAAATTGCTATACGGAGCTCGAACTAAGACGTACTGGACCGAGTACGTGCCATATTTAGCAGCCCCCGGGGTCCGAAATTGCATTTTTTCAAATTCGGGGTACGGGTGCAATTTTTCGAGACGATCAAGACTGGACGGGTCGGGTGACCAATAACTTGCTATTTTTGGAATTTTTTTTTCAAAAATTATTTTAATTCACATTTCGAAGCTTTAAAACATTCTAAACATCATGGCACTGACAGAATTTGGAAAACTACTAAAAATAGTAACTTATTCCATTATATTCAATTCATGGTACAAGAGTGCTCTTTTTGATCAGGGTCAGAGACCTTACAACCTCCCCAACGTGAAAAATTTGAGATTTCCTCATCTCAAGAATGTGTTTGGGTAGTCTTTTATGAGTGTTGGTTCGTCCTCCCAAGTTGCATCTTCTTCAGGGTAATCCTTCCACTTTACTAGATGCTCCGTGATAGTTCTGTTGCGTAATTTTCTTTCCCTTGTTTCAAGTACATAGTCAGAGGTTGGAGTTCGAGGACTCCTTGTGCTGGCATGACTATCTGATCTGAGTCCAAAAATTGATCAGGGTTAGGAATATAGGGTTTGAGTAAGTTGACGTGGAACACATCATGAACCTTCAAGTTTGCAAGTAACTTTAGCTTGTAGGCTTGGTCACTCACAACCTTAACGATCTCGAATGATCCATAGTACCTTGGGCTGAGCTTCTTATATCTGCCTAGTGATAAGTTTCTTTTCTTTGGTCGGACTCGTAGAAAAACTTTATCCCCTTCCTTGAAAGTTCTTTCTGCACGGTTCTTATCTGCATAGTGCTTTTGTCTATCCTGAGCGGCCTGAATATCCTGGCGAATAGCTCTAGTCTGTGCTTCCATATCTTCTAACATCTTTCTAGAGGCTTCTACCCTGATGGTTGGATCTGAGAAGTTCCGTGGTGCTGAGCAGTCCTGTCCATAAAGAGCTTTGAAAGGTGAAATTCCAATGCTTCTGTGTTTGGAAGAATTATAAGCATACTCCACCAAAGGTAGATATTGTAACCACTTCTTTGGCTCTTGTGAACAATAGGCTCTGAGAATGTCCTCGATGACTTGATTAACTCTTTCAGTTTGCCCATCTGTCTGCGGATGATACGCTGTACTGAAGGCTAGTTGTGACCCAATAGATTGGAAAAGAGAAGTCCAAAATTTTGATGCAAACTTGGCATCTCTATCACTGAGGATACTCTTGGGTAGACCATGTAACCTAAAAATCTCCTTGATGAATACCCGGCTAACATTTGAAGCAGTAAAGGTTGTCTTTACAGGTATTAGATGAGCCACTTTTGTGAGCATATCAAACAACCATGAAAACAGAATCATAACCTCCTGTAGAAGGTAATCCTGTAACAAAATCCATACTGATGCATTCCCATTTCATCTGGGGCATGTCAAGAGGTTGAAGTTGTCCTGGTAACTTGATCCTTTCGGCCTTTATCCACTGACAAGAAAGACACTGCCTCACATAGCGAAGTATGTCTCCTTTCATTCCAGTCCAAAAATAACTCCTCCTGACAGCATGAAGAGTCTTAGCATAGCCTGGATGTCCGGATGTAGGGCTATCGTGTGCTTCATACAAAATGGTCTTCTTTAAGGTTGGATCTCTAGGTACACAGAGTCTAAGTCTGTAGTAAAGACATCCTCCCATAAGAGAGTAATCTTTAGCTTCACGCATCTTATTTTGCTAGACTAGAGATACTATACGTTGGTATTCTGGATCTACTAAAGATGCTTCTTTGATTCTAGTCCAAATAGGGTAATTTAGAATAGAGATAGCTCCGAGAAAGGATTTCCGGCTAAGACCATCTGCAACTACATTTTCCTTTCCTAGTCTATACTTTATGTCAAGGTCATATTCCTATAATAGCTCTATCCATCATCGTTGTCGCATATTGAGAATAGGTTGAGTAAAAATCCATTTTAAACTATTATGGTCTGTAACCAGCTGAAACTTGCGTTCGAGAAGATAATGTCTCCATAACTTCAGCGCATGAATAACTGCTAGAAGTTCCAAATCATGAGTAGGATAATTCTTCTCATGATCTCTCAGCTTTCGCGAAGTATACACCACTGGTCTTCCTTCTTGAGTAAGAACTCCGCCTAGAGCGAATTTGCTAGCGTCGGTCGCTACTTCAAATTCCTTACTGAAATTTGGAAGCTTTAAAATAGGAGCTGAGACCAAGAACTCTTTTAGTTTAGCAAAGCTAGACTCGTGCTCGGTCTTCCATTCGATCCTCATTCCCTTCTTTAGGAGTTCCGTCAAAGGTGCAGCAATACGTGCATAGTCCTTGACAAAAATCCTGTACCATCCCGTTATCCCAAGAAATCCTCTTACTTCGCTGACAGTGGATGGTTGAGGCCAATCAATGATGTCCTTGACCTTGTCTGGGTCCAGTGAAATCCCTTCAGCCGATATGACAAATCCAAGATAGTTGACTTTTGGTGAGCAAAAAGTGCACTTGCTCTCTTTAGCATAAAGTTGGTGTTTTCAAAGAAGATCAAGTACTTTGCGAACATGTTCTTCGTGATCTGCCTCGTTCTTAGAGTAGATTAGAATGTCATCAAAGAAAACCAAGACAAAATCATCTAGGTAAGGTCTGAGAATATCCTGCATAAGTCGATTGAATCTTGCAGGAGCATTTGTTAGACCAAAAGACATTACTGTGAATTCGTAGTGCCCATACCTAGTATTGAAAGTTGTCTTTGGAATATCCGATTCCTTGATCCTGATTTGGTAATATCCTGACCTTAGATCTATCTTTGTAAACATTTTGGCACCGTGGAGTCTGTCCAAAAGTTCGTCAATCCTTGGAATTGGATACTTGTTCTTGACAGTTACCTGGTTCAGTCCATGATAGTCTATGCATAGCCTTAAGGTTCCATCCTTCTTCTTCTGAAAAAGAACTGGACCACCCCAAGGAGAAGTACTAGGTCGAATGAATCCTTGCTCAATTAGTTGCCTAAGCTGTTCTTTGAGTTCGATGGCCTCTAGAAGTGACATTTTATAAGGTCTTTTTGAGATAGGTTCACACCCAGGGATAGTCTCAATCTCATGATCTACCTCTCTGTGTGGTGGAAGATTCGTAAGGTCTTCAAGGAATACATCATCATACTCCCTCAACCAGTTTGGCCGAAGTGAGTTATCTGATTGGTCCACCTTATTGAGTTTAACCGCATAAATTTGTTGACCCTTCCTTAGTCCCTTCAAAATTCTGCTGGCCTTAACTAGAGTAGCCTTAGGTCTCCCATTTCCCCCCTGGATTAAGGTTTCATTACCCAAGTTATCTGTAAAGGTAAAATTCCCTTGTGCACAATGTATGTGGGCCCTATTTTGCTTTAGCCAGTCCATCCCTAGTATCCCATCAAAGAATCCTAAGGGTAAGGTTCGAAATTGGGCAGAAGTTGGGTGTCCCCCTAAGTCAAAGTCAATTTTGCCTGCAGAGTGTTGAGATACTACCTCCTTGCCGTTTGCTAACTCTACAACTAGCTTACTTGTTGGATACTTATCTAACTTTAGCTTCCTCATGCATCTGGGTGAAAGAAACGAAAGAGTACTACCACAATCTATAAGGAAGTTAACTTGTTCACCTCTGAGAGATCCTGGCGTATGAATGACTGCGTATTGCTCGCAACCATTGGGATTGTCAATTGCAGCATGTAGGGTTGCTCTCTCCACTGCTTCATCATCCACAGTTGGTTGTACCACTGCGACATTCACTCTGGCGGTAGCTCCACGCCCTCGCCCTCTGTTCATCCTTCCTCGTCCTCCTCTTCCATTAGCTTGGCCACGCCCATGGGTATTCAAGGGTATGGCATTGGCGTTGGTTGCCTGAATGTTCCTGGGGAAATTGGATCTGTAATGTCCATGCTCGCCGCAACCATAGCATCGAGCATCAGGGAACTCCATGGTTGTGGTGGTAGCCACAATAGGGCGTTGGTTATACGCTTGGTTGGCTGGTCTGTTATCCCAAGCAGTCGTCCTTGCCCTCTTTGCCCAATGATTCCTCCTGTTCTGATTAGCCTTTTGTACTTCGAGGGCTAGAGGTTTGGCCCTCAACAAGGCATCCTGTAGTGTTGTCGGTCTGAGAGCTTCCAACTGAGTATTCAAGGGATTGATTAGTCCTTCGCAAAATCTTGCCACCTGTTTTTCCAAGGTCATCTTAGGAGCATATCTCCGAAGAGTGACAAACTTTGCATAATATTCTTCGACAGATGAATTTAGTTGCTGAAGTGAAAAGAATTCATTCATCCTCAAGGTTCTATAGGAAGGTGGTAAATAACGTCCCATTATTGAAACTTTGATGTCTTCCCAGGACTGGGAAGATCCCTTAATATCCATGTCCCTGCAATCTTGCTTCCAACATATCTTGGCATCGCCAGTCAGGAGGAACATCGCAAGCATGGTTTGATTTACGGGCTGGGTCCCCGCAGCTTCAAAGTAATCGTCCATGGCTTCCATCCATACTTCCGCATCTCTCTCCACATTTTCCCCCTCGCCCTTAAAGATCGGAGGTTGGGCTTGCTTAAGGAGGAGGTTCTTCTCCTGCGCTGCCGAGTACAGAGCAACAGGCGGTACCTACATGGATTATCGAATTCTTGATACCATTACTTGGATTTCAAAATAGACACGAGACTTTAATCAAATTCAAAATTCCACTTTAGCAAGAGACAAAGATTCAGAGACAAAAGCGCTTTATTGATGAAAATTTATTACAATCGAACCCTTCAAGGTTTAGGATAACGAATGATCAACTTATTACATGTCTTTATGGATTTGCGTATAACATACGCCTAGGAGATGGTATTGACATGATGCACTACTTGATTCGTGTAATAGTTCCTATACTAATTCTTGAGTGGATAATAAGCTAAGATATCGAGCCGGAGTTCCGCTTTCAGTAATCCAAAGGTTTTGACTCGGTTCGCTGGGATCACATTGGTGACCTTCTCCAAGAGCCAGTCGCTGATGGTTTGATTGGAGTTGTCTGAAACAGTATGGTCCAATCGTGTAGGCACCAAGTAGAATATCTCTATTACTCTCAACTCTTCTCCCCAACGTATCTTCTTCAACTCGGTAGCCAGGCATTCAACAGTATCTCCATGACATCTCGCCTGAACTGGTAAACTGGGGATCTTTGAGCTTGCTCATAAATAAGCTCAAACACTTGGAACTTTCGATATTCGAGCACGGGGTCTTCTTGCAACACCAATGCAAGGAATTCGGATCAACTACCTATATACTTTCAGTTCCTTATTTAAATATTCAAACAGTACGACTTTATTTCCCAGCCTAAGCTAGGCTCTGATACCAGGTGTGAGGTCCCCAACCCACCGTATCAACGGCGGATCTCATGCTGAACCTAGTGGCCACTAGATCTATTGTGGAAGCAAACAAAATGGTTCGGGGTTCGACTAGCGGACGATCTCTCATCACAAAGTGAGTCGAGTTCGAGCCTACTAGCAGGGAGATCTAGCTCCACCTCGCAGGGGAAGCGTACTTGAGCTATCTAGCGATCCTAAGACCCACCTTCCAAGAGGAGAGAAGCCTCGAGTGCCTTTTTCCCCATGTTTCAGAGGCACGTAATCTTGAGAATTCCCCACTCTAGGGGCAATGAGCATTACTAATATCGAGTAAGCACTATGGGGATAGAGAGTTCCCGACCAATCGCGACCACCTATCTCGTAGGCATTGGCAACCTGAGCCAAGCCCCCACTTTCCACTCCCACACTCACACTTCCTTGTGTGACCTAATTACTACCACAAGGTTGTTCAACATAAAGATTCCTTGTTTAATTCCGAATCACATTGTTCGTTAAAACAACCCTTCAACCAGTATTGCAAACAACACCAAGACAAAATTTTAGTAAAAATTCTACTCAAACTTATTCATAAAAATTCCAATGTTCTGGAGGTACAACATCCCCCCTCCAACGAGAGTTCACTCCTCCCGTTGTCACCTAGCTGCCCATACAACTAGGTATGTCCACCGCATAGAAAGAACGTCATGGACACTCCCACCGCATAGAAAGCAAGACGTGGGTTCCCACCGCATAGAAAGCAAGTCGTGGGTATCCACCGCATAAAAAGCAAGTCATGGATTCAAGAGCCCTTAACGAGGAACTTTGCCCCATGTGATCAGTAGGGGGGTCAGGACTGATTCAACATTCGAAATAAAATGAACATGTCGAGCTAAATTTTCCCTAGTAGACATTCTTTCCTATTGCAACCAGCATACCCATCAATCATTTCCTTCCTACTTTAGAACTTAATGTATGATGAATTCAATGCCGAGGTTTCCGTCGAATTTCTCCAACATGTTTGGGGATATGTTCATTCCTAACTAAACGTGTGCAATATTAAATTAAACAACTTGAATGAAGTTATGACCTACCTCTTCCATTTCTTCGTCGATGGCCCGTGAGATGGCCGGTAATTGTTCGTCCATGGGAGCTTTTCCCTTCCCGTTCACCTTGCTCGTTCCTGCCTCGTGGTCGTGGGCTCCACCAAAGCGAGTCCTCTTAACCGGGGCCATTTTAAACTCACTACTTTAAATAATTAACTTGGAGAAAAAGAGCTAATGTCCGCAAGCGTCATAACAAGCCAAATGATAGATTAGCAACATCAAACAATGCGTGCTACATGAGAGGTTTAGATTTTTCTACATAGCAATCATTATGGATGATGCATATTCCTATGGGAACCGGCACTAAAGATAATTACTCGGCTTACACGATTAAGAATAATAAGGTCTCATTAATAGATTTACCAGAAAGATGAATCAAGCATAATTAATCTCTTCCTAGCAATTAGAGGATGCAGGTTCACCTCATGCATAGGTGTGAGAAAATTAACTCCTAGAGACTCAGTGACGACTTTAATTTTACCTTAATTACATCTTAATGCATAAGAGAATGGATCTAATTTAGCTTCATTGTTAATAAAAGAGTGATTTTCATCAATCCACACAGTTACCGGCTTATCAATTAATCACTATGCTACCTAGAGAGAAAATTCTATTAATCATGCACTAATCACTAATTAAGGATGATGAATGGCTGATAATTCAGCTATGGTGTGATGATTACATAATAGAATATGGTTAAGGAGAAATTAGAGAGTAATTATAGAGAATTACGACAAGGAATAAGCATAATAGACGAGGAATTTAGATGATAGAGAAAGGAATTTACAGATGGCATTAATTAAACCGTGGTTACCGTGATTAAGGGCTGATAATCTTCTCGATTCTCTGATTTAATCGAGCTTCTTGAGGCGAGAATTCGGCAGCTCCTCCCTCCTTGCTTCTCCTTCAAAGGGTGTGTGTGTATGCACTGTGTGTGTATGAGCATAAGTGTGTGTGTGTGTGTGTGTGTGTGTGTGTGTGTGTGTGTGTGTGTGCATGTCTTTAAATATGCTCCTACAAGCTGAAAATTGATTTGTGCTTCTATAAGCATCTGAGTGAGCACTCAGTCCTTGCATGGTAAATCTAGTTCCCTACTTACTCGCTTGGCAGATTTTCGAGGACTCCCACAATGCAATAGGGCACCCCCTAGCTACTAAAGCTGGTCTGGAGTGGGCTGGAAACTGTTCCCACACAGCCTCGGGCCCCCGGTACCTCCCCGGACAATTTTTAGGAAATTTGGTTCTAGGCTAAAACGGGTCATACGAGTCGGATTTTTGATTCCGAAAATTGTTATACGGAGCTCGAACTAAGACGTACTGGACCGAGTACCTGCCATATTTAGCAGCCCTCGGGGTTCGAAATTGCATTTTTTCAAATTCGGGGTACGGGTGCAGCTTTTCGAGACGATCAAGACTGGACGGGTCGGGTGACCAAAAACTTGCTATTTTTGGATTTTTTTTTTCAAAAATTATTTTAATTCACATTTCGAAGCTTTAAAACATTATAAACATCATGGCACTGACAGAATTTGAAAAACTGCTAAAAATAGTAACTTATTCCATTATATTCAATTCATGGTACAAGGGTGCTCTTTTTGATCGGGGTCAGAGACCTTACAGTGAGCAATATGAAAATGAAATTACAAAAGGAAATTTGTCCACCTCATTTTTTTGTCAGAGAGCTTGGTCTGCGTCATGAAGTACTTAAGGCTTTGGTGATTTGTCCCACAAAATGAAAGGAGTCCCCAATAAATAGTGCTTCCACGAGTCATGTAGAACTGCGAGGAGTTCTTTTTCATATATGCCTAGAGCTTGCTCATTAACAAGATGAAGCCTTTGACTTTCATAGGCTATGGTGTGCCCTTCTTGGAGCAAAACAGCTCCAAGGCAATCACCACAAGCGTCACATTGGACCTCAAATGGTTGTGAGAGATCCGGTAGTGTAAGCATAGGTTGAGAGATAAGATTTTCTTTAAGCTTCTTGAAAGCATTGTTCTCCTTAGCAGACCATGTATATCTAATATTTTTCTTTGTTAGGTCATGTAATGGTCCCGCAATTTGTGAGAAATTTTTTATGAAGCGTCTATAATATGCGCACATACCTACAAAGCTTCTTAGTTCATGTAGATTCCTTGGATTAGACCATCCTTTTATTACCTCTAGCTTTGATGGATCCATTTGGATGTCATCTTGAGAGATAATATGACCTAAATAATGAATCTCTTGTAAGAAAAACTCACTTTTCTTTTGATTAATATAAAGTTTATTCTCTTGAAAGACTTGAAATATTACCTGGAGGTGTTGCTTGTGTTTGTCTAGTGAATTAGAGTAGATGATTATGTCATCAAAGAACACTCCAGTAAAGGTTTGGGGAGGCCTGAATAGCTTCTCCATCAAGCGGTTAAATGTGGCTGGTGCATTGGTCAAGCCAAAAGGCATGACAATGTATTCGTAAAGACCAAATGTAGTGCAAAATGCGGTCTTTACAATGTCTTGATCAAATATCCTTATTCGATGGTAGCCACTTTTTAGGTCAATTCTACTAAAGTAAGTCGACCCTTGTAGCTTATCAAATAGGTCTTCTACCCATGGAACGGGAAGCTTATTCTTGATAGTGATCCTAGATAGTGCTCTATGGTCGACACATACAATATGTGTCGTCCTCCTTTTGCACTAATAACATGGGTGAACAAAATAGAGATGAGCTAGGCCTAACCATGCCCTTCTCAACTAACTCATGCACTTGCCACATAATCTCCTCTTGTTGATCTTGAGAAACTCTATAAGGAGGTTTATTAGGCCTTGAACTTCCTAGAAGAAGTTCAATTTCATGGTCATCATTTCCACGTTCAAGAGGTAATTCACAAGGGATGTCGTCAATGAAAACATCTTGAAATCCCTTGAGAAAATTGGATAACTCTAATTCCTTGTGATTGTTTATATTTTCTTTTGCTAAAGCATTAGGTTTATTTTGAGAATCTTTAACAAAAATCATGTACACAAAATAAGAGCTCTTTATTGACTTATTGAAAGCTTGTGTATGTACAATGGGTATGATGTTACCCAACTCCTCAACATCTATGCACATATCTTTTTCCTTGAACCTATAATAGATTTTCCTTTCGGGGAATTTAACATTGGCAGCCATGCAACCAAACCATGGTGCCCCTAGGATTACATCCTCGTGCTTGAGAGGAGAGATAAAGAAGTCCTCCTTGTCCACATAGCTTTGGACATGGAGCCTCAATTTCCTAAGTAAGGGAGTGACTGAAGCTTCTTGCCCCTTAAAAGTACCATCCGCGGGTAGGACATCTCCCATCTCAAGCCTAGCTTGGTGGCCAACTCTGTGGAAATGAAATTGTGAGTAGAACCATGGTCAAAGAGAATAAAAGCAACATGTTCTCTTACCTTTCCCCAAGCCTGGCATAGAGGAGATCCTTTGTGATGAGCATCCTCTTCTTGGATTTTAACCAAGGTAGCTCTAGGAGGCTCATTTCGTGTATTCTTCTGGGGGTAATTATGGTAAGCATGCCCTTGCTCCCTGCACTTGAAACAGTGGTTATCCTTACGATAATGCTCAAGCGCGTCAGGAGAGAGTTTATTTTTGCCTCTATAAACTCCCTTTTCCTTAGCTTTGTTGTTGTTGGCATTGCCTTTAGGAGACTTTTGGACAATGTCCTTCCCCTTAGGCTTGTTATTACGGTCGTTTTTCTCTGTGGGCTTAAGATTTCTCTTAGCCCCTTGTCAAAAATTGATTCATGAAGCCACCATGGTGTGGTGTATGACTGCAGATATGGTGTGTGGCCTCTGGGAGTTGACATACTCCACCATATCTTCAATTAGACCCGTACAAATTTGTTATTTTTTCTCTCCAAAATCTATCTTTTTAAAGACAATGGCTTTGAGATGTAAGTCCCAAAACTTGTCTACATATTTGTGAATAGATCCGTAGGAAGAGAGCTTCAAGCTTCGCTATTCGGTGAGTACTTTGTCTTTGTCATTGGTAGCCAAAAACGGCTTCATGATGGAAGCTCTTAAAGCTTTCCATGTTTGTGGAGCTTCACTGTTTTCCCGTAGGCTAGACCACCATTGCCTGGCGGACTTTTGAAAATGGATAGCTACATGGTGTAGCTTAGAGGACTCCGTGAAGCCCTCATCTCCAAACTCCGTGTTGAATTGTTGGATGAAGGCCAAGACTTTGTCCGTAGCACCAAAGGTGCCATCGTTAGGTAAGGAAAGAGATGTTCTTTCCTCCCTCTTTAAACTTCTTGAGCTTGGACAAGCTCCTCCATGCAGCATAGGATTTCCTATGGCCTCTTCTTTTTGGTGGTTCAAAAGTTGCACCATCACTTTCTTTAGAGGAGGATGAATTTAAGGAGGATGGAGAAGAGGGTGACCTCTTTCTCTCCTTTTTCTTCCCTTGTTCCTCCTTGTCTGTACCATCACTTTCTTCATAAGAGGAAGAGGATGAAGAAGATGGAGAAGAAGGTGACCTGTTTCCACTCTATATACAAAATGGGACGCCACCTGTGAGCGAAAAACTTTGATAAAACCCCTATATACGACTCATATTAGGGAATATCACCCCATTTATACGCTTATACAAAAATCAAAGCAGAAAACTGTCATATCCCTACCTTACATATAAAATTTAGGTCTCACATGATTTAACTAAGTAAAACTAGTCAAAGAGTGTGTAGCATAGTGATTGGCAACGTACTAATAAGGAACCACTTCTATTGATAACTAGATGTAACCTCAATGTGTCTTAGTTTGTGACTTTCAAACTATGTGCCCGTTCAGCCCACACTCTAACTACTTGTCCAATTCTGGCCTATCTAAATTACTAAAAAAACATGGTTATAAAGTTGTGTTAGGTTCTCCGTGTAAACTTACATCTATAAAAACTCTTTATAGCTTTCATCACTCAATAAATGAACTATAATTAAAAAATAAGAAATTGATACAAATTAGTGTTAGTTCTTGCATGTATCTTTGTAGCTATTGATTCACAACTTCGAGGGAAGACTCTTTTGGGAAGCCATGAATTTGAAACACAAAAATTTCCTTTCATTTCCCCTTTTCTCACTTCTTCCCCCCCCCCCCCTCTCCAAAAAAAATATGATACCCCCTCCCTTATTTTTAAGCTTGGGAGATAAATTATTGGAGTCCAGTCCCTAACTTATACGCTTATGTAACTTGTCCAAAAACCCCCCTCCCCTGCACTTACGTGGTGCGGTAATTTTTCCATGGTGAATCCCCCGGGCCTCTTTCTCACCTTTTCCTTCTCTTGTTTTTTGTCACCCCTCTTTGAATTATGGTGTGGAAAAGTGTGTGGCGGTCTTCTCCGTTTAGGGGGTGTTGGAGAGCTTTTTGCCCACCGTCTTTGTGGAGCCATCTCTGTCAAGGTGACATGAGACTTGCTTCTTTATCGTTCCTTCGGTGGGGGCTCTAGCATTGAAACTTGAGTTCTCCTTTGGGAAGGAGATGCATCGTCAAGTAGTAGATTTTTGAGACTTTTGTACGGATCCTCTTCTTCTTCCCTTATTGGAGAGAGGCCTCTTCTTCCCTTATTGGAGAGAGGCCTCTTTTGGAAATCTCAAAAGGAGGCTTCCTAGGTACTCTCTCTTCTTGGTGGGGAGTTTGGAGAATTCCATGAACATGTAGCTGCTGTTGCACTTCACTTTGGAGGGATGGATTGCCCATGGCTTGTTTGTTAGGGAATAAAACGTAGCTAAATAGATAATTGAGTAGATTACTTAATTAAGAAAGACAGATTTACATACACGAGATTATAGAGTAGAGAGAGAGAGAGAGAGAGAGAGAGAGAGAGAGAGAGAGAGAGAGAGAGAGTACACACGATATACGTGGTTC
Organism: Adiantum capillus-veneris; assembly: GCF_014529385.1. NCBI lineage: Eukaryota > Viridiplantae > Streptophyta > Polypodiopsida > Polypodiales > Pteridaceae > Adiantum > Adiantum capillus-veneris. The sequence continues at coordinate 58,440,925 of NC_140940.1, read as the reverse complement.
ACCCAATGTGGGCTACGTCCACGGGAAAGCAGCCACTCAATGGCTTTAGTACTTCAAAACAAGAAGTAATTTAAAAAGGGATTATACCCTTAATGGAGCTCCCGCCTTGCTTCACTCTCACCACCTCACACTCATCTTGTTGCATCAACTTCACACTATGAAATGTGTGTAGAAATGACCTCCTTTTATAGGCCAAAAGGGTTGCCCTCTCTTATGAGAGACAGCCATGTGTAGCCGCCCTTGTGGGAATAAGTCCAAATCGGACCCTCCAATCCGCCCATGTGTGGCCGCCCTTGAGAAGACAAGTCCGCTTTTGAATTCGGCCACCGGCCATTGAATTCGGCCACCGGCCACCGGCCATTGACTTCCGACCACCGGCCCCTGATTCTTGTCCGTGAAATTTTTGGTTTCCGGTGAGTGATTTTCCTTCACGCACGATGGCTTCTCCTCATAATGGGGGCCTTACAAATGTGCGCTTTTACCACTGAAAATTACAAGGGTAAATCGGGCTCCATACTTAACATTGTTGAAGGCTAGTAACAAGGTAATTAACAAGCATAGGGGCATCATTAGTATCCTGTTCATTAGCAAAATCAAAGCTATCAACATTAATTTCACTCTCTTTACTATTGTCAACTATTCTAACAACTTTTAGGTGTAAAGTTTTCAGGTGTAGTTTGTCACTTCAAGCCCTAGTTTCTACTCCTCTTAACCCCTTTAGAAAAGCATTTAAGCTCTTGTACCCGTGGCTCAAATATCATTAATTGCAAGGAATAGAAGAGAGGGTCTTTCAACACCAAAATAGTATCAGCTCTTCTCAAGCTTCTTATAGCTCAAAAGTGGTTAAGCCCCGCAGGACTCCACTATTAAGACCATAGCTCTTGATGGTAATGCCCCGTTACCTGCACGAAGTAGGCGTACTACAAGGCTGAAAAATCCCTATTCTATTTACTCAATTGCAATTAATAATACCAACCACTTATAGTTAGCTTGAGGACCTCCCTTCTTGAGCAAGAAAAGAGAAATTTTGTGCTCTGATACCAATGTAACATTTAATGGTCTACTAACTTGTGTATAGCGGAAAATAACATAGAGATAGTGAGCATTTCATTAGAATAGATTCCTAATGAGCATAGCAAGAGTTCTTGGATGGAGAGAGAAACAAAAGCATAACACCTAGTTAGATAGGCATGAACAATATTTCAAAAAGAGAGAGAAATTAAGTTATTGATAACAATTGTGGACCGGATTTACATGGAGCCAATCCCCCCTCCAAAAGGCTTTGTATTATAGGTTTCCCACATCAAGGGAGACATTTTACAATACAATACTTTGTGTTCCTTCAATAACTTGCTGGTGCAATGAAGATGGAAGCTTCAAGCACCAAGATCACACTTGTAAAACACAACATCAATTCCCTCACAGTCGTAGAACAACCAAGACCTCACACACCTTCGAATATGGTGAGAGCTAGTGGGGTATGAGAGTAGTTCAAGAGAAAGGAGTATTCTTACGAGAAAGAAGTATGTCTCCTCACATAATCACTCATAATAGCTTAGCATAGCTTAGTAACTAGCATGGTAGAGGATATGAACATGCATTGGAGCTTGGCTCTTGGTTGGATTTGCATCACAAATCCAAGAGTTTTTGGTGTGGGCCTCCCTTCTCACAAGCTTGGAGTAGATGATGAACTTTCCATTAAAGCTTGAGAAGGAGAGAGAGTCTTCTTTACTTCACACATGAGATTGTGTGTGTGTGTGTGTGTGTGTGTGTGTGTGTGTGTGATAATGCCTTACCAAAATCATCCCCCTCTCTCTCTTGGTCGATCCCTCTTGCTTTTTACTCATGTTGCCATCCCATTGGACCCTGCAAAGCTTAGCCAATGATAATTAAGAAGCATAAGTGATAGCCTTCTTACTTGTGTCCCCATTTTCCCTTTTGTGAGAGCTTTAGGTAATTAAATAATGCAATTAAACTCTCATTGCACCCCTTAGTCTTCTGGCCAATAGGAATCAGGCAAGCCATTGGGCTGTTGAATGCTCATTGGATCCCTTGGGAGACTGCCCAATAGTCTCTAGAGAGATTAATTTCTATTGGTTCTATCATCAAGTGTTTTTAAATAAGTTAAACTAGATTTTCTCTAGCCTAATTCTCATTGGTCCACCTCTATGGCCATCCAATAGGATTTGAATGCACCTTGGGGCAACTGGGTTAGGAAGCTGACATGTGTCCCCTATTCCCTTTGTGTAAAGGGAGCTTGCTAAAGTAAGTGTGTGTGTGTGTGTGTGTGTGTTTCTCTCTCATCCCCTACTAAAAGGGCTCGCCCCCTCCGAGATAGGGATGTGGGAAGACTTTTGAGTCTTCCCACAAGCATCCAATTTACCTAGAGTTTGACCATTGAACATAACCTTTGAAGCAAGGGGGGCAGGCATTTTGGAAGTCTTAATGAGTTGAACCTTAGGGTTTTTGAAGCCCATTGTTGCACATTGCTCTTTTGAAGATGCCCCCACCTTTAGATCCCTATTTTTCCTCCTTTGGATCCCTAGTGTGATCGGTCTTCCACCCTAACCAATATTCTAGCTTTTTCTCGCCTGGTACTTCCCATATTAAATGATCAGTTTAACATGAGAAAATCATTTAGGAGGATTAGATATTAGTGATCATGACAAACAACGTCGTTTTGGAGGGACGCCAACCAAACTTGCCGGAATTTCTCTCGCATGGCTATAAGACGTCAAGTAAGGGAAATTTTGGCAGGTTTGGTCGGCACCGCTATGAGATGATGCCATCTTGGCGCCAAACTTTGCAGGCCTTGGGGGGGCGTACACTTTCCCCTAAGAATGAAAATTTTGGTGACCAAACGACATCATCTTGGAGTGGCGCCAACGAAACTTGCCAGGAATCCTCTCGTATGGCCATAAGGCGTCAAGAGAGCAAAATTCCAACAAGTGTCGTTGGCGTCCCTATGAGATGATGTCATTTGTGCACCAAAATTTGTACGCTTGGGGAGTGTGCTCTTTTCCCCATGTGTGAAAATTATGGTGTCCAAACGACGTCGTCTCGGAGTGGTGCCAACGAAACTTTCTGGAATTTCTCTTGCATGACCATAAGACGCCACCTGAGAAAAATTTCGGCAAGTTGGGTTGGCGCCGCTATGAGATGATGCCATCTTGGTTCCTAAATTTGAATGCATCGAGGGCGTAGACTTTTTTCAAGCATGAAAATTTTGGTGGCCAAATGACGTCGTCTCGGAGCGGCGCCAACCAAACTTGTCAAAATTTCTCTCGCATGGCCATAAGACGTCAAGTGAGCAAAATTCTTGCAAGTTTGGTTGGCGTCGCTCTGAGACGACATCGTTTGGGTACCAAAATTTGCACTTGTGGGAGACGTGCACTATCCCTCATGCATGAAAATTTTGGTGGCCATGACATTGTCTTGGAGCGACGCCAACTAAACTTGCCGAAATTTCTCTCGCATGGCCATAAGATATCAAGTGAGGGAAATTTCGGTAAGTGCGGTCGGCGCCGCTATGAGATGAGGCCATCTTGGTGCCAAAATTTACATGCGTGGGGAGCTGCACTATCTCTTATGCCTATAAATTTTGGTTGTGAAACGACGTTGTCTCGGAGCGACGCCAACCAAACTTGCCGAAATTTCTCTCGCATGGCCATAAGACGTTAATTGAGATAAATTTTGGCAAGTTGGGTCGGCGCCACTATGAGATGATAACATCTTGGTACCAAACTTTACACGCATGGGGATGTGCACTATCTCCCATGCTAACAAATGTTGGTGGCCAAACGATGTCGTCTCGGAGCAGTGCCAACGAAACTTGCCGGAATTTCTCTTGCATGACCATAAGACGTCAAGTGAGGAAAATTTTGGCAAGTTTGGTTGGTGCCGCTATGAGATGATGCCGTCTTGGTACCTAAATTTGAGCATGTGGTGGGCGGGTACTCTTTCCCAAACGTACAATTTTTTGTGGTCAAAGGACGTCGTCTCAGAGCGGCACCAACCAAACTTGCCAAAATTTCTCTTGTATGGCCATAAAACGTCACCTGAGGGAAATTCTGGCAAGTTTGGTTGGCGACGCTTTGTGACGACATCGTTGGGACACCAAAATTTGCGCGCGCAGGAGGCGTGTATTATCCCACAAATTTTGGTGGCCAAAAAAGGTCGTCTTCGAGCGGCGCCAACCAAACTTGCCGAAATTTTCTTACATTGCCATAAGACGTCAAGTGAGGGAAATTTTGGCAAGTTCGGTTAGCGCCCCTATGAGATGATGCCATCTTGGTGCCAAAATTTGCACATGTGGGGGGCACATGCATTATCCCACATACAAGCAAATTTTGGTGGCGAAATGACGTCGTCTTGGAGCGACGCCAACCAAACTTGCCGAAATTTCTATCGCATTGTCATAAGATTTCAAGTGAGAGAAATTCCGGCAAGTTGGGTCAGCACCGCTATGAGATAATGCCATCTTGGTTCCAAAGTTTGCATGCATGGATGGCATGCTTTATCCCTCACGCGTGCAAATTTTGATGGCCAATTGATGTCGTCTCGAAGCAGCACCAACGAAACTTCTCGAAACTTCTCGAAATTTCTCTTACATGACCATAAGACGTCAAGTGAGGAAATTTCGGCAAGTTTTTGGTGGCCAAACGATGTCGTCTCGAAGCGGCCCCAACCAAACTTGCCGGAATTTCTCTTGAATTACCATAAGACGTCAAGAGAGAAAAATTCCGGCAAGTTTGTTTGGCACAGCCATGAGATGACGCCATCTCGGTGCCAAAATTTGCACACATGGGGTTGTGCACTATCTTCCATGCGTGCAAACTTTGGTGACGAAACGACGTCATTTCAGAGCGGTGCCAACCAAACTTGCCGGAATTTCTCTGGCATGGCCATAAGACTTTGAGTGAGAAAAATTTTGGTGACTTTGGTCGACACCGCTATGAGATGATGAGATCTTGGTGCCAAAATTTGTGCGCGTATGGGGCGTGCACTCTGTCCCAAGCGTGCAAATTTTGGTGACCAAATGACGTCGTCACGGAGTGGTGCCAATGAAACTTGCCAAAATTATTCTTGTATGGCCATAAGGCATCAAGCGAGTGAAATTCCGTCAAGTTTGGGTTGCACCGCTCTATGATGACATCGTTTGGGTGCCTAAATTTGCACACATAGGGGTGTACTTTATCCCCCATGCGTGCAAATTTTGGTGGCCAAGGGATGTCGTCTCGGAGGGTGTCAACGAAACTTGTGGAAATTTCTCTTGCATGACCATAAGATGTCAAAGTGAGCAAAATTTTGGCAAGTTTGGTTGGCGTTGCTATGAGATGATGCCATCCTGGTGCCAAAATTTACCCATGTGGGGGGCATATACTCTTTCTAAGTGTGAAAATTTTGGTGACCAAACGATGTCGTTTTGAAATGACGCCAACGAAATTTGCGAGCATTTCTCTCGTATGGCCATAAGATGTCAAGCGAACAAAATTTTGGCAAGTTTGGTTGGTGTTACTCTGAGATGACGTCGTTTGGGTGCCAAAATTTGCATGCATGGGGAGTGTGCTCTATCCCCCATGCATGTAAATTTTAGTGGCTAAACGATGTCCTCTAAGAGCGGCGCCAATCAAACTTGCCGGAATTTCTCTTGCATGACCATAAGACGTCATGTGAGGTAATGATATCCCGGAAAGTTTGGTTGGGTTCGCTATGAGATGATGCTATCTTGGCACCAAAATTTGCACGCATAGGGGGCGTTCCCTCTCTTCCAAGTGTGCAAATTTTGGTGACTAAATGACGTCCTCTCGGAGCGACGCCAACAAAAATTGCCAGAATTTCTCTCGTATGGCCATAAGACGTCCAAGTGAGCAAAATTCCGGCAAGTTTGGTTGGTGTCGCTATGAGATGACGTTGTTTAGGCACCAAAATTTGCATACATAGAGGATGTGCTCTATCCCCTATATGTGCAAATTTTGGTGGCCAAACGATCTCGTCTCGGAGCGACACCAATGAAACTTTCCGGAAGTTATATTGCATGACCATAAGACGTCAAGTGAGAGAAATACCGGCAAGTTTGGTTGGCGTCGCTATGAGATGATGCCATCTTGGCGCCTAAAATTGAACGCATGGGGGGTGTATACTATTTTACAAGCGTACAAATTTTGGTGGCCAAACGATGTCGTCTCAAAGCGTTACCAACCAAATTTGCCGGAATTGCTCTCACATGGCAATAAGACATCAAGTGAGAAAAATTCCTGCACATTTGGTTGGCGTTTCTCTGAGACAACATCGTTTGGGCACCAAAATTTGCATGCGTGGGAGGAGTGCACTATACTCTATATGTGAAAATTTTGGTGGCCAAACGACATTGTCTCGGAGCGGTGGCAACCAAACTTACTGGAATTTCTCTCGCATGGCCATAAGACGTCAAGTGAGGGAAATTACGGCAAGTTCGGTCGGCACTGCTATGAGATGATGCCATCTTGGCACCAAAATTTTCACACATGGGAGGTGTGCACTATCCCTTATGCGTGCAAATTTTGGTGGTGAAATGACATCGTCTCAGAGCGACGCCAACCAAACTTGCCAGAATTTCTTTCGCATGGCCATAAGACGACAAGTGAGATAAATTCCGGCAAGTTTGGTCGGCGTCCCTATGAGATGACGCCATTTTGGTGCCAAAATTTTCATGCAAGGGGGGCATGTACTATCTCCATGCATACAAATTTTGGTGACCAAACGACGTCGTTTCGGAGCAGCACCAACGAAACTTGCCAGAATTTCTCTTGCATGACCATAAGACGTCAAGTGAGGGGAATTTTGGCAAGTTTGGTTGGCGCCTCTATAAGATGACATCATCTTGGTGCCATAATTTTCATGCATGGGGGACATGCACTCTTCCTTAAGCATGCAAATTTTGGTGACCAAACGACATGACTTCATTTCGGAGTGGTGCTAAGAAAACTTGCCGGAATTCCTCTTGCATGGCCATAAGACGTCAAGTGAGGAAAATTCCAGGAAGTTTAGTTGGTGCCACCATGAGATGATGCCATCTTGGTGCCAAAATTTGCACGCATGGGGGACGTGTACTATCCCCCAAGTGTGAAAATTTTGGTGGTGAAATGATGTTGTTTCGGAGCGGCGCCAACCAAACTTGCTGGAATTTCTCTCGCATGGCCATAAGATGTCAAGTGAGAAAAATTTTGGCAAGTTTGAAAGGTACCGCTCTGAGATGATGCCATCTTGGTGCTAAAATTTGCACGCATAGGGTACGTGCTCTATCCCCAAGCATGCAAGTTTTGGTGACCAAACGATCCGGAGCGGCACCAATGAAACTTGCTAGAATTTTTCTTGTATGGCCATAAGGTATCAAGCGATCAAAATTCTAAAAAGTTTGGTTGGTATCACTTTGAGATGAAATTAATTAGGTGCCTAAATTGGCATCCATGGATGCAAATTGTGTGGCCAAACGACATCGTCTCGGAGTAACGCCAACCAAACTTATCGGAATTTTTCTCCCATGGCCATAAGACATTGGAGAAAGGGAATGGGGGAACACACCCAGCACAACTACAAGGGCCTCTCTATAGCTCAGGGTATCCACAACACTCCTATCCTCTCGAAAAACACCTTCAAAAACACACTTTACACTAGCAGACCACCGCCTGCTCAATTTCCATTGTCCACACACTCAACAAATCCGCCAGACAAAGCACACCTACTGCCACGGTCTGTCTCCACACTTACACACACACGCACAACCGCCCAGTCTCACTCTCTCACACAAAACACCATTGGTCCTGGGGGTTACACACTTCCACACAATTGGTACCAAGGGGAAACATGAAAGCAGGAGAAAGAGAAGGGGGGAAGGGGAAACAACAGCAAGGGGGGGCAACGATGGCTTGATTGCACTTCAAAGGGCATGTACACTAGCTTGCACTGCCATCACCATGGCCATTTTCAAGAAAAAAGTACAAAGGGGTTGATCTGTCAGAGAACTCGGCTTTGTAGGTTTCAAATGACACGAAAAAGCCCTTAATTTGATTAAAATTTGACTTTTATAGGGAGTGGCCTTCAATTTTGGAAATTACACTTTAATTGGTCTATCTGGCACCTTGATTTGGCATCTCTTGGAAGGGGAAACAACTTTACTTTTTTCCTATGCTCTCTCTTTCTCTCTTTGCACTTTGGGGGGGGCATTAGCGAGGTCGCAATTGCCCCCTAGGCTTCTTTTTATTATTTTATTTTTTTTCCTCATTTTTTATCCCTTCTAGGGGGCTTAGCTTAACACTACCTCTTTGACCGTAGCTTTGGTCCGACTCCCTCCAACCTTCCCTCTCTCTATTTCTCTCTCCTTCTTCTCCCTTTCGGTCCAGCTTCCACTTTGCCTTTGCCTTTACTCGCCCATCAAACTGACCTCTATTGGACGACTTTGAAATGGCCAGCTTGCTTTTCCTTGTACACATGGACGTCCTCGGGCTCTCTCTCTCTCTCTCTCTCTCTCTCTCTCTCTCTCTCTCTCTCTCTCTCTCTCTCTGGCTCACTTTACTACCGTGGGAACCCCTCCCATAGCAGGTTGCTTTGCCCGTCTCCCTTCATCCTTGCAGGACATGCCCCGTACCATTAGCGAGATCAATAATGGGGGGGGGTCTCCCTTCAAAAACAGTTGCATCCCAACGGGCGCGGGCATGGGCGCCTGCCATGTCATTAGTCAGCTACAGTTCTCACCATCAGCACGTGCCACCATGGCCGCCCAAAAATTGTCAGTGTCATCGCCCTTAGCGCCACTGCGTAGGCAAGCCCGCCATCCACAACGCCGACTGGTGCACCCGGCATAACCAATGGATGGGGAGCTCCCCACTCCTCTCTGCGATGCCCATAGGTGGGTGCTCCTTGGCCCATATACACTCCATTGCAATGTCCTTCATGCATATGTGGGTTAAACCCCCTGCCACGTGGCAGTCACCTCTCAAGCCCTGGCCTTTGAGCCCCCAAAAAATCCACAAAAACTTCATCTTTTCATTTTTTTTTGTATCCTGTTTGACCAACCTTCACCCGATGCCCAAGGGTCCCGTGGTCACCTGGTAAAGACCCACTAAAACCTCGCATTCCAAACTTTGAGAGTACATAATGCCTCCGCATCGTCGTGGCCTCAAACAGGGCACCCCAAACTAGGAAAAAAAAAAACATTTGCCCTTTACATTCCCCACAAACTGCCAACTTTGATCGGTCATTTCTCCGCGCTCCAATCTGAGATTCACATGCCGTTGACTTCGACTAGCTCCACATGATGCACACTATCATCAAGAACCTTGGCAAGGCCAAAATAATGCCAGATGGCACATCCTCCAGTGCGGTCGACTTGGCCCATAACTAGCCCCCGAAAAAACTTATGATGGCCATAACTTGGTAACCAAGGCTCCGATTTGCAATTCGAGAAGACATGCATGCTCCATAGTTTGAGCTCTACACATGCATCCACTAACACTTGCCTGGGCCACCTATCCCTAGTTGCCCTGTCCGTCGAGGATCTACTACACACTCTATCTTTGAACTGCAATATCTTGAGCATCGTGGCTCCGTTTGACGAGCCGTCTGGACTAGCTTCTAGAGCACATTGAACACTACATTTTAGAGCATTGACTCAGTACTTTGTACAACTTCATTAGCCATCCCAATTGAGCCAACTTGGAGCTGTTTTAGCCTAAAAAGCTGCCTTGGGCATACATTCCTGCTTCCCTTTGGCTGCCCAGGACCTTGGTTCATGTCCTAGCCTTCTACACCGCTCTTGCCTACTACCTCTGCCTGACATAGACTATTTCCTAGCTTAGACCAATTCTCGTTGCACCATCATTGCCCAATCCCCTTGTCGAACATTTATGTTCGACCACAAAAGCATATGTACAAAACTTTAAAACTGACACACCACTCTCACAATTGAAAGCACTTGCAAAAAACTGCAACCCTATGTACAAAAGCTCATTTTTTTTTCTTTCCTCGCACACCATATGCTTCAGGTGGGTTGCCCACCCCCCTCGGCTACAATTTGATGCACCTCAGGCACTAAATCTCTCTCGAAATACAGCTTGAGCCACACACCATTCACCCTGTTTGTAAGAAGCTTGCCCAGCTGATAGGTCTTATTTGGAAAGGTCTTTTGCACTTTATATGGACCTGTCCATTTCTTCTTGAACTTCTTTTGGAATGTGAATTCTAGGTAGCTTTTGTACTTCATGACTAGGTCTCCTTCTTCTATCCTCTTGTCTGGCAGTTCTGATTGAACTTGGCAACCTGCTTCTCTCTTTGCTTCACATAGTAGCCTGTTGCTGCCTCTCTGTCCATGTGCAAAGCCTCCAAACTGGCTATCCGAGCCTCTAGAACCCCTTGTTGAGTGGAATTGACATGTCACATACCCCTCAAAGCACCTAATTGTGCATGCACTGGCAATACAGCCTCATTACCATAGACTAGCTCGAATGGAGTGAAATTTGTAGCTACCTTATAGGATGTTCTATACGCCCACAGACACCTTTCTAGATTTGTTTCCCACTCAGTTTCCTGCTTGTACACATACTTGGTTAACATTTTGACGATTTTCCCATTAGCACTCTCGACTAGACCATTGCATTGGGGGTGATAGGGTGAGAGAAACCGATGTTGAATCTTTAGTTTTTCCACTAATGCACTCATAAGCTTACTTCTAAAACCCTGACCCCTATCAGAAACTAAGACCCATGGAACACCAAAAGACAACAGATGTTATCAAACACAAACTGAGCCACCACGTTAGCATTTACTTCCTTCACAGCCTTGCCCTCAACCCACCTTGTAAGGTAGTCAATGGCTACCACCACGTACTTCTTAACGCTCGTAGACTTTGGGAGAGGATCTATGGCATCCAGACCCCACTTCTCAAAAGCACTTTGTGTGATGATGGCACCTTGTGACTCCGTTATAAATTGTCTTTCACCTATAGTCTGACACTCATGGCACGTCTTGCACCAGCAGTGCACATCCTTCACCATGGAGGCCACCAAAAGCCTGCTCTGAGCACTCGAAACAGAACCTGGTCTTTACCCTGATGTCCACTTTCTTCGTGGCATTGTTCCAGCACCACTCCTATCTCTTCTTTGTATAGTACCCTTCTAAGCACTCCGTCACGCCCATAGTTCATGAGATCTTCACCTACTAGTGTGAATTTGCGGGCCTTTTGCACCATTCTTCTCCTTTGCAGCTTGAACAAACCCTCTGAAGATTCCCCTATACCCAAAAACACTTCAATCTCTTTTAGAGTCTCTCTATCTGCATAAGTGGATGGGGCCACATACAAACCTGCAACATGCACCTGTATTTTACTACTTGCTAACTGATGCGCCTCTTGGTTTTGCTCTCTTCTCACATGCTTGATTTGGACTTATTCAAAAGACTTTAGCATCTTCTTGATGGAAAAGAACCAATGCTTCAACGAATCACGCTTTACCTACCATTGGCGTAGCAATTGCTTGATGACTAGCAACGCATCTCCTTTCACCCCCAACCTCAAAATGCTAAACTCTACACACTGCTTCAAACCCAAATGCAGAGTGAGATATTCCACCTTGTTATTGGTGTGGACATCCTCCAAATCATATTCCTTAAAAAATATAGCTTTACCGTGTGGGTCGTGTATCACTACACCTCCTCTTGCTTTCTGCACTACCCTTAGATATGCTCCGTCGAACCACATTGTAAAATCATCCTCCAAATTAGGCCAGCAAATCGGCAGCCTTGCTGACAAGAATGTCCGCCAACTGAGACCGACTCGTGTGATCTACCTTGAACTCAAACTCAAACTCTTGTAGCTCCAACACCCACTTCATAATCCTTCTTCCTGGCTTCAAATGTAGCACTACCTTTGGCAATAGATTGTTAGCTGTCAACACAAAAAACATGTGCACAATTAAATGCACCTTGAACTTCCTGCAAGAAAAAACTAGAGCCATCACCCACTCCTCTGCCTCGATGTAGGTAGCCTCTCCTGGGCTACTCACCATGCTTTCGAAGTATATCAGCTTGTAGCTTCTTCCTATGTTTTGCAGTAGAACCGCTCCAATAGCAACTGTGCCCACTATCATAGACACATAGAAGTCATCCTCTCAAATGGGAGGACATACCGATGGCAACTGACACAAAATTTCCTTGACCCTATCAAAAGCCTCTTGAGCTTCCCCATCCCACTCATAATCGTGCACCGGCTGAGCTCTTTTTTGAAGAGGATGCACATATTGCGACAACATCCAAAAGAAACATGATAGATACTTCAACTTATGAACAAACAAAGCCAAACCTTGAGCATCTGATGGTGGTTGCATCAATACCAATGACTTAACCTTCTCGGGATCATCCTCTATACCGTTTTGAGACACCATATGACCCAACAACTGCACTCGATCCATCACTAGCTTGCACTTCTTGGGGTTCAACTGACCTCCTTCTTTGTCAAGCTTTTGAAAGCATAACTACAACTTCAATAGGTGCTATAATCTTGAACCGTAGAAGCCTATATCATCCATGAAGACCCAGGCATGGACTAAATACCCTATTCATCCAATCTTGGAAGGTGGCATATGCATTCACCAATCTGAACGGCATTCTACGCTAAGCGAAACAACCCCATGGAGATATGAATGTGGTCTTCAACTGGTCTTCAAGTGCAATCCCTATCTGAAAGTACCCCAAGAAACCATCCATAATCGAGTATCTTTCGTGCCTGGCCACCAGGTTTAGAATTTCCTCTTGAAACGACAATGGATAGTGATTCCTCTTGGTCGCGGAATTCGGTGGCTTGTAGTCGACACACGCCCTCTATTTCCCATTCTTTTTAGGGTTTATAACCATTGGTGAGACCCACTCTGACTCTTTCACATGGTATATGATGCCTGCATCCAGCAACTTATTGATCTCATGCCAAAGGGACTCCTTTTGGATTTCCCCTAGTCTTCTCAGCTTCTGTGCCTTAGGCCTATGTCCCTCCTTAAGAACAATCTTGTGCTCTACCCCTTTTGCACCACACAAATGCTTGTACTCCATCGCAAACAAATTTCGATAGGACTCACACAGTTGAACATAACCCTCCTTTTCACCCTTGGTCAAATCTTCACTTAACATGCTTGAAACCTCCTCTATGCTTAAACCATGAGCTTGAGGCTACATACCTTTTCTTTAGGTGGGGAGTCATCTATGGTGACTCTGGATAAGTCTGCATCTATCCTCAACATGTCGTCCTCACTCTCCTTTTCCTTTGTGCTAGTGTAGCCTTCATCATAGCCCGTCTCTGTCTCCTATTCGTAGCTCGTCGTGCCGCCTTCATCTTTAACTGCCATAGGACAAGAACTACTCTCCTTGGTCTTCAAATCAAGCACAATCTGTCTTCCCCTCTCTTTGTCAGGCAAGGTGAACACTTTGCTCTCCCAATCTTGCTTAGCACCTATTGCCAAAAGCCATGGCCTACCCAAAATGATTGGATAAGCATTATCTCCTGCCTTCATCACAAAAAATCCTATCAGACACTCTATGCCCATCACCTTGACCTTTACATCCTGAGCCACACCCAGACATCTGACTTTAGTATGATTGTCCATCCTCATGCGCACATTCAACTTGACTACTGCGTTGACTCCCATCTCTCCCATGGCTGCTTCTGTCATACATGCGCTCCACCGTCTATGTACGTCTGTACCTGCATCCTCTTTTCTATAACAGCATCTACCAGCGGAAAAACATCAGTGGGGTTACTTACACTCAAAGCCATGTTTTGCACCGCATGCACATTTCCCTTAGCTCTCAGTAGCCTGGTGCTAACACTTGTGTACCACTGCCTCCTTAACTTTGGATTTAAAGCTAACAGGTGATCAAAAGTAATGTTTGCTTTTTGATTTTGAACATCACTTACCAGATTGTACTCACGATAGCCACGCCCTAATTGAAAATCCACTTGTTTGATCTTGCAGCGTCTTCTTATTTTGCTAGGCTCGGGTTGCTCTCTACCTTTGTACACCTTCTCTTTGCCCTTGTGAGCTCTAATTTCCCGCTTTGTCTCTATCTCTCTCAAATCTTGCTCTCTAATTAACCAAAACTTTGACATCCTGTTTATCTACCCCAATAATATTTACTCTTGGGAACTCACCTCCATTGGTAGAATTGGCTGCACATGATTCTCCATCGCTTGCTCTCTTGGACGATTGAATGGACCTTGACCTCAACCTCTACCAAAAAGCGGGTAGATACCTCCTCTCTCCCTCTGTGTTTGAGGACAATCAGATGCATAGTGCCCCTCTTCTCCACAATTGTAGCATCTACCTAGCAGCGGCCTTGCCTTGCCCCTTTCTCCTCTTGGTTGTCCTCTATCCATCACACTAAGCCACAACTCCTGCATTTGCTCAGACAAATCTTGCACCATGCGTACCCAATTTTGCATCACAATAGCTACACCTTGGTTTCCATGATTTTCTTTGTGCATAGATTCCCTCGGACTCTGCGGTTGAACATGGGCCATCGTTTCGTAGCCCAACACACCCTACTCTATCTTCTTCTTTATCTTTCTTCTCTTTCATCGTGCAATTGCTACAGCACCATTCTAATTCTCGGGGCTCTCAAAATTGACTTTCTATCTCACTTTGGGGTGCAAACACGCCATTAACTTATCTAGCTTGAAGTAGTCTCCATTAGCTAATTACATGGCTGTCGCTAGCTCTGCCCAACACTCTTCAAAATGACCCAAAAACAGATTGAACTCTTCATTTACATCTTGCTTAAGCGCCTTCAGCTTCACATCCATCTCGACTGGGGATGCCTCCTTGCGAATGTCGTGAAGAAACCTCGCCCGTAGAGCCGTCCATGCTTGTTTCGGTTTGCCTTCCAACGCTTCATTCCATACTTTAGCCTTGCCACGCATCACCAAAGGAAAATTTTGCATCTTGCTATCCTTGTTCGGCATACACAATGATAGCATATACAGCTCAAAATCCCACATCCACTCGTCAGGGCTCTCTTCCCCTATGAAAATTGGTCCATAACTTCTTGTCGCCATGACTTCCAACACAAAAAACCGCTTCTTTTCGATTAACTAGGAGCAATCAGGGTGCTCCTCTGTGGGGGCACTAGAAGATGGAGAGGGGCAATGGGAAAACACTCCTAACACAAACACAAGGGACTCTCTATAGCTCAGGGTATCCACATCACCCCTATCCTATCGGAAAACACCTTCAAAAACACACTTTACACTAGCAGACCACCGCCTACTCAATTTCCACTGTCCACACACTCCACAAATCCGCCACACAAAGCACACCTAATGCCACAGTCTGTCTCCACCCTTACACATGCACACAGCTACTCAATCTTGCTCTCTCACACAAAACACCATTGGTCTGGGGGGTATACACTTCCACACAACCGGCATCGAGGGGAAAAATGAAAGCAGGAGAAAGAGAAGGGGGGAAGGGGAAACAATAGCAAGGGGGATCAACGGTGGCTTGATTGCACTTCAAAAGGCATGTACATTGGCTTGCACTGCCATCACCATGGCCATTTTCAAGAAAAAAGTACAAAGGGGTTGATCTGTCAGAGAACTCCGCTTTGCAGGCTTCAAACGGCACCAAAAAGCCCCTAATTTGATTAAAATTTGACTTTTATAGGGGGTGGCCTTTAATTTTGGAAATTACACTTTAATTGGTCCATCGGGCACCTTGATTTGGCATCTCTTGGAAGGGGGAAACAACTTTAATTTTTTCCTCTACTCTCTCTTTGCACTTGGGGGAGGGGGGGGGGGGGGGGGGGGAGGGGTTAGCGAGGTCGCTATTGCCCCCTAGGCTTCTTTTTATTATTTTATTTTTTTCCTCATTTTTTACCCCTTCTAGGGGGCTTAGCTTACACTGCCTCTTTGGCCTAACTTTGGTCCAAGACTCCCTCCAGCCTTCTCTCTCTCTCTATTTCTCTCTCCTTCTTCTCCCTTTTGGTCCGGCTTCCACTTTGCCTTTGCCTTTACTCGCCCATCAAACTGCCCTCTCTTGGCCGGCTTTGAAATGGCCAGCTTGCTTTGCCTTGTACACATGGAGGTCCTCGGGTTTTCTTTCTCTCTCTCTCTCTGGCTCACTTTACTACCGTGGGAACCCCTCCCCTAGCAGGCTGCTTTGCCCGTCTCCCTTCATCCCTATGGGACACGCCCCTTACCATTAGCAACATCGCAAATTGGGGGGGGGGGGGGGGGGGGGGGGGGGTCTCACTTCAAAAACAGTTGGGCCCCAACGGGCGCGGGGGCATGGGCGACTACCACATCATCAATCCGCTACAGTTCCCACCACCAGCGCGTGCCACCATGGCCGCCCCAAAACTGCCGGCGTCACCGCCCTTAGCGCCACTGCGTAGGCAAGTCCGCCATCCACAGCGCCCACTTGTGCACCCGCCATAACCAACGGGTGGGGAGCTCTCCATTCCTCTCTTCGATGCCCATAGGTGGGTGCTCCTTGGCCCATATACAATCCACTGCAGTGTCCTTCATGCATATGTGGGTTAAACCCCCTGCCATGTGGCAGTCACCTCTCACGCCTAGGCCTTTGAGCCCCAAAAAAATCCACAAAAACTTCATTTTTTCATTTTTTTTGGTCTTGTTTGACCAATCGTCACCCGGTGCCCAAGGGTCCCGTGGTCACCTGGTAAAGACCCATTGAAACCTCGCGTTCCAAACTTTGAGCGTACATAATGGCTCTGCAAACCGACTTCGTCGTTTCCTCAAATGGGGCACCCCAAACTAGAAAAAAAAAACATATGGCCCTTTACATTCGCCACAAACTGCCAACTTTGATCGGTCATTTCTCCACGCTCCAATCTTAGATTCACATGCCGCCAACTTTGACTAGCTCCACATGATGCACACTATCAACGAGAACCTTGGCGAGGCCAAAAAGATGCCAGATGGCGTGTCCTCCAGGGTGGTCGACTTGGCCCATAATTGGCCCCCCGGAAAAACTTCTGATGGCCATAACTTGCTAACCAGGGCTCCGATTTGCAATCCAAGAAGACATGCATGCTCCATAGTTTGAGCTCTACACATGCATCCACTGACACCTTCCTGGGCCACCTGTACCAAGCTGCCCTGTTTGTCGAGGATCTGCTACACACTCTATCTTTGAACTGCAGTATCTTGAGCACCGTCGCTTCGTTTGATGAGCCGTCTGGACCGGTTTCTAGAGCACATTGAACACTACATTTCAGAGCATCGACTTGGCATTTTTTACACCTTCATTGGCCATCCCAATTGAGACAACTTGGAGTTGTTTTAGCCTAAAAAGCTACCTTGGGCATACATTCCCACTTCCCTTTGGCTGCCCAGGACCTTGGTTCCTATCCTAGCCTTCTACACCGTTGTTGCATGCTGCTTGTACCGGACATAGATCATTTCCTAGCTTAGACTAGTTATGGCTGCACCAATGTCAAGTGAGAGAAATTTTGGCCAGTTCGATTGGTGCCGCTATGAGATGATGCCATCTTGGTGCCGAAATTTACACACATGGGGAGCGTGTACTATTCCCCACACGTGCAAATTTTGGTGGTGAAATCATGTCGTCTCGGAGAAATGCCAACCAAAGTTGCCGAGATTTCTCTTGCATGGCCATAAGACGTAGAGTGAGAGAAATCCCGGTAAGTTGGGATGGCGCCGCTATGAGATGATGCCATCTTGCTACCAAATTTCGCACGCATGGGGGGCGTGCTTTATCCCCACTTGTGAAAATTTTAGTGGCTAATCAATGTCGTCTCGGAGTGGCACCAACGAAACTTGTCGGAATTTCTCTTGCATGACCATAAGACGTCATGTGAGAGAAATTCGAGTAAGTTTGGTTGGCGCCACGATGAAATGATGCCATCTTGGTGCCAGATTTTTTACGCATGGGAGGCATGCAGTCTTCCTCAAGTGTGCAAATTTTGGTGGCCAAACAACGTCGCTTGAAGCGGCGCCAACCAAACTTGCCGGAATTTCTCTTGCATGGCCATAAAACGTCGATGCAAATTCCAACAAGTTTGGTTGGTGCCACCATGAGACGACGCCATCTTGGTGCCAAAATTTGCACACATGGAGAGCATCAACTATCCCCCATGTGTGCAAATTTTGGTGGCCAAATGACGTCGTCTCGGAGCAACGCCAACCAAACTTGCCGAAATTTCTCTCGCCGCCATGAGATGACGCCATATTGGCGCCAAAATTTGCACACATGGAGAGCATCAACTATCCCCCATGTGTGCAAATTTTGGTGGCCAAATTACGTCATCTTGGAGCGGAGCCAACCAAACTTGCCGGAATTTCTCTTGCATGGTCATAAGACTGAAGGAGTACGAGTGAAAGTGCGACACGAGAGAGAGTGCGAGAAGAAGAGCACGACGATATGGTGAACTCGCTCTACTGTAATGTGTAGAGCATAGTGAGTTCTTATTAGGTTTTTACAAAAGAATATGTGTACATACCTGGCGGCCCGCCCACTTCCCTGGGCGACCACATTGGGCTTTATACCCCAACAACCTCCCACTTAAAGTCCAATGTGGTACTTTAAGTGTGAGAGAAGCTACTATACAAGCTAATATACAAGAGATGTAGAGAAGTGATGTATTACCCTACACCTATCTACTTGCGAAAATGCGCAAAGCTCTCTAAGACAAGTCCTTTTGTAAGTAGATCAGCAGGATTTTCTGTGGTCTGAACTTTGACAAGCTGAAGTTGCTTATCCTCGAGCATTTCCCTAATGAAATGATACTTCACATCCACATGCTTTGTCTTTGAGTGATAAACTGGATTGCGACCCAATTGTATAGCACTTGGACTATCACAATATAACACAGGCATCTCTTCTTTGATTCCCAAATCTGTTACTAGTCAATTAAGCCAAATTGATTCTTTGCATGCCTCTGATGCTGCAACATATTCAGCCTCTGTAGTAGATTGAGTAACACAATCTTGTAATCTAGAACGCCATGATACTGCTCCACCAGCCAATGTAAAGACATAACCTAACGTAGACCTTCGGTTGTCTAAGTCACCTGCATAATCTGAGTCTGTAAAACCCTTTACACTTAGCTCCTGACTCCCATAGCATATACGCATACTCTTTGTAGCTTTCAGGTATCTCAATATTCCTTTCACTGCCTCCCAATGTTTCTTGCCTGGGTTTGACATGTATCGACTTCCTACTCCCACTGCAAATGCAATGTCTGGGCGAGTAGCAATCATTGCATACATCAAACTACCCACTGCAGACGCATATGGAATCTTATCCATTTCAGCCTGTTCTTCCTCAGACACAAGAAAATCTTGTTTGCTAAGTTTTACATATGGTGGCAATGGAACACTCAGTGCCTTTCCCTTCTCCATATTGAAACGTTGCAAAACCTTGTCAATATACTCTGTTTGAGATAACAAAAACAACTTCTTTGATCGGTCTCTCTCAATGTGCATACCAAGTATATGACTTGCCTCACCCATGTCTTTCATCTCAAACGATTTTTCCATCTTTGACTTCAAAGCTGAAATTTCTTCCAAGTGCTTGCCAGCAATCAACATGTCATCCACATACAAAATAAGGATCAGCCAACTGCCATCCTTAGCCTTCTTTGTATATAGACAGTGATCGAACTCACTATGTTTGTAGCCTTGAGAAAGCATAAACTTATGGAATTTATGGTACCATGCCCTCGGTGATTGTTTTAAGCCATAAAGACTCTTTAACAACTGGCATACCCAATCTTCCTTGCCTTTCTCAACAAACCCTTCTGGCTGCTGCATGTAAATTTCCACATCTAAATCACCATGCAAGAACGCTGTCTTGACATCCATTTGGTGCAACACCAAATCTAATATGGCAACCAATGCAACAAAGCATCTCAATGTAGTCATCTTGACCACCGGAGAGAAGACCTCATCAAAGTCAATGCCTTGTTCTTGCTTAAAGCCCTTGGCAACAAGCCTTGATTTGTACTTTGGCTGACTATCATGAGCAGTGATCTTATACCTATAAACCCATTTACAAGGTAGAGCCTTTTTGCCCCGTGGTAATTTAACTAGCTTCCATGTCTGGTTTTTATGCAGAGCTGTCATCTCTGACTGCATGGCCAATTGCCAATTCCCGGAGTCCTTCATTTGCACTGCTTCCTTGTAACATGAAGGCTCATTGCAATCAGCCAACATGACATAGTTCATAGATGGAACAAACCTATCAGGAGGTCACGTGACACGTCTAGATCTACGCACAATAGGTGGCTCAGCCTTAGCCACAACCTGTGGTTCCACTCTATCCTGTCCTTGTTCCTCTTGAGCCTTGATATTTTGTCTTGCACGTGCAGGTCCATCTTCTTGGAAGGCAACTCTTCTAATCTCCTCAACCCTCTTTGGTTTAGAATGATATTTGGATTCATTAAAGTGAACATCATTGCTGCGGACAACCTTTCTGGATTCGGGATCCCAAAGTCTGTACCCCATCTCACCAGAATTACCATAGCCTAGAAAGATGCACTTTCTACTCTTTGGCTCAAGTTTGTTCCTAAATTCCTTTGGAACGTGAGTATATGTCTCATAGACAAAGACTCTGAGATGCTTGTATGATGAGGACATTTTGTCTGACCATACCATCTCTAGCACTGAATCCTTCTGCAAAACCTTGCTAGGAGATCTATTTACAAGATGAACAGCTGTTGATACAGCTTCAGCCCAAAACCACTATGAACAAGTCACTATGAACAAGTGCCAACTGTGTATCTCTTCTACTGCTTCTATGCTTATGTGGCTGCTGTGTTTCCTTACCATACAGACAATCTTCACAGAATTCAAAATCATTAAATGAAAAGCAAGGCAAATAACCAGAACGAGACAAGATTTCCATTCCCTTCTTGGACATATGTCCTAACCGGCTATGCCACAAAGAAACGTTCGGTTGCTCGGTTACATTGATTACATTTTTAGAGACATTTGATACATAAATCATGTAAAGTCCTCCAGACTTTACTCCATGTGCTACTGTCATAGAACCCTTGGATATCTTCCACATGTTCTGTCCAAAAGTGGTGACGTATCCAGTATCATCAAGTAAACCTGTGTTGATCAAGCTCTTTGTAATTGCAGGAACATGTCTCACATTCTTCAGCGTGAAAGAAGAGCCATTCTGAAACTTCAATTGAACATCTCCAACACCTAAGATCTCACATGTCTGCCGATTGCCTAGCCGAACATGATCTTTAGTGGTCACATAAGAGGTAAACCACTCCTTGTTTGGAGACACATGAAGTGATGCCCCTGAGTCTATAATCCAGTCACTCAGTGCATTTCCATCAGATGTTGTAAGAAGAGCTGAGTCCATTGTATTCTTCAAGAAGTAGATGTCTCCTGACACTAGACTGTCATCCTCTGCAACAGTGTTTGTCACATTTATTTCTTGAATCTTTACTGAGGACTTGTTCTTCTCACCATGGTCTTCAGCTTTCTCTTTGCCTTTTTCTGATTTCCATTCTCTGCAGTCTCTTTTCATGTGACCCTTCTTGCCACAATGGTAGCATTCTATGTCACTCTTGCCTTTAGCACTGCGGGACTTGCTACGAGACTGATTCCTCTTTCCACCTTTGTACTTTTCTTTGGTCCTTCCCCTGACAACTAAGGCTGTTCCTTTGCCTTTGTCCATTGTCTTTCTATTGCTTTCTTCAGTAAGCAGACTTCCTTCTACACCTGCTATGTTCAAACCATCTGGAGGTGCAGAATTACTCAAAGTTGTGCGAAAAGTATCCCAAGTTTCCGACAATGTGATCAACAGGAACATAGCTCTAACAGGTTCATCAAACTTGACACCTTGAGCTGACAACTGACTATAGATTGTGTTGAATTCATTCAGATGATTGGACATAGGTGTCCCTTCTTTCATCTTCAAGTCAACAAGCTTCTTAAGCCAGTATACCTGTGAAGCTGCACTCTGCTTCTCATAAAGATCACTCAGCTTTAACCATGCTTGATAAGCCGACATCTCGTCTGCTACATTGAAGTAAACGCTTTCTGCCAAAGTCAGCATAATGGTAGAAAGTGCCAATTCATCCATTTTGCTCCATTCATCTTCGTCCATATCTTCTGGTTTTATCCCTTTGAGCTTTATAGGTTTTATCTGCTTCTTTTGTACCAACACGTGCCAAATCTGCTTCTTCCACAATGGGAAATTGGTTCCATCCAGCTTCTTGATATTGTAAAGAGCAGTGTCCTGTGATCCAGCCATAGCTACGCTTTACAGTGGTTTACTTTCCTGGGAAAAATTTGCCAGAGTCTCCCCTGTAAACTGACCTCTGAATCAATATCAACCTGTCAAATGAACCAAAAAAGCTTCAGATTCTGCATAAATTTCGGCAGAGTCTCCTTTGTAAAATGGCTCTGGTGTACTCAAAAACAGACCAAAAAACACCTCAAAAACACTGTCTCTCTGACACTGTAAGCTGCGGGTAAACCTGTCCTGCACCTGCACTGTCTCTGACTGTCCTGTCACTGTCCTGTAAGCATAGACTACGACAATGCCTCAACGGCAGTAAAGCAAAGATGCAATCCCAAATGTCTAACTCACAGTCAATACATCCTAGCTGCCTATCTAAGGGTGCTCCAGGGATCGCTCCAAGACCTGTATCACTGAAAGGATCTCAACATTCTAGAATCCCCCAGCTCAATAAAACCTCACTCGACCCTCAACAAAGGCTGCAGTAAATCTGACAGTACATAGACTTCCCACAAAGTCATACATCCACAAATTTCCCACTATATGTTGTAACCGCTGCGGCGGTTGTTTGCTGCATGACTCACAGCCAGCAAACCCTCAACAGACATACATCATCTCTGACAATACATCCCATGTGGAAGTACCTGCAATGTCAGGATGAAATCTGGAATATCAAGCAGCAGACACAAGCTACCTGATGAACTAGTGGATGTCGCCTACAGTCTGTGTGTAGATGCGCCCGTGTCGTATGTGACACGCCTCCAAGAACTGTGAGCCGTCCTTCGATGTGTAGACAGCCACAAATCAACACTCTGGGAGTGTCGATATCCTCAGTACCTGCAGTCGTAGGCCGAAAACCCCAAATTTGCAGAGTCGGATCTGCACCCGCGGATCTGCACCCGTCGAGACCACGTAGTCGAAAATGGCCTGCGCAGACCTTTGTCGAAGCCGAACGGTGGCCGAGATGACCTCAGAATGAAATTCTGAGAACACCAGGCCCTTTGGACCCTCCCACAGGATTTGGGGCCGTGTCTTCGCCTGTCGAATTTCACTCCAATCTGAGCTGGTGACTCTAGCCTTCTGCAGTGCTGTCCCGAGCCTCGATCTGAGCTCTGATACCAATTGAAGGTGTACGAGCGGAAGTGCGACGCGAGAGAGAGTGCGAGAAGAAGAGCACGACGATATGGTGAACTCGCTCTACTGTAATGTGTAGAGCATAGTGAGTTCTTATTAGGTTTTTACAAAAGAATATGTGTACATACCTGGCGGCCCGCCCACTTACCTGGGCGACCACATTGGGCTTTATACCCCAACAAAGATGTCAAGTGAGGAAAATTCCTACAAGTTCTATTGGCGCTGCTATGAGATGATGCCATCTTGGTGCCAAAAACTTTACACATAGGGAAAGTGTACTATCCCCCACACGTGCAAATTTTGGTGGTGAAATGACATCGTCTCGGAGTGGCGTCAACCAAACTTGCCGGAATTTCTCTCGCATGGCTATAAGACGTCAAGTGAGAGAAATTCCGGCAAGTTGGATCGGCGTCGCTATGAGATGATTCCATCTTGGTGCAAAGTTTTTACATATAAGAGACGTGCTTTATCTCCCATGGGTGAAAATTTTGGTGACCAATTGATGTCATCTCGGAGTGGCACCAATGAAACTTGTCCGAATTTCTCTTGCATGACATAAGACGTCAAGTGAGGGAAATTCCAGCAAGTTCGGTTGGATCCATTATGAGATGATTCCATGTTGGTGCCAAAATTTGCACACATAGGGGACATATACTATCTTTCACACACACAAATTTTGGTGGCGAAATGACATCGTCTCGGAGTGACGCCAACCAGACTTGCCAGAATTTCTCTCGCATGGCTATAAGATGTCAAGTGAGAGAAATTCCGTCAACTTGGGTCGGCGCCGCTATGAGATAATACCATCTTCATGCCAAATTTTGTACGCATGGGGGACGTACTTTATCTCCCACGCGTGCAAATTTTGGTGGCCTATTGATATCGTCTCGGAGTGGCGCCAATGAAACTTGTTGGATTTCTCTTGCATGACCATAAGACGTCAAGTGAGGAAAATTTTGGCAAGTTTGGTTTGGCGTCGCTATAAGATGACGCCATCTTGGTACAAAAATTTCCATATGTGGGGGGCATGCACTCTTTTCCAATTGTACAAATTTTGGTGGCCAAATGACGTCGTCTCGAAATGGCGCCAACCAAACTTGTAGGAATGTCTCTTACATGGCCATAAGACGTCAAGTGAGAGAAATTTCAGCAACTTTGGTTGGCGCTACCATGATATGATGCCATCTTGGTGCCAAAATTTGCACATATGGTGAGCATGCACTATCCCCCATGCGTGCAAATTTGGTGACCAAATGACATCGTCTTGCAGCGGTGCCAACGAAACTTGCCGAAATTTCTCTCGCATGGCCATAAGACGTCAAGTGAGGAAAATTTCGACAAGTTTGGTGGGAGCCATTATGAGATGATGCCATGGTGGTGTGTAATATCTTCCACACATGTAAATTTTGGTGGCAAAATGACGTCATCTCGGAGCGGCGCCAACCAAACTTGTTGAAATTTCTCTCGCATGGCCATAACATCGCAAGTGAGGGAAATTCCGATAACTTTGATCGGCGTCTGTATGAGATGATGCTATCTTGGTGCCAAAATTTACACGCGTGGAGAGCGTACACTCTTCCCCAAGCGTGAAAATTTTGGTGACCAAATGACATTGTCTCTAAGCAACGCAAACGAAACTTGCCAGAATTTCTCTCGTATGGCCATAAGGCGTCAAGCGAGCAAAATTCGAGCAAGTTTGGGTTGCACCGCTCTTTAATCTTGACCACCAAAGTTTTCATGTGTGGGGTATAGTGTACACCTCCCACGTGTTCAAATTTTGATACCCAAACGACATCATCTCAGAGCGACGCCAACCAGACTTGCTGAAATTTTCCTCACTACGTCTTATGGCCATGCAAGAGAAATTCAAGCAAATTTGGGTGGCGTTGCTCCGAAACGGCGTCATTTGGCCACAAAAATTTTCATGCGTAGGAGATAGTACACGCCTTATACGCATGTAAATTTTGGTGTCCAAACGATGTCGTCTAAGAGCGCCACTAACCAAACTTGCCAAAATTTTGCTTACTTGACGTATTATGGCCATGCGAGAGAAGTTTTGGGAAGTTTGGTTGGCGCCGCTCTGAGACGACATCGTTTGGCCACCAAAAGTTACACGCTTGGAAAAGAGTGCATGTCTGCCATGCGTCAAATTTAGGGGCGCCAACCAAACTTGCTAGAATTTTCCTCACTTGACAACTTATGGTCATGCAAGAGAAATCCTGGCAAGTTTCGTTGGCATCGCTTTGAGAAGACATCATTTGGACACCAAAACTTTACACGCATGGGGAATAGAGCACACTCCCCATGCGTGCAAGTTTTGTGACCAAACAACGTCATCTCACAACAACGCCAACCATCGCTTAACGCCTTATGGCCGTATGAGAGAAATTCTGGCAAGTTTTGTTGGCCCTACATTGAGACGACATCGTTTGGTCACAAAAAATTGCACGCTTAAGAGAGAGTACACGTCCCCCATGCATGTAAATTTTGGCACCAAGATGGCATCATCTCATAGCGGCGCCAACCAAAATTGCCAAAATTTCCCTTACTTGACGTCTTATAGCCATGAGAGAGGAATTCCGGCAAGTTTGGTTGGGGCCGCTCCGAAACAACATCCTTTGGCCGCCAAAATTTTCATGTGTGGGACATAGTATACGCCTCACACGTGTGCAAATTTTGGTACCCAAATGACGTCGTCTCAGAGCGACGCCAACCAAACTTGTTGAAATTTTGCTCACTTGATGTCTTATTGCCATGCGAGAGAAATTCTGACAAGTTTGGTTGGTGCCGCTTCCAAGCGACGTCGTTTGGTCATGAAAATTTGCACGCTTGAAATAGCATACACGCCTCCCACGTGTTCAAATTTAGGCACCAAGATGGCATCATCTCATAGCGGCACCGACCCAACTTGTCGGAATTTCTCTCACTTGATGTCTTATGGCTATGCGAGAGAAATTCCGGCAAGTTTGATTGGAGCCGCTCCAAGATGACATCATTTCACCACCAAAATTTGCATGTATGGAGGATAGTGCACGTCCCCCACGTGCGCAAATTTTGGCACCAAGATGGCATCATCTCATAGCAGCGCCAACCGAACTTGCCAGAATTTCCCTTACTTGACGTCTTATGGCCATGCGAGAGAAATTCTGGCAAGTTTTATTGGCGCCGCTCCGAGACGACGTCGTTTGACTATCAAAATTTTCACGCCTTAGTGATAGTATATTCCTCCCATGCGTACAAATTTTGGTTTCCAAACGATATCATCGCAGAGCGTCGCCAACCAAACTTGCCAGAATTCTCCTCACCTGACGTTCCATGACCATGCAAGAGAAATTCTTGCAAGTTTGGTTGGCGCCGTACAAATTTTGGTTTCCAAACGACGTCATTACAGAGCATCGCCAACCAACTTGCCAGAATTCTCCCCACTTGATGTCCCATGACCATGCAAGAGAAATTCTTGCAAGTTTGGTTGGCACCGCTCCGAGATGACGTCGTTTGGCCACCAAAATTTGCATGTTTTGAGAAGAGTATATGCCCTCCACACACTCAAATTTAGGCATCAAGATGGCGTCATCTCATAGCAGCGCAAACCAAACTTGCTGGATTTTTCCTCGCTTGACGTCTTATGGTCATGCAAGAGAAATTCTGGCAGGTTTCGTTGGTGCCGCTCCAAGATGACATTTTTTGGCCACCAAAATTTGTTCACATAGGCTATTATAGTACACGCCTCCCATACGTACAAATCCTGGCACCAAGATGGCATCATCTCATAGAGGCTTCAATCCAACTTGTTGGAATTTCTCTCACTTGACGTCTTATTGCCATGCGAGAGAAATTCCGACAAGTTTGGTTGGCACCGTTCCGAGACAACATCGTTTCACTACCAAAATTTATATGCATAGGAAATAGTGCACGTCCCCTATGTGTGTAAATTTTGACATTAAGATGGCGTCATTTCATAGCGGAATGGACCAAACTTGCCGGAATTTTCCTCACTTGACGTCTTATGGCCATGCAAGAGAAATTCCGGCAAGTTTGATTGGCACCGCTTCGAGACGACATCATTTGGCCACCAAAATGCGCAGGCATGGAGAAGAGTGCACGCCCCCCATGCGTGGAAATTTTTGTGCCAAGATGGTATCATCTCATAGAGGCCCCAACCAAACTTGAGGAATTTCTCTCACTTAACGTCTTATGGGCATGCAAGAGAAATTTCGGCAAGTTTGGTGGCATCCCTCCGAGACGATGTCATTTGACCACCAAAATTTTCATGTGTGGAGGATAGTACATGCCTCCCATGCATGCAAATTTTGGTGTCCAAACGACGTCGTCTCAGAGTAATGCAAACAAAAATTGCCAAAATTTTTCTCACTTGACGTCTTCTGGCCATGTGAGAGAAATTCCGTAAGTTTGGTTGGCGCCGCTCCGAGACGACGTCATTTGGCCACCAAAATTTGCACGCTTGAAAAAAAGTACATGCCCCCCATGTGTTCTAGTTTAGGTGGCAAGATGGCATCATCTCATAGCGGCGCCAACCAAACTTGCCAAAATTTCCCTCACTTGACGTCTTATGGTCAATAAAGGGAAATTCCAGCAAGTTTCATTGGCGCCCCTCCGAGATGACGTTTTTTGCATACCAAAATATGCACGCAAGCTAGAGAGAGTACACTCCCAATGCGTACAAATTTTGGTACCCAAACGATGTCATCTCACAATGACGCCAACCAAACTTGCCAGAATTCTGCTCGCTTGACACCTTACGGCCATATGAGAAGAACTCTGGCAAGTTTCGTTGGCGGCGCTCCTAGACAACGTCGTTTGGTCACCAACATTTGCATGCTTAGAGGAGAGTACACGCTCTCCAGGCGTGCAAATTTTGGCACCAAAATGGCATCATCTCATAGCAGCAACGACCAAACTTGCCGAAACTTTTCTCACTTGACGTCTTATGGCCATGCGAGATAAATTTTGGCAAGTTTGGTTGGCTCTACTCCGAAGCCACATCCTTTGGCCACCAAAATTTTCATGTATGGAGCATAGTGCATGCCTCCCATGTGTGCAAATTTTTTGTTTCCAAACAACATCGTCTCAAAGACACACCAACCAAACTTGCCCGAATTTCACTCACTCGATGTCTTATGGCCATGCGAGAGAAATTTCGACAATTTTGGGTGGCGTCGCTCCGAAACGACGTCATTTGGCCACCAAAATTTTCATGCGTAGGAGATAGTGCACGCCTTCCATGCATGAAAATTTTGATACCCAAACGACGTCATCTCAGAGCGATGCCAATCAAACTTGCCAAAATTTTGCTCACTTGACGTCTTATGGCCATGTAAGAGAAATTCTGGCAAGTTTGGTTGGTGCGTCATCTCGTAGCAGTGTTAACCAAACTTGTCAGAATTTTTCTCACTTGACGTCTTATGGTCATGCAAGAGAAATTCTGGAAGGTTCCGTTGGCACCGCTCTGATACGACGTTGTTTGGATACCAAAATTTGCATGCGTACGGATAGAGCACACTCCCCATGCGTATAAATTTTGGCGTTCAAACAACATCATCTCACGTGACACCAACCAAACTTGCCAGAACAGCACCCCTGTCCTCTTGGAAAACACCTTCGAAGAAACACTTCACACTAGCAAACCACCGCCTACTCAATTTTCACTGCTCACACACTCCACAAATCCACCACACAACGTACACCTACTGCCACGGCTTGTCTCCACCCTTACACACACTCACAGCCGCTCAGTCTCACTCTCTCACAGAAAACACCACCAGTCCGGAGGGCATACACTTCCACACTGCCGGCACCGAGGGGAAACATGAAAGCGGGAGAAAGAGAAGGGGGGAAAGGCAAACAATAGCAATTAGAGGCAATGGTGACTTGATTCCACTTCAAAAAGCATATACATTGTCTTGCACTGCCATCACTATGGTCATTTTCAAGAAAAAGTTACAAAGGGGCTATCTTTATCTTCATTTTTTTACCCCTTCTAGGGAGCTTGGCTCACACTGCCTCTTTTGGCTCTCCTTTGGCTCTCTTTGTTCGACTCCCATCAGCCTCCTCTCTCCCTCTCTCTTTTCCTCTCTCTGTCTTTAATTTGGTCCCGGCATCCATTTTGCCCTTGCCTTGGTTTTACCTTTGCTGGCCCTTTCTCGGATGGCCTTGGAATGGTCTGCGTCCTTTGCTCCTGGCCGTGGAGTGGCCCACTTGCCCTTGCTTTGTATACCCGACAGGATTTGGGCTCTCTCTCTCTCTCTCTCTCTCTCTCTCTCTCTCTCTCTCTCTCTCTCTCTCTCTCTCTCTCTCTCTCTCTCTCTCTCTCTCTCTCTCTCTCTCTCTCTCTCTCTTGCACACCATCCGTGGGACCCTCTGCTTGCAGGCTACTTTGCTCCCTTCCTTCAGCCCTGTGGGACACACCCCTCTCATGCAAGGGGGAGGGGGGCATTAGCGATGTCGCTAATGCCTCCTCTCTCCCTTTCCAAAATTGTGCCGCGGGAACGACCCCCTCATCGGGGCCTGCCACAACATTAGTGGACATTGCCGGCCTCCTTCCTCACGCGGGCACGTGCCACCGTGCCACCCTACCTGGCCAAAATCCACCACATGCAGTGCCATGCAGAGCTGGAACTCCATCCTATAGGCCGCGCACCGCTTCCCCTCAAGGCATGCCATAGCCACCTTTTCAAGAGAGTCCTCACCCTCTCACACATACCCAATGGAGCTTCACGGGCTAGGGTAAATCTCCCGCCATCCGGACCTTATACCCGCCATGTGGGACTACCCCCTCTGCCACATGGCAACTGCTGGGGCATTCCCTCTTAGGATGGCATCCAAGGCCCCAAATTTTAACTTAAAAAACTCCTTTTTTTGACTTTCTTCTCCCGGTCCCTATATCCTACTCAATGGTCGGAAGTTGGAGCCATTAAGCCGTGGTGAACCTTTGCCATGCTGTCTCAGACCATAAGAATTTCGCCACTTTCGGATCCTTTTGAGTGCGCTATCCGAGGCCGCAAAAAAGGCAGAAAACACCTGTCAATCTCTTCATTAACACTAGCTCCCAATTTAGTCCTGCTATATCTTGCTGACCCAGAACCCGATTAACCCGCCTTTGATTTGTGCTAGCTCCACATGATGCACACTACCATCGAGAACCTTGGCGAGGCCGAAAGGATGCCAGGTGACGCATCCTCCAACGTGGTCAAGTGGGCTTAGACCTGGTCCCTGGAAAATCTTCTGATGGCCTTAACTTGCTAACCAAAGCCCCAATTCGCAATCCGAGAAGACAGGCATGCTCCACAACTCGAGCACTACACATGTATCCATTGACACTTACATGGGCCACCTGTCCCCAGCTGCCCTGTCTATCGAGGATCTGCAACACCTTCTAACTTTGAACTGCAATATCTTGAGCACCGGGGCTCCATTTGATGATCCATATGGACTGGCTTCTAGAGCTCACTGAACACTACATCCCAGAGCATTGACTTGGCATTTCGGGCACCTTCATCTACTACTCAAGCTGAGTGCTCTTTGAGCCTTCTTGGCCTAAAAAGCCGCTTTAGCCATACTTTTTCGCTACCCTTTGGCTACCCAGGTCCTTGGCACCTGCCCTAGCCTTCTGCACTGCACGTGTCTCCCACCTCTGCTCAGCATAGACCATCTCCTAGCTCGGATCAACTTTGGTTGCACCATCATTGCCCAGCCCCCTCATCAAACATTTATGTTCGACCAAAAGCATATGTACAAAACTTTGAAACTGGCACATCAAACTGACGATTAAAAGCACTCCCAAAACCATAATTGTATGTACAGCCTATGTACAAAAGCTTCATCTACTTTCTCTCCCACACCGCAAGCTTTAGGTGGGTTAACCACCCCCCTTGACTACAAATTGATGCACCTTGGGCACTAAATCCCTCTCAAAATACAGTTTGAGTGGCACACCATTCACCCTGTTCCTAAGAAGCTTGCCATTTGCTCTTACCAGCTGATAGGTCCCATTCGGAAAGGCCTTTTTCACTTTATACGGACCTATCCAATTCTTCTTAAACTTCTTCTTGAATGTGAAACCCAGGTTGCTTTCATACTTCATTACTAGGTCTCCTTCCTCTATCTTCTTGTCCGGCAGGTTCTGATTGCGTTTCTCTCTCTGCTTCACATAGTAGTCTGCCACTACCTCCCTGTCCATCTGCAAAGCCTCTAAACTGGCTATCCGATCCTGTAGAAATCCTTGTTGGGTGGCATTGACACACCATATACCCTTCAAAGCACCTAACTGCGCACGCACCGGCAACACAACCTCCTTACCATAGACTAGCTCGAATGGAGCTACTTTGTAGGACGTTCTATACACCCACAGACACTTCTCTAAATTTGTCTCCCACTCAACTTCCTGCTCGTACACGTTCTTCGTTAACATCTTGAAAATTTGACCATTAGCACTCTCAACTAGACCATTGCATTGGGGGTGGTAGGGCGAGGAAAACCGATGTTGAATCTTTAACTTTTCCACTAATGCACTCATGAGCTTGCTTCTAAACCCCTGACCCCTATCAAAAATTAACACCCATGCAACACCAAAATGGCAACAGATGTTATCAAACACAAACTAAGCCACCACAATAGCATTTACTTCTTTCACTGCTTTGGCCTCGACCCATCTTGTAAGGTAGTCAATGGCTACCACCACGTACTTCTTACCGCTCGTAGACTTTGAGAGAAAACCTATAGCATCTAGACCCTACTTTTCAAAAGCACTTTGTGTGATGATGGCACCTTGTGACTCTGCTACCAGTAGTCTTTCACCTATAGTTTGACACTCATGGCACGTCTTGCACTAGTAATCTACGTCCTTCACAATGGAAGGCCACCAAAAGCCTACTCTAAGAACTCAAAATAGAACCTGGTCTTTTCCCTAGTGTTTGCTCTCTTTGTGGCGTTGCTCCAGTACCATTCCTATCTCTTCTTTGTACATCACCCTTCTAAGCACTCCATCGCGTCCATAGTTCATGAGATCTTCACTTACCAATGTGAATTTGCGGGCCTTTGCACCACTCTTCTCTTTTGTAACTTGAAAAAACATTTTGAACATTGCCCTGTACTCAAAAACCGTTCAATCTCCTTTAGAGTCTCCCTACCTGCATAAGTGGTTGGGGCCACATATAAACCCGCAACGTGCACCTGCACTTTGCTACTTTCTAGCTGATCTGCCTCTTGGTTTTGTTCTCTCCTCACATGCTTGAATTGAACCTCTTCAAAAGACTTTAGCAGCTTCTTGATGGAAAAGAACCAATGCTTCAAAGAATCTCGTTTTACCTTCCATTGGTCTAACAGATGCTTTATGACTAGCAACTCATCTCCCTTCACTACCAACCTTGAAGACTACTTTAAACCCAAATGCAGAGTGAGATACTCCACCACATTATTGGTATGGACATCCTCTAGATCATACGCCTTCAAGAATATATCTTTGTCGTGTGGGTCGTGTATCACCACACCTCCTCCTGCCTTCTGTATTACCCTTCAATACGCTCGTCGAACCACATTGTAAAAGCATTCTCCAAATTTGGCTCCTCCTTAGCTTCATCTCGCACCACTCTTGGATAGGCTGGCAAATTGACGGCCTTGATGACAAGAATGTCTGCCAAGTGAGACCGACTCGTGTGATCTACCTTGAACTCAAACTCAAACTCTTGCAGCTCCAACACCCATTTCATAATCCTTCTTCCTGGCTTCAAATGTAGTACTACCTCTGGCAATAGATTATTAGCTGTCAACACAAAAAATTTGTGCACAATAAAATGCACCTTAAACTTTCTGCAAGCGAAGACCAAAGCCATCACCCATTGCTCTGCCTCGGTGTAGGCAGACTCTCCTGGGCTAATCTCCCTGCTCTCAAAGTATATCGGCTTGTAGCTTCTCCCCACCTTTTGCAGTAGAACCGCTCCGTTTTGCGACACCAACATGACCTAACAGCTGCGCTCGAGGCTGTGCTAGCTTGAACTTCTTGGGATTTAGATGACCTCCTTCTTCATCAAGCCTTTGAAAGCATAACTACAGTTTCGACAGATACTCCAATCTTGAACTGTAGCATCCTATATCATCCATAAAGACCCTAATAAATCGGCCCAGGTATGGACCAAATACCCTGTTCATCCAATCTTGGAAGGTGACATATGCATTCACCAAACCAAACGGCATCCTGCGGTAAGTGAAACAACCCCATGGAGATATGAATGTGGTCTTCAACTAGTCTTCAAGTGCAATCCCTATCTGAAAGTACCCCAAAAAGCCATCCATAATCGAGTATCTCTCATGCCCAGCCACCTGGTTGAGGATCTCGTCTTGAAACGGAAATGGATAGTGATTCCTCTTGGTTGCGGCATTCAGGGTCTTGTAGTCGACACACACTCTCCATTTCCCATTCTTCTTAGGGGTTATAACCACTGGCGAGACCCACTCTGACTCTTTCACAGGGAATATGATGCCTGCTTCCAGCAACTTATTGATCTCCTGCCAAAGGTCGTCCTTTTGGACTTCCCCTAGTCTTCTCAGCTTCTGGCTTTAGGCCTATGCCCTCCTTAAGGACAATCTTGTGCTCTATCCCCTTTGCACCTCGCAAATGCTTGTACTCCATCGTAAATAGATTTGGATAGGACTCACATAGTTGAACATAACCTTCCTTTTCACCTTTGGTTAAATATTCACTCAACATGCTTGAAACCTCCTCTATGCTTAAACCATGATCTTGAGGTTGCATACCTTCTTCTTTGGGTGGGGAGTCGTCTATGGTGACTCCAAATAAGTCTGCACCTATCTTCAGCATGTCGTCCTCACTCTCCTCTTCCTCTGTGCTAGTATAGCCTTCATCATAACCCGTCCCTGATCGTACTCGTAGCTTGTCGTGTCGCCCTCATCTTTAACTCCGATAGGATGAGAACTGCTCTCCTTGGTCTTCAAATCAAGCACAATTTGTCTGCCTCTTTCTTTGTCAGGCAAGGTGAACACCTTGCTTTCCCAATCGTGCTTAGCACCTATTGCCAAAAGCCATGGCCTACCCAAAATGATTGGATAAGCATTATCCCCTGCTTTCATCCCAAAAACATCTATCAAGCACTCTATGCCCATCACCTTGACCTTCACATCATGAGACACACCCAAACATCTGCGCTTAGTGTGGTTAGCCATCCTCATGCACACATTCGACTAGACTACTGCCTTGACTCTCGTCTCTTTCATGGCTGCTTGCGTCATGACACAAACCTGCACTCAACCGTCAATGTAAGCTTGTATCTGTATCCTCTTTTCTATAATTGCATCCACAAGCGGAAGAACATTAGTGGGGCTACCTACCCTCAAAGCCATGTTTTGCACCACTTGGACATTTCCCTTAGCTCTTGGCAGCCTGGTGCTAACACTTGTGGACCATTGCCTTCTTAACTTTGGATTTAAAGCTAGCAGTTGACCAAATGTTTGCTTTTGATTTTGAATGTCACTCACCAGATTGTACTCGTGATAGCCACACCCTAGGTGGAAATTCGCCTGCTTGATCTTGTGATGCCTCCTTTCGATTTTGCTAGGCTCAAGCTGCTCTCTACCTGCATACACCTTCTCTTTGCCTTTGCAAGCTCTGGTTTCCTTCTTATCCACCCCGATAATATTCACTCTTGGGACCTCACCTCCATTTCGTGGAGCTAGCTGCACAGAATTCTCTACCGCTTGCTCTCTTGGACCATTGAATTGTCCTTGACCTCAACCTCTACCAAAAAGCGGTTAAATGCCTCCTCTTTCTCTCTGTGGTTGAGGAAAATCTGGTGCATAGTGCCCCTCTTCTCCACAATTGTAACACCTACCTGACAGCGGCCTTGCCCTGCCCCTTGCTCCTCTTGGATGTCCTCTATCCATGACACTCAGCTGCAATTCCTGCATTTGCTCGGACAAATATTGCACTGTGCGCACCCAATTTTGCGGCACAATAGGTACACCTTGATTTCCATGATTTTCCTTCTATATAGCCTCTCTCGGACTCTACGGTTGAACATGGGCCATCGTCTCATAGCTTGACACACCCTGCTCTATCTTCTTCTTTATTTTTTTGCTCTTTGAGCGGCCAATTGAAACCTCACCATTGTAATTATCTAGGCTCTCGAAATCGACTTTCTCTCTCACCTTGGGATGTAGACACGCCATGAACTTATCCAGCTTGAAGTAGTCTTCATTATCTAATTGCATGGATGTTGCTATCTCTACCCAACACTCTTCAAAATGACCCAAAAATAGATTGAATTCTTCATTTACATCTTCCTTAAGCGCCTTCAGCTTCGCATCCATCTCAATTGGGGATGCCTCCTTGCGAAAGTCATGAAGAAACCTCACCCGTAGTGCCGGTCATGCTTGCTTCGGCTCGCCTTTCAATACTTCATACCATGCTTTAGCTTTACCACGCATCACCAAAGAAAAAGTCTGCATTTTTCTATCCTCATTTGGCATACGCAACGATAGCATATACAACTCAAAATTCTGACATCCACCCATCAGGGTTCTCTATGCCTGTGAAAATCGGTCCATAGCTTCTAGCTTCCATGACTTCCAACAAGAGAAAATGCTTCTTTTTTATAAATTGGAAGCAATCAGCGTGCTCCTCAGTGGGGGCACCAGAAGATGGAGAGGGGGAATGGGGGAACACACCCGACACAAACACAAGGACCTCTCTATAGCTCAGGGTATCCACAACACCCCTGTCCTCTCGAAAAACACATTCAAAGAAACACTTTACTCTAACAGACCACCGGCTGCTCAATTTTCACTGCTCACACACTCCACAAATCCACCACACAACGTACACCTACTGCCACGGCTTGTCTCCACCCTTACACACCCTCACAGCCGCTCAATCTCACTCTCTCACACAAAATACCACCAGTCCGGGGGAGCATACGCTTCCACACTACCGGCACCGAGGGGAAACATGAAAGCAGGAGAAAGAGAAGGGGGGGAAATGGGAACAACAACAATCATAGGCAATAGTGACTTTATTCCACTGCAAAAAGCATATATGGCAAGTTTTGTTGGCGTCGCTCTGAAACGATATTGTTTGGCCACAAAATTTTGCATGCATGGAGGCTAGAGCACACCCCCTATGCATGCAAATTTAGGCGTCCAAACGATGTCATCACAAAGCGGCCCAAACAAACTTGCCACAATTTTGCTTGTTTGAGGCCTTATGGCCATATGGGAGAAATTCTGGTAAGTTTCGTTGATGCCTCTCTATACAGTGTTTTAGACCCAAATGCAAAGTGAGATACTCCACCTCATTATTGGTGTGGACATCCTCCAGATCATACGCCTTTGAAAATATAGCTTTATTGTGTGGGTTGTGTATTACCACACCTCCTCTTGCTTTCTGTACTACCCTTCGATCGCTCCGTCGAACCACATCGTAAAAGCATCCTCCAAGTCCGGCTCCTCCTTAGCTTCATCTCGCACCACTCTTGGATAGGCCGGCAAATCGATGGCCTTGCTGACAAGAATGTTTGCCAAGTGAGACCGACTTGTGTGATCTACCTTGAACTCGAACTCAAACTCTTGCAGCTCCAACACCCATCTCATAATCCTCCTTTGTGGATTCAAATGTAGTACTACCTCTGGCAATAGATTATTATCTGTCAACACAGAAAATTTGTTCACAATCAAATGCACCTTAAACTTCATGCAAGCGAAGGCCAAAGCCATCACCCATTGCTCTGCCTCGGTGTAGGCAGCCTCTCCTAGGATAATCACCCTGCTCTCGAAGTATATCAGCTTGTAGCTTCTCCCTACCTTTTGCAGTAGAACCCCTCCAATAGCAACTATGCCCACCGTCATAGACACATAGAAGTTGTCCTCTCGATTGGGAGGGCACACTGCCGGTAACTGACACAGAATCTTCTTGACCCTATCAAAAGCTTCCTGAGCTTCTCCATCCCACTCATAACCATGCACCTGCTGAGCCCTCTTTTGAAGAGGATGCACATATTGCGACAACATCCAAAAGAAACATGATAAATACTTTAGATTATGAACAAATGAAGCCAAACCTTGAGCATCTGATGGTGGCTCCATCAACACCAACACCTTTACCTTTTCGGGATCAGCCTCTATACCGTTTTGCGACACCACATGACCTAACAACTCTGCTCAAGGCTATGCTAGCTTTCACTTCTTGGGGTTTAGCTAACCTCCTTCTTCATCAAGCCTTTGAAAGCATAACTGCAGTTT
The DNA here is from genome assembly GCF_014529385.1 of Adiantum capillus-veneris. Taxonomy (NCBI): domain Eukaryota; kingdom Viridiplantae; phylum Streptophyta; class Polypodiopsida; order Polypodiales; family Pteridaceae; genus Adiantum; species Adiantum capillus-veneris. Next base: position 58,403,261 of record NC_140940.1, on the reverse strand, counting down.
CAACAGATGCTCCAATATTGAACTGTAGCATCCTATATCATCCATAAAGACCCTAATAAATTGGCCCAGGTATGGACCAATACCCTGTTCATCCAATCTTGGAAAGTAGCATATACATTCACTAACCCAAACGGAATCCTGTGATAAGCAAAACAACCGCACGGAGATATAAATGTGGTCTTCAACTAGTCTTCAAGTGCAATCCCTATTTGAAAGTACCCCAAAAATCCATCCATAATCGAGTATCTCTCATGCCCAGCCACTTGGTTTAGGATCTCATCTTGAAACGGCAATGGGTAGTTATTCCTCTTGGTCGCGTCATTCAGGGGCTTGTAGTCAACACACACTCTCCATTTCCCATTCTTCTTAGGGGTTATAACCACTGGCAAAACCCACTCTAACTCTTTCATAGGGAATACGATGCCTGCTTCCAGCAACTTATTGATCTCATGCCAAAGGGACTTCTTTTGGACTTCCCCTAGTCTTCTCAGCTTCTGTGCTTTAGGCCTATGCCCCTCCTTAAGAACAATCTTGTGCTCTACCCCCTTTGCACCTCGCAAATGCTTGTACTCGACCTCTACAGAAAAGCGGGTAGATGCCTCCCCTTTCTCTCTGTGGTTGAGGACAATCGAGTGCATAGCGCCCCTCTTATCCACAATTGTAACACCTACCTAGCAGTGGCCTTGCCCTGTCCCTTGCTCCTCTTGGCTGTCCTCTATCCACGACACTAAGCCAATTCCTACATTTGCTCGGACAAATCTTGCACCGTGCGCACCCAATTTTACGGCACAATAACTACACCTTGGTTTTCATGATTTTCCTCTTGTATAGCCTCTCTCGGACTCTGCGGTTGAACATGGGCCATCGTCTCATAGCCTGACACACCGTGCTCTATCTTTTTCTTTATTTTTTTTCTCTTTGATTAGGCAATCTCTACCGCACCATTGTAATTCTCTGGGCTCTCAAAATTGACTTTCTCTCTCATCTTGGGATGCAGACACGCATGAACGTATCCAGCTTGAAGTAGTCTCCATTAGCTAATTGCATGGCTGTCCCTAGCTCTGCCCAACACTCTTCAAAATGACCCAAAAACAGATTGAATTCTTATTTTATGTCTTGCTTAAGCACCTTCAGCGTTGCATCCATCTCGATTGGGGATGCCTCCTTACAAAATTCGTGAAGAAACCTCGCCCGTAGAGCCGGTCATGCTTGCTTCGGCTCGCCCTTCAACGCGTCATACCATGCTTTAGCTTTACCACGCATCACCAAAGGAAAAGTTTGCATTTTGCTATCCTCGTTCGGCATACGCAACGATAGAATATACTGCTCGAAATTTGACATCCACTCGTCAAGGTTCTCTTTGCCTGTAAAAATCAGTCCATAGCTTCTAGCTACCATGACTTCCAAAGCAAGAAACTGCTTCTTTGCGATTAATTGGGAGCAATCAGTGTGCTCCTCCGTGGGGGAACCTAAAGATGGACAGGAGGAATGGGGGAACACACCTGGCACAAACAGAAGGGCCTTTGTATAGCTCAGGGTATCCACAACACCCCTGTCCTCTCAGAAAACACCTTCAAAAAAACACTTTCCGCTAGCAGACCACTACCTGCTCAACTCTTATAGCTCACCCACTTCACAAATCCACCACACAATGCACACCTACTGCCACGGCCTGTCTCCACCCTCACACACGCTCATAGCCACTCAATCTCACTCTCTCACACAAAACACCACCGGTCCGGGGTGGCACACACTTCCACATAGCCGGCACCGAGGGGAAACATGAAAGCAAGAGAAAGAGAAGGGGGGAAGGGGAAACAACAGCAATCGGAGGCAATGGTGGATTGATTGCACTTCAAAAAGCATGTACACTCTCTTCCACTGCCATCTCTATGGTCATTTTCAAGAAAAAGGTACAAAGGGGCTAGCTTATCAGAGAACTCCACTTTGCAGGCTTCAAACGGCACCAAAGAAAAGGAAAAAGCCCCCCATTTGACTAAAAATTGATCTTTATAGGCAAGGCCTTTAATTTTGGAATTTACATTTTCATTGGCCCATCTGGCATCTTTATTTGGCATTTTTTGGAAGGGGAAAACTGCTTTACTCTATCTGCTCTCTTCCTCTCTCTTTTGAACTTGGGGGGGGGGGGGGGGGGGGGCAATAGCGACATCGCTATTGCCCCTAGGCTTTTTATTATTTTTTATTTTTTCTCCTTCATTTTTAACCCCTTGTGGGGGCCTAGCTTTGCACTGCCTCTTTGGCTCAATTTGTCCACCTTTGTCCAACTCTTCCTGCCACTTCTCTCTTCTTTTCTCTCCTCCTCCTTCCCCTTGCTCTGGCTTCCACCTTGCTCGGCCTTGTTTTGGCTTGTCTTGCTCCTTTGGTCTCCCCTTTTGATCCCGACTCTTACCTGCCCATTTGCCCTTGCTTTTGCTTTGCCCGAACGGCCCTTGAAATGGGCTTCTTCCCGTCCTCGGGCTCTCTCTCTCTTTCTATGTTCACCGTCCCGCTGCGGGACCCTCCCCTTGCAGGCTACCATGCTACTTCCCTCTCAGCCCTGTGGGACACACCCCTCTCATGCAAGGGGGAGGGGGGCATTAGCGACATTGCTAATGCCTCCTCTCTCCCTTTCCAAAATTGTGCCGCGAGAACGACCCCCTCATCGGGGCTGCCACGTCATTAGTGGACATGGCCGGCCTCTTTCCTCACGCCCACGCGCGCCACCATGTCGCCCCGCCTAGGCCAAAACCCGCCACACACAGTGCCGCACAGAGCCGGAGCTCCACCCTGCAAGGCCACGTGCCGCTCCACCTCAAGGCACGCCATAGCCACCTTTTCAAGAGAGTCCTCACCCTCTCACACATACCCAATGGAGCTTCACGGGCTAGGCTAAATCTCTCGCCATCCGGACCTTATATCCACCATGTGGGACTACCCCCTCTGCCACATGGCAGTTGCTGGGGCATTTCCTCTTAGGATGGCATCCAAGGCCCCAAATTTTTACTTTAAAAACTCCTTTTTTTGCCTTCCTTCTCTCGGTCCCATATCCTGCTCAATGGTTGGATGTTCGAGCTGCTAAGCCGTTGGAAAGGGGGAAATGGAAAAACCACCAGCACATAAACTTGATGCCTCTATATAGCTCAGTGATCTCACAACACCCCTATCCCATAGCAAACACACATCCAAATACACAATCTGCAAACAACTAAGGCCCAAGCCCCGATCCCGACCATCCCTAATTGCAAACACCCAATCACAAAGCATATCGTCATGGTTTCCATGATTGATTGACCACCTCAAACCTTTGCAAAAAACTCTAGCAAACCCCCAGTCTATGCCAAGCCGGCATCCACTCTATATACCCGACACCCACACAAAGAATACTCACACAATTACAAGTAGATATGAGAGAAAGGCGACATGGATCCGAGACTAAAGCGAGCAAAAAAAATCTTGGCAAATCATTTTACAATTGTGTGTAATATGAGCACATATCTCCTTAGTCTATGCGGCCTTGATGCCTTTGATCTTCCTCTCAGACAAGTCGTTTTTTAACGGCCACCACCTGCAACCCGTAGGTCTGGCGGCCCCTCACCTTGGTGGGACCCGACTCCAAAAAAACTCAACTCTGCAGCACCTCCCTTGACTGTAGCCGGCCACCCTCTTCTCCTCTTTGCAATCGACCCAGAGGTCCCCCCGGTGAAGCCTCTTCACCTCCCTTGCTCAGGCCCGGCTAGGTTTCAACAAGCCCACGCTGGCTGCTTACGGGTTCATCCCCTCCAACTGGCGGCCAACTCTTCCAGCAGCGCCACCTGCGCCTTTCTCTGCAATCCTGAGCCTTCTCAATATGGCCCCTCTGGCTCTTCAAACTTCTTCACAGGCCCCTCAACTGCATACCTGGCTGCCTTTGTCCTCAGCCCCTGGCGGCCTCAACACACAACGCCACCGCGTGGCCTTCTCCCCTTGACCATAAGCCCCCTGCGCTCTCCAAAACCAGCGCTACACCTCCGGGCCTGCACGCCTTGCCCCCCACCTATGCAGCCGCTAGCTCCCCGTCTGGTCTTGCCTTCCTCGGCCTCTTCATGCACTTGTAACGCGACCCTGTAGCCATGCAAGCCATCTGGTGACCTTCCCCTGCAGCGCTGCCTGTCGACTACAGCTTGCAACCCGTTTTTTCCTTTTTGTTTCTTGTTAATAGCTTTAAAAAAAGCTTCGGGCTTGGCCCCCTTGCACACACCAAACATAGCTACCTTCGGTCGTGTTGCGAGTGAATGCACATACCAGAGTATACCAACTGAAAGCAACCACATTGCTTGTTGACGAACATCAAGCCTTTAGTACCTAGCATAAAACGAACCCCACAATTGTCATGCTTCCATTAGAGGTTCCCAACACGCCCATCATGATTGTTTATTCCTTCGAGCTCGATGCGATATCCAATTGATGAATGGCAAAGCACCTTCACCCGAGCACATGAAAAACTTTGAAGCGCTGATCTTGACCACCCATTCAACATAAATACCACAACTGCACCACCTTGAAGCTTCTTGACTCATATAGCTCAAAACCCACGACTTTACCTCCAAAGGACCGCACTTGGCATGCATACCACTATGAGGCCTGCTCCAAAATGCAGTTGAGACCTACCAATGTCTGATACCATCATCCTGCTTAATACCAGCCACCTGCTATGCTGGCTTCTCCCTGTGACAACCAAAATTGGCTGCACCATCGTGCTGAACCTTTGTCGTGTTGGTCTTGGACCATAAGAATCTCGCCACTTTCCGATCCTTTTGAGTGCGCTATCCGAGGCCGCAAAAAAGGCAGAAAACACATGTCAATCTCTTCATTAACACTAGCTTTCAATTTAGTCCTACTATATCTTGTTGACCAAGAACCCAATTAATGCGCCTTTGATTTGTGCTAGCTTCGCATGATGCACACTACCACCGAGAACCTTGGAGAGGCCGAAATGTTGTCAGATGGCACATCCTCTTCAGATGGCCTTAACTTGCTAACCAGAGCTCCAATTTGCAATCCGAGAAGACAGGCATGCTCCACAACTCGAGCACTACACATGTATCACTGACACTTATGTGGCCACCTGTCCCCGGTTGCTCTGTCCATCGTGGATCTGCAACACCTTCTAACTTTGAACTGCAATATCTTGAGCACCGGGGCTCCGTTTGATGAGCCGTTTAGACTGACTTCTAGAGCACACTGAACACTACATTCCATAGCATTGACTTGGCATTTTGGGCACCTTCATCTACTATCCCAATTGAGTCCTCTTTGAGCCTTCTTGGCCTAAAAGGCCGCTTTAGTCATACTTTTTCGCTACCCTTTGGCTGTCCAGGTCTTTGGCACCTGCCCTAGCCTTCTACATTGCACCTGTCTACTGCCTTTGATGGGCATAGACCATCTCCTAGCTCGGACCAACTTTGCCTGCACCAACGTCTTATGGCCATGCAAGAGAAGCTCCGACAAGTTTGGTTGACACCGCTTCGATACGACGTCGTTTGGCCAATAAAATTTGTGTGTTTGGAGAATAAATCATTTACATGAACCTTTGAGTTATAGAACTTAAAAAAATTTAAATAGAAATAAATATTACCTCTCTGTCCGTACTAGAGATGTCCATCACTTGAAGAGTTACAAGTTTCTTGTTTTTCCTAGCATCTTCACAATTGCTAACCACCACGAATTTGCTATCCTATTGCTAACCACCACAAACTTGCTAATCACACAATTGCTAACCACGAAGTTGCTATGCACAAAATTGCTAACCACGAAATTGCTATACACAAAATTTCTAGCCGCACTGAATGTTGTCCACAAAATGTAAGCCTCATTGTTTTTTTCAAACTCTCTCTCGCTTCTTAACCATCAATTTAATTTTTAAAGCACAAGCTTCCCATTTTAGTTGGCATGGCTTTAAGATTGTACCCCGCTACCCCTCTATGGAACACAACCCCTCTCGCAAGCAACATGGATGTTGTAGAGTCTCTTGTCACAACCATTGGCTTCTCCGTAGCATAGTTGGCATGGCGGAGATTGTCGTATCATTTGTAAGAGCCCTTGAACAAAGATGTGGGTGCAACTAGAGAAACTAAGGCACTATTAAAAGCATGGTACAAAGATAGAGAAGCGCTATTTTTGTAGGGAGAAAGAGAGAGGTGTCACGGACGCGAGAGAGAGAGAGAGAGAGAGAGAGAGAGAGAGAAGTGAGAGTCTCTCTCTCACTTCTCTCTCTCTCTCTCTCTCTCTCTCTCTCTCACACACACACACACACACACACACCCCCACACACACACATCATTATCACTCTTTTTCTCAACAAAATGCACCTCATAAATTTTGGATGCTCACAAGTCAATTCTAAACTACCAGTATGTGGACCTATGGGCATGGTTGCGGTAGAGATAACTTGTTCAAAATTGAAAGTCCATAACACTTTTTTTTTTGCTGCACATGTGACCCGCTCTCTCTACCTCTCTTTATTTATGCATGTTTGGCATGCGCTGTCTGGGTTGGGCATTGTGCATTGGGGCTTCTCCTCAGGCAGACTAAGAGATTCTCATCATGGAGGTGTTGAACAACTTATGCTGCGCAAATTTGTGGCAAGAGCAATTGAACCATGAGGTGCTCACCTTCTTCAAGTGCACGATAGGTTTCTCTGATTGGGTCTTGCACAAAGCATCCTACATCTTCTCCTCCCTATATGAATCCACGTGGTTTCAGTTTTCTTCATCAAGGACATCCCAGTAGAGTTACATTGTCTAACCCACAATATAGAAGATATGCAGGATGTTTGCAAAGATGGGACCTAACTAAAAAACTCCGCCAACAAAAAGAAAAGTACTCCATTATTTAGGTATGTATGTGCGTGCACACACATACATGCATGTATGCATGCATGCACACATACATATTTGACCATTGATCGAACATGCATTCCTCTCTCTTTCCCCATCCCCCTTTGCCTGCACACAGGAGCTTTTTTCCATACATGCATGTACACATACATATTTGACCATTGACCGAACGTGCATTCCTCTTTCTCCCGTGCCCCTTTGCCTTCACACAAAGGCTTTTTTCTTGATTTTTTTGTGTCTCATGCTAGAGCATAGGACTATATAAACAAAGGCTTTTTTTTTCTTGTAAATACTTTAAAGAAAAAACAAAAGGCCTTTGTTAACATTTAAAATTTGAATCAACATAGATATATACAAAGTTACAATACGCACACACATATACAAAGTTCATACTCTCCTAAATTTCCATTATCCCTGGTTCTATCCCATCATAGCAACACACCATTCAAATTTCATCTCTCTCTCTCTCTCTCTCTCTCTCTCTCTCTCTCTCTCTCTCTTCCTTCTCACACATGCATGTCTACACACACACATCACATTAAAAAGGAAACATCATTTTTTTCACTATTAAAATGATTGTGTATAATTCATAAAGAAAGATATATCTTTTTATTAACAATTCAAGATTTTGAAGCTTTGGCAAAAGCTAGTCACACTTTCCCTATGTAGGCGTGGACATAAATTGATAATCTCTCTCTCTCTCTCTCTCTCTCTCTCTCTCTCTCTCAATTCGTGCATAAAATAAGTGCAAGAGCAGGTCTCACACACATGTGCCACCCTCTGCCAGTGCCCCTCCCCTTCGCATACTCCTTGCTTGCTTGCACTTTGTTTTCTACAGCTACATAGAGGTTTTTGCCCCCCATTCTCTCATTTGCAATATTCTCTTCTCTAATTCCTAGATGTTAAAGAAACCTCTTTGCTAGCCCTCAATTTCTTGGAAATAGTAGGCATTCACTGTTGCACTCAGCTGCTAGTAGAGGGTTGATGATAGGCACATTGCAGATTTACTAGCCCAAACGAGCTGCTCTCAACAAGCGGGTGAGTTTGGGGATACACATGTGGTAGGGACATGTCCAATATATGCAGCAAGTCTCACACATCCGCACACATGGATAAACCCTAAAAGCCACCTCTTCCCTCCTCTCGTGTGTAGGCTACAACATGTCTAACACACATGCCCTCTTTATTCTCCACACACACATACACTTGTTACACACACCAGAGAGTGTAATTATTTATTTCCCCCTCTCTCTCTCTCTCTCTCTCTCTCTCTCTCACACACACACACACACACTCACACACACACACACACACACACACACACACACATGCATGCATGAATACCCCTCAAAAGACCTTGCTCCCCTCTCTCTCTCTCTCCAAAAATTAAAAGCAGAAAAGAAATGGAGATGTATATTGTTTGTAAAAATAATGTGGGAAAGCAATAAGAGTCTTACCTTGAGGCTTGATCTCTTCGATCTTCAAAAGAATCTTTATTTGCCCATCGAAATACGTGCGTATACACACACACACACACACACACACACACATATATATATATATATATATATATATATATATATATATATATATATATGCTTGATATATTTCTAGCCAAGACTATGGAGAGAGACTAAGACTAGAAACACATAACAAAGATTATATATTTGATATCTCATAACCAAATATGTAAGGTTGTTGCAAAGGAAAAGTGATTTGGATATTGTTGGAGTGCGGTTATGTTTGTTGCCAAGGAATGTATTGGAATGTGCATGCAGTCTTATCAAACCTTAATCCCCACAATGCTATGGAATCTATACTCAATAAGATCTTTAATGTTCATGTGTGTGCGCCACAAAAGGAAGAGTAGATCATTGATTTGAAGCATTGTTAGCAACAAGCTAACACGAATACCATTTTTTGGAGTTTTCTTTGAAAAACATTTATTATCTTGATAAATCGAGAATATTATAACTTCTACTTTTTCGGATAAACTCTGTAATTAATGAGCTGGGGCTACAAGCTTCCAGATCGTATTAGTCAGTCATCACCCATCTTTGGTAGAACTCCAGATTATTAGTTTTGACCACCCAAAAACCTTGGCTAAGGTATAAAAGTCAATTTTTGTAAGTTTTTTATAAGCTTTGGATAAGAAATACACAGCGTGAGCTAACGGCGCTCACTTCTCTCCTTCTTGTACTTCCTATTCCCTCTTCGGTTGTCACATTGCGATTGTCTTTGTTGCATTGCAACCGTAGGTAAGAGCTCTACGCATTAACGTAATCCATCACAGTATTTCGTAGCTTTTGGTGTCGCTTTCATCATAACTAGGAATTTACATGTTCAAATAAAAAATTAAGCATAGGCGGGATATTGGGGCATCATTGCTAAGCATTTAGATGCATTCTGGGTCGAAAACGACTAGGTCAAAAATCCACTGCTGTTAATAATCGTGATTTTGAAACTTGACCTAAAGTGGAGTTTGAAACCATAGGCATGTGTGCTTAAGTCTTTTAAACTTGTCCTAGAATTTTTGTTACTTTTGGATGCCATTTGATACTGTAACTGATGTGATTTGCTTACTGATGAGCGATTGGCTTCTGGTGATTTCAGTCACTTGAGTGTAGCTTGAGTTAGATGTGAGTTGTTAGTTGTTTTCCGACAGATTGACAACCTCTTGTAGCCTCTAAATATTCTAGTCGAGTCAGCTTCGTCCCATGGTTTGACAAATTAATCATGGTTCTCACTAATACTGCAATAAGATAGAATGATGAGGTTAGACATGTGTCCCACATTTGGCGCCACTGTCGGGGATCGAAGAGACCTAAACTAGGGAAAAATACGAGCATCTTGTGTAGTTGTCCTTTAACTTCCTTTAGGTTCACTTAGAGTTCAAAACTTTCTTTTAGAAACCGCATAGCTTAAGATGGTCGTCTTTTGCTGTGTAGAGGTAGCTTGGAAGTTATCGTACTTGCTGAGTACCTTTAGAATTGTAGGACTGTAGATTTAGATTAGGATTTGGAGAATGATTGGTAGACGAGATAAATCTTACAGTCAAGGCTCTAAAAAACATAAAAAAACATAAGAAAACGAGTGTTTGTGGACACTTTCCACAACCCCATTGCATGAGAATCTAGGAGTAGGGTAAGTAGGATCTGAGGTGGATTTCAGAACATTGCTCTCTCTGAAAGAATCAAGTGTGAGTTGTTATTGGAAGTTACAGAATTTCAGATCTACGGCTAGAAATAGCTCAAAAAGACTTGAATCCACTCAATTCGACTAGAGAGTAAGCCTAAGAGTTGTCTGAACTAGTGGGTAAGTTCAAAGACACTTCGAGGTAAAAAATTCTAAGAGTTGGCCAAAACTCAAACTATATACTTTTTCTTGATATTTTAAGCCAAATTAAGTTTTGACTTGATTCATAGGCTTAAAAGAGCTCATATAAAGATTGTTTTTGAGAAAATTGCAAAAAAGTGCTCATTTTAAGCTTAGAGTTAGTAATCGCGATTAACTTTCTGCTCTAAATTGGCCAAGGTTCATACCATTGACTCATTGCATGTGTAGAAAAAACGTTTGTAAAGGCCCAAGAGATTTGGATCACTAAACTGGTAAAAAACTGGGTAAAAACTAAAGTTTGTATTGACTTTTTGAATTTTGAGTATAAATTGGGGAGAAATTTATCCAAACTTGTTGAAATTTGTTTCATAGACTTATGTTGATGTGATAAACATGTGTACATGCTTAGTTGACCAAAAATTTATCAGAAGTAAATAATCACAATTATTTACATCTGCCCTATTTTTCAACTCTTTTGACCAAGTCTGCATACCACTAGTTTCACCATGTTGTAATAAGCCCACAAACCAAATTTGGTAACATCTGGATCACTGGATTAAAATTTATGACTAAAATTGTAAAGTTAGTCGACGGACAGATAATTGATAACCATTTGACCAAAAATCGTCCAAACTTGATAAAAAATGGCTAGTGACCTTAACTTAAGTTGAAGCAAAAACTTACAAAAATCTAGCTGGAGTAAATAATCGCGATTATTTATGTCTGCTTCAAAACTTGATGATTTTGAAAATTTGAGTATACCACAAGGTCACCCACATCAAGTAGACCTCACAAATCAATTTTGGTGAAATTTGGATCCCAAAAATGAGACTTAAGCCAGATTCTCAAAATCAGAGTCTGCGAACACCAAACAATTGATAAACTTGATTAGATTTTGTCCAAACTTGTTGAAACTTGTCCAGGGACTTTAACAAGTTGTATACTTGCCAAACCAATCAAAAAAGTGAAAAAAACTGACAAAAGTAAATAATCGTGATTATTTACTTCTGCTATCCAGAGACATCAAATTTGACTTTTGAACTTATACAGTGATAGACCAACATAATATAAAGCCACTGGGAAATTTTGGGCTCTATCGGATCAAAATTGATACATGTACACTCAATTTACATATTGCAGATTAGACCTTTGATTTTTCGCTAAAGTCGAATTTGAAATTCAAATTTTGACTCTCATAGCTCGAATTGAAGTGATACATAGAGATCAATCACAAGAATATCAGAAACTCTACTGTCTTTATAGAAGAATAGCTAACTTGATCCAATTTGTAGAGGAATCAGGTTGCAGACGAGGAATCAGTGGCTTGACAGAAAGTTGCAATTGAATCAAGTGGAAATTGACGACAAGTCAATCCAAAGGTGAGTACTCTATCCAGGGCTTCATAAGTCTATATGAACCTTAGATTGGGTCGAGTACTAGGAAATCAGGGCATACTCGGAGAAACCTCCAGTAGAGTATCTACTGAAGAAAGTGTGAATCAAGGCAATTCCTTGCACACAATTCCTGAAGAAGCCTCAGACACTTTTTCAGATTCAACATCCAAAATGTCTTCTTACTCGACTCACTTGGAAACCGGAACGACAGTGCGCTATAAGCATATGCTATCCTTTTACAAGACTAACCGTCATGGAGCCCAAGTTTACTTGAACCCTAACGAGGAGTATGCTATTCGCATTGACGACCATGGTATTGAGTTCGAAGAAGAGATTAGGGCAAAGAAACAAGGAAAAATGTACATGGATCAAAACGGAACTCAGTATTTACAAGTCCAAAACCATGACATGATAGACAAATGGGGGTTAGAAGTAAACACCATAATCCCAGATATGTCAGCAAAAGAAGGACCACCAACTTTAGAATTCGAGGGATACGATCAAGTAGACTTGAGGCCTTTGAAACGGCTTAGTACGGATAATCCTAGGATCGGAGTCTATTGTTGGAAAGATAGAAACATAAAAGATCTTCTGTGGACTTTTCATGCCAAACCAGGATAATTAATGGCCATGAAGATCATCTATATCTTCAAGATCAAAGATAAGGGATCAGCAGACCTACCAACCTACCTGTTTAGGGATTGTTATAACAACAACTTTGTTATGATGACTCCTGAGGAGGTAGAACAAACCAAATACCAAGGGTATTTCATACGGGGTTGGATATTGGAGCAAGGACCAGAAACAATTCCAAGAGATGAACACCGTGAGCGATCATCTGAGAGTAATGTGAGAAAACCAGAAACCACCTCATCACGTAGAAAACCGGGTGACACTAAGGCCAGTCCAGGGCTACATGAGTCAGTATTTTCAACAGACTGGTTTGAAGGACTCGAAACAGGACCAACTCCCAGAAGACCTGGAGTTGAACCAAACAGACACATCAGACTAGCTGATTTTCGATAATGGGTCAAAAAATACAGTGGATCAGGGGATCCATACAACCACTTAGCAAGCTTTAAGCAAGTGCTAAGAGCCAAGCGTATATTCGATTTCCATACTCAATTCGAGGGGTTTGGAATAACATTAGAATGAAAACCTTTGACATGGTTCCAAAATACTCCACCAAGGTCAATCATGGACTTGAACACGTTAGCTCAAGGATTTGTAGCTGCTTGTTCTAAAACAGGGATCAAACATGATACGGTAGCTCAAACCTACAGCTTTAAACAGAAACATGGTGATTCTGTTAGGGATTATGCAACTCGGATGAAACAATACATTGCCAGATGTCCATAGATGGAGATACCTGCAGAAAAACGATTTGTATCTTTGTTTCTTGAGAGACTGCTAAACAAAGAGCTTCATGTTATACTCTATAGTGAAAAGCATAAAACCCTAGAAGCGTGTGTGTCTGATGCTATTGACCTAGGAGACAATTGTGATATTTTCAACGAAGAAGATGTCCCTAAGGATAACCAAAGCAAGAAGACAGCATCCACAAAACCAGCACAAGTGGGAACGGCTACTACTACGGCACCACTCTCAGCCATAGAAAATATGCTAAAAAGGATGAACGACATGATGAACAATATGCAAAAAGCACCTATAAGAGGACCAGGACAAGGGATACCCCCACAGGGACAACCAATTAGGCCACACAAATGGTGTGCAATCGAGGGTAAATGGACTAACCATGAGACCCATGAGTGCTACTTTAGACCAAAGTATGATGGGAATGTTCAGTACGTGCCCATGAGGCCATAAGGACGACCCATGTATAGATATCAGCCTAATATGGCCCAAGCTTAAAGACCACCAATGGGTATGGAAAGACCTCAACCTATGTAAGGACAACAACCTCGGTATCCAAGACATAATGCAGTGCCTGTAAAGTACATACACTCTGAAGGAGTCATAGATGAACAAGCATTAGTGCCTGTTACACCCTATGCAGAGCCTAGTCCATCTACAGTAATGGTAGAAGGAGATTGGTATAATCCACATCCAGCACCAATGGAAGAGACCGTGACTTACGCTCCACCAGAGCTCGCACCAATGTATTATGTAGCTAATCAAGTTGTCAGACCTCCCATGGGAAAACCCATGATGAAGCCTAGAACAGAAAATAGTCATAATTGTGGTGTTGATGACCATTGAAAAAATGAATGTCCAGAGCCTGACAAAAACCTCAAACCAACTGAAGCCTATTGCATACAACGTTGCAAAAAGGGAGGACATTTTTTGGAAGATTGTCCTAAAAATCCCTTGAACAAGGGAAAAACTGTAGTAAACGTAGTCCAAGTGATGCCTAGTAGCTCGTCAGAGAGTGAACCGATTGTTCCAATCAAGGTAATCACTAGATCCCAGGCAAAGAAAAAGAAACACAACTCCTCTTATGATTCGAAAAACACGAAATTTTCTTCTCAAAGAATCAAAAGGAGCACAAGAAAAAGATATGAGATGAGAAAACAAAAACAACGGGTTGAAATCGAAGAGAAAGCAAAGAAGCTAGCCCAGGACAAGTTGAAAGAAACTAGCAGCGAATTCAAGGAAACAATTGTGAAATCTGGAGGATCCATTCTGGTTGATAAAATTTTTGAGCCTATTAATGCCGCTTTGGAAGCCTACCAAGTAGGACTTAAAGCAGGCCAAAACATGGAAAATAAATGGAAAAACTATCCATCTCCAGACATGGAAGCAGCTAAGATAGAAGCTTATTAAAATTTGGTAAGAATCACGCAAGAAATGCTGGAAAAACAAAAAACCAAGCTTGAAAGTATGGAAAAACCTAAAGAGCTTGCAGTAGAAGAAACGAAAGCAAAAATCTGATGTGTGGCAGAACCCCACCTTGAAACAAACGAACCAGAGCTTATAGTGCTTGACAGCGAAGATGCTTTAGACGGAATTCCATTTGTAGAGGAAGACTGGCTAGGACAATTATGGGAAAAAGTGAGAGAGATCAATGTTGGGAGCCTAACTCTAAAGTCGGCTCCTATAGAGGAAATCTGGTTGGATAACCTACCTTCTAATATGAACATGGATTTACAATCCTTGTACGGGGATTGCGGATCGGAAGCTTCAGGAATATTAAAACCATTGACATTAAAAACATTACCTTCTTACTTGGAAGATAACGAAGATGAATCCATCGTGTGCAAGACCACTCAAGTGAAAAGAGCTGAACAGACCCTAGAAGAAGACAACATTCATTCAGTGATGTCTACACCCATCCAATGCACTCTTACCATGGGAAAACTGTTAAAACTTAGACCATACTTACGGAACGATTAACAGAAAACCCTAGAGAAGGTGGGGATAACGAGGTTAATCTCGAAGAATTTGAGAAAATTGAAAAATGAAATGGAAAACAAAGAGATTCTATCAATTCCTATGAATAAGGTCGGAGAATATTATGAAGGGGAAGAAGGAAACCCCACCCTCCCTGTGAAATATAATGACATTGAAACCATGGCAATACTGGATAGTGGAGCTGGCATAGCCATAGCCACTAAAGCAGTATGGGAATCCTGGGGATAGCCAGCCATTAGACAAACTCGAATGAAATTGCAGTTGGCTGACATACACATTGAGAGACCATTAGGGCTGCTTGAAAAAGTGATAGTCAATTCCTGTGGAATTGAATATCAACACATTTTTGCCATAGTAGACTTTGGGGAAAAACTCAATTATGAAATCATATTGGGAAGACCTTTCATGCGACAGGTACAGCTTATCCAACATTAGGGAAACAATTATCTGTACTTGAAGCAAATGAGATCTATAACAAGAGTAAATCTAAAAGATCACACTTATAGAGATGTCTTGAAAACACCCATCCAAGAGTTTTCTTTAGTCTCTTCGGCTGAAACTAAACTCCCATCCTGGTTAAACAAAGACACTCCTATTTCGATGTGTGGAGCTTCAGAAAACGGAAGCTTCAGACGAGAAGAACGTATCCTAGAAAGGGACTGCACTAACGAAGCCTACGTACCTGAACCCTTTCCAGAGCATTTATTTGAGCCATTCGAGTAAACTCAAATTTTAGCAACAATGGATGTATGTGTGAATACGTCTATGCCTACTCAATTTTGCAATAAGGATGGCTACGACATAATTACCATCCAAATGATTTCAATCCTCAACATTGAAAACGAAGATGAGGAACCCAAGGACTTAACAAAATCTCAACAAGTCGTTTCAGACCTCTATTACGATGCGGCTGATGAGTTAGATGAACACTCAGCTACCTCAGAAGATTCGGGGTCGGAAAAAGAGCATACGAGAGCTAAGTTACTCTAAAAAGGAGGGGAGGAAAAGTTTTTTGACTTTCCAAACCAGAAATCAAGAAGACAAAAATGGTATAGACCAAAGAGAGACACCAAAATTGTGAAAACACGGCCTATGCCATCAGTCTCTAGTAAAACACAATTCCTGATGCAGATAGATGCTAATGATTGTGTCAAGGACAAAATAAATGGCAAATATCCTTCAAACAAAAACTCAAAAATGTCTCAGACATCGATAAAAACAAGGAAGGGTACTCAAGAAAAATCACAAGATAAGAAACCACTCATGACCAGAGTCGAGTGGAAAAAGAAATATCAAGAGTTGAAAAAAGCTCTAAAGGAGATATACACAACCAAAATAGAAACCATGAAAGAGGATGGTAAGGATGTAATGCATGTTCCATCCCATTACAAAAAGTATACTCTCCAAGATCGGAAAATCATAATTGAACAACCTGTTAGGGAGCTACAGAAACAGGGTGAGTCATACGAAGGGCCTGAAAACGCTAAAAGGGTAGACTTGGCTGAACCAGGAGAGACCTGCTTACATTGCAAATGACCTAACAGAAGAAGAAGAAAAGATTTTGTTGAGCTTGTTAAAGGAACACCGAGATATCTGAGCTTGGTCTTACAAGGATCTCAAGGGTGTTGATCCAGAAATTTGTCAATATACCATACCCATGAGAGATGACGCGAAACCAAGTAGACAGAGACCATACACGTATAACGAAACATTTTCCAGGAAGATCAAAGAAGAGATTGAAAAACTAAAGGAAGCCAAATTCATTTACGAAATTGAACACACAAATTGGGTGTTTCCAATTGTGGTAGTACCCAAGAAGAATGGGAAATTATGAGTGTGTGTTAATCTCAAAAATTTGAATGTAGCTACCATTACTTTCCTCTTCCGATAACTGAGCATGTATTAGAACGGGTTGTAGGAAAAGAAGCTTACAGGTTATTTTTCTGCACTCAACTTTTGGTTGACCCAAAAGATCAGCATAAAACTGCTTTTGCAACAGAATGGGATATATTTGCCTATCGGATTATGCCATTTGGGTTAACTAATGCTCCAGCCATGTTTCAGAGGTTGATGAGACATGCTTTCTTCAAAAATTCTTAGAAGTATATATGGATGATCTATGTGTACATTCATCAATCCGGGCTGATCATTTTGGACACCTCAAAAAGGTATTCGAAAAATGTAGACTTTATAGGATTTGCTTAAATCCTGAAAAGTGCACATTCATGGGTAGACAAGGAAAAATTCTTGGACATATAGTGTCCAAAGATGGCATCGCTACTGATATTGAGAAGATTCTTGTCATTGTTAAATTGCTTAGACCAATAACAGTCAAGGGGGTACAAGCCTTCATGGGGCATTGTGGATATTACTGAAGGTTCATCTACATGTACTCTATAATTGCAAAACCCATGGATAGCTTGATTACGCACTTTGAATGGACTGAGGCATGTGAAGAATCCTTCATGAAGCTTAATCAAGCTCTCACCTCAGCTCCAATATTAAAAGCACCAGATTGGGATAAGGTATTCCACGTACATGTAGATGCTTCTAATTTTGCTATCAGTTCTATACTAGCTCAACCAGGAGATGGGAAAATTGACTTTCCTATTTCTTATGCTAGCCGACAATTGAACATGGCAGAAAAGAATTACACCACCACCGAAAGAGAAGGACTAGGAATAATCTATGCCGTTAAAAATTATAGACATTACCTATTAGACAACAAGTTTGTGTTCTTTGTGGACCACCAAGCTTTGTTGTATTTGGTCAACAAGCCATGTAGCATAAGGAGAATGGTGAGATGGTTCATCATTCTTCTCGAATTTGATTTCATTGTAGTTGTAAAAAAAGGCACTACACATCAACGAGCAGATCATTTGTCAAGGATTGTTTCAGGGAAATCACCTAAAGGGGTAGACAATGATTTACGAGATGCCTATTTGTTCTCCGTAGAAATGATAGCTAGATGGTCGGAAAACATTGTGTCATTAATGACAATAGCCCAAGTGGATTCACAAATACCACTTCCTATCACAATCGGATTAATCGAGCAATCGGCTATGTATCAATTACTAGCTGAAAGGCTATACAAAAGAAATCGGGACGGAGTATTTCTCTTATGCGTTAACCCTGAAGAAAAAGAACAGTACCTAAGTCAAGCATATGTTATCATAGTAGGACTTCACTTTGAGCAAGACCAAACTATGCAATGAATTTTGAGACTTGCATTATTTTGGCCGACTATGAGGAGAGATGTTAGATCTTTTGTAAAGGATTGCCCTCCGTGTCAAAAACAAACACCCATTCCTCATGTAACATTGTTTCAAATGTCACCTATTCCTAAGTGGAGTAATTATCTGGTTACTTACTTATCGAGCCGAACATTTCCTGAGGATATGAGTAAACGCCGTCAAAGAGCAATTGAAACTAAAGCAAGAGACTATGCTCTTATTGGGAACCAATTGTATCGAAGAGGTAAAGATCAACATTTGCGTCTTTGTGCAAATGAAAACGAGTATATTCCGATTATAGAACAAGCACATGTTGGATTAGCTGGAGGTTACTTTTCAAGAGACCACCGCAAGAGCAATCTTGATGGCAGGCATATGGTGGCCAACACTTTTTGCAGATGCCAAAGAATATGTTCGAAATGTGATGCTTGTCAACAAGCAAAAATGCCGACACGAGTAGATAGCATGCCCTTAAGACCAATGATGGGGGGACTAGAGCTTTCATAAAATGGGGTATAGATTTTTTAGGACCAATACAACCACCTGAATGAGAACCCAAGCTCAATATATCATTGTAGCTACGGACTATTTGACCAAGTGGGCCGAGGCTAAAGAAACTCAAAGGAATGGTGCCAAAACCACTATTGCATACTTATATGAGTACGTATTCACGAGTTATGGACTGCCAATAGAGATTGTCAGTGATCGGGGAACTCATT
Organism: Adiantum capillus-veneris; assembly: GCF_014529385.1. Classification (NCBI taxonomy): domain Eukaryota; kingdom Viridiplantae; phylum Streptophyta; class Polypodiopsida; order Polypodiales; family Pteridaceae; genus Adiantum; species Adiantum capillus-veneris. Next base: position 58,384,332 of record NC_140940.1, on the reverse strand, counting down.
TCCTCGATGAGGTAATAGAGTATTTGCTTAATGAGTTTATGGTCATCCATAACAAATCAGGTCCCTATCACCCACAAGCAAACGGACAAGCTGAGCATACGAATAAAATTCTTAGCTCGCTGCTGACTAAAGTGGTTAGTTCAGGAAGGACGGATTGGGAAATGAATCTCCATGCTGCTCTATGGGCTTATCGAGTTTCATTCAAAACAGCTCTGAGTGCTACACCCTTTAACCTTGTTTATGGTCTTGATACCATACTGCCAATAGAATTTCTATTGCCAACATTAAGGGTAGCACAGAATCTTGAGTGGACTGGACATGAATTGTCAGAAAGACTTGAAGATTTGGAAAAGCTAGACGAGCAAAGGCTAACTATTGTAGCTCATATCTATGCACAAAAGCGGAAACAAAAATAGTTTTTTGATTCCCACTTAATCACAAAGATCTTCAAGAAAGGGGACTTAGTTCTAGTCTATTTCCTTAAGCAACACATTCCCAAGTTTAAGAAAAAGGAAAACGGACCATTTATCATTGAAGATGTATCTCCAAGTGGAGCAGTAAAATTGTCCACCCTAGATGGTGAACCAATGGCTAATTGGATTAGTGGATGCCATTTAAAGAAATACAATTTGCCACTAACCAATGAATTCCTAGAGAGAATGCCTGCAGCCAAACAAAGGAAGATCAAACGACAACAGGTTATTAGTGAAGCCCAAGAGGAAGCTAGGCTTTGGGTACTCAAGCGGAAAGCTGCTCTCAAGAATCAAGAGATACCGAATCCCATCAACACTTTGGAAATAGACGATCGACATTGGGAATTACCTAAAGATGCAGTTTCAATAGATGATGACTGGTTAGGCGGAATGGATCTGCGTATCAAAGTACAGCTCAACAATCATAGCACCAATGCTTTGGTTGACACAGGAGCTAGAGTGAATGCAGTCAGTTATTCCACATACAAGAAGGAAACAAGTCAAGAATTCACGGCAGGAATAGCGACAATCAAAGGATGCAACAAGAACCCAACTCCAACATTGGGAGTAGTCAACTTGAACGTGATAGTACATGGATGTTCATGTCCTCATCAATTTGTATGCTTACCAGATGAACACATGAATGAGACAATGATTCTTGGAATTCCCTGGATGAGTACATACAAAGCAGTACCATATTAAGATATGAATCAACTAAAGCTATCACCTAAAGGAGAACAACTCATTGTTCCAATTGCACCAAGAAAGGAAGAATGGAAAAGAAGCAATCAGCAGACCAATCCACAACGTCGATCTTCTCCATCCACTCGAAAATCAAATGTTACATATAGCATGCAAGGAGTCAGGAAAATTTGGGTACCAAAAGCATAGCTTAAGGATAAGACGATTCAGATCTGGGTGCCTAAAACTTCACCGCCGACGAAACAAAAGAAGGTTCGAAGGGTTCAAACATAGAGACGAGCATCTCCGAGCAAGGAACCTAACATGGAAATGGTTTGGAAAAAAAAGGAGCACTTATCTTCTCCACAACCCATGAAACCAATCAAGCAATGGCGAGTTAAGTCTCAACAGACTCCACCACACCATGCAGCACCACGCTAACCAAATTACCAATGGAGAGAAAAATCTCGACAACAGTCAAAAGTGCTACCAACACCTCAAGCAATCATCGTGCTAAAGCATCCTGGTGGTACAATCAAACAGAGAGCACACAAGCTACAAGATTTGCTCTTTGGAAGACATCAGCAGCAAACCTCGACATCGGAAACCCTTGAGTTAATTACTCAAGACCTAGCTATTGCACAGCATATTGGTTTGAATTGCATTGATCTTCATAAGCTATTCATAGACACGGTCAACCCATCCACACAATCGTCCCAGAGTACGCCACCTAGGAGGGGTGGAAGGGCACTAAGAACTAAGTACTAAGTACTAAGTAATTAAGGACAATGTTTGAAGAGGGAGAAAAAAGTTTGATGTTAACGTGTGATTTTTTGCAAAATTACCTAATAATGCCCTTATAATTCATCACCAAGGGAAAATTCACAAATAATATCTTCCCGATGAGTGTAAATAGTGTATATACTATCAGAAAATCATCAAAAATAGTCCTTTTTTGAGTATTTTTCATCATTTTTGTTGATAATGAGGCTTAAAAAGAGAGAAATCCAACAAAAAACAATAAAGCTGTGTTTTTCAAGGGATTTTCTTAATTATTGGATTTATACTTTACTTTTTTAGAGCATTTTTCTATTTTCTTTGATTTTTTCAAATAAACAGGGTAAATAATAATAATAAATAGCAGGGAAGCTCAAATGGAAAAATGGAAGACATGATGGTGATTAGAAAGACAAGGCGGACAAGCACAAAAAATTTCAATGAAATCAAAAGATGGAAGCGGGAAGCCTAAATTAGGCGGTCAGGCCTACTTTTACAAAATTCTTGCAGAATGAGCTATAGGAATCCGATCAAGGAAATTTTTGAGTGTAACATAGATTTCACGGCATAGTAGGACTAATGGAGGAATTTGGGGAAAATTGGTTCGAGAAGTCCGGGTATAGATATCCAAGGTAGGCTAAAACCACTTCATTTCCACTTGGAGCCTTTGTAGAGAGAGATTTCGGCCTCTTTCACGCGACTTTTCTGGAGCCCACAGTTGACCATTTTCAGCGCCATCTCCCACGAGACATGAGGTGTAAGTTCTTTACTTGCCAATGATCCATTTTGTACGGCCGGTAGCTAGTCTAAAGCCCTAGAAAAAACCCTAGAAATCAAGCAGTACATGAAGATCTACGACCTAAAACTGACCATAGCGACCTGCTAGCTTGACCAAATCGGATGGGATTTGAACCATAGCATGCCCTAACATAATAGAACCTTTCTATACCATCAGATGACCATTCGACTAGGGTCAAGGGGGTCCACATTAAAAAAGTTAGGTTTTTGGCAAATGCCAGAATTTCGACCTGACTCCACAGATGGCTTGCTAATGAGGTCCATATACAATGTACATGATTGGTTTGGTGAAATCGATCAAGCAAAGCCCTCGAAAAGCAGAAAACGGCTCGAAGGTTACAAAGTGTCAAATTCGACATACGAGGTCAAACTGACTCCAAATGAGCCAGAATTGAACAGGTTGCTTCACGACTAGGTTACGGACAAGTCCAAAGCCTCAAAGTTGACCGACCAACCCAACACACAGAGTAGTCACAAAAAAGGGGGATTTCAGAGTCGACAGAGCACAAAGTGATGCCGGCATGACCAAACTTGACCAAATTCAATTTAGGACTTGTATTAGGTGTATGAAACATGTCTAGGTCAAAATTTGTAGGTTGTGCAAGTTTTTGTCACTGTTGTAAATAATCGCGATTATTTGCTTTTGCATCAGTTTTGCTTGGAAATTGTCAAACCACCTCACCTATCATGTGTACACACCTATTAGATGCCAAAAATCAAGTATGAGCCAAAATGACCACTCATTACTTGTAAAATTGCCAAAAAACGCAAAGAAGTCTTTGCAAGCCAAAATTTGGGTTATGGACCACATTTTTTGATCCAAATCACTTCATATCTCATACCCAAGGTCCATACAATGCCTAGAACCAATTTGTACCAAAAAATGTTAATTTTGGAAGAAAAGTTAATAATTGTGATTATTTACTTTCTGGTCAAAATTGGGGAATTTGGATATTTTATCATCATACATCCAAAGTACATAATGTGTTAAGCCCACTAGCCAATTTTGAATCAATTTGGAGTTCAAAATCTCAAATTTACTTTATATCTACTGTTTCAGAGACCTAAAGCCAAAATCTGGTACCATTTTCACCCTGTGCATCCAAATGAGCCCATATTTCACTTAGAGTATGTATTTGGTATATACTTCAAGCCTATAAAGCCAAGTTTGCAAAAAGTTGGAAATTTTCCTCAGCTGTAAATAATCACGATTATTTACTTTGGTTGTAAATTTTTATTTTGACCATGCAGTTTTGTTCCTTGCATGTTTTTATGCATCTTTGCTTGTTCAAAAATTGATTTGAAGCAAATTGGACCAAATTGTCAGCATTTAAGTTTAAAAGGACATTTCAAAGAAAATTCCAACAAATCTGCTAACTTTGCTCTATTCACTGAACAGGAGCAATGCAAGCAGCGGAGAGGGCCAAGAAGAAGCTAAACCAAAAAGAGAAACTACAAGAACTACCCGCATATCAACTAGACCCCGAATCAGTCAAAGCAGCAAAGGCATCCTACCTTTCTAGAGAACAGTTAGAAGAGCACCACACTACGGTCTTCACTGGCAGGTTCAAGAGTGAAGAGGGGCATCAGGTGGAGTTGCAACTCTTCCCCAAAGAAGTCTATGATGTAGCTGCTAAGCCAGAGGCAAAAGAGGCTCACTGCAGGTTGGGGCTCAGGAATTTCTATGAACAAGAGCCTTGCGGAGTGGACTTTCAAAAATCTTACGAGCTTCTATCCACCATTAAAGAAGACGGAACCACACAGATATCAGGCACCCAAGCGAACAAGGTCAAAGTAGTAATCACAAAAGAGATAGTGGCAGAGGCACTCCGATTGCCCACTCAAGGAATGACCATGCAGGCAAGAGACAGGAAAACCGCAGGCACATTTGAAGGAGTACGAGCGGAAGTGCGACGCGAGAGAGAGTGCGAGAAGAAGATCACGACGATATGGTGAACTCGCTCTACTGTAATGTGTAGAGCATAGTGAGTTCTTATTAGGTTTTTACAAAAGAATATGTGTACATACCTGGCGGCCCACCCACTTACCTGGGCGACCACATTGGGCTTTATACCCCAACAACCTCCCACTTAAAGTCCAATGTGGTACTTTAAGTGTGAGAGAAGCTACTATACAAGCTAATATACAAGAGATGTAGAGAAGTGATGTACTACCCTACACCTAACTGCTTGCGAAAATGCGCAAAGCTCTCTGAGGGAAGTCCTTTTGTAAGTAGATCAGCAGGATTTTCTGTGGTGTGAACTTTGACAAGCTGAAGTTGCTTATCCTTGAGCATTTCCCTAATGAAATGATACTTCACATCCACATGCTTTGTCTTTGAGTGATAAACTGGATTGCGAGCCAATTGTATAGCACTTGGACTATCACAATATAACACAGGCATCTCTTCTTTGATTCCCAAATCTGTTACTAATCGATTAAGCCAAATTGATTCTTTGCATTCCTCTGATGCTGCAACATATTCAGCCTCTGTAGTAGACTGAGTAACACAATCTTGTAATCTAGAACGCCATGATACTGCTCCACCAGCCAATGTAAAGACATACCCTGACGTAGACCTTCGGTTGTCTAAGTCACCTGCATAATCTGAGTCTGTAAAACCCTTTACACTTAGCTCCTGACTCCCATAGCATATACGCATACTCTTTGTAGCTTTCAGGTATCTCAATATTCCTTTCACTGCCTCCCAATGTTTCTTGCCTGGGTTTGACATGTATCGACTTACTACTCCCACTGCAAATGCAATGTCTGGGCGAGTAGCAATCATTGCATACATCAAACTACCCACTGCAGACGCATATGGAATCTTATCCATTTCAGCCTGTTCTTCCTCAGACACAGGACAATCTTATTTGCTAAGTTTCACATATGGTGGCAATGGAACACTCAATGCCTTTCCCTTCTCCATATTGAAACGTTGCAAAACCTTGTCAATATACTCTGTTTGAAATAACCAAATCAACTTCTTTGATCTGTCTCTCTCAATGCGCATACCAAGTATATGACTTGCCTCACCCATGTCTTTCATGTCAAACAATTTTGCCATCTTTGACTTCAAAGCTGAAATTTCTTCCAAGTGCTTGCCAGCAATCAACATGTCATCCACATACAAAATAAGGATCAGCCAACTGCCATCCTTAGCCTTCTTTGTATATAGACAATGATCGAACTCACTACGTTTGTAGCCTTGAGAAAGCATAAACTTGTGGAATTTATGGTACCATGCCCTCGGTGATTGTTTTAAGCCATAAAGACTCTTTAACAACTGGCATACCCAATCTTCCTTGCCTTTCTCAACAAACCCTTCTGGCTGCTGCATGTAAATTTCCACATCTAAATCACCATGCAAGAACGCTGTCTTGACATTCATTTGGTGCAACACCAAATCTAATATGGCAACCAATGCAAGAAAGCATCTCAATGTAGTCATTTTGACCACCGGAGAGAAGACTTCATCAAAGTCAATGCCTTGTTCTTGCTTAAAGCCCTTGGCAACAAGCCTTGCTTTGTACTTTGGCTGACTATCATGAGCGGTGATCTTATACCTGTAAACCCATTTACAGGGTAGAGCCTTTTTGCCCCGTGGTAATTTAACTAGCTTCCATGTCTGGTTTTTATGCAGAGCTTTCATCTCTGACTGCATGGCCAATTGCCAATTCCCGGAGTCCTTCATTTGCACTGCTTCCTTGTAACATGAAAGCTCATTGCAATCAGTCAACATGACATAGTTCATAGATGGAACAAACCTATCAAGAGGTTGCGTGACACGTCCAGATCTACGCACAATAGGTGGCTCAGGCTCAACCACAACCTATGGTTCCAATCTATCCTGTCCTTGCTCCTCTTGAGCCGTGACATTTTGTCTTGCACGTGCAGGTCCATCTTCTTGGAAGACAACTCTTCTAATCTCCTCAACCCTCTCTGGTTTAGAATGATATTTGGATTCATTAAAGTGAACATCATTGCTGCGGACAACCTTTCTGGATTCGGGATCCCAAAGTCTGTACCCCATCTCACTAGATTACCATAGCCTAGAAAGATGCACTTTCTACTCTTTGGCTCAAGTTTGTTCCTAAATTCCTTTGGAACGTGAGTATATGCCTCACAGCCAAAGACTCTGAGATGTTTGTATGAGGGCATTTTGCCTGACCATACCATCTCTGGCACTGAATCCTTCTGCAAAACCTTGCTAGGAGATCTATTTACAAGATGAACAGCTGTTGATACAGCTTCAGCCCAAAACCCATTTGGCAGCTGTGCATTAGACAACATACTTCTGACCTTCTCTTGTATGGTCCTATTTATCCTCTCAGCAACACCATTTTGAGGAGGATTGTAAGGAGCAGTAAGTTCACGTTTTATACCTTTTGACTCACAAAAGTCCTGAAAGGCCTTTGAAACATACTCTCCACCATTGTCAGTGCGTAAGCATTTAAGCTTCTTGCCACTCTGGTTCTCCACAAGTGTCACAAACGTTTTGAAAACACTAAACGCTTCATCCTTGTGCTTGAGAAAGTAAACCCATACTTTCCTCGAGTAATCATCTATAAATGTCATAAAGTAAGAAGCTCCCCCTAGAGATAGGTTAGGCATAGGTCCACACAAATCACTATGAACAAGTGCCAACTGTGTATCTCTTCTACTGCTTCTATGCTTATGTGGCTGTTGTGTTTGCTTACCATACAGACAATGTTCACAGAATTCAAAATCATTAAATAAAAAGCCAGGCAAATAACCATAACGAGACAAGATTTCCATTCCCTTCTTGGACATATGTCATAACCGGCTATGCCACAAAGAAAGGTTCGACTGCTCGGTTACATTGATTACATTTTTAGAGACATTTGATACATAAATCATGTAAAGTCCTCCAGACTTTACTCCATGTGCTACTGCCATAGAACCCTTGGATATCTTCCACATGTTCTGTCCAAAAGTGGTGACGTAGCCAGCATCATCAAGTAAACCTGTGCTGATCAAGCTCTTTGTAATTGCGGGAACATGTCTCACATTCTTTCGCATGAAAGAAGAGCCATTCTGAAACTTTAATTGAACATCTCCAACACCTAAGATCTCACATGTCTACCCATTGCCTAGCCAAACATGATCTTTAGTGGTCACATAAGAAGTAAACCACTCCTTGTTTGGAGACACATGAAGTGATGCCCCTGAGTCTATAATCCAGTCACTCAGTGCATTTCCATCAGATGCTGTAAGAAGAGCTGAGTCCATTGTATTCTTCAAGAAGTAGATGTCTCCTGACACTAGACTGTCATCCTCTGCAACAATGTTTGTCACATTTATTTCTTGAATCTTCACTGAGGACTTGTTCTTCTCACCATGGTCTTCAGCTTTCTCTTTGCCTTTTTTTGCTTTCCATTCTCTGCAGTCTCTTTTCATGTGACCCTTCTTGCCACAATGGTAGCATTCTATGTCACTCTTGCCTTTAGCACTGCGGCTTGCTACGAGACTGATTCCTCTTTCCACCTTTGTACTTTTCTTTGGTCCTTCCCCTGACAACTAAGGCTGTTCCTTTGCCTTTGTCCATTGTCTTTCTATTGGTTTCTTCAGTAAGCAGACTTCCTTCTACACCTGCTATGTTCAAACCATCTGGAGGTGCAGAATTACTCAAAGCTGTGCGAAAAGTGTCCCAACTTTCCGGCAATGTGATCAACAGGAACGTAGCTCTAACAGGTTCATCAAACTTGACACCTTGAGCTGACAACTGACTATAGATTGTGTTGAATTCATTCAGATGATTGGACATAGGTGTCCCTTCTTTCATCTTCAAGTCAACAAGCTTCTTAAGCCAGTATACCTGTGAAGCTGTACTCTGCTTCTCGTAAAGATCACTCAGCTTTAACCATGCTTGATAAGCCGACATCTCGTCCGCTACATTGAAGTAAACGCTTTCTGCCAAAGTCAGCATAATGGTAGAAAGTGCTAATTCATCCATTTCACTCCATTCATCTTCGTCCATATCTTCTGGTTTTATCCCCTTGAGCTTTATAGGTTTTATCTACTTCTTTTGTACCAACACGTGCCAAATCTGCTTCTTCCACAATGGGAAATTGGTTCCATCCAGCTTCTTGATATTGTAAAGAGCAGTGTCCTGTGATCCAGCCATAGCTACGCTTCACAGTAGTTTACTTTTCTGGGAAAAATTCGGTAGAGTTTCCCCTGTAAACTGACCTCTGAACCAATATCAACCTGTCAAATGAACCAAGAAAGCTTCAGATTCTGCATAAATTTCGGCAGAGTCTCCTTTGTAAAATGGCTCTGGTGTACTAAAAACAGACCAAAAAACAGCTCAAAAAACATTGTCTCTCTGACACTGCAAGTTGCGGGTAAACCTGTCTTGCACCTGTACTGTCTCTCACTGTCCTGTCACTGTCCTGTAAGCATAGACTGCGACAATGCCTCAATGGCAGTAAAGCAAAGATGCAATCCCAACTGTCTAACTCACAGTCAATACATCCTAGCTACCTATCTAAGGGTGCTCGAGGGATCGCTCCAAGACCTGTATCACCGAAAGGATCTCAACATTTGAGAATCCCCCATCTCAATAAAACCTCACTCGACCCTCAACAAAGGCTGCAGTAAATCTGACAGTACATAGACTTCCCACAAAGTCATACATCCACAAATTTCCCACTGTATGCTGTAACCGCTGCGGCGGTTGTTTGCTGCGTGACTCACAGCCAGCAAACCCTCAACAGACATACATCATCTCTGACAATACATCCCATGTGGAAGTACCTGCAATGTCAGGATAAAATCTGGAATATCAAGCAGCAAACACAAGCTACCTGATGAACTAGTGGATGTCGCCTACAGTCTGTGTGTAGATGCGCTCGTGTGGTATGTGACATGCCTCCAAGAACTGTGAGCCGTCCTTCGATGTGTAGACAGTCACAAATCAACACTCTGGGAGTGTCGATATCCTCAGCACCTGCAGTTGTAGGCCGAAAACCCCAAATTTGCAGAGTCGGATCTGCACCCTTCGAGACCACGTAGTCAAAAATGGCCTGCGCAGACCTTTGTCGAAGCCGAATGGTGGCCGAGATGACCTCAGAATGAAATTCTAAGAACACCAAGCCACAGGATTTGGGGCCGTGTCTTCGCCTGTCGAATTTCACTCCAATCTCAGCTGGTGACTCTAGCCTCCTGCAGTGCTGCCCCGAGCCTCGATCTGAGCTCTGATTCTAGTTGAAGGAGTACGAGCGGAAGTGCGACGCGAGAGAGAGTGCGAGAAGAAGAGCACGACGATATGGTGAACTCGCTCTACTGTAATGTGTAGAGCATAGTGAGTTCTTATTAGGTTTTTACAAAAGAATATGTGTACATACCTGGCGGCCCGCCCACTTACCTGGGCGACCACATTGGGCTTTATACCCCAACAACATTTACCAAAGAGACAACCTCGGCTACATTCGCCAATCTTATCCACAAACAAGTGGAAGAGCCAGCCCATTTGTACCACCAACACTTCCATTTTCTAACAAAAAGGCCACCAAGGTACACTACACCAAATCACGTCGTGGCCACCACATTCACTTAGGTTCTCAAGTCGAAGACAAGGCAACCAGTGGACCACGCGCATTATGTCTTGACAACCTTGAAGGGCACTTAAAAGGAAGGCAAAATCACGTACTTGGGTGTGCCAGAGGTCTTGACTAGAATAGCATATCATGCCATCGGCATGGACGACAACCTACCACCTGCCTCTGATCAGAATACATGGATATTGGCTGCACAACCCTCTTCAATAGCTACAAGGTCACGTAAAAGATCATATAAATCTGATGATGAGTCATCTGATAGCTCGTCGGAACGGCACATCAGTGAGAGCTCTGACAACGAAGAAAAGAGAGCTCGGAGAGAAGAGATGAAAAGGAAAGTTGTGGCCGCACACCAAGAAGAGCCAGCCCAAAAACAAACGCACTTTGAAAGAGAGAAACAAGCGTACCAGCAAAGTAGGCAAGCACAAGGGAAGGACCTTGAAAAATGGGTACCTGCAGGACTTAAAGGCCCTTGAACAAAGCATCATACAAGAAAAGAGGTGGATGATCCGACAAAGCATTTAGAAAGAATGTACCAAGAGGCTGAAGCTCTAAAGCTAAAGGAGGCAGAAGAAGCAGCAAAGAACGCCAAGGAAGCGGAAGACCAAAGGCAAGCTGAGGAAACGGCTAGCCAAGAGCAAAGTCATGGATCTCCCTGACCCATCTCACCGCATACAGAACAACAAGACCATCCCATGCCTAGCCCACCACCATCAATTGTAGGCAACGACACCAATGAAGAAGCAGAGCCTGAGAAAGAGAAAGATTCTGAGTCCAACCAACAAACAAAATCTACACAAGAGGCTGACCACCCCGACGGACAAAAAGAAAAAGAAGCCGAGCCGAAACAGGAGAAGGCAGCAGAAGATATTCAAAAGCCGGAAGAGGAAAAGGCAAGTGGATCTGAACAAGAGACTGATAAAGAAGCAAATGCGGAAAAAGAGTCTACCACTGCACATGAGACAGAACCTGAGTCAGAGAAGGAATAAAGGCTGGCATCTGAAGAGACAGCAAGGTCAGAGCCCACACCCTCTACTTCTACTCAGCCAGAAACTGCCAAGTCATCAAAGCCTCAGGATGGCCAAGAAGAAGACCAACCATCTACCTCCACACAAGAACCACCAGCAGTTACGATGCAGCAAGAAGCAACACATGAAGCTGCAGGCACATCTCGGCTGGCACAACAGGAGGAGTGGCAGTCAAACGACGAAGTAATAGTACAGGTCAATGAATATGCAGGGCAGATGCAGGAAATGATAGAGAGACTACGCTCAGCAGCTTTAAACCGCAGCACAAAGGCCAAGGAACTTGAAATGGTGATCGACGCTCTCCAAGGAGAGCTAGAAGACAGGATGACTGTCATCATTGATCTCCAAAGGCAGGTGCAAGAGCTGAAGGCAGAAGCGGAACAACATCAGTTAGCGAGAGGTAGGCAACAAAAAGAAATGGAGGGGTTAAGGTGATCTACTCACCAAATTATCTGATGTCTACAAAGCAAAAGACGAATGAACTTCTTACGACCTCTCTATCAGCTCAAAAATTTAGGTGCAATTAGATGTTGCCAATGCTTCTCTGCAATATTCTGAACAGAGGATCAATGATCATGCCATTTTCTTACGGCAAATCAGAGAAAACCCAGTTGTGGCCTCGATCAAAGGAACTGATGAAGTGTACAAGGCACTTGAAAAGAAAAACAAAGACTTAGAATTGGAATTAAAACTAGAACAATCACAGCGCAGGGACCTGGCATTGAGGCGGGTTCAAAGAGAGGAGGAGCTTCTAAAGGAGATAGCAGAACTCAAGCGGATTAATCAACTCCTCAGAGATGGGAAACCAGACATGCAGGAAAAGGCACGCACTTTAGAGCCACCATAGATAGACATACCCTCAGTCTTGTTTGCTGAGTTTAAAACACAGTCAGCAGCAGAGTCGAGTGGTAATGAAGATTTTTAGATTAACATCACGGATGAAGACATGGTGCCAATGGTCCAGCTGTCAAAAGTTGAAGAAGACGCACTAAAGGAGAAGATCACCCTAGAGGTGGATGAGTAGTGGAAAGACGCTATGGATTGGCAGTTGAGAGTTTTATACTTTGTCAACGTCACTCAACTCACTCCCAATCAGATCAACGCTCAACGGCACCAACAATCCCTGTCGTACCCTCTCATCAAGGTAGAACTATTACAGGTGAAAGAAAGGTTGTACAAGGATATGCAAGAAAATGGCACAGATAAAGACTACTAAAAGTGGAGGCTAAGCTGGCTGAACAAGAATTTGAGATACCTGATTCTGTTCACAAGAGCACCTGCAGCCCTTCAAAGAGATCCTCTTCTATCCTGTACCCAGACTCTAAGGACATGGCAAGCGCATGAATCACTGCAAAAGAAGAGGCCAACTTGGCTCAACTTCCCTAGGCTACCAGCTCTAGAGAGAGGCCAAGCGACACAGGAATACGTGGTGAAAACCCTAACGGGTGCCATGTCTTTCTCAAGAGTCTGCCAGATCTCTCCTGTGCCATGCTATGTAAGATCTGCAGAATGCTACTCACATGTATACAAGTTTTTAATGAGCCTGAGAAAACAGGAGCCCCATGGCTATCATTCTTGGAAGGAAACAAAGGCTTATGCTATGATCTGAGTGGGCAACCTTCAGAAGAGGTCCTTTACGGATTCTATGTCAGATGCATGTTCTTGCCATCGAATAATATGCTGGCCTTTGAAGAATCTTTCTACACTGGATTCTTCACCTGGAAAATGAAGATGTTTGCGTCGGTGATCAGCAACCTAACATCCAGGTTTGTAGGCTACTCAGCGATGGAGCTGAAGAATCAAGTAACAATGCAATTTCTGCAAGTGCCCGACAAAGAACGAAAATCAGATACCAAAAGGCACTGGATGCACTTAAAGACCACCTCGCCAGCCGTCAACCGGAAGACTATTTCAACCCATAAAGTTGTGTCAAGGGACGACACAGGCGAGGAGGGGGGAAATGTTAGTAGCAAGCTAACACGGACACCATTTTTCGGAGTTTTCTTTGTAAAACATTTATTATTTTGATAAATCAGGAATATTGTAACTCCTACTTTCTCGGATAAACTCAGTAATTAATGAGTCAGGGCTACAAGCTTCCAGATTGTATCAGCTAATCATCACTAGCTTTGGTAGAACTCCAGATTTTTAGTTTTGACCACCCAAAAACCTTGCCTAAGGTATAAAAGCCAATTTTTGTAAGTTTTTTATAAGTTTTGGATAAGAAATACACAGCGTGAGCTAACAGCGCTCACTTCTCTCCTTCTCGCGCTTCCTACTCCCTCACCGGTTGTCACATTGCGATTGCGTTTGTTACATTGCAACCACGGGTAAGAGCTCTACGCATTGACGTAAGCCATTCACAGTATTTCGTAGCTTTTGACGTCGCTGACCCACGCCTAATTTCATCATAACTAGGAATTTACATGTTCAATTAAAAAACTAAGCATAGGCGGGTATTGGGGCATCATTGCTAAGCATTTAGATGCATTCTAGGTCAAAAATAACGAGGTCAAAAATCCACTGCTGTTAATAATTGTGATTTTGGAACTTCACCTAAAGCGGGGTTTGAGACCATAGGCATGTGTGCATAGGTCTTATAAACTTGTCCTAGAAGTTTCGTTACATTTGGATGTCGTTTGATGCTGTAACGGATGTGATTTGCTTGTCGATGAGCAATTGGCTTTTGGTGATTTCAGTCACTTGAGTGTAGCTTGAGTTAGATGCAAGTTGTTAGTTGTTATCCGAGAGATTGACAACCTCTTGTAGCCTCTATGCACTAGTCAAGTCAGCTTCGTCCCATGGTTTGACAAATTAATCGTGGTTCTCGCTAATACTGCAATAAGATAGGATGGTGAGGTTAGACATGCGTCCCACAAGCATTCTACCATATGAGACAACTTCATGGATGTGTGAGATCAATGTTCATTTACAAGATAATACACGTCGATATCGTTCATAACACAAGAGAGAAAGAGAGTATGTGACATTAAATATGAATATCATTAATTGATTTTATATATCACCAAATGTCAAACAATATCATATAAATGATTTCTTATCTTATCTTTCAAAGCTCAGCAAATAATGATTGCATTTCGTTGCTGATACCCTCCCTTGTCAATTTTGTATCTAGAAAGCTTCAAATGTCTACAAGGTCTTCCATCTTTCATGCATTCGTCGAAGCCTCACTACCTTCGTTGATTCACCACAAAGTGTGCTAGATATGACTCTCCCTATCTCTCCCATACTATGCATTCAAGGGCGCTCACAGCCTATCAATAGGAACTTTTTCTCTCTCTATTAATGCCTGGCAGCATGCCCTCTCTTTCTCTATCAATGCTAGTACATCTTGGAGCAACAATAGCTCCCTTCTTCCTCCACTCTAGGAGTTGTTACAAGCGCCTTCTCTCTAATCTATACACAGCAAGTAGCACCCTTGCTTTCTCTTTCTCTTCTACGTTGTGGAATGGGCAGCAAGCTCTCTCCATTCTTCTACGCTATGGGATGCAATCAACACACCCCAAACCGGCCAGCCAAACTATGGCACCCCTATCTATCACCTCTCCATGCTAATGCGCATCTCTTTGATGTCAGCGTTGCCCTCTTGTACGCTTACATGTGCAGCAGTGCCTCCAACTCTACTCTTCTCTTTTGTGTATGCTCACAGCTATCAAGGACCAGCCCCAAAAAAGAAACACTCTCTTCTTCTTCTAAGATGCTTTTGATTTATGAAAGCTTATTAGTTATTAGGCTTAGGTTCAAGGCCCCATTCACACACAAGTTGTTCATTCCACCATTGCTCGATTCATTGTGATGGTACCCTATGTGGTCAACTATCTTCGATGCAATGGGCATATACTCTATCTTTATTTTTCATCAAGAACACTAGTGGCAACCTTTATGGTTGTCCCTTTGTCTGTTCTAAGATCTTCATCTGTAAAACTAAATAATCATTGTCCAAAATCAAGTGAGAGCAATCATGTGGATGGTGATAGTATATGCATATAACAACAACAAAATGAATGGCATCATATTCACGCATACTCATACATATGATACATGTGCAAAAGCAATGTGTGTTCTAGGCCAAAATAATCTCCAACAGTGGTGTCCTATGGGAGTAGCTAGCTTGCTAGTGCGAACCCATATTTGTTATTAGACTGGTGCCTTATCCATTGGGCAATTTAGACAATACATAATTGCATCACCATACATCTTAATTAATTGAGATTTTTATGTCAAATAATGAGTGCTTGAATAAGGTAAGATTGCTATATGGCATTTGCGAAGAGCTATTAAACCGAAACACTGATATATTGTGTGTTATGTTCCACATTGTAAACTTATAGCAATGGCAAGTTTTCACATGGTCCAATGATTGTGCTATATAGTACACAGATTGCTATATACTATGACTCCTAGGTTATCTTCTAGTATTGAGCTTTCTATAAAGCACATAGACAAAGAAATATAATAGCAGATTATGTAGGCTATATTAATATAATGCACAATATATACCATATAGCACAAAATATAAGACCATATAAATCCTAGATTATCTTCTAGTACTGAGCCTACTATACAGTAGAAAGATGCAATATAGCACATTGTATGCCACATAGCACAAACTACAGTACTATATGAGTCTTAGGTTATCTACTAGTACTGATATTTTTATATAGAAAAAAGGCAAAGCAATAGATCATATTATGTAGGTTGTATTAGCTATCTAGCAAATTATGTAATGCAAATATTCAATAACACAAACTATAGTACAATGTGTAATTAGCACAAGGACAAAAAATATAGCAAAATAGTACAATGATATGTGAAACAATATGCTATGTAGAACAAAGTCAAAACAATACAACATTACATAATTTCTTAGTATAGTATAACATACATATATAACGCTTTGCTATATGGCACAACTTGAAGACAGTATCACAGAACATGCAAATTGCAAAATACAAAACACGCTATAAAATCTAATATCATAGGAATTTTAGTATTCCAAATGCTAAATATAATATAGCATACATATATAACGCTCTGCTATATGGCACAAAGTAAAGACAGTATTAAAGAACATGCAAATTGCAAAATACAAAACACACAATAAAAAATAATATCATATAACTTTTAGTATTCCAAATGCTAAATACAAAGTGCAATATAGTAAACCTTCAAAGTACATATCACATAGTAAAATAATTGGGCCATAACAAAGTCATAAACCTTTGCCTCGACAGCTTGTCTCTCCAACAACATTGCTCTCTTGAGCTATATTGCATTCTATGATGATTTTTGTACATATAATGCATTAAAAATGTATAAATATTGAATAATCTGAATTATACGAATAATACAAGAATGTTTTAACCAAAACATATAAGCCCTATATAAATAGAAACAGTGAATATATTATCTTAATCAAAGCAATTCACTAGAGAGAGAGAGAGCTATTATTGTACATCTATTCAATATTTTATTTTTAATCAACTATGTAGGTCCTCAAAACAACTATTTACTTCACATAAAATTTTAAAAAATGACTTTAAATTAATTTCTTTAATTATACACACACACATCAACACCTGGAGAGAGTGAAGAGTAAAGTGGGCCCCACAAGTCTCTAGCTAAACATTCACAAACTAGAACTAATCACAAAACATAATTAACATTGACAGACAAATTCTTCTCTAATCAAAGCCCAAGCATACACACAGTCCAACACCTGAGAGAATGAAGAGTAAAGTGGGTCCCACAAGTCTCTAGCTCAGCATTCACAAACTAAAACTAATCACAAAACATAATTAACAATGACAGACACAATCTTCGTATCTACACACTAATGGATTTCTTACAAGAAATAGAAGTATAAACCCATTCCACATGCATTCCATGCTCCAAACATACAACAAGGATCAATTGTAAGTATTCTATTTATGGAAGCAAGAATTGAATTTACAAATGGACTGACGATTAATCATGGACAACAAGGTAATCACAATGTACTCAACTCAAGCAAGCACACATTCTTCTCTAATTCAACCCCAAGCACAAGGATGAGTTGCAAGCACTCTATGTATGGAAGTAAGAAGTGAATGTACAAATGGACCTACAATTAATCATGCACAACAAGGTAATCACAATGTAATCAACTCAAGTAAGCACACTCTAATCAAACCCCAAGCACACACACACATAAAGAGAGTGAAGTGGGCCACAAGTCTCTAGCTAAACATGCACAAACTAGAACTAATCACAAAACACAATTAACAATGAGAGGCACACATGAAGAGAATCCTTCTTTGATTAATTATGCATGTAGACATTGAGGCTAGAGTGCTCTTTGCAAAGCTTCTCAATATACTACTCTAAGCTTAGCCCTATCCATTAGTTTTGTTGGCTTTTACTAACTTTTTACTTCAGTAGACACACTTATCCGCCGGACAATAAAAACTAAGAGATGGCTTAATTACAAATTGGAGCTCAAATGAGCCTAAATGAGGCTAGCTTGATTATAGAAGGATGATTACACAAGCATTATGACTGAAAATTCTCCAAAAAATGTGGCTCCAACTCTTCTATAGATTACATCCTTGCCTCTTCCGCTTCCCATTCCCATGTTTTTGCTCCCAAAATATTCTCCTTTGACAAAAAGAACTCATACACCTTCGCGTAAACATCTTTCTTTCTTGATGTTGCAAATATCTTCCATCTCAACAAAATCACCTTCACAGTAAGAAAACTTTACAAAAGAGCCATAGTTTGACAGCTCACATGGGACTCAAACATAAACAAATAGCACAATCACCTCGGTTAGTGTTCTTTCACGTGATATGACAACACACATAATTATTACAACTTAATAACAAAATGACAAGGGACCAAAAAAACCACACCACCACACGCTATGCTTTTGCAAACAAATTGTGCCTAAAAGGGCTAAGGCCGTGATGATTAAACTAAGAAGCCAAGGACGAATTGTCTCCACGCCAAGCGTTATATTCTTGATACAAAGGTAGGGTGGTCTAGAAGATCACTCTGAAGAAATCAACAAGCTGGAAAGAGAAACCCTAGCTTTGGGAAGATGATGGAGAAAACCTCCCAACCATAGATTGTAGAGATTACGAGGGATCTCCAACCCCTCGTGCCTATACATAATGTGCAAACCCTAACTTAGTTAATACTCTCTAGCACCACTACAAGCGCCTCTCTACACTACAACCATGTTAGCCCTACTAGGGCTAACAACTCTTGCACCCACTAAACCCCAATCATATCCGCCGAACTCACCTCCCCTCCCCTGGTATTGCTACGTTTGATTGAGTCAATGCTCAAGTATTACAAGTTACATAGTAACGAGTCACTTGTTTCTTTCTTAACATGCTCACCTCATGGATCCCACGACATGGGCCTCATAGAGACCCTGTGAGATAGTCTTGAGGGTCGTCGTCCTCCACTTTGCACATGCCATCCTGCTCGTACATAACTCTTTGCACCTCCTAAACACCTTTTCCAAGACCTTTTTAACTTCCCCATGTTTTGATAAGTTCAAACCCTAAGCTTGTAGGGCCCACTGTACTCGCAACTTATCAACCTATTGAGTCCAGTCCCATGGCAAAGGTTATCTACACAATAATGAATTGCCTGCAAGAAATAGAAGTATAGACCCATTCCCACATGCATTCCATGCTCCTAACATACAACAAGGATCAGTTGTAAGCACTCTAATTATGGAAGCTAGAATTCAATGTACAAATGGACTGCACATCAAGGTAATCACAAGGTAATCAACTCAAGCAAGCATGTTTTCTTCTCTACTCAAACCCCAACCACAACAAGGATGAGTTGCAAGCATGCATTCTTCTCTACTCAAACCCCAAGCACAACAATGAGTTGCAAGCACTATCTATGGAAGCAAGAGTTGAATGTACAGATGGACCGACGATTAATCATGCCAACAAGTCTCTAGCTAGCTAAACATTCACATACTAAAACTAATCACAAAACATAATTAACAATGAGAGACGCACATGGAGAGAAATCCTTCTTTGATTTTATGCATATAGACAAACGGTGAGGCTAGAAGGCTCTTTGCAAAGATTCTCAATATACTACTTAACACTTTAATAGCCCTATCCATTAGCTTCTATTGGCTTTTAATAACTTTTTACTCCAGTAGACACACTTGGCTTACCGGACAATAAAAACCAAGAGATGGCTTAATTACAAATAGGAGCCCTGATGAGCCTAAATGTGGCTAGCTTGATTACAAAAGGATTCTTACAAAATAAGCTTTTACGACTGGAAATTTTCCAATCTCCAACTCTTCCCTAGAAATTTTCCATTACATCCTTGCCTCTTCAACATCCCATTCCCCGGTTTTTGCTCCCGAAATGTTCTCCTTTAACAAAAAGCTTAGCGTAAACATCTTTCTTTCTTGATGCTGCAAATATCTCCCATCTCAAACAAAATCACCGTAACAACAAGAAAACATTACAATAGAGCCACAGTTTGCATACCTCATGCATGGGACTCAACATAAACAAATAGCACCATCACCTTTTCACATATTTACCTCAGAAAAAAGAAAATTTTAACTTGGGAGTAATCATGGAAAAATCTTGAAGCAACTTTTATTTTGTAGCTAAGGCAAAGGAAGCCCCCATTTTAAATGTAAAGTATACTTTGATAAATGGAGCCTTACAAGTGCCTTTCCCCAAGGCAGGGCGCCTTTTAGGTGCCGCCTTTCATGGGGAAAGGCGCCTCATATGTACCTTGTGTGTGCATTCACCCTAGAGGTAGAGGTACCTTCCAAGCACTGTTCGGGAAAAATGTGTGTCAACTTAATATCGTGCCGTTTTCAATTTCAAAAATGCCGATCGAGGGCAAGGGGAAAAGGAGAAATTCCGCCCCAAAATAGAGAAAAATAGTGTAAAACCCCGAAAAAAAATGACCTGATTTTCTAAAATTTCCTCTTGACAAAATCAAGAAAAGGAATTTTGTATGTTTGGAAAAAAAACACTTTTTCCCGAACACTGCTTCCAGGTGGATTTCCCCACCAAAATACGCTAGGACAACTCTTTAAAAATGCCATAACTTTCAGATGGTTTGTCCTCCAGCCACCATGTGTCATGGTCTTGTTGCAAAAGCTTTCCTGTGCCCACTTGTGGATGCCATGGCAGCTCTGTATTCATAAAAGGAGGATACCTGGCGACACCAACTTTCCCGGCCCAATCAAAGTCGATGAATTTGATGTCGAAGCCGCCCCCCATCGTCTCTTTTGATCATGACATTGGGTGGCCTCATATCGCCATGTGCTACTTGGCAGCCGTCAATCGGGATGGATAAAGCTCATTTCAATGCTGTAGTTATTGCTACTTGTAGTTCGTGCTTTGCAGCCCCATCCATAGCTTTGAGTAAAGACAAAGAAGGGTTCCAATCTGCAAGATAATGCATCCCCACCTCCAGCCAGCCCCCTGCGATTGGCTTACAATGAAACAAAAAGGGGGCCCAGCCTGCCTCTGCCCAGCTCCTATGGACTTCCTCTCCATATTGCCTGCAATATTTAAAGATCCTGCGTTCTCCATCGTCACGAGTGACAATGAAGATCAATTTGTTGCCAATCCTAACACTCCGCCTCCCCTGCAAAGGATAGGGAATATCCTTGGGGGTGATTGTGTTAACCGATGGATGTGCTTCTATATAGTAGGAGTGCAAGGCAGTTAGTCCCTTCTTCAAAGCGCGCATGGCCCTGCAGAGTGTAGCCATATCCGTCCGGTCATGCTCAGTGTAGAAGCAGTTCATGAAGGGAGTGAGAGGCTGCCATGCCACTTTCTCAAAAAAAACGAGGCCTCCTATCCTGATGGTGGCGCCGATGACTTCAATGAAGAAGCATGGAAGCAGCTCTGTTTCAGCATGTAGTGAGCCAACATATAAGGCAAAAGATTGAAGCCCCAGTGCCAATGTGCCTCCCTTTTCCAACTTTAGCTCCCCCAAGGCTACCCAGTTGTCACCTGCTATTACTGTTGCATCAGTCATAACTTTTTTCGCTTGACATGTAATCATATCTACTGCAACAGTATGACCAAGAAAACCTCCCATTTTCCGGTTAAAAGCAATCTGGAACTCTGCTTCATTATGAAACACCTGCGCCCTCCCTAACACACTGAAGCAAACCTCTACAACAAAGTTGCACACATCATCATCAAGTGGGGCACTCACATTGCTGAAATCATCAAGAAACTCCCCAAACAAGGGGTGGGCTAACGAGAGGGGAAGAGGCGGCTGTGCAACAGCAGGGAAGCAACACTCATATAACAGCTCGTCAGCCCGCATCTGAACCTTGTACAGTCCCTCTTCCTCCACAGTCGAAGGGGAGCCCTCAGAAAGGACCCTGTCAATGTAGGTCGGAGCAGAGAGATCTCCATCCAGCAGAGTTAGACATATGCATTAAAAGCTAATGAAGCCAAGCATTTTGTTACCTTGTATTAGAGTTTTGATCTCCTTGATCTGGGACCATAGCTTCCTGGCCCGGCCGTTGTCGAGCATATATTGCAATCAATGCATTTCAAAAGACGACATCCCGCACAGGAGCGCCATGTTTGGCGCACAAATATCAACCAAGGCATTTCCAGGCGCTACAGTTTTCTGAAGCAACCCATGACTAACAACATCAGAGTGAATATTTAAGCCCATATTGGGATCTTGCGTATAGACACATGCCTTGTAGATGAACGCGTATGTGATTGCATTCGGAGAGAGGCCCTCACTTTGGATCTGATGAAAACAGCCAAGAGTTTTCTGTCCGTGCTCCTATTGCACGTATCCTGCAATCAATGAATTCCAAGAGACAGAAGTGGGAATAGGAAGCTCCTTTTGTGCTTTATGAAGTGCACCACATTTAGCATATGTATCAACCAAGGCATTGCCAAGCATGAAAGGTCGGAGAAAGGCCCTCGCTTTGCATGTGCTAAAAAAAACCCAGACCTTGCTGGCCCGGCCATGGTTGGGCATACCCTGCAATCAGTGCGTTCCAAAAGGCAACATCCCACATAGGAGTACCACATATGGAATACATATCAACCAAGGCATTGCTAAGCATGGCCATTGTTTGCAACAACCCCTTACTAACAATATCAGAGTTTGCCAAGCACGATAATTTTTTGTTGAAGTGTCCCACAATTGGCATACATTACCGCAGTCAATGCACTCGAAGAGACGGCATTCGGGACATGAAGCTCCTCAAGCACGTTTTGTGCTTTTTGAAGTGCACCACATTCATCACACGTATCGACCAAGCCATTGCCAAGCACAACAATTTTATGAAAAAGCCCTAGTGAAAGTGTCCCACATTTGGAGTACGTATCAACAAGGCAGTGCCAAACATGCCATCTCTTTTAGAGAGCCTCTTCCATAGAGCCACATGCCTTCAAGATGCACACGTAGGTGATAGCATCTGGAGAAGGCCCTCACTTCACACCTGATCAAAACAACCCATAGATTCGTGGCATGGCCGTTGTCAGGCATATCTTGCAATCAATGCATTTCAAAAGACCACATCGTGCACAGGAGCACCACATTTGGCGTACATATCAACAAAGGCATTGCCAGGCACAACAGTTTTCTGTAGCAACCCATGACTAACAACATTCTTTAAGCCCATATCGACATCTTGCGTACAGACACATACCTTGTGGATGAACGAGTATGTGATTGCATTTGGAGAGAGGCCCTCGCTTTGGATCCGATGAAACAGCCGAGCTTTCTGTCCCTGCTTTGGATCCGATGAAACAGCCGAGCTTTCTGTCCCTCGCTTTGGATCCGATGAAACAGCCGAGCTTTCTGTTTCTGCCACAACCCCTGACTAACAATATCATAGCAAAATTTTAAGCCCATATCGACATCTTGTGTAGACACACATGGCTTCAAGATGCACGCGTATGTGACTGCTTCTGGAGAGAGGCCCTTGCTTCGGATCCTGTGAAAACAGCCGAGAGATTTAAGGCCCGGCTCCTGCTGCACTTATCCCACAATCAATGCATTGGGCCAAGAAGCTCCTCAAGCTCGTTTTGGCTTTCTGAAGTGCACCACATTCAGCATACGTATCCACCAAGGCATTCCCAAGCACGACAAGTTTTATAAAAAAACCCTTGCTGAAGTGTCCCACATTTGTCATACATATTGACCAAGGCAATGCCAAGCACGCCATCTCTTTTTGAGAGCAATTTTCATAGAGCAACATGCCTGCAAGATGCACACATAGGTGACAGCGTCTGGAAAAAGGTCTTTGCTTTGCACCTCTTGAAAACAGTCTCGAGAGCTTGCTAGCCCAGCTGTTGTTGGACATATCTTGCAATCAGTGCGTTCCAAAAGACGACATCCCGCATAGGAGCATCACATCTAGCATACATATCGACCAAGGAATTGCTAAGCATGGCAGTTTTTTGCAACATCCCCTTACTAACAATATTAGAGTGAATTTTTAAGCCCAAACCAGTGTCTTGTGTGCTTTCAAGATGCACGCGTATGTGATTGCATCTAGAGAGAGGCCCTTGCTCTCCATCCGTGCTGAAAACAGTTGAGAGCTTTCTGGCTTTGCTCCTGTTGCGCGTATCCTGTAATCAATGCACTCCAAGGGACAACATTCGGGACAAGAAGCTCCAAAGGCATGTTTTGTGCTTTGTGAAGTGCACCACATTTAGCATACATCTCAACCAAGTCATTGCCAAGCATGGCATCTTTTTGCAACAGTCCCTAACTAACAATATCATAGTAAATTTAACAACCCCTAACAAGAAGCTCCACAAGCACGTGTTGTGCTTTTTGAATTGCACCACGTTTAGCATACGGCTTGACCAAGGCATTGCCAAGGATGACAATTTTTTTGCAACAGCCCCTGTCTAACAAATCAGAGTCAATTTATAAGCCATAACAAATCAGAGTCAATTTATAAGCCCATGTTGGCATCTTGTGTACAACCACATGCCTTCAAGGTGCACGCTTATGTGGTTGCATCTGGAGAGAGGCCCTCACTTTGCATCTATTGAAAACAGCGAAGAGTTTTTAGGCGCTGCTCTTGTTGCGTGTATCCCGCAATTAGTGCATTCCAAGAGACGACATTCTGGACAGGGAGCTCCTCAAGTAGTTTTCGTGCTTTTTCAAGCACACCACAGTTGGCATACATATTGACCAAGACAATGCCATGTATTGTATCTTGAACTTTTTGAACAACCCTTGACTATAGCACTCTCATCATGAATTATCTCATGCATGTGGAGGCTTCAAAGTACTTGCAGGTCTTTGCTTTGAATCTTGTGAAAAGAACCCAAAGCTTCCTTGCCACAGCCATGTTGAGTATACCTTGCAATCAAAGCAGTACAAGAGACATCCTAGACATATCGAGCATGCATACTCTCATCCATGTCAACGTCCTGCCCATCATATTTTGTCTGAAAATGCTTAACGATCAGGTTTTTGCCAATCAGCGAATATCATGAAAATAAGGCACACTCTCTTGAGGGTCCCAACACAAGGCTAATTCTTGCTGAAATTAAACCATAGTAGTTCTTAAACGTGTAAAAATGTAGATTTCCTGCAATGTTAATTCAGATACTATTCCAGGAGCAAGAAGATCCTGTTCTTGCCTGCATCACATATATCTACAACTCATAATTGGGTGCAAACCCCGCTGGTGGCCATCATACTTGAGTTGTAGCATTTGAGAAGCTGTTAGACTGATTTCCATCAGTGTGTAACTGCTGGAAGGTCATCCCATGGTCGCTAGCAGATCCATTGGGGCACATTCCTCTGGGAGGGGATCCTTTTATTCCGTTGTCAAATGTGTATAAAGCAAGGTTCTGGAATCGGACAGACGCCAGATGCCTTCAAGATGCATGCGGCACATTCCTTTTGGAGAGAGGCCCTCGCTCTGCATCTGTTGCCGAGAGGGAGCAGTGCTACCTGTAATAAAGCGCGCACGACCTGTTAAAAATAAGTATGCAGTATTGAAGCCGTTTGAAAAAGCGATGCCACGTGGGTTAACGAGAGGGCATGGATTTGAAAGAGGCTACTACCCTAACGAAGTAACAAGACATATACAAATTGACATTTAGCATCTAGCACTAAAAAGAACAAGAGCATGAAAAATTTGTCAAGGCCTGCACTTTATGAAAGGGATATACATTTAAAAAGTGCTATAATGTTTATAGGAGGAGACAAAGTTAAGTGCATCAATTATGAGAGATTATAGGGATGGTTAAAGTTGAGATTATATCCAAGCATGTGGTACTTGTAAATTCTTGCAAACAAAAAGTATTTTAAATTTTTCATCGAATGGTTGGTAGCACAGAACGTTAGCTTGCATTTTTTAAGGTGGATGTCGAGTGTGTTTTGCCTTTCTTCTTTCTTCCCTACCCTCATTCCCCGCTAGCTCTCTCCACCTTTGAAGTTGTTTGAGGCCTTGGGACTGAGGCTCAGGATGGTTAATGTGTAGTTGTCTGTATTTGCCTTTCTTCTTTGTAGTTATTCCCGGTATAATGAATGAGGATATTGATACATGTAACTTCACCTTATGTTTTTTGTGTTATGACATCAACAATGCATGTTGCACTGTTTGTCGCACCGGTTGTCAAGTTGATGTTTTCAGTGATCATGCAGTGCACACGAATTGCAATCGAATCCAATTCCTTCACCTTAGGGTCTAGGAGCCACTACTCAAGGACATTTATCTTATCCACGTTTGCCTTCATTTCAACTTTTGCAATGTGAGTTTGATTGTACAACTTATTCAAGGCAAGGTTGTTATAGTGTTGGACATCTGATCTGTGAGTATAAATTATCGTAGTAGAGTTGTTGATGTAGGCATGCACATGCGCTTCATCTATAATACATGCACCCAAGGTACAATTGATCTTATCTACGGGTAGTTTTATTTCACGAATAATGGTCAAGTACTGAAGCAGTTCAAGGTCCATTGCATGTCTTACAGAGCATGACATCTTGTAGAAATTTGTGTGTAGCCAGTGGACCGAGCTTGTGATATGGCATATGTTACAAAGCTCTCGTGCACGACTACAAACTGGGGTAGCTGGGCAAGATCACCGAGCAAGAGAATATACTTGTTGTTGAAGGGATCTGCCAATGTACTACACGTTACATTATATTTTGTCTTACGATAAGGTCAAAAGTCATTTAGGTTAACATGGATATCTCGTACATAATTATAATATCTGCCTCTTTTATGTCCAAATATCACTCATTTGAAATGAGTAGAGAGGAGATATTGTTGATTTGTGCTTTGTATCTTGAACTGGTAGTAGAATGTAGATGCAGCGGCATACCTCACATATATAGTGATAAACGAGGTCAACAAACAAATGAAATAGAATAGCGGCATACCTCACATATATAGCGATAAACGAGGTCAATAAACAAATGAAATAGACACTCTTGATGTCCTTATTTCTATATTATTGTTGAGCGCTCTGCCATTGGAGCAGTGACAACAATACTTAGCAGCATTACACAAGAGGGATACATAATTTCTAGATTGTCAGCAAAGATGTCACATTGCATACTCCAATCTTTATACAATGCAATAATTTCAAACCATGACCTAGTATGAGGATGGTAAGCTAGTTTCAAGTTGGCTACAGTTTTCTCCCTAGCTTATTGGCGCTTGGTCTGTAATCTTCTAGGTCTTGAGAGCTTCATACTGACACCTAGTACGGGAGAAACAAGGACATATATAGTATGGCATCAATTATTTAAACACCTAATATGGTATCAATTATTTAGGGCTAAAGTAAAGACGTACAAGTTGAATTCACTATTGTGATACACCACATGCATTCACCACTTGTGTATTCACTACTGTAATACATCACATGCATTGGCTAGCAGTTATATGCAAAGAGTTGTGTGTGTAACTAGCGTGTATAGATGGTGATCGACATCGAGTGTATACTTCTGAAAACGAGATCTAAATAAACCAAAGCAGAGGAAGTAATGCGAAAAATTCTAAAACAAGTAAATAGATAAAGCATGAATAAACTGAACAATCAATGAGGTGCTTTACTTACCTACAATGTTGTACTGCTTCTTTTCAATTGTCTAATCTACAGGCTGATATTTGAGTCAAACTACAAAAAAGTAATGTGAATAGTTAAACATATCGTCTTGCAATGAAATGTCATGGACTGGAAGTGCAAAGTATATAGTGCATGCAATACAGAGGTGCCATACAAAAGTATGGTGGAGAGTTGGCACTGTGGTCTCTCCAAAAAATTATAAGAAACGAAAGCCGTGCACTGCCCCGTAGTGTTTATGTGTTGCACGGCCAAGCAAACACATGTACATGGGAAATTGGATGCAAATAATGGACCTTGCAGTGTTGTCGAGCTGGAGTCGCGCTTGTGCAATTGAAACATGCAGTATTGTGAATATATATGTCCTCCCTACCATACACAAAACATGTAGATGTAACTTTATGTTTTATTTCCTCTGATCAGTATTAGCTTCTCTCTCTCTCTCTCTCTCTCTCTCTCTCTCTCTCTCTCTCTCTCTCTCTCTGTGTGTGCGTGTGTGTGTGTGTGTGTGTGATGTAAGATGCTTATGTCATCAATTATGTCTTCTTGCCTCCTTGCTAACTGACTCGCGTTATGTATTGTGCTTCCTAATTGCACATGACAATGGGTATCTTGAGGTTGGCGTCCCTATAGCGGAAGGCGCCATATTCAATCCGCTTATCAATAATCCAAACGTGCATCTGACGAACTACTATTACGTAAAGATCTATCGATGCCTTTGACAATGATCTCACTTTCAAGAGAAATGGATTTGTTTTCTACATTGAACGTTCGCTTAGTTTCTAGTTATTTGCACTAGTTACTAAGCCTTGTTTCTAGTCATACGCAAATAAGTAATGTTGCTTAGTACAACTATGTATGCCATGGACAACTATGCTGATTTTGGCATAGTTGCAAAACGTGAACGAGAATGATTTTAATGCGTGACCGCCAAGCAGAGTTACTCCAGCTTTGCCTCAGAAGCGCTAGAGCGCAAATTCCATAGTGTGCTCGCCATGTAGGGCATGCAACAACATGCATTTTTATGCATGTACTTAGGTGTCATCAAATTCTATCAGGTCACCGAAGAGTCGCTACCTTGCAACCTCAAGCTGTCAGTGCTACGGGTACCGGCAGTTCTCGTGTGACCACGCCCTTATATGCTAAGACACTAAGAGATGAAAAGAAAGTTGACTTATCTCTACAAGAAAACCGAGATAAGCTGACTTATCTTTTGCTTCATTAGTTTATCACTTGGTAGTTATCACTTTCAGTAGCTTATCACTTAATGATAAACCGAGATAAACTTACTTATCTTTTGCTTCAATAGCTTATCACTTGGTGATAAACCGAGATAAACTTACTTATCTTTTGCTTTTGGTGGCGTAGTTTTTTCAGAGCTTTTCATTGCAGCGATGTTTTTTCAATAATTTAAATCTAATGCCACGTGGTGGCTTCTACGTTCAGAAACCGCAAAAAGGGCCTTCGGCTCACCAAGTAAAAAAAAGTGGGCATTGGGGTTGTATTTTCAAGATTTTTTTGATAGATCTAAAATATTGATTGGTTGAAATGAGATAGTGGACACTCATTTAGACGACCACTGTGTAAATCTAATGATGGACTTGTTTGATTCACTCTCTTCGTAGTTTGGTAGTGGAACATTGTTGAGTCAAGTGCGTGTGCGCTCTCTCTTTCTCCCTCTCTCAAATTTTTTTGTTCTCTTTCTAAACAACAAGGAAAAGTATCCATCAGAGTCCTTTGACTCATCACTCTCTCTTTTGCCTCAATCCCGACACACAATCCTTCTGCTAGCTACCAAATTGCCTCTTGACGTGGAGATGGCTAATGCTTCTAGCCAAAGCAGGCAAGAGGCCGCTAGAGAAACTATGGTAGCTCACATCCAGGGAGTGCTCAACATCTTGACGTTGAAGATTGTTGCCGCACAATGTGGAGAGTACGGACTTTGCAACCATAGCCATGACCACAAACAAGGGGGCAGCTTCAATCAAGCGACGAGCGACTGTTGAAGTGGTTGCGGCTTCAATATACCTGTTTTTGCAAGGCTAGACTAGGCTTGGCATTGCTCAAGGACTCCGTGAGCCTCCTTAAGTATCATTTGCAATACCTTGAGCTCCTGCAAGAGTATGTGGGTGCAAGCAACTCTCCTTGCAATAAGCTCTTTGGTTGGTTAGTTGCTACTATAGTAGTAGGTAGTATATACCATCATGTGCGTTTGGAGGATTTGTTGTGTCTTGCCTGCACTTCTTGCTTTTAGAAAGGACATCAACGGATTTCAACACAAAGGGGCGAGACAATGTCAAAAGGGGCGTGCTCATCTTTGCAAGCAAAATGCGCAGGCAGGCGTGTGGTTTTGGTTCAAGGCTCATGGATGGAAGGCCTACTGCTCTGAGGGGGCATTGTAGGAAAAGGGAAAAAGGTTGAAGCTGACCTAGTTGGCACCACCATAGAGAGGCTATGTGTTTGGTTTTGGCTAGCGCCCAGTGGAGAGAGTAGAGCTCAACTGAGTGCGGTGAAGAGGTCATCAGCGCACAAGGTGTCAAGGAGTGGCCATTGAGAGAGAGAGAGAGAGAGAGAGAGAGAGAGAGAGAGAGAGAGAGAGAGAGAGAGAGAGAGAGAGAGAGAGAGAGAGAGAGAGAGAGAGAGAGAGAGAGAGAGAGAGGGGGGGGGGGGGGGGACAAGGCAACAAAAGTTGTATCATCAATAGTGATGATTGAGTGCGCCAAGGTATGATGGTGCATTTTTCCAACAAGTAAATACACAAGACCAGGTCTTCTTGATGTGGTGATGCCGCATTCCAATGGGTTTTGGTTGTGTCTTATCGCAGGCTACGATAAATATGGCAGGGTTTTGGGAAGATCCAAGAAAGAATCTTGGGTGGAGGAGGTGAAGCTAGCAAAGAAGGTGCTGAGGGGGATGGGAGACAATGTGGAGTCATGGCAAGTGGGGTGGGCGACGGTGAACAGCTTCGGCGGCATAGCGAGGAGGGATTCAAGAGTTCTGGTGGAGACGATAATGAGCGAAGGTGTGCCATTGTTGGGAAGGCTAGCAAAGCATTTGGATGAGAAGAGCTCAGGGTCACTGATGTATGTGAGGATGGTAGTCCTATACTATCACTATAGTCTGAAGAAAGGGGAGGAAGTGTCACTATTGAATAACGGAGAGGAAGCTGGAGGGTAAGCTAAGGTAGCTGTGCACGGTGGCAAGAGTGCAGAGGACGTGCTTGTGCACACGGTACCTCGATGAAGGAGAGGAGTCGGGAGCACAGAGGAAGCGGAAGATGCACACATACACTCACACACTCACCACCATAGCCACACACACAGGTTGGAGGGGGATAGCCGACATGTACTGTGTTCCCCCTTTCTTTCTTCTCTATCTTATGCACTAAGGGACAATACACATTGTACTTAGTGTTAGTGGCTCACACAAGTGTATAGCTGTACACTTAGGGTTAGTAGCAGTTAGTGATGGGCGACCGGCCACATGGTCATTAAACCTAACATTCTCCCACTTGATGGCCAATGTGGGAGACCATAAGAATCAAAGAAACCACTCTTCACCCAATGCCCATCAACTCACGACAGTGCCAAAACTGATGGATGGAGAGACTTTTAGTGAGTGCATTCGTTGTGTTCTCTAACGTAGGAATCTTCACTAAATCAAGGATCTTTTTTGCCATGCATTCACGACTGAAGTGATAACGCACATCAATGTGTTTTGTTCTGGAATCAAACACTAGATTGTTAGCCAAGGCAATAGCACTCTGACTATCACAATGAAGAACTGTTGTACATTGCTCCAATCCAAGATCTTTCACTAGGCAAGCAAGCCAAATAACTTCTTTGCATGCCTCACTCAATGCAACATACTCTGCCTCTGTGGTAGAAATGGATGTACAGTCTTGAAGAACAGATCTCCAAGAAATAGCAGAACCAGCAAATGTGTCCAACCTATTGTTGATTTATGATTGTCAACACAACCTGCATAATCAATGTCTACAAATACTTGAATGGATGACTCTCCACGACCATAGCACAACTGTCTATCTGCACTGCCACTCAAGTATCTGAGAATCAACTTGACAACATCCCAATCTTTTTACTAGGGTTAGACATAAATCTGCTGACAACTCCCACTGCATGTGCAATGTTAGGTCTTGGAGCCACCATGGCATACATGAGACTACCACAAGCTGAAGCATAAGGAACCTTAGCCGTCGCATCTTTTTCCTCAGCAGATTTGGGAGAGTCTTTCTTAATAAGTTTCAAATATGTAGGCAAAGGAGTACTCAAAGTCTTCCCCTTCTGCATGTTGAAAAGATCAAGAACCTTGTGCACATACTCTTTTTGAGAAAGGTGCAACAACCTCTTCTTACTGTCACGAGTAATGCGCATACCCAAAATGTGATTGGCTTCACCCAAATCTTTCATGTCAAATTGACTTTTCAGCTTGGTTTTCAAGTCAACAATGTCCTTCTTGGAATGACCAGCAATAAGCATGTCATCTGCATAAAGGATAAGCATAATAAGTTGTCCATTGGGTTGTCTTTTCACGTAAAGACATGGATCCTCATTATTGAGTTTATAGCTTAGGGAACGCATAAATGCATCAAATTTTTAATACCATTGTCTCGATGATTGCTTCAAGCCATCGAGACTTTTCATAAGTTTACATACCAAATGTTCCTTTCCCTTTAGCACAAACCCTTCATGTTGCTGCATATAAATCTCTTCCTCGAGATCACCACGTAAGAAAGCTGTAATGACATCCATTTGATCAAGCTCCATATTTGCAGTGGCAACCAAAGCAAGCAACATTCTCAGTGTGGTCATCTTGACCACTAGAGAAAAGATTTCCTAGAAATCGACACCATATTCTTGCTTGAAACTTTTGGCCACTAAACGAGCTTTGTAATTGTCAATCTTCTTCTTGTAGACCCATTTACAAGGCAATGATTTCCTACCTTTTGGCAATGGAACAAGTTTCCATGTTTTGTTCTTTGCAATACTGGACAACTCCCTCTTCATAGCATGTTCCCTTGAACATTATCTTTGGCTAGCATAGCCTCTTTGTAACAAGAAGGCTCACCACTATCTGTCAGCAAAACAAAATCCACGCCTGGAACAAAATGTTCTGGTGGATGTGAGACTCTTTGAGATCTTCGCGGGCGGCTGATCAAAACTCGTACTAGCCTATGTAGTAAGTGGCTCGGGAGCTGTCTGGACAGGAGGTGATACATCAAAAAATGTCACTTTCCGGAATTCAACCTCTTTCACTGGTTGTCTATGCATCTTAGTCTCATTAAAGACAACATCATTGCTACGGATCACTGATCGACTTTCCGGATCCCATAAACGATAGCCAAATTGACCATCTACACCATAGCCAATGAAGATACATTTCCTGGACTTAGGATCTAGCTTGGCACGCAATTCCTTGGGTACATACACAAAATTCACGTATGTATGTGTGTGTGAACTACTGAAGCTCGCTCTCTCTCTCTTCCTCTCTCTCTCTATGAAACTTGTGTGTGTAGACTCTCTCTCTCTCTCTCTCTCTCTCTCTCTCTCTCTCTCTCTCTCTCTCTCTGTGACCTGCTAAGGGAAGGCCTTAGTGTTGGGCTAGGTTAGGCGGACTTTGATGGATGGCGTCCATGTAAAGGGTCGCTGCAAAGTGAACTCGCAAAGGGTCGCTGCAGGTGAACTCGCAAAGGGTCGCTGCAGGTGAACTCGCGAGGCTGAACGCAGATGGCTCCATGCAAAATTTTGCATGACATGCTTAGCATTCCCTGTGTTTACACGCGTGGGAGATCTATGGAAAGGGAGAAGGGTACTGGCCTTTGGGCTGCATGCGTGCAGTCTAAACGAGTCACGACTCGCCACGACTCACGAGGCCAGCCTAGCCTGCCTATCAGTCTAAAATGAGCTCTCTCCTTTTCTATCTAAAGAGTGGATGTTAACCCTCACGGCTCACAGACACCCTATCACTTACGACAGATGTTGTATTATTTACTTGGTAGAGTCAGGTACCGGGCTTGTCGGTCCAATAGGAAAAGGGTAAGAGTGATCGCCGATGAGAGGCGCACTCTAACTGGAACATTCAAGGGATTAGTTGGCTAAGCATGGGCGCCCAAGTGTGAATGGGGCGAGCTCATATAAAAGTCAACTAAACCTTAAATTCACTCATTCTCTCATTTGTGCAATTGAAGAGTGCTCTTGCTCCATCTCCATCTTCTTCTTCTTCATCTCCTTCTGTGTGTGTGTGTATGCGTGAGAGTGAGAGAGACAGAGAGAGAGAGAGAGTGTGTGTGCGATGGAGCATTGCGACAGCACGACGGCGACGAAGCGGTTGAGCGCAGCGTAGCGGCGTCTCCCTCTTCTTCACGACGAGGAATCCTCCACGACAGCAAGTGTAGAGCGGTGAGTGACACACCATCACCATCTTTGAGCTTACTAGTTTAGGCTTGTTGTGTGCTTGGAGCCATTTGTGGCTCGCACACAGTGTATCGGCAAGTTCCTTGCATTGACACGTGCGACAGATGTGCACATTTTTGGTGCCGTTGCCGGGGAATGCCATACACTAAGCTTGAATGGCACTCTGTGCTTCTTTTGTGGTGCAATTCAATTGTAGGAAAGGAAGGGAAGGAAGGTGTGTGTGTTGAGAAGAAGGATTTTGTGTTGCTACTGTGTATTTATTTATTAATGAAGTTTTGAAAGGTTACTGTGTTCTCTCTGTGATAAGGTCTTAGTATTAAGGTTGTTAGTTCTGTGTAATGCAAAGTACAGTAAGTAGGAAGTAGATCTGTGAGAGCTAATGAAGTGTGTTAGTGTGTAACAGTAGGTGTATTAGTTGTAAATAGGTAGGTAGAGTGTGTGTTCTCACGCGCAGGCCACGGCAACCTTATCCCAAAAAAAAAAAAATCTAAAAAAAATTAAAGGTAGGACCGGGATCGGGAATATCTCCCAGACCCAAGCTCAAGCTCACGCTCAGGCTCAGGCCTCAATCGTCCTTTAAAATTACGTATTTTAGCTTCACACGTAGCTAAAAATCGACTTTTTTGAGGACCAACGGAGCTTCAAGTGACCAAACGTTGTGCTGTAAAGCACACCACGACCCTCTGAGTGATACGCTCGTTTTGAGCTATCACACACTTTAATCAAAAAATAGATCATTAAAAAACATAAAAAACGAGTGAAAACGGACGCCTAAAAAAATAAGTGGTTAACCTTCGAGGTTATTCGCCGACGCTTGTAGGGTGCCAAAGGCACATGCATCTGCGCTCTAGTTGTGTGCTAGAGACGGAGCAACTAGAGAGAATTTCAACTTACGCGAGTTCTCAATATCCACCTACTTTAGGTTCCGGGCCCTCGGCAGGGACCCAAGGTAGTACAAACCAAGACCCGAACATAGCGGCTAGTGACTCTTCCTCTGACTACGACGTCATGGCGGGTTTCCCAGTGCCTAATCCCGATAGCTCAATCCAAGACATGCATGCCATGGGCCCGCAGTCCGGTCCGAGTGTGCTTAGCCGCTTGAAGGAAACCTTTAGTAGACCCACTTGCTCCGAACATGGAGCTAATGATGTAAATGAGGGGGGTGGGGAAGTAAATTCTCCATTCATGACCAACGTAGACCCTATGCCCTTAGAGAATGTGCACGTGAATACTTCATTCACTACACCTCCTGACTCTTCAAAGTTATTTCCCTCCGAGGTCATATTACCCGATGGTAGAAGCCTTGCCGAAGTGCAAGAGGTTGAGCGGTATATTCTTGCAGTAAGGGAAAAGGAAATTGAGAGCTTGCACAAGGCAGAGCAACAAAGAGAGTTAAAATCGAAAGCTCCTATGTCAATATCTTTGCTAGGAGAGCAATCGAGTGCTCCTGACTTAGCAACCGCTAAGGGCCAACCCCTAAAAAACAACATTGCATCTAGCTCAAAGGACACCCCTAGCACCTCAATTCTAGATGGAGCGTTCTTAAATGAGAAATGGGAGTACGAACTACAAACGGAAACTCTGACCGACCTATACACATGTCACACCTATCATGTGGGTTGGTTAGATGTCCTACAATCCACAATGGGTGCTACTAGTGTGGAGGATCAACAACAAAGAGTTTGTGAGGTCATCCATAGGGTGATTGAGTTAGAGAGATAGAACAAGGGGATCCACATGCCTTCAATGGGTCTCATGAGATTCTTGGATACAAGGAAGGCTAAACAACCGACCTTATCGCAAATGGAGACTCCCTCTGTAAGTCCGATGGATCCTCCATATGTTGTTTCGCTAGGGGTCTCAGTGCAATCTGAGCCCACAAGTAATAGCTTTACCTTTCCAAGTATAGCTCATCTTTCCCTTGATGACACCACGGCTACCATGCCTACCCCAATGATGGACATGTCGAGAAACACGCCATGGATCTCATTTGTTAGTAAAGCACTGCTACATGGTAGCTCAATGCCTGCAACAGTACCTACAAGTGTGTACCAATCATATACACCCATGGGTCCTCGTACTCATGTAGTTCCTAACCCTCCCATTGTTTCAACTACCTATTCTCCACAACCACAACGCCCAAGTTTTTATTTCCATAGGACCATACCGGCTAGCATTAGCATGTCACATCCGACGTTTGCTATGCCCAGAGCCACCCATATGAACTTTGGACCACCACATGGCACCACACCGTACCATACGTGGAACCCAAGGGCTTCCTATGCGCCAAGACCAATGCCAATACCTACTCCACATGTAGTCTCTGGAGCACCTTCACCCACGGTGCCTGCTCACTTAGGTGACTTAGCAACGTTTGCTCAAGCTATTGGTCCATCTATTGCTCAGAATATGCGTAACATGCCATAGAGAGCCTAGAAGTAAGGCAGTACAAATAGCCAAGCTCACACAAAAATTTAGTGGAGAAGGGGATGTGAGAAAGCATATCGAAGTGTTTGAACAAATATGTGATTCTCTAGGAGAACACAATGACCTGCATAAGAGTAATGCTTTAAGCCCAACCTTAAGTGGAAAGGCAGGGGATTAGTATAGAACCCTAAGGGTGGAAGAAAAAATGATTTAGCCTACTCTTAGGAGATTGTTCTTGAAAGAATACATACGAGACGGAGTGCTTTGGGGTGTAGCCTCTCAACTCTAGAAAGCCCAACGAGAGGAAGGAGAGTCGGTGAGAGACTTTATTAGTCGCTTGAAGCATTTGAATTCTCCTTGTAATCCAAATGAGTGCTTCAATAATAATCAATTTCTTGATAGATTCATTAGGGGATTACGACATGAGGATATCTACAATGGCCTAGTCATTAGAGGTATCACCACTTGGGAAGCAGTCACCACCAATGCGATCCAATTGGAGGATAATTTAATGATTCAAGGAGAAAGAGTGTTTGTTGAGCACAAATCTATTAGCTCGCAAGCATCAGGGCATCAGCCAATGACCCTAAAGCCTATTGCTAAGGAGCCAAAGATATCCGAGATGACTTTAGCAGATCTCACCAAGGCTATTAAAGAGAGTCTTAGAGACAATCGTGCTCCACAAAACAATCATATGTATCCAAGAAGGGAGCAACATGGTGCTCAGTATGCTATGGACCACATAGTACCAGTGAATGCCCTACTTTTAGAGTAAAATCCAATGGGAATTGCAATGCCTGTGGAAGGTATGGTCATCAAGCTAAGGATTGCATAGTATTTAAACGCGCGATGGCCAATAGACCAACCTTAGCATGGAAAAACAGACCTGAAGTGCCTGCATTGATGCCGGTCCCACCTCTTGAAAAAACAGCACAACACATGGTCCCTAGGGACCAAAATGTTGTTCAAAGAACACCCTTACCACATCCATTGCTAGGACCGCAACCACCACATCCGAGAATCACTTCTGTGAATCAAGTGGGTTGTGAGTCATCTATTGCTTGTTTGGAAGGTAGAGAAAGATATAGATCCTAATATTGCCTATGGGATGGATGTGCTCGAAGAAAGTCCACAATACTACATGGAGGACTATTGGGGACAAGTCAAACCTGTCTATCAAGTAGCTGCTCTTGCTGCAAGAGGCCAAAATACCAATTACACTACTAAGAGACCACCTCTTCAATGCTATGAGTGTGGAGGCTCACATCGTGTAGCCGGGTGTCCTATTAGGCTACAAAAGAATGCCACACTAATGCAAACCAATCAAGAGAGCATGTCTACAATGCCGATACTCATGTGTAATCGATGTGGCATAGATCATTTCATTGCCCAATGTCCAAATAATCCAAATGCACCAAAGATCACGCCATTAAACTTGATTGAAGTTACCGAGGAGCCATCACAAAGTACACATGTGGTACAAGTAAACGTACTCACACGATCGATGCTCCAAAAACAAAATTATATTCTTGAGGAAAGAGACACGGCATCAATTGCCCAATCTCAGAAAAAGAAGAAAACACGAAGGAAGAGATCGCAAAAATCAGGGAAGTCAGACCCCAATTCAAAGACCAACATAGGGACTGGTGACGACCCCATATATATGAACGACGCTGAAGAGGATTCTGATTTAGGTGAAACCATGGAGAACAAAACGACCACTAAGATAAAAACCAACAAGGAAGATCTTCATGAGCCACAATGGCCAGGATCCAAGAAGAAGATAGGAACTTATCCAAACCCTACAGAGGAGATCGAGCGAGTCAAGCAATTAAGGAGTTTGGTAGAACATACCCAAAGGGATCTAGAACCAGCACCTATGCAGATCCAGATTACATACACCGTGTTCCCTACGCAACAACAACCTCACCAAGTCCATAGACCCTTAGCCATACCTAGTGTCATCCAAGAAGAAAGTGACATAAAGTCATGGGAAAGTGGGCGTACTCACTTCTTGATGGAAAGAATGTTTACAGAGGGACTACCTGATCCTATCGAAGAAATGGAGATCCCATCTTTCCCACGTCAAGGGACTGAAGTCCAAAAGGTGCCGTTAAACAATGCCAAATTGATGGATTTCATGTCTTCAGAAGTTAGAACCACCATCATGTCCAAACTATATAAAGACCCTGAGCTAGTCTCAGCTCTTCGAGCCTTCCTCAATGGAGAACTAAAGTTTGGGCTACCACAATTTGTACAGATGGATGGAGCTAGGGAGATGCCAATAGAGGAGGAGCACTTAGATCCACAACCCAACCTAGATGAGAACCTTGTTATAGAAATACCTGTTAACAAGTTGGGACGATACTTTGAGGGTGATGAATTCAATGCGACCATACCAATCACTACTAAGGGATTAACTGTGAAGGGAATCCTTGATGGTGGCGCTGGGGTTAGCATTGTCACTAAAAATTGTTGGGAAACTATGGGAAGACCTCACCTTGCAACCACAACCATAGTAGTGAAGATGGCCAATGGGTCTATTGTTAAACCTATTGGGATGCTAGAAGATCTCAAGATCAAGGTCTTTGGACATAGATTACCTTCATTGTTATAGATTTCTCCAAACACACTATGGCATCGGAGATGATCTTAGGACGTCCTTTCATGAGGGAAGCAAAAATGGTGCATGACTAGCCTAAAAACCATGTCTACTTGCAGTTCCAAGATTCTGTCATTCGAGTGGATCTTGTATCTGGTCGAGCACATCCCC
Organism: Adiantum capillus-veneris; assembly: GCF_014529385.1. Classification (NCBI taxonomy): domain Eukaryota; kingdom Viridiplantae; phylum Streptophyta; class Polypodiopsida; order Polypodiales; family Pteridaceae; genus Adiantum; species Adiantum capillus-veneris. Next base: position 58,345,258 of record NC_140940.1, on the reverse strand, counting down.
TAGGAAACAGGTTTATAACTGATCATAGATCTGACACCACAGTTCACTCGGCCCCATTGCAGTATTGTTACACGGGTAAAGCGGACACTGATGTTGGGGAAGATTCTCCTTATATGGATGTACTACCTGGGATGATTGAGTCAGACAAAGTGGATTGGGTCCACCTAGCAGCAACCATAGACACTTGGGGAAATAGGGGGACGACCTAGGTAACACCTGAGGGGGATGAAATGCCCGTACCCTTAAATATTCTACAAGAAATGCATAAAGCTTCTGACAAGACTCATCCTAATATAACGAAGAAAACATACAAGTGGGTCCCTAAAGCTTCTTTAACGACCATGGTTGATGCTAAAAAACAAAAGCCATGTAAGAAACGTCCCACTCGCTCCAAGAAATGTAAGGAAATGTGGCGGTGGATTCCTAAACGACTATTGGAAGCCCAAGGCTACTATCAAGGAAATGATCAAATCTGGGTGCCAAAACGTAGATTGTGTTCTTACCTGTCACCTGACCCATGTGAACCCAATTATGTAGCTCAAAAACGAATTGACGATCGTGGAAAGAAAAAAATCACAGAATGCTACACACCCGCTCCAGAGCTAGTTTGGGTACCGAAGAAAGAACAATTTGTTCCACCTAGTTCAAGAAGGGGGGAGTCCCATGAAGCTTCTAGATCCTCATGTAATGCATTCATAGAGGTAAAAGCTTCTCCACAGCCTCCACCTACAATAGTGGACCTCCATGAAGCTACAAAGGAATCCATTGTACCTCCCAGTGTTCAAGAATCACTTGATGAACCACTTCAAGTTCACTCCTGGGAGAGTACCTTACCACCCTTGCAACTAGATGAAATGCATAGGGTGGTCGAAAACTATTGGTTAAAGCCTTCACCTATTACCAACTAGAACAATTGGTTTCAAAGGGTGACGAGCACATTTCAAACGGTATGATCTACCCAAGGAAGGGGGGAGTGTTTGCTCACAGTCATCATTCACTTGCTTCCCTCTCAACCTTCCTCCTTGACCTCTCAATCTTCCAATCTTAGGGAATGTATATATATAGCCTTATACTCACAAAAAACAAAAATAATAAAGAGCAAGAGCAATTAGCAAATGAGTATGCACAATAAAAGTCAAAACATTGACCCAGACCTACACATTTACATCCGGAACACTGAAACAAAAACCTATGTCATCAAACACCTTTGATCCTCATCACTTGAGTGATGAAGGGTAGGTAAGATTAGTATGATAGGAGTGTTTCGGTTTTAGAGTTTAGTGATTAGCAAAGTTCTTTCTTCCCATTGATGTGCCTCCTAGGGGTTTCCTAGTGTGTACAGGAACGTGTTACAGTTGTTAGGATTTGGACCTTCATGGAATCTTTCTCTCGTTCACACTTCAAATCAAGCGCGATCATTAGCACAAATAGGTGTTTCTTGTCCATTAGCATTGTCCCTTATCTTTTTGCATCCATGTTTGTCTGGTTTAATTGTGATTGGTAGCATAATATTCAACACATTTGCTTAGTATCAAACATTAAATTCCATGTAATTTTTGTCAGAATCACTTGTCTAGGTTGAAAAATAAAGCAGTCTGACTAAGCTAGTCTGACCAAGCTAGGCGTTAGCGATCTTCTCTTAATACCATGGGGTATACCTTCCTAATTATCAATGGTTACTTAGGTTCTTAATCCGATTTATGCAGCATTGTGTGAAATGTACTAGGGATTTCTAGTGGTCTTAGTCTCTATTGACCTTTTGCTTAAGTATTATAAAGGGAGTTTACTACTGTGATGAGCCTGGGGAGGGTAACAATGTTATATGACCCCCCAAAGTTACAAAGTTAAAATGCTGGAAACAAACGAAAAAATAATAATAATCAAAGTGCCACAATGTAAAATCTTAAGTTGGAAGAGAAATCTCAGCTTGATTTGGTACTTTACTCACATGTATCGCCTATGGTACTAGAGCCCTAGAGGTTCCCAGTGTGGGTGCTTTTCCTTGAAAAGCAAAAAACCCAAGGCATACAAGATAAGCACACACATCAAAATTGAAACAATGTGAAAAGACTTTGGGGGGTCAAAGAAAAGGTAATTAGTCAGGCGATGATTTCATAAGAAATTCCTTTTATCATAGCTTAACTACAAGGTCTTCTAGGTATAGCCTCTAGTCAGCCCTCAGACATGAAATACTTGGCTCTCGTGATTAAACAACTTAATTGACCAGAGAAAATTGAGAAGCTTGCCCATGGTATTAATAGTCGATCTTTAGTGCCTTTCGATCGTTAAATTAGCGACCTCAGACTTGTTTAATTTTTACCTTTACAATTGTTTATGCGTGTGATTATATTGAAATTTAATGTTTATTGCTGACAAATGGTTTAGAATTATGCTACCAATCAATCTGTCTGCCTAAAACTGCATATGCTTTTTAATTGTATATGAGAATGCAATTACTGTGCCAATGTTGTTTGATTTTGCAGTGAATGAAGAAGGCTAAGGACATTCATTTCAAATTCTCTTCCACCTTGTCGAACGAGCTTCAACTCAATAGCTTCCGAGGACAGAATCTACATCAGCAAGGGAGGCATGTTAACCCTCACGGCTCACAGACACCCTATCACCTATGACAGACTTGGTAGAGTCAGGTACCAGGCTTGTCGGTCCAATAGGAAAAGGGTAAGAGTGATCGCCGATGAGAGACGCACTCTAACTGGAACATTCAAGGGATTAGTTGGCTAAGCATGGGCGCCCAAGTGTGAATGGGGCGAGCTCATATAAAAGTCAACTAAACCTAAAATTCACTCATTCTCTCATTTGTGCAATTGAAGAGTGCTCTTGCTCCATCTCCATCTTCTTCTTCTTCATCTCCTTATGTGTGTGTGTGTGTATGCGAGAGAGAGAGAGAGAGAGAGAGAGAGAGAGAGAGAGAGAGAGAGAGAGAGAGAGAGAGAGAGAGAGAGAGAGAGAGAGAGAGAGTACGATCGAGCATTGCGGCCGCACGATAGCGACGAAGCGGTTGAGCGCGGCATAGCGGCGTCTCCCTCTTTTACGCGGCAAGGAATCCTCCACGACAACAGGCGTAGAGCGGTGAGTGACACACCATCGCTATCTTTGAGCTTACTAGTTTAGGCTTGTTGTGTGCTTGGAACCATTTGTGGCTCGCACACAGTGTATCAACAAGTTTCTTGCATTGACACGTGCGATAGACGTACACAGTGGATCTCTGAATACGCACTGCAAGCCTGCCAGTACGTTGTCTTCTGTCATACAGAAAAGCAACTCCACACTCGCACGCGCCACAGGCTGCATTGCAGAAACATGTGGGGCACGGACAATGTCATGGCCAGTGTTCGGGGAAAATACTTTTTCCAAACATGTAAAATTCCTTCCTTGAATTTGCCAAGAGGTAATTTTAGAAAATAAGGTAACTTTTTTTAGGTTTTACACTATTTTTCTCTATTTAGAGGCGGAATTTCTCCTTTTTTCCATGCCCTAAACCGGCATTTTTGAAATTGAAAACGGCACGATATTAAGCTGAGAGACATTTTTCTTGAACACTGGTTGTGGCACGAGAAAACTCCTCTCCTCTGCAAGTCTACGTCACGACTTGAAAGTCTAGCCCTGTTTCCCATTGTAGGCAGCACGATGTCACCTTCGACAGCACCGTCATACACAAGCTATAATAATAGCAGTGTTCGAGACAAAGCATTTTACCACGCATAAACAATTCCTTTGCTTGAATTTGCCAAGAGGAAATTTTCAAAATTTGCGTTACTTTTTAAGATTTTTACACTATTCTCTTCTACTTTGGGGTGGAATTTCTCCTTTTCCCCTTGCGTCCAACTAGCACTTTGGAAATTGAAAACGGCACGACATTAAGCGAGGAAACATTTTCCTCGAACACTAAATAATAGAGACGGAGAACCCGCATGAAGCGTAGTCTCGTGGAGCTCGCAAGGACAGCCTCAAGCGATGACGCAGAAAGGAGCAGAGGTTAGGCTAGAGAGAGATGACCGCCGTTCGCATATAAACGTGTATATACTTATTCGGCTGTGGCACGCACACAGACACACACACACACACACACACACACACACTCAAGAAGAGAGAAAGAGAGAGAGAGAGAGAGAGAGAGAGAGAGAGAGAGAGAGAGAGATTCTTTCAAAAATTACACACACGTAGTCATAGGTGTTATTCAATATGTGCCATTGCACTTTTGCTAAAACAATGCGGATTCCAAGCATACAAAGCTTCTTTCCCTTTTAAACTTTCTTTCCTTGATTTTGTGAAGAGGAAATATTTATTGAAATTTAATCTTTCTTCGTGGCTATTTAAACTACTTTTGCCAGTTTCTGGGCAGAATTTTTTCTTTTGCTTGTGTCCCAGTATTCAAGAAAAATGTGCCTCAGCTTATTATCGTGCTGTTTTTAATCTCAAAAAATGCCGGTTGAGGCCAAGGGAAAAGGGAAATGTTCTACTCCAAAATAGAAAAAAATAATGTAAAAGCCCAAAAAATTAACTTGATTTTTTAAAATTTCCTCTTGGCAAAACCAAGGGAGGGAATTTTGTATGTTTGGAAAAGTGCTTTTTCCCAAACATTGTCATGCCCTCAACCGACATTTTTTGAAACTGGAATTGACACGCTATTAAGATGGGAAACCTTTCACTCCAAAATAGAGAAAGATAGTGTAAAAACCCAATAAATTAATTTGATTTTTTGAACTTTCCTCTTTACAAATTGTCATAATAACTAATATCTAATTCACCTCTCTCTCTTTTGAAGTATTGTTCATGCCGATCTAACTAGGTGTTATGATTTTTGTTGCTCTCTCAATCCAAGCACTCTTGCTATGCTCATTAGGAATCTATTCTAATGAAATGTTCACTATGTTTATGTTATTTTTTGCTACACACAAGTTACTAGGCCATTAAATGTTACATTGGTATCAGAGCCCAAGGTTTTCTCTTTTCTTGCTCAAGAAGAGAGGTCCTCAAGCTAGCTATGTGGCAGGCTTCGTGCAGATAACAGGGCATCACCGTCGAGAGCTATATAGTCTTAATAGTACGGGGGTTGCTTACGGCTTAACCACTATTGAGCTATTAGAAGCTTGACAGGAGCCGAAACTGTTTTGGTGTTGAAAGACCCTCTCGTCTACTCCTTGCAGTTAAGGAGCTTGAGTGCTTTCTAAAGGGGTAAAGAGGAGTAGCAAGTAGGGCTTGAAGTGCCAAGGTACACCTAAAAAAGTTTACACCTAAAAGTTGTTATAATGGCTGACAATAATAAAGAGAGTGAAATTAATGTTGATAGCTTTGATTTTGCTAATGAGCAGGCTATTAATGATGCCCCTATGCTTGTTAACTACCTTGTTCTAGGCTTCAACAAGTCATCAACAATCCATCCCTCCAAAGTGAAGTGCAACGGCAGCTTCGTGCTCATGGGATTCTCCAAACTCCCCGCCAAGAACAGAGAGTACCTAGGAAGCCTCCTTGTGAGACTTCCAAAAGAGGCCTCTCTCTGATTCGGGAAGAAGAAGGAGATCCATACAAAGGGCTCAAAAATTTACTTCTTGATGACGCATCTCCTTCCCAAAGGAGAACTCAAGAGCCCTCACCAAAAGAACGAGAAAGAAGTGAATCTCCTACCACCTCGGCGAAGATGGCTCCACGAAGACGGCGGGCAAAACGCTCTCCATCACCTCCTAAACGAAGAAGACCATCTCACACTTCTCCACACCCTAATTCAAAGAGGGATGACAGAAAACAAGAGAAGAAAAATGCGAGAAAGAGGTCACCCTCTTCTTCATCTTCTTCATCCTCTTCCTCTTATGAAGAAAGTGATGGTGGAAACAAGGAGGAACAAAGCAAGAAAAAGGTGAGAAAGAGGTCACCCTCTTCTCCATATTCCTCAAATTCTTCATCTTCTGAAGAAAGCGATGGTGCAACTTTCGAACCACCAAAAAAAAGAGTCCATAGGGAATTCTATGCCGCGTGGAAGAGGTCGTCCAAGCTCAAGAACTTCAAAGAGGGAGGAAAGAACATCTCTTTCCTTACCTATGATGGCACTTTTGGTGCTACGGACAAAGTCTTGGCCTTCATTCAACAATTCGATGCGGCGTTTGGGTATGAGAGCTTCACGGAGTCCTCAAAGCTACACCATGTAGATATGCATTTTCAAAAGTCCGCCAGGCAATGGTGGTCTAGCCTACGGGAAAACGGTGAAGCCCCACGTACATGGAAAGCTTTAAGAGATTCCATCATGAAGCACTTTTTGGCTATTGATGCCAAAGACAAAGTACTCACCGAATGGAGAAGCTTGAAGCTCTCTCCCTACAAATCTATTAACAAATATGTAGACAAGTTTTAGGACTTACATTTCAAAGCCACTGTCATCAAAAAGATGGATTTTGGAGAGAAAAAACAACAATTTTGTGTGGGTCTAACTGAAGATATGGTGGAGTATGTCAACTCCCAAAGGCCACGCACCATATCCGCGGTCATACACCATACCATGGTGGCTTCACGAATCCATTTCCAACAAGGGGCTAAGAAAAATCTTAAGCCCACAGAGAACAAGGACCGTAACAATGAGTCTAAGGGGAAGGACAATGTACAAAAGTCTCTTAAAGGCAATGCCAAAACAACAACAAAGCTAAGGAGAAGGGAGTTTATAAAGGCAAAAATAAACTCTCTCCTGAAGATCTTCAGCGTTATCGTAAAGATAACCGCTGTTTCAAGTGCGGGGTGCAAGGGCATGCCTATCATGCTTGCCCCCAGAAGAATACACAAAATGAGCCTCCTAGAGCTACCTTGGTCGAAATCCAAGAAGAGGAAGCTCACCAATAAGGATCTCCTCTATGCCATGCTTGGAAAAACGTAAGAGAACATGATGCTTTTATTCTCTTTGACTCTGGCTCTACTCACAATTTCATATCCACAGAGTTGGCCACCAAGCTAAGCATTCAAGGCTATGAGATGGGAGATGTCCTACCCGCTGATGGTGCTTTCAAAGGCCAAGAAGCTTCAGTCACTCCCTTACTTGGGAAATTGAGGATCCATATCCAAAGCTATGTAAACAAAGAGGACATATTTATCTCTCCTCTCAAGCACGAAGATGTAATCCTAGGGGCACCATGCTTTGATCGCATGGCTGCCAATGTTAAATTCCCTAAAAGGAAAATCTACTTTATGTTCAGGGAAAAAGATATGTACATAGATGCTAAGGAGTTGGGTAACACCATACCCAATGTATATGCGCAAGCTTTCAATAAGTCAATAAAGAGCTCTATTTTTGTGTACATGATTTTTGTTAAAGATTTTTAATATGAACCTAATGCTTTAGCAAAAGAAAATATAGAAAATCATAAGGAATTAGAGTTATCCAACTTTCTCAAGGGATTTCAAGATGTTTTTATTGACGACATTCCTTGTGAATTACCTTCTGAACAACACAATGATGACCATGCAATTGAACTTCTTCCAGGAAGTTCACCGCCTAATAAACCCCCTTATAGAGTTTTTCAAGCTCAGCAGGAGGAGATTATGCGGTAAGTGCATGAGTTGATTGAGAAGGGCATGGTTAGGCCTAGCTCATCTCCATTTTGTTCACCCGTGCTCAGTGTAGAAGCAGTTCATGAAGGGAGTGAGAGGCTGCCATGGCACACATCATCATCAAGTGGGGCACTCACATTGCTGAAATCATCAAGAAACTCCCCAAACAAGGGGTGGGCTAACGAGAGGGGAAGAGGCGGCTGTGCAACAGCAGGGAAGCAACAATCATATAACGGCTCGTCAGCTTGCATCTGAACCTTGTACAATCCCTCTTCCTCCATAGTCGAAGGGGGCAGAGAGATCTGCATGCAGCAAAGTTAGACATATGCATTAAAAGCTAACGAAGCCAAGCATTTTGTTACCTTGTATTAGAGTTTCGATCTCCTTGATCTGGGAACGAATGGTCGCCACTTCATCAAGACCTTCTGCCATGCGCTCACGTTCTTGTATTAGAGATTCGATCTTCTCTCGGTCCCTACGGAGGAGCTCAGGCTCCACACTTTTTGCTTTTACTATTTTTAATATAAGAGTAGATCTTCTATCTGCTCGTCAAGCTGGTCACGTCTGGCAAGTTTGCGTTGCAGTAGCAAGAGCTGCTCCTGTGCATCTGCCAATTGCACGGCCTTCTATGCCTCTGCATCCCGCTTTCGCTTTGCCGAGCTCATCTTGAACAAACCCTAGAAAAGTATGGCGAGTCTTATAAACAACTCGTCGGGTCCTTGAATTTGACCGTTAGCTGCATGTGTGTACAATGTGTGAACTACTGAAGCTCTCTCTCTCTCTCTCTCTAACTTTTGTGTAGACACGAGCTCTTGGGATAGTTTCCTTCTCTCTCTCTCTCTCTCTCTCTCTCTCTCTCTCTCTCTCTCTCTCTCTCTCTCTCTCTCTCTTGTGCAAAAAATTGGGCTTTTAATTTAACCCTTCATATTACTCAAAAGCCAAAATGGCATGAAAATACATGTGAGATGGGGAGCTAAAACCCCTATATGATATACAATGAGTGCAAGAGTTGAGTACAGTGTCATAACAAAGATGATACAAAAGGGAGGCAGCAAAAGGTAGAGAACGGGCCAATAAGCCCTGTGTCCTGTACGAGCATCCATTGCAACCATCCGAGTCACCAACCCAAAAGTAATCTTGCTACAGCAATATGAGCATACGGATCTTTTTGACTAAAATTTGCAATGTAGATGGTCTTACTCTCCTAGTGTACTTGTCCTCATGTCTTCGAGATCCATCTCGACCCTTGGTCTAGGCTCTTCTACTCTAGGATCCCTTGCTCTAGGCAGTGCTCTAGGAGGTCCTCTAGGTAATGTAGGATTTGTCAGTCTTCTATGATCTCTAGGGATTATAGGGGGTGCTCTATACTTTCGTTCAGCCACACTGGTGGGGCTTCTGTTGGAAAAGTTGGTCCCCTGGCTGTTGTTCGTCGGAAGGAGCTGGGTGTGCCCTTCCCATTGGTCTTGTTATCATCTCTACTGTTTCCTCATGATATGTTGGGTCTTCCGGCCTAGCCGTATCAGTTGTAGTCAAGTTGGCAAAGAGAGGTTTGCCTTTCTAGGTCAACTCCCTAAGCTCAAGCCAATCTAGAGTCCTAAAGTCGCTTCCCCATTTATCATTGACTCGACTCGTGTGATTGGGAGATCCAAGTTAAAAATCTTTCGTGGTTGCTTAGTAAGTGTCTGCCCTATCACAAAACACTTCCTTTATATGGTCGTCTTGAAAGATGCAGAATGGGAAGGCATACAAGTGATTATAGAATGTTCACCATACATTCCAAGCTCAATAGAGACTATAGTCATCACAGTGATTAGCTCAACGGTAGAACCCGACAAGGAGAAGCTAATGCTACACCTCCATCTGTTCACCAAGAAGAACAATTGTTTTGCATTGCAGAACCAGGTATATCAACACACACTTCAAGTGCTCATAGATCTCCAACCACTTAAGAACCTGCACAACCTAGTCCAACAACAGTAGAGAAAAATCCATCGAAGGACTTAAGTGCTAGCTCACAAGCAGGCATGGAACCAACAATGAATCAAGAGCAAGCATAGGTAACACAACCACATGATGTAGCGGAGGTTGCAAAAGTTACAAAAGTCCCTGTCACACCTACAAGGATTGCTATCAACATACAAGGTATGAATGGATTTCTAATTCAAAGCATAGCTTTACTTGATAGATGTGTGATGGAGAACGTGATATCTTATCACACTTATCATTTTCTCGATAAGCCAAAGCTTGATCCTGCACCTGAGTTTGTAAGAAGTTCACACAACTCTGCTAGTGAATGCATCGGAGTGTTAAATGTTGTTTTGAGCATAAACTCTCACTCCGAAAGTGGAAAGTTTTTTGTCATGTCTCCAGGTCATTTGCATGAGGAAATGGTACTTGGTAGATATTGGATGGTGCAACGCCAATGCTACAGAGGAACTACCAAGCTTCTTCTATCGACACCCAATGACAAAGAGCTAAGCATGAGCATTCCATTAGTGCTAGATCACCCATCAAAATTTTCAAATACATCAAACGGTCAGGATTCTCAGAGAAGCAAGGCCAAGAGCACAAAAAGTAAAGGGAAGACCAGAGCTGAGCAAAGCCAATAGGAGAGATCACAGCATCAAAAAGCAATATGGGTGCCTCAAAATTTGATCAAGGCACAAGAAGGAAAAAAGTTAATGCGGGTGCCGAAACATTTGCATTCGACACAAAAGACTTTGCCCTCTTATGACACAAAAGAAGGTACCTAACAAGAAGCAGAACCGGAAAAAGCGTGGGCCCAGATCTCGTAAAAAGGCAAGACAAACGACAAGGCCAAGGTATGCTACAAGACAGCCCACTACTCAATCGTACAACATAACTCTTTCGTTTGCATTGACCATGTATGCATGATAGGGCCACATTACAAGGCGTTGCATAGGCACTACTTGATCACTCATGCACGCTCAGGCATAAGTGACATTTGCCAAGCCCCTTGACTTAGAACATGTGTGGGGGAGGGAGCCTTACTCAGCAAGAGGCTATACAAGAGCTTCAAGACAAAATGAAAGGGAGTTCCAATTCAACAAATCTATCAAAGGAGGTCCTCTATTCAAGGTACATTAATCTCATATTTGTGTACTTCAAGAAACAATCAGAAAGTCCGAGTCGCCACCAACCAAAAAATGTTGTTGGTTGGCATAAGAGTCAAGAGTCGGGCAACCAAGACACCAAATGAGCAAGGCGTCAGTCCCACTGCTTCAAGTCGTATATACTATGTGTTATAGTTTGCATGTGCTTAAATATGATTTATTTTTCATCATTTGGAATGCAACTATGCTCAAGCTGGAGGGTTGAGCTAATATGTGTGTCGCTCATGGTGGATGAGATGAGCAAAAGAGTCAAGAGTCGAGCAACCAAGCCACCAAATGACCAAGGTGTCAGTCCTAGTGCTTCAAGTCATATATACGCTGTGCTATAGTTTGCATGTGCTTAAATATGATTTATTTTTCATCATATGGAATGCAACTATGCTCAAGCTGGAGAGTTGAGCTAATATGTGTGTCGCTCATGTTGGATGAGATGAGCAAAAGAGTCAAAATCTAAGTTACTTAAGTGTAGGTGGAGTGGAGTGGCAGTGATTTCATCACTCATGCACGAGTCTTACCATACACCGAGTCACATTTTTTGAGCGAACCAAAATCCGAGCGAATATTTATATGGCGTGGGCTTAACTATTTAGCCCTCTTCTCTATTGACTTATCCAATGAATGGAATCTCTCAAGATCCCATTCAAAGTTGGCTAGCTACCTCACCACTTTGAAAGGCATGCAATAATTATCCATCAACGACGATCAGCCACAAGACATTGTGTCCACTAAAGAGAAATCGTTGGGTTGAGCCATGCCGTTGCAATAGCCTAGTTGCTAATTGTTCGAGCTCCTTCATATTAAAAAAACTTTAGGATTTTTTGTTGCCCCCCATTGTGCATGTCCGTGTTCCAGCACTCGAAAACACTTGGCAAATTCTTAATCCACCACTTGCAAGTTTAGTCCTCGCTCGCCACCTATCATTTCCATTGCCTTTTCCTCTTTTAATTCTCAAAGCATTCATCAAGAGTCTTGCTAAAAAAAAAGGTCCTCCCATTGGTCTATCTTGATTACATTAAGTGGAATCTTCAGCGATTCCTATCTAGAGCGGACAATCCAACCCAAAACTACCCCCCACTGCTCTGTAGGTCGACCTCGGGACCTTAACCATAAGCCATGGGAGCACTAAAACTTGCTCCTTGAGAACGCAGGCCCAATTTATTTTTTAAAAGGTCCTTCCTTGTCCCACCTTCCCTCGCACAGGCACGCCACCACCCATCACCTCCTGCTATTGCCTCAGTGCTTCGTGCGATGCCAGCCAAGGGCTCCTCGCTGCCACCTATCCCCCCCACCTTCCCTTTTATTTTCTTTACTTTGCATTTGCCTTTGACTCTTCAAAGAGACTTTCCTTTTGACAAATTGAGCATCTCTTGATATTCACATTAAAAAAACCAAAGACAATGTCTCAACAGCCGTAACTTCCACCTGCCACTTGGCAGCCCCCCCTCCCCCCCCTTTCGCAGAGCTGGTGCCCGGGCATAGCTGGCACTCTCTCCCTCCCTTCGCTTCGATCATTCACATGTGAGTCCTTCCTTGCCTCTCCCTCTCCCCTCCATTGGCTTTTTGCCCATTTCCACTTCAAAGGATCTCCAACAAATTTGTGTTAAAACAAAGTGCATACTTCCCTACTCAATGCCACCTGTTCCCTTGCCTCCACGTTGCCTATGGCCTCATTGTGCACCACTTGGTTCTCCAAGGCACCTTGCATGTAGTGCAATGATTGCTTCCTTGGCTGGCACAACACCTGGAAACCCCTTCCATTTAACTCTTTAAGACCTTTAGAAAGTTAAAAAAAAAAGACCCTTAGAAAGTAAACTCAACTACAGCACCTTAACACTAGGTTGGTAATCTAGCAGGACATAAAAGTGTCCTTTCAAGGTTTTGAAAAAAACCTCCAAAACCATGGTAGATCCACTCATTTTGTAAAATCCTTTCATGAGGCTATAGTTCAAGGCCTACTACTCATGGAAAAAATAAGAAACTTGTAAAATTTCTCATCTTTTGGTCACACCAAGCCTCCAAAGTTGATGGACTAGTGCATTTTCATCAAAACAGTCATTTCTTACATTTTGTCGCATAAAGATAAGATTAGGGATTTTTGTAGGACTTGAGATAAATTCCCTAGTTAACTTCAATGGGTTGGTGATCAGAACATATGATTGCTTCTCACTCACTATTTTTTGTTTTGCCAAAATAAATAGGTACAAAAAAGTTGAATTTTTACCATTCTGCACACCTATCATCATAGTTTCTATAGCCATGCTCAATACAGATAATATATGCATGTTTTCTTAGTTCCCTATTGTCCTTTATGTTCATAAGGAGCCATGGAGCATGTCAAAAGAATAATACATCTCTTACCAAGGGGAATCTTGGGGACAAAGATGAAGTGCTAAATACAACAAACATGAAAAAACTGGGTTCAACATTATGAGTTGTAGAATCCCATAGAAACTATATCTAGCCAAATTTTATCCTTATGACTAGATATGGTTACTGCCTACAAAATGCATGTAGTTGTCACAAGAAACTAACAATATTGAAAAAGCTATACTTGATATACTAGAATGTTTCGTTTTCTTCTATAATTGAAAAAATCAACCATCATTGTTTACTATGCAAAATAGGGTATTAGGTGCCCCAAAACTCAAGGAATATTAGCTTTATGTTACAATATGCGACATAGAAAATAAAAAATTCATTTGGATATCATGAAATCCACTAAAAAAATCACAGAAGAGCTAAAATTGGCTAAAAAACAGGATTTGATAATTTTTGTAAGTTGGTCATAACTTACAACTTTAATATTTATTTCTCCCTAGAAGCATCAGGACATGTTGAGGACTACTAAAGATAGTTCTCTAGAATTATAGACCTCACAAACATGAATTCTAGAGTGGTATAGTTGCAAAAAGTTGAAAAAAGCCAAAAACAAAACCCGTTTTTTCACACAGTTTAGGTTGTGAAATGTTGTGCAAGGACAAAGTTAAAGATGGAATTGATATTCCAAAAAAATGTCAAGTTTTTTTTAGCTCATGAGACAACTTTCTAGATAGATAGCACCTCAAAATCCATTTTGAAACTCTTGACATAATTCAAGGAAAATGGTCACTTAACAGGACATAAAAGTGTCCCATTACCAACCTAGTGTTAAAAGATTTTCCTCAAACTACTATTCCAATAAATAGGCCGTGCCAATTTTTCTTTTGGGGATCATTAGAAAGTATCTTTGTAGATACCCTCTTTGAAAGGGAAAACAAATGTTGGCATGGCTACAAGGCACACACACCATGAGGAGGAAGGGCGAGTCAAGGACGGAGAGATGTCCTCGTGTGAGGCCGACGAGGCAAAGATATTTTTCCTCTACTAGGCAACTTAGTGAAAAGGGGAAAGTTAGGAGGGCAATGGGGATGGTCAGTGTCGTTGGTGAAGGGCTTGTGAAGAAGGAAGAGAGAGAGAGAGAGAGAGAGAGAGAGGGAGAGAGAGGGAGGGCGTGCTACAGACCAGTACTATCGACGGAGGGAGGGCACGTCAAGGATGCTCCCAGAGTGCCAATGGAAAAGTAATGCACATGAGAATTTGAGGGCGACATCATGTTGCATAGTCGGGTAGGGCGATGGCATAATGTGTGTATGTGTGTGTGTGTGTGTGAGAGAGAGAGAGAGAGAGAGAGAGAGAGAGAGAGAGAGAGAGAGAGAGGAGAGAGACGGACTTCATGCATGCTATTTTTTGGGAGCAAGAGATCTAGACGAGGCGAGAGGGCCACAGAGACGAGCTAGGTTCTTCGCATTTGCATTTAGACACTCTCTCTCTGCCTTCATTTGCGTGTGAGGGCTGTGCAGGGGGCGTCATGACAACGATAGCAATTTTTTCTTTAGAGTGAAATATTCCTTGGGTGCAGCTACTATGTACGTTTTTATGCAAGGGACCCACAAGGTAGCTACTGTGTGTAAAGTGGAAGGGTGATTAGGAGGATGCAATACCTTTGCCATCTAAAGCAGTCTGAGGGAAGAGGGACGATGGGAAAGTGGCTATCGACATGATGTCTCTAAGCAGAGATGCACCAAGAGAGGGACACACCCCATGCCATTGTGATGGCCAAAGCATAGAGAAAGAGAGAGAGTCTGTTGGCCTCTATGATTGAGAATGTGGACACAGACGCAAGGATGCCATGAGAGAGAGAGAGAGAGAGAGAGAGAGAGAGAGAGAGAAAGAGAGAGATCAAATGGCAATTTTCGACAACGACTGAGAGAGAGATGACTGTTGCGGGGAGAGACTCGGGCTGATGCAAGAGATGTGTTTATTTCTCTCTCTGCTACTTGACTCAATGGCGCTAAGAATAGCTCGGTAAGGCATCTCTATCGTGCATAGTGATAGTAGCACCTCGAGCATCTACGAGAGCACGATGGCGAAAACAGAGAGACGCATATGCGTTGCCAGCAAGATTTGGGGGGCGATGACTTCTTTTCCTTTGCAATTTGAAAGATTCCATTCGAATCTAGGAGACAAATTGATGTGTTTTGGAACTGTGGACCGAATAGTGAATACGGATCTACATATTCAATTTGTATTCACTACAAGAGAGTTTTTTTCTTTTTGAAGGCTCCTTAAAGGAGTTCAAAAAGAGAGAGTTTGAAAATAAATAAAAAAACATTGTAAAGGATCTGCGTCGACACAAGATCCTTTAGAGAGGTTTTCTTTAAATTTTTAAACTGTCTCTTTGTGGAGTCCTTTAGGGATGCTTTTTTAAAAACTCTCTCTTAAGGGTTTGATGGAGCGTCTTTTATTGAGCGAGACTGTAGCCTGCGAGGTTTAGGGGAGCCAAGAGGTTCAGGCTAGCTTGCGGCAAGGCGGTTTGCTCTTTGGGGGTTGCTAGCATTGCTCTCTCTCGTGGTGACAACACCCTTGCGCAGATGGGTTATCCTCAGATGGAGGATCTTGGATCTACGACTTTGAGGATGTGCTTCGTACGTGCCCTCTCACATTTTTTTGGATCCGAGGAAGGCCACCCTCTTCTTTCCTTGCTTGAGGGCAAATGGCGACCAATACTTTTTGTGTTTCTGATGGTTTTGCGGTAGTCCCGACAAGGGGGAGTTTTGTAGCAAGGCTCCCCTCTTTGATGGCTTCGATTGCCATTGCTCTGGCATTCTTTGGTGGCGTTTGACTAGTCTGTAAAATCTTATAGTGGTTCTCATCCATCTGGCTCTGCTACAACTCCTCTGGTGGTTTTGGGGTCTGTTGATGTAATGAAGGTTTTGTCCGGCTTGTTGTTTGTGGATGGTTGGCTCCGATATCCCAACCTAGTGATGGAGGGTTATGCCAAGAACACAATTGATGTGTGTGTGTGTGTGTGTGTGTGTGTGTGTGTGTGTGTGTGTGTGTGTGTGTGTGAGAGAGAGAGAGAGAGAGAGAGAGAGAGAGGTCACTATGGAGTCATTTTTTATTGAATGCACGATGAAAGAGAGAGACAGAGGGGGGAGGAGGGGCGTTTAAAAGTGGGGAACAAAATCTTAATGGATTTTATTGAGATTCTCCCTTTCAAGAAAGGTGGGGAGACAAGCATGCACTAATCGACACAACACAAACTTCTTGCTTGCAGCCGACCTTCAATTTTGTCTTTTGAGATCTTTGTAGATTCCTCACAAAACCTATATAAAACTCAACAAGGATATATTGGTTAACAAATAGCAAAAATAGGTGCCAGTCTCAATTTGCAGCACCTAAAATATTCACGATAGTTGGCTAATAAGGTTGCCCCATGAGCAAAGAGTTGAAAAATACTAAGGTCTATTGTAATTAAACAAAGAGCTGGAAAATACTCCAATATAGCGCAAAAGTAGGGGGGGGTGGGGGGGAAGGTTTGCCTGCAAGGTCAAATGCTGATGCACAAGAAGGCTTGCAGTTAATTATAAAGTGCCTCTCACTAACTCTCTCGATTTTATCATCGCTCGAAAAAGTTCGCTCGGAGTTTGAGATTCCTCCTCATGGACATGTGCACAGTAAGGAGAGTGGAGAAACCTCAACATCAAATGCCTTTTAGGAGTAATGATAGCTATTGGAGCACTTCTAAGTGCTCTATGTGCTACATTTACTTCATGTGTATGGCTGATGAGTGACCTCGATGCTCCAAAATTGTGGTGACGAGAGTCGCACTGGAGATCCCACACTGTGGCTGGGAGAGGAAAGTGTGAGGTCTAGTTCATGGCTGACAATGTGAGAGAAGCAAGTTTGGATGTGACCAAAAGCTGAGCACTCTAGTAGTGTATGGTACTTAGACTCTCGAACTTCAGTGAGCATAATGTGCATAGTCAATTAGACTTTTGTCCATTGGCCCAATGCCATAACGTGCATCGAAGGAAATGGGAGCTGAGCCAAATGGCTGTGATAGTGCGTATCACTGACAAGGGGATAGGACCAATCATGAAAGTGTGAGTATGGTTTCTTCCTTTGGTGAAGAACATGGTTTTGTAGTTGGGGGCAATATGGGTGGTGTAATGTATGAAGAGTGACCCACCGGATTTCTCCCAAGCCATAATACATTGGCGTTGTAGAAAAGATTCATTCACTTGAAATTCGATTGAAGAATCATGTAGCAAGTGTAATGCATCCCATCTCCCAAACCACTTCTTTAAGTCTTGCATCCATCCCGTGCTCAAGATCTTGCTTTTATGCGTCTTTTGAACTTTTTTTCTTGCTTCCCATGCAATTGAAGGAAGTCAATGTGAGGGGTTTTGACACATCTTTATCATGTACTCCATAACCCTTTTCATGCCCATAACCTCAATTGGAAGAGATCCCGACTCAAGAAGTAGGAGCATATATGTTGTTTGTGTCTTAACTTGGAGAAAATTTGTAAGAAAACGCTTTTGGACATTCTCAAACTCTTTCCAAGTAGACTTTGAGATGTTGCCGCCCCAACTTCAACTCCATAAAGAAGAACGGGGGTTACCAATCCGTCAAGAAGGTACTCCTTGAGAATCCAACACTTGATGTTTCTTGCATTACACATGTTCTCAAATGCATATTATGTTCTCTTTCCCGCTTCCAAACAACGCATAGCACATTCATGCCACTAGTGATTGGACGGAACTTCAAGGCCAAGGTACTTAAAGCTCTCAACAACTTCAAGTGTCTCATGGTTGTATAGGGTGTATGCATGATAAGGTGTACCCAATTTTAGCAGTTGCCCCAACCAAGACAACCCAGAAACAACCTCTTTTTTGCCATTCCTACGTACATTTGACTTGCTTGCACTTACTTTGAAGAGATAAGGTGTGGTAGCCACACAACGCACATAGTTGCAAACACAATGGAAAGATTTGATCTTCATTTTTTCACATCTAAATGGTAATTTTATTGTGCAAGGACTAATCTGTTTCAGCCTGTCACAACTTGTCACAACATTGTGACCTTGATGAGGAAATACTTATAACTTTTATGGGCTTTCCTTCTTCACTTACCCTCTTGCACATGAAAAGTTCACTTGGCAACCATTTAACTTGATTTATTGATAATTTTTTGGATCTTTGCATAATTAATATTCATTTTCCTTTGTTAGAATTTCTATTTACAAAAAAATATTTTTTAACACCAGATATCTAATGATATAGAACTTATTTTGCAAGATCCAACGGACATTTGATAGAATATGACCCAAGGAATGTGACCATGCAAAAAAAAAAAAAACTTCAACGGTTTATTTTTTAAAGATCTACCTAAGAAAACAACAAAGACTGCTTAGAGAACCTTGATATAGTTTTTCAAAAAATCTAATAAATAATGTAAGTTGCCACTCATTTTGATTTTCATATATGTCATAACTTGTCAGTGTGAGGTCCTTATAGAAAAAAAAATTGAGTCAATTTGAGTAAGGTAAAGACATGTTTTCATTGTTTTAAATCTTTTCACTTGCACCATTCACTTGAGGTGTGCCTCCTTAGGTCTGGTAAGTATCAAACCTAGAAATTTTGACACTTCAACCAACCATGGCTTGGTTCTACTCTCCTAATCCTAGTTGGCTAGTCCACCTTGTACAAGGAGGCCACCATGTCACCAAAGGTCCATGTCATCACCCTATCTCACCTTCCACATCACCATAGTCAACACTTTGGCTGTAACACTTGGCTTGCCATGTCACTCTAATTGCCAACTCGTCCACCACTCTCTACTGCCATCTTGCATGCCACTTCATCTTAAGTGCCATGTCATCCACCACCTCACATGACATGTGTAAGTACTGCTTGCCTTGATTGCCACATCACTTGCCACCTTGTCAGCCACCAAGCATGCCACATTGCCACCTTGCCAAGTCATCACCTTCTTTTTTGCCACCTAATCATTACATGTCACCATTTTGACATATCATCATATGACATGGAAAATGAGGGGATCCCATTTGCCACCTCATCGTTCCACCTATGCATTCCATGTCATCAATCATCCACATTAGCTTGCCACATGGATGACCATGTCATTCATGCATGTTCACCTCAATAGCCATGTCATTTTTATTTTGTTTTAAATGTTAATAAATTAAAAATCACGATATCTCAACCTAGTTATTTACGTGGTAATTTAAGCAAAAAATTATATTTTTATGTATTTTAAAAAAGTATAAAATAATAATAAAATTCTATTTGTTTGAAATATCATTGGATTAATTTTTTTTAAAAAAAGAGAAGATTTTGGTTTACTTATGTACACGAGTTCAGTACCTTGCGTATCGATACAAGCCACACGTAGCTCGTGGTGGCTGAAAAAATGTATGTCGCGTTCCTTGATCACACCGTGGCGGGCAGTAGCTCACCATAATCGGTGTCTCGACCCTGGACAAGGTTCGCCATCACTCATCGCCTATTGTGCCCCGTTGGCCACCCCGAGCGCGTTGAGCCCCATGAGACCTGAAAACGGCCCAGAAGTAGCCAAGCCCGTTGGGGGGAAGGTAGCCTTGACACTCGCTCGAGGGGGGGGATTGCATCCCAACGTCACAAGAGGGATGCGGGGAAATCTTCACCTCACCTCACCCGTCCCTCGCTTTACGGTCCGTCATTCCCGTCTCAATCGAGAACCGCTATCTTACAGTTGTACAAAATCTTGCATGGACCAACAAACCCCCCAAGAACCATGACCCACGGGGCGACAAATGGGGGAAACCCCCTTGTTGGGGGAAGGCCACAAGAGAAGGTTTCCATGAGAGGATGCAATGACTGAGGGCACAAATGATGCGTCCATTGATGACACCCGATGCACTGACGGGATGGCTCGTGGTGCGACGAGGATCCAAGTGCACAGAGGGCAAACAGGTGCTTGATGGATCCACCAATGACTCCATCGTGATGTGGCTGACTATGTGGACGAAGGATAACCGAAGGCATGGACGCGTTGATGGGACGGTGTGGGCCGACGTTTGGACTGACGCTCCGAGTATGTCGATAAGGGCTGATAGGTATGTGAAGCACGAAGCGGATGATGTCATTGTTGATGACAACGTGACATAGCCGATCAAGGTCGGGTGCATCGACGGAGCCGACTACGTCAAGGGAGGACAACCAAGGGGTTATCCGTGCAAGTCTTCGATGACGGGATGGATCGGGCTAACAGGGGTAGACATGTGGACGAGGGTTTAAAGCACGGAGCGGAGGACACCACTTTCGGCTGCACGGTGATGGAGCCAATCGAGGCCAGTAGCACCGATGGAGCCGATGAACCATGCACATCAAGGGTGATGGGGATGCGTGGTTCTACATGTGAGCCACACTAGGATCAAAGAGTGCGTCAATGACGGAGCAAATGATGCCACCACTAACTTCACCATGATGGGGCCGATAGCATCAACGAGATCGATGGGTCGTGCACGTGTGCGACGATGGAAGGACATGGGCAGATGGGTGAGACAACATGACGAGTGTGTCGGCGAGGGTTGATGGGCGTGTGAAGAGAGAAGCAGACAATGCCATGGTGGATGACACCATGACGGGGCCGATAGCGTCAACGGGGCCACCTGTGTTGTTATAACTAGAAGGATGGCCACGAAACTTTACAAGGCTGGAGAAATCAAGTTAAAGCCCACCCGTGCAAAGTCACGTGGCCATCTGATATGGTTTGGGTGGTTCCGAACCATACTATATGCTAAAATGGAATGTACAAGCCATACGATCCATTTTACCGCATAGCATCGGCCTTGACCACCCATAGTAGTTTGGATGGCTATGGAACTTTGCACAGGTTGAAAAATAGTTCTCACCTCCACACTTTAAATATTTTGAGGCCATTCGATCGTTTGAGAGGTCCCGATACATAATATACACTAAAATTGGCCATATAAGCCATATGAACCATTTTAGCACATAATATGGGCCTTGATCGCCCAAACCATATTTGATCCATGTGAAACTTTGTAGGTATGGGTAAATGGTTCTCCTACCCTCACATGAAAAGTCTGGCGACCATCCAATATGGTTTGGGAGGTCCCCATTCATACTGTGTCCTAAAATGGGTCGTATGAGCCATACAACCCATTTTAACGCATAGTTTGGGCCTTGACGTCCTATACCATACAGGATGGATGTGTAACTTTGCACGCATAGGTAATTTGTGCTCAATACCACCCACGAAAAGTTTCAGAGCCATCCATATAGTTTGGGCAGTCCTTACTCATACTATGCACTAAAATGGGCCATACGTCTCATACATCCCATTTTAGCGCATAGGAAGGGCCTTGATTGCCTATACCATATCAGATGAATGTGAAATTTCATGACTAGAGAAATGACTCTCATCCCCACCCATACAAAGTCTTTTATTCATCCGATATAGTGTAGTCCCTAACCATACTATGTGCTAAAACGAGCCACATGGCTCATACGACCCATTTTAGCACATAGTATGAGCCTTCACCACTCATACCATATCTGATGGTTGTACAACCTTATAGGGGTTAGATAATGGTGCTCTCCTCCATCCATGCAATGTCTTGGGTTCATACAATATGGTTTAAACAGGTTCAAACCGTATGGCTCATACAACCCATTTTAGCACATAGTATGGGCCTTGAACGCCTATACCAATTTGGATGGTTTTATTTGCATGAATGGGATAATGGTACTCATACCCACCCACGCAAACTCTCATGGCCATCCAATATAGTTTGGGTGATCAAGACCCATACTATGAGTTAAAATACGTCGTATGAGCCATATGGTCCATTTTAACGCATAGTATGGACCTTGATTACCCAGACCATACCAAATGAATGTGAAACTTTGCACTAGTGTGGAAATGATGCTCACCCCCACCGATGCAAAGTCTCGTCACCATCCAATATGGTTTGAGCGGTCTCGATCCATACTATGCGTTGTAAACCCTAAACCCTCAACCCAAAACCATAATCCCTAAACCATAAACCCAATACCTTTAAACTTGAACTCTGAACCTAAATCCTTATCCCCAAACCCTAAATCTGACACCATAAACTATAAACCCTAAACACTAAACCATAAACCATAAACCCTAAATCATAAACCATAAACCCTAAACCCTACGCATAGTATGGTTTGAGACCACCGAAACCATATTGGATGGCCACAAGACTTTGTACGGGTGGGGATGAGAACCATTCTTCTATCCCTGCAAAGTTTCATAGACATCCGATATGGTATGGGCGATTAGGACCCATTATATGTTCTAAAATGGGCTGAATGAGACATACGATCCATTTTAGCGCATAGTATGGTTAGGGATTTCCCAGAACATATTGGATGGCAACAAGACTTTGGATGGGGGTGATCACCATTGATTCACCCTTGCAATGTTACACAGCCATCCAATATGGTATGGGTGGTCAAGATCCATATTATGCGCTAAAATGGGACGTATGAGCCATACGACCCATTTTAGCATATAGTCTGGATTGGGATTGCCCAAACTATATTGGATGGCCACAAGGCTTTGCACAAGTGGAGGAGAGTATAATTTTTTCACCTCTGCAAATTTTTCCACCCATCCGATATGTTGTATGAGCCATATGTCTCATTTTAGTACATAGTATGGGCATTGACTACCCATACTATATCAAATGACTAGGTAAATTTTCAAGAGTGAAAAAATTATACTCTCTCCCACTTGTGCAAAGTTTTGTGGCCATACAATATATTTTGGGAAATTACGACCCAACTATGCGCTAAAATGGATTGTTTGGCTCATACGTCCCATTTTAGTGCATAATATGGGCCCTGACCGTGCATACCATATCGGATGGTTATGTAACATTGCATGGGTAAATTAATGGTGATCACCCCCATCCCTAAAAAGTCTTGTGGCCATCCGATATGTTTTGGGTGGTCCCTAACCATATTATGTGCTAAAATGGACCATATGTCTAATACATCCCATTTTAGCGCGTATTATGGATCCTAATCGTCCATACCATATCAGATGGCTATGAAACTTTATAGGGATGGAAGAATAGTTCTTATCCCCACCCATAAAAATTCTTGTGGCCATCCAATTTGGTTTCGGTGGTCTCAAATGATGCTATGTGCTAGAATGGGGCGTATGGCTCATACGGTCCATTTTTGCGCATAGTATGGGCTTTGACCACCCAAACCATATCGAATAGCTGTGAGACTTTAAATAGTGATGAAATAGTACTTAAACTTGCCCATGCAAAGTCTTATGGCCATCCAATATGGTTTGAGAGGTCTCGATCCATACTATGTGCTAAAATTTGTTGTATGAGCAATATGTTTCATTTTAGCACATAGTATGGGACTGGAATGTCCATACGATATCAGATGGCTAAGAAAATTTTCAGGGGTGGAAAAATTATACTCTCCCCCACTTGTGTAAATTATTGTGGCCATCCAATATAGTTTGGGCAATCCCGATCCAACTATGCATTTAAATGGGTCGTATGGCTCATACGTCCCATTTTAGTGCATAATATGGGCCATGACCGTCCATACCAAATTGGATGGTTGTGTAACATTGCAGGGGTGAATTAATGGTGATCACACCCATCCTACAAAGTCTTGTGGCCGTCCGATATGTTTTGGGTGGTCCCTAACCATACTATGTGCTAAAATGGACCGTACGTCTCATACGACCCATTTTAGCACATATTATGGGCCTTGATCTCCCATACCATATCCTATGGCTATGAAACATTTTAGGGATGGGATAATAGTGTTCACCCTCACCCATTAAAATTCTTGTTGCAATCCAATATGGTTTGGGTGGTCTCGAACCATACTAAACGGAAGAATTGGTCGTATGGCTCATATGGTCTATTTTAGCGCATAGTATGGGCTTTGACCACCCAAACCATATCAAATAGTTGTGAGAATTTGCACGAGTGAGAAAATAGTACTCAAACGCGTCCATGCAAATTCTTATGGACATCCAATATGTTTTGAGAGGTCTCGATCCATACTATGTGCTAAAATTTGTTGTATGAGCAATATGTCTCAGTTTAGCACATAGTATGGGCCTTGACTGCCCATACATAGTATGGGTTGAAACCCCTCAAACCTTATTCGATGGCCATAAGACTTTTCATGGGTGGGGTTTGAGTACTATTTCCTCACTCATGAAAAGTCTCATAGATATTCGATATGGTTTGGGTGGTCAAAGCTCATACTATTTGCTAAAATGGATTGTATAAACCATACGACCCATTCTTGGTATAGTATGGTTCAAGACCACCCAGACCATATTGGATTTCCGCATGAATTTTCACACATGGGGGTGAGTACTACTATCCCATCCCTATAATGTTTCACAGCGATCCGATATGGTATGGGCCATCAAGGCCCATAATATGTGCTAAAATGGGCCGTATGAGACATACGGTCCATTTTAGCACATAGTATGGTTCGGGACTGCCCAAACCAGTCAAAAGACTTTTCATGGGTGGGGATGAGAACCATTAGTTCACCCTGTAATGTTACACAACCATCCGATATGATATGGGCAGTTAAGGCCCATACTCTGTGCTAAAATGGGATACATGGATCATACTACCCATTTAGCGCATAGTATGGAACTTGACTTCCCATACCATATCAGATGAGTTTGAAAATTTTCAAGGGTGAAAGAATAGTTCTCACTCCCATCTGTAAAACTTTTCATAGCCATCCAATATGGTTTGGGCGGTCTTGACCCATACTATGCGCTAAAATGGGCCGTATGAGTCATACGACCCATTTTAGCGCATAGTATGGGCCTTGACTACCCATACCAGTTTGGATGGATGTGAAAATTTGTGCAAGTGGGGGAATGGGACTCATACCCACCCTTGAAAATTCCTACAGCCATCCGATATGGTTTGAGCGGTCCCAATCCATATAATGCTCTAAAATGGACCGTTTGGCTCATACAACGCATTTTAGCGCATATTATCAGCCTTGATCGCCCATACCATAGTGGATGGCTATGAAACTTTGCACATGTAGGAAAATGGTTCTCAATCCCATCCCTAAAAAGTTGCATATCCATCCAAACTGGTATGGGAAGTCAAGGCCCATGCTATGTGCTAAAATGCGCCGTATAACCATTTGAGCACATAGTGTGTTTCAGGACCACCCAAAACATATTGGATGTCCACAAGACTTTTCACGATTGGGGCTGAAAACCATTTCAATACCCTTGCAAAGTTTCTTTGGCATCCAATATGTTATGGGTGGTCAAGGCCCATAATATGTGCTAAAATGTGTCATATGAGCCATCCGATATACATTGGGTGGTCAAGGGCCATATTATGTGCTAAAATGGGACATATGGCTCATAGAGCCCATTTTAGCTCTTCTATCATGGATTAGGATATGATCATCTGGTATTGTTGGATCTTTGTCCATGTACATGGGTATTTATATGGTTGTTTATATTTTCATCTATATGATTAAATATATTGCCACATATGTCGACCTTTATACGTTCATCTCCATTGGTATCCCTTTATAATGGATTAGGACATGGTTGTCTTTATAGTTTCTATACATGGTCCTCTACAAGTACATCTACAATGTTGTCTCTATGGTCATCTATACAAATGTCTGCATGGACATATACATAGTTAAGTTTGTAAAGATTGGTTGCCTATATGGATCATCAATATGATCGGCTAATGTCATCAATAGGGTCATATTCATTGCTATCTTTCTGTATGATGGACTATGATATGATCGTATTTATATGAGTATGGAAATCTATGGTTTTATCTATGACTATCTACATGGGAATTTATATAGTCCTCTACATTGGCATCCATATGGTCATCTAAATATAGTGCTATCCTTTTTCCATAGACCACATGTATATGGTAGTCTGTATGGTCAGCTCTATGCTAGTCTATATGGCTAGTTCTATAATCTTCTATATAGGGATACATATGGTAGTCTATATGGTTGACGATATGATCGTCTATATGGTCATGTATATGGTTTCTTATAGGATTGCTCCAAGCCCTTTTAAATGGTTCTTTGTATGGTTCACTAGATTAGATTATTTTCTATATCATCATCTTTATTGTCGCATATATGGTCAATCAGATTGGTGTATACTTAGAAAACTAGCTCATCAACTATATGAACAACTAGATTTTCATCAACTAAAATTAAAAAAGAAAACTCTCTTTCTTTATCTCTCCTTGTGTGTGTGTGTGTGTGTGTGTGTCTTTATTTCTGTTGCTAGGGGGGGGAAGGTTGGAAATAGATGTATTTTTGGATATGAATTTGTATATAAGTTTACAAAAAAATGATATGATATTTATCATGTGGTGGTAGAGGGAATCTTATACACATTGTATGAGGAGAGAGAAAAAGAGAGGGAAAAAGAGTCTCAATAGAGACAAGGAGTGACAGAGATTTGATCTAGACATTCTTTGAGCTACACACTCAGTACGATTCTTGTCAGAAAAGGCCATGCACACATGTGGGTCCATGTTAAGTCATCTTTGCAAGTCTCATTGAGTGCCACGTAACTCGCCCAATTGTGTGTCATGAAAACGGTTAGAGACGTTGTTAGCATGAAAATGAGAAGGAAAATGAATGCCTCTATAGCCTTGCACGAGCCACACCATCGGAAGGAAGAACTATTGCAGGGCCAAAACACTTGTGGTAAACACCTGTAGAGATTTATGAGAAACCCTCCAAGCATGGAACACACTCAAAATCATGAGAAACAAAGGACATCATGACAAAAATCTTCTTGTGGAGATGTTCGTAGAGTATCCATAGACAGAAAACCGAGAAGAAATGAAGAAGTTATGGCCGCTCGAACATGGAGGTGTCCTTTTTCTTGCTAAAAAATGAGCTCTCTGGAAGTTGTGCAGGTGTTGTAGCTATTAAAATGGGGGCTTTCTTATCTTGTATCCCCAAGATTCTTCTCTCTCTTCTTAGCTGACAAGGCTCTCTCTCAAGGCACCTTTTAATTGGTTCAATTTTGGCCTTTTTTGGGTGAAAAATGAGCTATCGTTGACCCTTTGACCAAGGAATAGGCTGGGGGCAAGTGGCCAGTGGACCAAAAATGAAGCCAAGCACACGAGAAGCTGAGTGTGGACTAAAAATGCACCATGTCCTTCCCCATGAGCCCATGAGCCCCCATAGACAAGCCTTGAGAGAGCTCCTCTCACCTTTGATACACCTATAGTGGGCTCCCAAAGTGCCTTATGTACCCTCCACTCTCCCCTTTCCTCTTCTAATGTGGGATAATACCCATGCCACATGGAAACTTCCTGCAAGCCCAACCAATTTCGAGCTTCTCCCCCAAGCAAGAGGACCTCTTGGATAACTTTTCTTGAGGCATAACTTGTTGCTCCTGTCACCGAATGACGCACTGTAATGCATGGCTCGAAGCCCATCACCTTGACTATCTTCAAAAATATAAAACTTCAGTATTTCTAATCTTATACTCTCAAGTTGGCCCAATTGCCCTTGTCACATGCACTTGCAATCACCTTCTAAGTTCAGACCGCCCGCTTTGGATGCTCATAACTCATGATGTACAAGTCCCCGATTCACAAGCTATAAAGCACAACTAAAAATACTTATTAAAAACCATGTTTTGGAGTCTTGAACAACCCAAAATATCAGCATTCAAGCTTGGAAAAATCACACCTTTTTACATGAATGTTTACATGATCAATTCCAAGACTTGCAGGGCTGTGTACATGTATATACATTAGGCTAGTGGGAAAGCTTCTTGGCATGTCTTAGTGACTTTATGATCATTCATAAAATGCATAACATAGCTTGACAACCCTCCCCTAGTTTGCTTGATCATTCAGGACAAGTAGAGGTTCCTAGAGTGAACAAATGATGCATCTCATCCCCAAAAACCTTATCCACATCCTCAAACGTTTCCACGCCGTCTTCCTCTATTGATAAAATCTCATCTGTCACAAGTGTCATCAAACGCGCCAGATAATTTTTCAATCTATAACCATTAGCACAATATTTATGCTGTGCACCGCTCAAATCTACCAATTGATATGTGCCATTATCAAATTTATTCACAACAATAAAAGGACCTCCCCATTTGATTTGAAACTTCTTCTAAAAGGTATTGTCCAACTTACTATCGTATCGCAACACCAAATCACACATTTCAATTTTCTTATCCTCCACGCATTCATTGGCTTTTAGATGAGCATTTTTTGACACTTCCTCATAGTAGCTCAAAGCTAAAACTCTATCCAATTACAAACATTGTAAATCCAATAACCTTTTTTTCCAGGCATTTATTTGATCTTCATCTCCCAATGACAATGATTTGAGTGCACGAATCTCCATTTCAATTGGCAATAAAGCTTCCTTGCCATAAACCAAGTGATAAGGAGAAAATCCTGTGCCCGTTTTGGTAGCAGTTTTGTAGGCCCATAATACACAAGGCAGCTCTGAATCCCAAGTCTTCCCATGTGTCTGGGTCATCTTTGTCAAGATCTTCACCAAATCTCCATTGAATCTCCCATTGAGACCATTTCATTGTGGATAATAAGGAGAACTACACCCATGCTATATATTGAGCTTCTCACATAAGAAATCAAACAACTCCCCTCTAAATCCCGGTCCTTTATCAGAAAGTAGCTTTAGGGGCACACCAAATTTGCAACATATATTCTCATAAACAAATTTTCCCATCTCCTTACTAGTAATCTGTTTGACAACCTTGGCTTCTACCCCATCGTGACAAGTAATCCACTACTATCAAAATGTAAGCATTTATTTTGCTAGTCATAGGTAAGGGTCCAATAGCATCAAGACCCATTTTTCAGACACATCAAAATCTAGAAATGTTTGTCGTAATTTGGGCTTCAAAATTCTCTTTCCCATCTTTTGGCAAGGCAAACACGATTGCACCAATGATTAACATCCTATTGAATACTTGGCCATACATAGCCTTTATGAAAAATTTTATGCAACACGATCTTCATGGCAAAATGGCCTCCACAAGATCCCTCATGATTTTCTTCCAAGATTTTGTAAATTTCCTCTTTCCAGGGCACACGACGCAAAACCAAATCACTCCCTTTCATGTAAAGCACATCATCAACCATTTTGTATTTCCTAGCTTTTCTTATAAATGCATACTTTTTGGAAGATGGTAAACCTCTAGGTAGGAAACTGTTAACAGGAAATCCGTTTTCTTTGATAAGACTTCCCGCCCATGATATAAAGGGGCATTTGCTTTCAGCACAAACACAAAAGTGATCATTTCTTGGGCAGCATCATTAGGTTCTTCAGTTTGAGACCTCTCGATATGCAGCAAATTCCATGCTTTAAACTTTTTGAGCAATGATTTCACCTTGAAGCATAAATTCTTCAGTTTAGGATTCTTATTCCTCCATACTCCCAATACTTGCTTCATGACCAACAAGGCATCTCCTTTGATCTGTAAGCGTCTAATCCCCAACTACAAACAGATATGAGAACCACCTTCAAGAGCCATGTATTCTGCTTCATTGTTGCTTTTTGCATCAAGTGTCAGCCCTTGCTTTCTGATAAGCTTCCCTTGTGCATCATAAATAACAATGCCTCATGAAGCAACATCATGACTTCTTTGATAAGAACCATTGAAGTATAACAGTGAAGCATCGGAGATGGCAAGAGTCTTGACTTTCTTCTCTCGCATCACCTCTTCTTTAACCAAACTAGGAGTGTCTTTATAAGTGAGTAAATCTACCAGGGTAGCCCGAGTACTCTCTTCCACCAAAAAGGTGAGGTGAAACTCCTAAAGTTCAATAACTCATCTTATCACTGTTTTTGATATATTTGAATTATTGAACAATTGGGAAGCAATAAATAACTAGTGAGAAAGGTGAATGACTTTTGTAGCAACAAGTAGTGTCTAAATCGTTTGCAAGCATAAACCATACTCGTCATCACCAATTCAATTTCAGTGAAATCTCTTTCATGAGCAGTCTTCACTCTGTTAGCAGAATGAACATGCTTCATATACTGAGATTCTTTCCCTTTTTGCAACAACATGGCCCCAATGGAATCATCTCCACTGATGGGTTAGCATAAAACTCCTTTTCCTAGTCACGAGCTTGCATAATGGGTAGTGTACTCAAAATATCTTTGACTCTGTCAAAAACATCGTCACAATCATGAGACCACTCCAAGGGATCATTCCTCACAGTTTGCTACAATAGATACAATAGCTGTGATGCCAAAGATATGAAACAAGACAAATATTTAACCTTCTGTATGAAAGTGGCCAACTATCTAGTATCCTTTGGAGATGACATCAACAATAGAGCCTCCACTTTCTCTGGATCAACTTTGATCCCATTTTTGAAATCACATGTCCAAGAAGCTTTCCCCGTGGCTGCACCAAATGACGTTTCTTAGGGTTCAACTAACCCCTGCATTCATCATACCTTGCAAAAGTCATTCAAGATTTTGAACATGCTCTTTTCTTGAACTGTATACATAGAAATCATCTATGAATCCTTTGACAAACTTCCCAAGGAATGGGGTAAGGACCCAATCCACTTTTCTTTCGAAAGCTCCAGGTCCATTTGTTAACCCAAAAGGAAGGTAGCAAAAGCAGAAACAACCCCATGGTGTGATAAAATTAGTCGTTTTCCGGTCCTCAAGAGCAAGGATAAGCTGAAAATATCCTGAATAACCATCATAGACATTGTATCTTTCAAAACCAACCACTGCATCTAAAAGTTGATCAATGAAAAGAAAAGGGTAAGGATCTTTCTTGGTCACTACATTTAATGGCTTGTAATCAACACAAACTCTCCAACACCCATATTTATTTGGAGTGACCACTATAGGGCTCACCCATTTAGTATTATCCATTGGCACAATGAACCCTTCATCCAACAGCTTATCCACTTCTTTCTTTAAAGCATTCATTTGCCCCTTACCCATCCTTCTTAATTTTTGTCGTATCGGCTTTGTCCCTTCAACTAGCTTGATCTTCACAGGATCCCCAACAAAACCCCTGTTTCCTTGGTATGAAGTGATGTAAAGATTTGGAAACCTATCCAACATTGCTAAGTACTCCCTTCTTTCTCCTTGTGTCAAATTAGTACTCGACTTCAAATTCCAAATTCTTAATCATCCCCAAAGACTTCACTTTGGCATGGTTTGCTAGTCGAATCCAAAACCCAGAGCTTCAGTATGTAATGAGACCCAGTCTCTCAACACATGACTGTGTGATCACACAAACCACCTCCATCGATGTAGTCCTCTCCCATGACCACACCTTTGTGCCAAGCTTTCACCACAGGACAAATGTCGGGTAACTCTCCCATAGCTAACACTCTGACTTGTCCTGCTTCGGATCTTTCTTTGGATTCACTAATGACTTCCACTACCTCTTGAGTTTGGGCACCATATTCATCAACTGTTAAAAAAGTAGAATCTACTTTCCTCCCAATCGGGTCTTCCTTTAAACTATAAGCTGTTTGGCCTTCTCCCAAAGGTAAATCATCTACGAGGTCTTCTCTTCCTCTTCACTTTCGCATCTTCATTCTCTTTCTCTTTCCCTTTCTTTTTACTAAGACCTGATGCAGCATAGCCTTCCCTCTCTCTTTTGCCTACGGGCAACACATCCGCTTCTTTCTTTTCAACCTGCACAATACACACATGACCACCAGAGGTTAAGGCCTGATTTTCGTGTTTCATACCTTGATCTCCCCATATATACAATGCATAATCATTACCTCTTTTAGGAATCTGCTGCGGGAGTGGAAACATATCACCTCCCATTCTTGTTGGCTTTAAACAATAAGTATCGATATGACGAGGTTCACCACAATTATAACAGGCATGGATGAATCTTCTCTACGGCTCAAAACCGCCTTGTCCACAACCCGCATTAGCATTAGGTTGATCTTCACATGCCTTGGCTATTCCTCTACCACTGATAGCCGTTTTTCGGCTCTCCATAATTGCCATACTAAGTTACTCCACCCTACCAAATTCACCCAAACTCTATGGCTATCCCTGACATTTCACTGTACATAGGCGTGTGTGAGTTAGGGGGCTTTTCCCATATCTTCTAAAAAAACCCTCAGCTAGCTAGTCACTGGGCTAGGTGAGCCAAAAAAAAATAAAAAAATAAAAGTATATTATGGCCTCTTTGTGTGTAAATATTTCATTGTATATATGGCCTAAATATAGGGATTTTTTATAATTATTTTGGTATTTTATTTAAATATTTCTACTTAGGTGTGTGTTTTATTAAACCTATGTACACCTTCTTTCATCCTCTTACACCATAATTATATTTTTTGCCAATATGTACATACTCTAACCTCATATTTTTCCTTTATATAAATCACTCCCACATTTTCACCCTCACCCTCGTAAAAACAAAAAATTGATTTCTACTCATTGGTTACTTTTATTATATTATTTACTTGCATATCTTTTCCTCTTTCACCCAAAATAATTCAAGGAGGGACCATATCATATGATTCCAATATCTTTCCATATCCATAACTCCTCCATATTTTTATTATTATTTTTACTCATTATTCTAACACCATGTGCTCATTGAGCTAAAGTCCATGAATAGTCCATACACTAGTCCCACCATGTATATATTTCTTATTTCACCAATAATCCTCCTCCATGCATGGGTCAAGGGCAACTTGAATGCTTTGTATTATAATATGACAAAGGAGGGGCTCACTCTTGGATGCATTGTACAAATTCAACAAAGGAGGGGGCCACTAAAAGACTTTTGCAGGCATAAAAAACAGGCTTTTTGGTGAGAATTTTGGCACCTATCTCCACTCCGAATTTGGAGCGGTGGTCAAAAGAGAAAATGTAGCCCACGCTTTGAATAATCACCTCAAATTTTTTCATGATTTTTGGAGCTACCAGCGGTGCGCTATGATTTTTTGAGTGGACCCCAGTCTGCCCACTTTTTTCACAAGTAGCCCATAGTCTTCTCTCACCTCTTTCCACACTTCTACACACACACACACACACACACACACGCACACACACACACACACATTTCTCTCAATCCCTCACTCAAACCTGCACCTTCAATGGTTTCTCTCACCTTCTTCACCATTAACCTCCCCACTTACTCCCATAGCTCTCATATGAGCTCTCCATGTACATACACCATCTCTATGCCTCTCTCTATTATCTCCAAAGTACAATTCCATCTTACTCCTTATATATATACATAAATTCAGCATGTGTACCATGCTTAACCTCTGCAAATCAAAAGATCTCATCAACGGAATTACCATTTTCATCACGATGATCAACCTTGGCAGCGGTGGCGTAAAGAAGAGAAGACGAAGAAGAAGATCGATGGTCATTTTGAGAACCTACACAAGTAAGTCCAAAACTTCTTCAAGCTTCACCATCACAAGGATTTGCTCACTTCATTCAACCATCTTACTCCAACCATCCCACCCATTCTACCCATTGTAAATATATCATTAACTTTCTAGTGATTACTAACACTAACCACTAACATACTAACACAAAATAGCCATTGACCTAACCATAAAAGACACCTCACCTCAAGACATGTGTATAGTAACTCTCTCTCTCTCTCTCTCTCTCTCTCTCTCTCTCTCTCTCTCTCTCTCTCCTTACTTACTTTCACCTTATCTACCATCAATAATGCTCTCTTTTGAGCCCACACCCATGACTCAAGCAGACAAAGAAGGCCCACAATGTTTTGATATTCAAAAAAATCATAATCCTGATTTGTTAGCTTGTAAATTAGGATTTCCAATAATCCTAATGAGGGGTCTCCAACCTATAAATAGGCCCCTCTCCTTCTTGTAAAACAACCTCCAACATCTCACATAGCACCCCAACACTCTATGCGTGAGGAGAGACTTAGGTGTAGCAACCACTTGTGAGCTTCACTCTTGGTGTGAGAGAAGCCTTCAAGCTGCACATTGCAAGTGAGAGAGCGTGAGTTCCACAAATCTCAAAACCACTATTGTACATGCTCCTTCATCATCAATAAATTGAGGTTTGGTGCATCAAAGGCGTGATTCAACGTTTAAATCTTCGTCCTTCCATTTGTGCAATACGGTTTGGTGAATTCAAGGTGACTTGTGTATTTTGAGTTTTATCGGTTGATCTTGATTTTAGAAAGTGTTTTAGTGTGTTTTTCATTGCCAGTTTTGTGTCCATTGTAAGAGGGTATTGTGGTGAGAGGTCTCCCACACCCTAAGACAGTGTGTGTGTGTTTTGGCAATGATTAGCAATCACTAAGCATTGAGTGAGTTTTGTACAAGTTCTACGATAGCATCATAACGAACCATCTCCATTTGCAAGTCACAAATAAGGTATTACGCAAGATCCTTCCCTCTCTCTCTTCCCTTTGCTCTAGCTCTCTCTGGTCCATTTCATGTGTGTCTTGGTGTGAGGTTGCTTGTGTGTGTTGTGTGGTGCATCTTCTTGGTTGTGCCAAAATCTCTCTTGCGTCCTAGTTCGCATACCATAACTAGGTGGTGCCCCTATCTTGTTTGGGTTTGGCTGTGGTTTGTTTTTGTGTTGTGCTTGTGGTTGCCCCAGCCCCAATTGAGCAGCACGGGAGCCTTGAGGGGTGTTTAGAGGTCGCCTCTCTTGTTGCCCGCCCCGCACCGCCTCAATTTTGGTGCCCCCACTAAGGACGGCTTGTGTATTTTTGTGTAGAATCAACCTTTAGCATAGTCAAGTAGTTTGCATGAATCACGAAAATTTGTATGATCCCTTCATTCCCATTGCAAGGCAAAAGGTACACATAATTGTTAGTACTAAGTTGCAATTTCAACGTGTCATTCGTAGAATTTTAGGTCCTCTTAGGTTGGCCGAGATAAATGCTTCAGTAAATCCTTTTATTTTGCCTCTCATTAGGTACGACTTTAGTTTGAACGTCTATATTTTTGTTTTGTTTTAAGCATTAGGTCATGCATAGACCATGGATAATGGCCCAGGAATAGAGGTTTTCCCCTTCCATTTCACTCCACACATTAGAATAAACATTGCAATTAGTAGGAAAATCCATTTTCAACAACGTATGGTGTTCATGTTTGGTGCCCAAAGAGTAGGAGAAATTCTCGCATCACCAAACCCTGTCATCCTACCTCTTATTGATTATCACAGGTCGTTTGATGTGAATATCTTTATTTTGTTGTAGAATAGAATGCAAGCTAGATACATTATTGTGTAAATCTTTTTAAGAAAGAAAAACAAAAACGGGTGTCACTTTGAAATCAATTCAATGGAAAGCCAACGCCAAATGTCTGGGTATCCTCTTTTCTTTGGAGAGCCTGGAGAGGATGCAGAATTATTTTTAGCGAATTTCAAGATGTCTTGCCGTATCAAGAGGATAATAACTGATCAAGAACGTGTAGAAATGTTTGAGGTGGTCCTTAGGAAAGATGCTAGTACTTGGTTTGACTCTTTGCCTGAGGAAGTTAAGGGGAATTACACAGAAGTTTTGAATCGTTTTAAGAGATACTTCTTTGATCCCCAAAACACTCAAAAACTATGGCAAGACATTGTTTCTCATAAGCAAAAAGACTTAGATGACTACTACTTGTACAAGCAAGAGTTTCTACGTCTTTGGGCTCTATGGATACCAAAAGTTGCTAACCCTGGTGATGGTGCAGAATTTCTAAAGAAGGAGAGGTTCATAGCCGGACTCTTTCCTGACCTTAAGGTAAAAGTTGAGGCGGGTGCACCTGCTACTTTTGATGCAGCTGAAACTAGGGCTGCTGAGAAATATAGGAAACTCAAGTGCTTAAGGGGGGAGGTTCCAATAGAAGGTCTTAGACCCAAAGGTAAGTCACAAGCATCAACATCTAAGGAGCTTCCTGAGGTAACGGCGGAAGTGATTGAGAAGTTAAACGAATCTTTAAGCAGCTTGTCAATTCACCTTGCACAAGCCGTAGGTCCAAAGGGACAAGCAAAGAAGTCTGAAGAGCGAGACCCACGACCTAGGAGAGTCTTGCAATGTTGGAATTGCGGTGAGTCTGGACATGGGATGTATAATTGTCCTTGGCCCCGTGGGGAGCCAGGGAGACCTAACTTGAATTACCCAGTGATGAATGCAGGCGAAGGAACTAGTCAACAACCAAGGCTTCTACAAAGGCCAAATGGACCAAGACCACCTCCACAAGGGGTAGAAGGAGTTCCACCTTTGCCAGATCCAAATGTGCATGTGGTAGAGGTGACAAATTCAAATGAGGTTGACATGGAAGCCAATGGCATTAAGCGTGGCCGACGAAAAGGTAAAGAGAAAGAAGGAGTTACATCACAGAGTGACCATGGACAAGGCAAGAAGGCGAAGGAAACCAAGGAAACCAAGAGGACTCGACGTCGTATCAACCTCCAAGACTTCCCTCTTGGACATGGTATGGCTCCGTACAACTTGTTGGAAGACATGAGAGGTAAGGGTCCTGATATTTCATGGCCTCAATTTCTTGCATTATGTCCACAAGTTAGGAGGGATTTAACAAGGGCAGTTAGCACTAGGAGAAAGGTAAAAGAGAGTGTGCCTGTTGTAAAAATTGCACAAGCTGAAATGAATGAGGACATTACACCGGTGCTAGACTGTTACATCAAAGGGAGATTGGTTAGGAAAGGTCTAGTGGATGGGGGTGCACAAATTTGCATCATGACAGAAGGACTCATGCAAAGACTAGGCATGCACATCCATGAGACACCTGAAATCAAAGTGAAAATGGCAAACAATAGCAAGGCTAGGTGTGTAGGAATTTGTAAAAATGTTTTTGTGGAGGCCTTTGGCATTAAGAAGGCAGTGGATTTTTATGTTATGTCGACCAAGGGAAGTGGTTATCCATTTATCCTAGGAAGACCATGGCTAATGAAAATGCGAGCTTTGCAGGATTGGGAGAGTGGGAAATTAATTTGCAGGAATGACAATCATAAGAAGGTTGTCTTTGACATGAAGGAGCAACGCCAAGAGGAGCTCCATGAAGAATCATCTCAAAGTGAGACGGAAGAAGGTTGGACCGATAGCACTTCAGAAGAAGAAAGTAGCAGCAGCATTACTGAAGAGGAGTCTTCCATCGAAGTCATGGGGGTAAGGTTTAAGCCAAGCAACCAAGAGACCTCTTGTCAAGGCTTGGAGGAGGTAGGTCCTCAAGAGAACGAAGGTGTTCAAGATGAAGGGATGCTGGAAGGTATGCTATCAACAACACTTACAAAGGATGAAAGAGAGGAGTTCAAATGTGTGCTAAGGAAATTTCCGAGGCTTTTTGCTAAAGACTACACCGATGTATGTGGAGTAGATGTTGTTCAACACAAGATTGAGTTGAAGCCAGAGGCCACACCTAAGGCTCAAAAGCTACGAAGGCTAGGAGTCATTAAGGAGCAGGCTCTACTCAAGGAGGTAAGAAAGCTTCTAGCAGCAGGTTTCATTTATCCAGTGGAGAATTCAGAGTGGGTCTCTCCCGTTGTTGTCACTCCTAAGAAAAACGGCAAGTGGAGGGTGTGTGTGGATTATCGTCCACTTAATGAGGCAACAAAAAGAGATCACTTTCCCCTCCCATTTCAGGATGAGATACTAAATGAAGTAGCTGGTCATGAGAAGTACACTGTGTGTGATGGCTACTCGGGTTACTTTCAAATAGGTATCGCATTGGAGGATCAATTGAAAACAACCTTTATCACTCCTTGGGGTTGTTATGCTTTTAGAGTCATGCCATTTGGCCTGACAAATGCTCCTGCAACTTTCCAACGCTTCATGAACATGGTGTTTCAAGCATTCTTTGGAAAGTCCATTAGGGTTTTTATTGATGATTTTTGCATTTATAGCTCAAAATCATTGCATCTACAAAGGGTAGAAGAAGGTTTAAAGAAGCTCTATGACATGGGAGGTCAACTCAACCCCGACAAGTGTCACATAGCTGAGGATGAAGTGATCTTGCTTGGTCACAAGGTTTCCTATAAAGGCATTGAGGTGGATCCTTCAAAGGCAAAGGCTCTTATTGAGCTCCCATCACCGAAGAGTCTTAAGGAGGTCATCTCTTTCATTCAGAAGGTGAAGTATATGTCACGCTTCATTCACTTAGCCTCGGAGTTGCTTCATCCTTTGCAAAAGTTGACACAACAAGTAGAATTTGCATGGTCTGATGAGCTTGAAGAGTATTTTTGTAACATTAAAGTCATTTTGTCAGAGCTACCAACACTCATGCCTCCTTGTTGGGAGTACACATTCTTTGTTAGCTCTAGTGTTGGAAGGGAAACAATTGGTGCTGTGTTGCTACAACAAGATCCCCACAGTACAAGGATGCGACCCATCTACTTTGCTAGTAGGGTCATGAATGCTTTGGAGAGAGACTACACAGAAGCAGAACTCATGATGCTTTCTCTCATGTTTGCGGTGAGAAAGTTTAGATCCTACTTACTGCCAAAACCTTTTGTAATTCTCACTGCAGAAAATTTGTTCCCTTGGGTGTCATCTCAAATGAATCTTAGTACTAGGATCTCAAAGTGGATTATGGAGTTGCAAGAGTTCCAATACTCTTTCAAGGTAGAAGATAGTGTGCGTGCACAATTGGCAGGGATTCTCACTTATAGGGTACATGAGAAGGAAATTAAGGTGCCTCAAGTAAAGACCCTACCATTGCCACCACCAAAAAGTATTCCCAATGCTTTTACCTTGTTCTTTGATGGAGCTTTTCGACGAGCCACAGGGAAAGCAGGGGGAGGGCTAGTATTGCTCAACCCAAGTGGAGAGGTGGTCATGAAAGAGAAGGTCAATCTACCAGGTTCAACTAGCAACAATGAAGCAGAATACGACACACTACTTCATGGTTTGAAGATGTGCATTGGCCAAGGGATAAAACGTCTCATGGTAAAGGGAGATGCACTTCTCATTGTGAAACAGATTTTAGGCATTTGGGCATGCAAGAATGAAAGCTTAAGGACAAAAGTTCATGCTATTCGTAGGATGTTTAATCAGTTTGAAGAAGTGCAACTATATCATATTCCGAGGAAACAAAATGAAGATGCCGATTTACTTGCACAACAAGCAGTTACATGTGTTGAGAGAGAAGTGCAGGTCATCATGGTGGCAACAGCTGTCAAGCAACCGAGGTACCAGGGATTGGAGTCATTGGCTCCCATCATTGGCTACATTTTGGAGGGTGAGTTTCCACCAGACTTCACAAAAGCTCAGAAGAGGAGACTCATGAAGAAGGCAAGCGTATATCTCTTCCTAGAAGGCTCCCTCTATCAAAGAGGGAAGGATCAAGTGTGCAGAAGAGTACCAACTATCGAGGAAATTCCAGCCATTCTAAAAGGTTTGCATGAAGAGGCATGTGGTGGTCATTTTTCTCAAGAATCAACTGTGAAGAAGATTTTGCTTGCGGGGTATGTTTGGCCAAGCTTGCATGTGGATGTTCAACATTGGTGTAAAAGCTGTCACAATTGTCAGATAAATGGAAATAGAAGGTTGGTGCATGGCCCGAGGCAAATAGTGCTTGCAAATGGACCCTTTGAAAAGTGGGGCATTGATGCTATGGGTCCTCTGCCTAGGACAAAAAATGGTAAACTCTACATTCTAGTGGCTGTAGACTATATGACTAGGTGGGTGGAAGCTCAAAGTGTGGCAAGAGTGAATGAGAGGACAGTTAGCAAGTTTGTGTACACTCACATTTGGTGCAGATTTGGCACACCTTTGGAGATTGTTTCTGATAATGGTCCAGGGTTTAGGAAGGGCTTGCTCACAGAAGTTTGTGAAGAGCTTCACATTCTACATCGTCATAGCACACCATACTACCCACAGTCAAATGGTTTGGTGGAGAAGGCTAATGGTGTCATTGCAGGAATCATTAGAAAGATGGTGCAAAACAAGACAAAATTATGGGATGAATTCTTGGATGGTGCCTTGTGGGCATATCGAACCACATATAGGGAAGCCACGGAGTTCACACCATTTCACTTGGTCTATGGTCAAGAGGCTTTGCAGCCTATCGAGCTCAACATTCCAACAATGCGACTTCATGGCAAAGGAGCACTAGATGATCAAGAGGTATGGATGGATCGACTTCTTACGTTAGTGGAGCTTGAGTGGAAAAGAGAAGCAGCATACGAGTGCTACAAGAGGAAAGCCACACAAGCGAAAGAAACGCACGACAAGAAACTGAAGGACAAAGGCATCAAGGAAGGAGAGCTTGTGCTAAGGTATGACAATCGACTTGACAATCGTTTTGATGCCAAGTTTGAAACTAGATGGCAAGGGCCATACATAGTCAAGAAGGCTTTCAATTCTAGTTACTATCAGCTTATGGACTCGAATGGTAAAGAGCACTCCAGGAAGGTAAACGGGTATCGCTTGAAGCCCTATTTGAGTCGCCTTCTACCAAAGGATCTACCAAAGATCTGTCCAAAGGCCGCTGTCTCATGTAAGTATTGTTACATGAAGCATGAGTGTAACTCCAACCAAAATTCTGAGGGGCCAAACGATGAAGATCTCGTCAAGGACTCTGAAGCACTCTCTTTGGAAAAGATGCTCTATGATGGTACATGAATATACCATCATCCTGGGGGGGGGGCTATTGATAGCCGTTTTTCGGCTCTCCATAATTGCCATACTAAGTTACTCCACCCTACCAAATTCACCCAAACGCTATGGCTATCCCTGACATTTCACTGTACATAGGCGTGTGTGAGCTAGGGGGCTTTTCCCATATCTTCTAAAAAAACCCTCAGCTAGCTAGTCACTGGGCTAGGTGAGCCAAAAAAAAAATAAAAAAATAAAAGTATATTATGGCCTCTTTGTGTGTAAATATTTCATTGTATATATGGCCTAAATATAGGGATTTTTTATAATTATTTTGGTATTTTATTTAAATATTTCTACTTAGGTGTGTGTTTTATTAAACCTATGTACACCTTCTTTCATCCTCTTACACCATAATTATATTTTTTTCCAATATGTACATACTCTAACCTCATATTTTTCCTTTATACAAATCACTCCCACATTTTCACCCTCACCCTCGTAAAAACAAAAAATTGATTTCTACTCATTGGTTACTTTTATTATATTATTTACTTGCATATCTTTTCCTCTTTCACCCAAAATAATTCAAGGAGGGACCATATCATATGATTCCAATATCTTTCCATATCCATAACTCCTCCATATTTTTATTATTATTTTTACTCATTATTCTAACACCATGTGCTCATTGAGCTAAAGTCCATGAATAGTCCATACACTAGTCCCACCATGTATATATTTCTTATTTCACCAATAATCCTCCTCCATGCATGGGTCAAGGGCAACTTGAATGCTTTGTATTATAATATGACAAAGGAGGGGCTCACTCTTGGATGCATTGTACAAATTCAACAAAGGAGGGGGCCACTAAAAGACTTTTGCAGGCATAAAAAACAGGCTTTTTGGTGAGAATTTTGGCACCTATCTCCACTCCGAATTTGGAGCGGTGGTCAAAAGAGAAAATGTAGCCCACGCTTTGAATAATCACCTCAAATTTTTTCATGATTTTTGGAGCTACCAGCGGTGCGCTATGATTTTTTGAGTGGACCCCAGTCTGCCCACTTTTTTCACAAGTAGCCCATAGTCTTCTCTCACCTCTTTCCACACTTCTACACACACACACACACACACACACACGCACACACACACACACATTTCTCTCAATCCCTCACTCAAACCTGCAACTTCAATGGTTTCTCTCACCTTCTTCACCATTAACCTCCCCACTTACTCCCATAGCTCTCATATGAGCTCTCCATGTACATACACCATCTCTATGCCTCTCTCTATTATCTCCAAAGTACAATTCCATCTTACTCCTTATATATATACATAAATTCAGCATGTGTACCATGCTTAACCTCTGCAAATCAAAAGATCTCATCAACGGAATTACCATTTTCATCACGATGATCAACCTTGGCAGCGGTGGCGTAAAGAAGAGAAGACGAAGAAGAAGATCGATGGTCATTTTGAGAACCTACACAAGTAAGTCCAAAACTTCTTCAAGCTTCACCATCACAAGGATTTGCTCACTTCATTCAACCATCTTACTCCAACCATCCCACCCATTCTACCCATTGTAAATATATCATTAACTTTCTAGTGATT
This sequence comes from Adiantum capillus-veneris, assembly GCF_014529385.1. Lineage (NCBI taxonomy): Eukaryota > Viridiplantae > Streptophyta > Polypodiopsida > Polypodiales > Pteridaceae > Adiantum > Adiantum capillus-veneris. Next base: position 58,303,004 of record NC_140940.1, on the reverse strand, counting down.
ACTAACACTAACCACTAACATACTAACACAAAATAGCCATTGACCTAACCATAAAAGACACCTCACCTCAAGACATGTGTATAGTAACTCTCTCTCTCTCTCTCTCTCTCTCTCTCTCTCTCTCTCTCTCTCTCCTTACTTACTTTCACCTTATCTACCATCAATAATGCTCTCTTTTGAGCCCACACCCATGACTCAAGCAGACAAAGAAGGCCCACAATGTTTTGATATTCAAAAAAATCATAATCCTGATTTGTTAGCTTGTAAATTAGGATTTCCAATAATCCTAATGAGGGGTCTCCAACCTATAAATAGGCCCCTCTCCTTCTTGTAAAACAACCTCCAACATCTCACATAGCACCCCAACACTCTATGCGTGAGGAGAGACTTAGGTGTAGCAACCACTTGTGAGCTTCACTCTTGGTGTGAGAGAAGCCTTCAAGCTACACATTGCAAGTGAGAGAGCGTGAGTTCCACAAATCTCAAAACCACTATTGTACATGCTCCTTCATCATCAATAAATTGAGGTTTGGTGCATCAAAGGCGTGATTCAACGTTTAAATCTTCGTCCTTCCATTTGTGCAATACGGTTTGGTGAATTCAAGGTGACTTGTGTATTTTGAGTTTTATCGGTTGATCTTGATTTTAGAAAGTGTTTTAGTGTGTTTTTCATTGCCAGTTTTGTGTCCATTGTAAGAGGGTATTGTGGTGAGAGGTCTCCCACACCCTAAGACAGTGTGTGTGTGTTTTGGCAATGATTAGCAATCACTAAGCATTGAGTGAGTTTTGTACAAGTTCTACGATAGCATCATAACGAACCATCTCCATTTGCAAGTCACAAATAAGGTATTACGCAAGATCCTTCCCTCTCTCTCTTCCCTTTGCTCTAGCTCTCTCTGGTCCATTTCATGTGTGTCTTGGTGTGAGGTTGCTTGTGTGTGTTGTGTGGTGCATCTTCTTGGTTGTGCCAAAATCTCTCTTGCGTCCTAGTTCGCATACCATAACTAGGTGGTGCCCCTATCTTGTTTGGGTTTGGCTGTGGTTTGTTTTTGTGTTGTGCTTGTGGTTGCCCCAGCCCCAATTGAGCAGCACGGGAGCCTTGAGGGGTGTTTAGAGGTCGCCTCTCTTGTTGCCCGCCCCGCACCGCCTCACCACGTCCACGTCCATGACCACGACTGCCTTCACCTCGAAGAACACTAAGTTGCAATTCCTGTATCATGGTCATCATGTCTTGCATATTTTGATGTAACTATTTAGTATTAGCAACCCTTTGAATAGGTTGACCTCTAGCCTCTGCCTGATTTCTCTCCTTTTGGCCACCCATTACTTTGCACAAGGACCGCTTTCCCATACTCATTAAGTCTTTGAGCCTTCCATTCTTTCTCTCTGGCAATAGCAAATGCCTCCTCGAAGGTGGTGGGCCTTTTCAACTCAACTTTGAACTTCAGACTTTATTTTATGTTTTCCACAAAACGGTCCTTCTTTAACGTGGAGGATGGAGGGATCTCATTTCCCATAAATAGGTGACTACATGACAAAATCATCAACACTTTGATTAGCCTTCTAAGTGTACCCCAATATTTCATGCCAAACTTCATCAGGTAGTTTAATGGATCTATACTATGCATGAAAGCTTTCTTCACATAATTGTAGTCCAAAACTACCCCTGGAGTTTGTGCCTTCACCAACTCTTCATGATTGTGTAGCAAAACTTTTGCCTCATCTTGTAAATTGTATTGCAGCAGTTGCAAGAATATAGCTTCGCCTAGTATATTTTGCAGTAAGCAATTGACTTCCAATTTTTCAATAAAAGTCTATGCATTTTCATTAGGAAATCCATGAAACTATGGAAACTTGTCTGCCATGTTTGATTGCCAAAAAAACACTTACATGTGACCTCAAAAGCTCAAGCAATGTCGATGGATCGCTCCAGTACCTAATCCACCTCACATTGGGTAACCTGGTCCCTAGTGCTTGGATTCACAAAAATTCACAATCCTCCAAAGTTTGCAACCCCAATCATATGACCACCTTAAGTGATGTCCACAATTTTCACATACATAGGTGGTTGTCCATAAGGACCCACATCCCTTTTACATTCTTTGCTTGTAGAATTAACATATTTCACAAGAACTGGAGCATGGAAGCACTTGATCCTCCGTAGGGACACCAAAACCATGTTAGCATGTAGACACGAAGGAAAATGAATTCCTCTATAGCCTTGTACGAGCCACATCGTCGGAAGGAAGAACTATTGCATGACCGAAAACACCTGTGGTAAACACCTGTAGAGATTTATGAAAAACCCTCCAAGCATGAAACACACTCAAAATTAGAAGAAACAAAGGAAATTACAACAAATCTTGTCTCGTGGAGATGTCCGTAGAGTATCCATAGAAAAAAAATCAAGAAGAAATGAAGAAGTTATGGCCGCTCGAACATGGAGGTGTCCTTTTTCTTGCTAAAAAATGAGCTCTCTGGAAGTTGTGCAGGTGTTGCAGCTATTAAAATGGGGGCTTTCTTATCTTGTATCCCCAAGATTTTTCTCTCTCTTCTTAGCTGACAAGGCTCTCTCTCAAGGCACCTTTTAATTGGTTCAATTTTGGCCTTTTTTGGGTGAAAAATGAGCTATCGTTGACCCTTTGACCAAGGAATAGGGTGGGGGCAAGTGGCCAGTGGACCAAAAATGAAGCCAAGCATGCGAGAAGCTGAGTGTGGACTAAAAATGCACCATGTCCTTCCCCATGAGCCCATGAGCCCCCATAGACAAGCCTTGAGAGAGCTCCTCTCACCTTTGATACACCTATAGTGGGCTCCCAAAGTGCCTTATGTACCCTCCACTCTCCCCTTTCCTCTTCTAATGTGGGATAATCCCCATGCCACATGGAAACTTCCTCCAAGCCCAACCAATTTTGAGCTTCTCCCCCAAGCAAGAGGACCTCTTGGACAACTTTTCTTGAGGCATAACTTGCTGCTCCGGTCACCGAATGACACACTGTAATGCATGGCTCGAAGCCCATCACCTTGGCTATCTCCATAAATATAAAACTTCAGTATTTCTAATCTTAGAATCTCAAGTTGGCCCATTTTCCCTTGTTACATGCACTTGCAATCACCTTCTAAGTTCAGACCGCCTGCTTTGGATGCTCATAACTCATGATGTACAAGTTCGATTCAGAAGCTATAAAACACGGATGAAAATATTTATTAAAAACATGTTTTGGACTCTCCAAAAACCCAAAACGTTAGCATTCAAGCTTGAAAAATCACACCTTTGTACATGATGTTTTACATGGTCTTTCAAGAATTGCAGGGCTATGTAGATCTATAGTAGGCTAGTGGGCAAGCTTCTTTAAAGGACTTAGTGACTTTATGCTCATTCAAAAAATGCCTCTTTATTTGCCATGAGCTTATGGAGGTGATTAACATTTTGACAAATAGGTGTACGCCATATGTGTGCAAGAACGGTGGGTGTGAGAGATGTGTAAGAGTGGTCAAAGGATGCACGTTTCCTCCCAAAAAGGAGGTAGACAATTTTATGATTTTCGGCCTTCCATAACTCCCACATATGATCTCCAATTTTAGTGGAGATCATATATCTGAAATCGATGCGTCGAGCACTTTCCATAGATATGCTACATGATATGGTTTTACCTGCTAGATTTTAAATTCCATTTTGGGGGGAAACTTTGAAATTAAATAAATAAGCCATTTTGCCTGTTTGAATCCAAAAGCTGTCCATTGATTAATTCTTAATACTGAATGTTTGACCTCCTTAAACTGCCAAATAAAGAGGCCCTCCTAGACCCCATTCTCTTCCTAATGAACTTGTCGAGTTACGTGGCGACCATGTAACTCGCCGAGTTACGTGGACATCTGACGTGTATGCCACGTCTTTGTTGAGAGTTTTTCCAAGAAGGCATCCATGTAACTCGCCGAGCTACATGGTTTGACTATGTTGACATAGCCACATTACTAGACGAGTTACGTGGCAATGCTGTGTGTGCATGTATGTGGAATTAACATGTTGCCTTTGTGGCATGACCACGTCACTTAGAGAGTTACATGGAGCTTCTTACCAGTAACTTGTCGAGTTCTAGAAGTATGCCACGCGTCGCAAGTTCCTGCTTCAAGCATGAGGGTAACTCGGCGAGTTAGCTGCATTGCGGAGGCCACGCTTGGGTGTGGACTGCGAGAAGTGGGTACACTCTATCTTGCATACACCCTACACAATGCACGGATTCTCTTTATGGTTGGTTTTCACAAGCATAACCATTGTTTTGGATTCATTCACAATCAGTCCCCTATGTAAGAAAAAGTTCTTAAGGACAACCATAAGCTTTTGTGTATCTTCTAAAGTGTGTGCTAGAAGCACTACATCATCCACATACATCAAAAGCATGATTATCGCATTGCAAATAGTGACCTTTTTGATAACTTCTTCTTGCATAAAGTCAAGTACCATTTGTTCCAGTTGATTGATGCATAGAACAAAGAGATTTGGTGACAATGGACATCCTTGTTTAGCCCCAATAGTGCTTAGAATTTTTTTTGAAATTCCTCTTCCCACGCGCAATTGACATATCACCTTCTCATAGATTCAAGAAACTGCAAGCATAAACTCACTTGGCACTTGGAGTTCTTCCATCCTTCTCTACAAATTTTTATGTGAAATCATATCCAAGGCTTTCTTAAAGTCCACAAAAAAACAATAAAATCGCTTGTCTTTCAATGACTTTCCTCCATGAGAACACAAAGAGTGACAAGATAATCAATATTTCTATGGTATCATCAAAAAGACGCTTGTCCTTTTGCACGCTTGTCATTCTCTTCAGCCCAATCACTCAATTTCATCTCCATTATGCACCCAAACAACTTTTCCATAAGAGAGCCAATCATTGTAGTCCGGTACTTGTTTACATTCTTTACATCCCCTACTTTATGCAAAGGATTGACCTAATTAGTACTCCAATCATAAGGCATACCATGTTGAAGTGCAGGGTTGAACATATCACACATCCACTCATGGGTAAAATCTCTCGTCCATTTGATCATCTCCGGCTTGATACCTTGAAGATCTCTTGCTTTGCGAGTGGCCAACTTTTCAAGCCCACCGCATACATTTTCAATAGTAAAAAAGATGGCATACATGGGAGTAAACCATAAAATGACATTTTTTCAGCATTTCGTTGCTCATATAATATCCTACAATGTATGTACATATCCACAAGACTCAAGTTACCAAAATTCTAAACCTGCTTGTTGTCCCTCAAGTTTCTCTAAAATCTTCCACATGCACGTGCCTTTGCTTGGACTTGAAAAAGTTGTTTCTTTACTTCCCATCTTCTTCTCTTCATTTGAATCAATACCTTATATGTATGCAAATGACTTTGATAGTCTTGTTTGTCCAATAACAAGGACTTTTGAGAATCTTGACATTCTTTATCAAACGACCTTTTGCATGAGATATCTTTGTTGATACCATGGAGATGCTTTATGTCAAATAATTCTTCAGCACAAGAACAAATAACATTCTTGAGAGCTTCCCATTTAGTTTCCATTGGTGCATCATATTGAAGCTTTGTCATCCATAGCTTTTGCTCAACCATTTCAATGTACATTGGTGCCCATTTGAAATCCATACATAGAGATATATTCTCTTTCCTTTGGCTGAAATTATCATGCTTAGTTGCTTATCCATATGCAAGGTCAATATATAAGGTCCGACGGTTTGATTACGTGGTCCATTGGCCAAACATAAAACTCTTTTTGTGATACATGATGGCTTCAGAGAGTAGCATATAGTCAATCACACTATCCCCATTATGTTTTCTACATGTAAATCCATTGGTTCCACTTCACAAAGATACACCATTGGCAAAGAACATACCCGTGCTATTACACATGTGTAAAAGTAACTTTCCATAGTGATCTCTTTCTCATCCATTGAAATACGATCATACGATTGAACTTCCTCCAACTCCCTTGAAATATATGGCGTATCAATTTTTTGAGTATCATGTTGTAATGTTTTTGTGCGAGCAATCATATCCCCAAATACAATAACATCACCTTTGCCTTTGAAATAAGCAACATCCTCTTCTAAATCCAAAAAATAGATGATCTCTATCCATGCAAGCATATAGGGGAGAATCATGATGAGGAATGTAGCAACCGGCTACAAAAATGGGTGCTCTTTTTGATGTCATAATTTTCAGCGATACATAATGTTTGTACTTGTCATCTTTCACAATTGATACAAAATCTTCCAATTCTTTCTTAGCCATTCATGCTACCCCTCCTGGCCCTCTTTGTTGCTTAAGATCCTTTGACCATGTCAATGAATGTACATTGTAATCCTCCAAGCCATTAATCCTTTATGTATCATGCTCCCAAGTCTCAATAAGAAGTACAACATCGGCTTTTCTTGTTAGTTCATCAATGCCAACCCCTGCATTCCATGGGTATCCATTAGAATTCCAAAAGCATATTTTCAATTGTAACTCAGTGTCATAGGTCGCACATCCCTATTTGCTTAAGGAACCTGCCTCCTCCTTTGACGCATTTTCTTTGTGAGAGATCTCCTTGTTTTTCTTATTCTTTTCCTCATATGCCTTGTGATGCATAATTTGTTTCTTAATAGTGCGACCTTCACATACAAAACATTTTGTATCCCTTGAATAGATCCAACTATTATCAAGGATAATCTTTTGTTTGGTCTCATCCGACATGGTGCATACAATTGGACATCCTCCTATGCGAGGAGCTCCTTGCTTAGCCACTCTATGTGCTCCATAGACTATAACTTTGTACATGCCAAAGTGGATTTTGAAGAAATTTTCAAAAGAAATGGCAAGAGAAGGAGGTGTCTCTAAATTCTCTTTCGTAATTCCAGGAATAACAATGTTCTTCCTTCAGCTCCTCCACATCCACATTGTCAACATTCTTTGTTCAAGCCATAGCTTGTATGAGAGAGGAATTAGGAACCACATTGCTACCACATACATCAGCCCAAGACTTGTTTGTACATACATTTTTCATGTCACATACATCCCAGCTCATGGTGTCAAATTTCTCCTCTTTCAATACATGGTTATGCTCTACTTTTCTCATACGCACCTTCAAAGAATTCAAGTCCACAAGAGAGCGTTTACATTCATTAAATTTCTCTACAAGTTGTATCAAATGTGCTGTTTGTATCTCAAGTGTCCTCGTACATTTATGGTAGGTTTTTTGGTTTGAGTGTGTGTGTGTGTGTGACATAGTGTGTGTGTTTTTCTTTCTAGATTTGGCATGCGTGTAATTATCTCAAGCATTTTGTGCTCACTTAGGACGCTTGCACTATCACTTTCTTTTTTTGCACGTGCACACACACAAACATACAAATACACAAGAACCCTTAGTGTGCCATTCTCCATTGCAAGTGCCCGTAAGTCTTCACCTTGTTTGTTTACGGTCTCTTGCAATGATACTAAGTATTCCATGATCATGGTTTCCAATTTCATTGGTTGAGTGGTTGTGTTGCTATCTTCACACCCAGGAGATTTTGGATCATTTTCTACAATGCTTGTGGACATTGTTGAAGAAGAAGCCTTGCGTGTACCGAAAGACATTGTATGTAAAATAAGAGATGAGAGTCAACTTTCTTGAACTTGCTCACTGAGGAAATGCTACTACAGAAACACCTTCCATAAATTTGAATTTTTTTGTCTTTTCATCAATGCATAGAGGGCATTGCTCTCTTTGATTGAGGCTATAGACCACCCAAATTGGAGTTCGGATGAAGCAGTTATGATCAAAAGAGTGAATTGTTGTCTACTAGGTCAAACAACAGCTGCGAGAGAGAGAGAGAGAGAGAGAGAGAGAGAGAGAGAGAGAGAGAGAGAGAGAGAGAGAGAGAGAGAGAGAGAGAGAGAGAGAGAGAGAGAGAGAGAGAGAGAGAGAGAGAGAGAGAGAGCATCTATCCACCTTTGAGATCCTTCATGATTTCTACCTCCCGTGTCTCCTAGCTTTGATACGTATGAAAGGATAGAGGAAATACAACATGCTCATGTCTACCCATCCTTACCCCTATATATACCCTTGCTCCCTATTTTAGGAGTCCCCTTGACCATGCATGCATAGATTAGGGCCTTGCCTCCCTAGTCCTAACTTAGGCCCAACAAAAGGTTTTATCCAAACATGTCTAACAATGATGGGATCACTTCTATTGTTTGAGACAAGAAAAACTTTGATTCTTGGAATGTGAAAATGACCAATGCCAAAAGGGTTAATGTTAGTGGGAATATATTAAAGGTGAGCAAGAAGCCACACTAGTGTTGGTTGAGGAAAATCTTCCGTTTCAATAAGTGAAGGAATTTAAAGACTGGAACCAAGGAACATAGAGAGAGTCATGAATTGGTTATCCATCATTGGGAGCGATACCGTGATTGGGAATTTATGGGATGACAATCCCCAAGAAAGAGTGGAAGAATTTGGTTTCACTAAAGGTGACCCAGCAATAAGGCAAGGAAAGTGAAATTGTAGACAAAGATCAAGATGTGCACAAAAAGGGCTTGCCAATGCATGATAGATTTTTGAAGATCTAGGACATATAGAAATCTCTTGCATCTATTTGTGTCATGGTCAATGATGATGAGAAGATGTAAGCATGATTAGATGGTATATGACTAATTTACAAGCAATCAAGGAACTCTCTTTACAATTGAGAAAACATTTCAAGGTTTACAAGATCTTGCACATGTCTTTGATGATTGTGGAATTGACAATTAATGGTGAAGAATGATCTTTACAAGCTACAGTTTGTAACATTTAATGGCCTAGTAACTTGTGTGTAGCGGAAAATAGCATGAACATAGTGAGCATTTCATTAGAATAGATTCCTAATGAGATTAACAAGAGTGCTTGGGTGGACAGAGCAACAAAAAGCATAACACCTAGTTAGATAGCATGAACAATACTTCAAAAGAGAGAGGAATTAAGCAATTGAAAACAGTTGAGGACCGGATTTGCATGGAGCCGGTCCCCCCTCGAAAAGGTTTTGTATTATGGTTTCTCCCATCAAGAGAGACATTTTACAATACAATTCTTTGTGTTCCTTCAATACTAGCTAGTGCAATGAAGATGGAAACTTCATGCACTAAGCAAAACACTTATCAAACACAACATCAATTCCCTCACGGTCTCAGAACCAAGACCTCACACACCTTCGAAGATGGTGAGAGCTAGCGGGGTATGAGAGTAGATTGAGAGGAAGAAGAAGTATTCTTAAGAGAAAGATGTACATATCCTCACATAATCACTCATATTAGCATAGCTTAGCTTATTAATTAGCATGATAGAGGAGATGAGCATGCATTGAAGCTTGGATCTTGGTTGAATTTTCATCACAAAGCCAAGAGTTATTGGTGTAGGCCTCCCTTCTCACAAGCTTGGAGTAGGTGGTAAGCTTTTTATTAAAGCTTGAGAAGGAGAGAGAGTCTTCTTTGCTTCACACATGAGATTGTGTGTGTGTGTGTGATAATGCCTTGCCAAAATCAGCCCCCTCTCTCTCTTGGTCGACCCCCCTTGCTAATTACTCATGCTACAGCCCTATTGGACCTCCCCAGCCTCAGCCAATGGAAATTGAGCATCATAAGTGATAGCCTTTTGACATGTGTCCCGCTTTACCCTTTTGTGAGAGCTTTAGGTAATTATGTAATCCAACTAAACTGTCATTGGATCCCTTTGCCTCCTGACCAAGGAATCATGCAAGCCATTGGGTTGCTGAATGCTCATTGGTCCCCTTGGGAGACTGTCCAATAATCCTCTAGAGAGCTTAATTCTTATTGGTTCTTTTATTAAGTGTTTCTAAATTAATTAACCTAGATTTACTCTAGCCTAATTATCATTGGTCCACCTCCATGGCCATCCAATAGGATTTGATTACACCTTGTGGGCATCTGGGCTAGGGAGCTGACATGTGTCCCTCTTTCCCCTTGTGTATAAATGAAGCTTGTGAGTGTGTGTGTGAGTTTCTCTCTCATCCCCTACTTCTTGGGCTTGCCCCCTCCTATGTAGGGCTTGACAAAGACTTTTTGGGACACACAAAAAGCATCCAATTCCCCTAATGTTTGACCTTTGGACACAACCTTTGAATTTTGGAACCTTAGAATTTTGGAAGTCTTAATGGGCTGAACCTTACGGTCTTTTAAGCCCATTGTTGCACATTGCTCTTTTGCAGATGGCCCCACCTTTGGATCCCTATTTTCCCTCCTTTGGATCCCTACTGTGGCCGGTCTGCTAGCTTAACCAATATTCTAGCTTTTTCTCCCCTGTCACTTCCCCATATTAAATGATCAGTGTAACATGAGAAAATCATTTAGGAGAATTAGATATTGATTATTATGACATTACTTCTCTCTTGAAATCGTAGTCGTCCTTGACTATGGGGTAGAGAGATAAAGCATTTCATTAGTCCTTTTTCCTAGCGGGTAGAGGATCCCTATGTTACCCTGCGACATATTTCTAGAATGGATGACTAGTCCATTTGGCGCTTGAGAACCGAAGTTGCTGCAAGCATGTCTGCACATTAGTCCTATCAATCTTCCATAGTAGAGTGACAAGCTCTACTTGGTGTTTGGGAGACGTCGTCTCCGCAAACTTGATCTAAGCATGCATACTACTTCATTTTTGTGCACAATAAAGAAAAAGAGAGTCTTATAAGACAAAAACTTTGCTCATTTTAAAAATTTGTACATTTGCTTACTCTGGGGAAGCATTGTAAGCATTGACAAGGTTTAGGTTGTCCTTTAATTGTATGCCTTGCATCCATCTAGCATCTTCAAAAGCATAATTTTAAAACTTAATAAGATATTACCAGATAGTCTTACTGCCTCTTAGTACCTTGTCTTCATGTCGAAGAATGGACTCGGGCTACAACACCTCTTCTTGGTCCTCGATCTCCGGTGGGTCTTCAATAGTTGGTTCTTCAGGTGGGTCTCATTTGTAAGGCTTTAATAGGCTCACATGGAAGGCATTGTGTATGAGCCAATGACTGGGCGACTTGAGTTGATAGGCCATATCATTGATTGGCCTAAGAATCTGGAAGGGACCATAGTACCTTTTTTCTAGCTTAGCATAGTACTTTTGGTGTCCCGTAGGATTCTTGCCCATCGTGTGCCTTAATCGAGCCTTGGGAAATTTGAGTAAGACCCAATCATTTTCTTCAAAGGATTGGATCTTCTGTGCTTGTCATCAGCAGCCTTTTTCCTTTGCTGTGAGATAGAGATAGCATCCTTAATTATTTGGAAATATTCTTGTAGGTCTCGGCTATACTCATTTGCAGTGAAGATCTTCTCGTACCTTAAGTAGCAAGGGACTTTTTGATCTTCCCTCCATTACCTCAAAAGGTGATTTTCCCGTGGAAGTATGTGCAGTCTTATTGTAGGCATACTCCACTGAGGATAAGTACTTCTCCCATTGGGACCTTTGATCTACTTTCGTTACATAGGCTTTTAGTAGATCAAGAATTGTTAGGTTAGCTATTTCACTTTGGCCATCCGTTTGCGGGTGATAGGCCGAAGAGAAATTTAGCCTTGTCCCTAAATTCTCAAAGAGACCCTTCCAGAAGTTATCGGTCATTCTAGGATCTCTATCCAACACTATGGACATTGGAAAGCCATGGTACTTTAAGTTTTGTGAAATGAAGAGGGTTGCCATTTAATGGGCTTTGACAGTCTTTTTGATAGGTATAAAATGATCTTGTTTATTGAACCTATTTATATTGAATCTTGTTTATTGAACCTGTCTACTATCTTGTTTATTGAACCTGTCTACTATCGTCCATATTACCATATTCCCATATTCCCATGGATAGACTTAGGCAATCCAAAGATGAAATCCATGGATATGCTCTCCCATGATGAATTAGGGATTGGCAAAGGTTGAAGCAATGCAAGTTGCTTCCCTCTATCAAACTTCGTCTTTTGGCATACCACACATTTAGAAACATACTCTTGTATGTTTGCTTTCATGGTAGGCCAATAGGAGCATGGGATTCATACATTACTTTCTCACGTAGTGAGCTAGTAACGCATAGTCTATTGGCGTAGAGAAGATAAACATCTTGTAAAGTAAATGGTTCCTCTTTCTTCCCTAGTTCAAGGCCTGAAATCACATCTCTAAAATCGGGATCGATAGCATACTCATCTATCATAGAAGATAGATCATTGTGAGTTTCTATGGAAACCGCATTCACTCTCCGCCGTCTTGAGAGTGCATCGGCTACTTGATTATGCTTTCCAGCAATGTGAGCAATATGAAAATGAAATTGAAAAAGGAAATTTTCCCACCTCATTTGTTTGTCGGAGAGCTTGGTCTGCGTCATGGAGTACTTAAGACTTTGGTGATCCGTTTGCATAATGAAAGGAGTCCCCAATAAATAGTGCTTCCATGAGTCTAAGGCATGTAGAACTGCAAGAAGTTCCGTTTCATATATGCCTAGAGCTTGCTCAACAGGGTCGAGCCTTTGACTTTCATAGCCTATGGCATGCCCTTCTTGAAGCAAAACATCTCCAATGCAATCACCACAAGCATCACATTGGACCTCAAATGGCTTTGAGAGATCCGGTAGTGTAAGCACATGTTGAGAGATAAGATTTTCTTTAAGCTTTTCAAAAGCATTGTTCTCCTTGGCAGACCATATGTACTTAACATTTTTTGTTTGTTAGGTCATGTAATGGTCCTGCTATTAGTGAGAAGTTTTCTATGAAGCGTCTATAGTATGAGCACATACCTATAAAGCTTCTTAACTCATGAAGATTCCTTTTATTACCTCTAACTTTGATGGATCCATTTGGATGCCATCTTGAGAGATAATGTGACCTAAATACTGAATCTCTTGTAAGAAAAATTCACTTTTCTTTGGATTAACATAAAGTTTATTCTCTCTTAGAACTTGAAATATTACCTAGAGATGTTGCTTGTGTTCGTCTAATGAATTAGAGTAGATGATAATATCATCAAAGAACACTCAGTAAAGGTTTGGTGAGGCCTAAATAGCTTCTCCATCAAGCGATTGAATGTGGCTGGTGCATTGGTCAAGCCAAAAGGCATGACAATCTATTTGTAAAGACCAAACGTAGTTTGAAATGCGGTCTTTACAATGTCTTGATCAACTATCCTTATTTGATGATAGCCACTTTTTAGGTCAATCCTACTGAAGTAGGTGGATCCTTGTAGCTTATCAAATAGGTCTTCTACCAGTGGAACGGGAAACCTATTCTTGATAGTGATCCAATTTAGTGCTCTATAGTCGACACACATATGATATGTGCCGTCTTTCTTTTGAACTAGTAGCACAGGACAACAAAATGGAGATGAGCTAGGCCTAACCATGCCCTTCTCGACTAGCTCATACACTTGCCGCTGATAGCCGTTTTTCGGCTCTCCGTAATTGCCATAGTGAGTTAACCAACATCATCCAAATATTGTACCATTTCACTGTATATAGGTGTGTGTGGGTTAGGGGACTTTTCCCATATTTTCTTAAAAACCCTTAATTAGCTAGTCACTGTTCTAGTTGAGCCAAAAAAATAAAAAATATAAGTATATTATGGCCCATTAGTGTGTAAATATTTCATTGTATATAGGGCCTAAATAAAAGGATTTTTCATAAATATTTTGGTATTTATTTAAATGTTTCTACATATGGTGTGTTATTTATGGTATGTACATTGACTCACCATTACCATATTTTTTCTTACCATTTTGCATACTCTTTATTCCATATAAAAATAATTTCATGCAAGCTTCTCTTATTTTTGTGTGTAACTCCATCCCAACAAAAATCCAAAAAAACTAGTTCTATTTATGTGTATATTTTTTCACTATTGTGATTTTTTCCTTCCTACATCTATTCTCTATTACTCTCATAAATTAGACCACAAAAAATATTCATCTTTTTATGGTAGACTTATAATGAGAGAGATTTATTTTGACCCCTTTATATTTTTCAACCTATATTATTTATATTTGACATGTACATATTTTTTTAGACCCCTCAATATTTGATTTTCTTAGTTGTACTATTCACTTATATCATGATCTCAACAATATCTTCAATTATAGACCTACCACAATATTTGATTTTCTTAGTTGTACTATTCACTTATATCATGATCTCAACAATATCTTCCATTATAGACCTACCAAATAAGGTCAAGGGTATGTGGCATGCATGCATGGACCATGGGGAGCTCACTCTTGGAGGTATTCAAAAGAATCATCCAAAGAAGGACCTCACAAGGACTTTGTGCAGTGGAAAAAACAGTCGGTTTTGCTGAATTTTTAAAGATCACATGCTCCCCGAATTTGAAAAGGTGATACAAACAAAAGTTGTAGCTCGTGAGCTGAACTTTTACCTCAATTGTTTTTATATTTTTTTGAGCTACGAGCTGTGAGCTATGATTTTATTGGTGGACCCCAGTTTGCCCATGTTATGCAGCCACACTCCCTCTTCCACTTTATCATTTTGCTCTTTCACACACACTCCTCCCTCTCCTTCCCACTCCCAAACCTGCAACTCCCATGTCCTAATTCACCCTCTTCACCATTGCCAATTCTCTCATACCTCCATAGCCTTCATCCTCTATTTCTACACCCATAGGAGCTCCCCTTTCTCTCTACATATATGTCCATATTACCATACTCTCTTCAGCTTTGTAAAGAACTTCAAAAAATCAGCAAAAATCCAAGGTTAACCTCTACAAATGAAGGCTTTTATCATGAATTTTCCAAGGTTTGAGGATAACATAGCTTCATCGACACGCGCTACTTCGCCATGCTGACCGCTTCTTCTTCCGGTGCTGTAAAGAGGTGAATGTCAACTTCTCGAAAGCTTCAACCTCTCTTTACAAGCTCATCCCTTCTCTAACTTTTCTCATCATATATCTCACCATTTGGTGAATGATTTTGTAAATATTTTGTAGTGATAATTACTAACTACTAACCACTAACCTTATTGTAAAATGCACCCTCTACTAGAGTAGGCACTCCCAAATTATTCACTCAATCCTCTCTCCTTTCATCCTCAATAATTCTCTTCCCTTGAGCCCACATCCATGTGACTCAAAGGATAAGAGAGACCCACCCTCATTCAAAAAATAAAATATGCATAATATTTGATTTCTTCAAATAAACTTGATTAGGTCTAATCCTAATCGGGGCTTCTAAAACCTATAAATAGAGCCCTTCTCTCCCTTGTAAATCATCACATGATCACACTACACCACACCATTCTCAACACATAACACACCACTCTTCAAGCCTAGTTGTGTAGAGTGTGTGCATCGTTAGTGCTCTATTTTATCATTACACATAGGTGGATGGAGAAGCTTGGAGTTAGTGTTGAGCCAGCAGAGGATCACACCCACATTTTTGCTCACGCTCATCATTATTGTAACCATTGATTGTAATAAATGTCTTTCCGACATTGATTTTGAATTGAGCCATTCATTAAGTAACGGGACTCAATTGAGTTTCCAGCTTGTAAATCCGAAGTAATTTCACTTGCCGATGTAATTAGTTAGAGATGTTCTCACCTCCAAGGCTGAGGTATATAAGCCAAAGTTTTGTAACCTAAAGGGATTCAGTTTTTAATCAAAGTGAGTTTTTGAGCGCCGTGACTGTGTCTGAGAGAGAGAGAGAGAGAGAGAGAGAGAGAGAGAGAGAGAGAGAGAGAGAGAGAGAGAGAGAGAGAGAGAGAGAGAGAGAGAGAGTCTTATCTACTTGCTACGCGAGCTATGGAGCCGCCATTGGAGAAGCGACACCGCCGTTGTGTTAGCAACGGCGAGAGCTATGCACATATACCAAGAGTGCGCGCTATCGGCTTCTATGTGTGGTAAGTTCCTACGAGCTTCGGTGTGAGTTTTCTTCCAACTCGTGTGTCGGAATGGAGTGTGCAGCATATCTATAGAACCACAACGAGTAGAGCTACACATTGGTACCATCGGGGTTAAGTTTCGATCACCTATATTTTTCGGCCTGTCTTCATACACGTTTGCTGCACGGAGTGGTTATAGGTTGATTTTGCAGTTCAAGTCTTTAGGGTGTTGTTCTTACCTAGTGTATAGACTTCCCCTTGAGTTTGAGATCGATTCAATGATTCTAGATCCTGTTTCGTATAGCATTCGTTCATAGTACGGATTTCAGTCACTTGCGTATTCTAGAACTTAGATTTGATTTCCTTAGTAGTGATTGTCATTAGAAGGTCGAGTAGGTGATTTGACACCCACCTAGTTGTTTCCATGCACCTGCGGGTCAAGCTCCGTCCTCGTCTGACAAATTCTGTTTTTGGTTGAGTTCTCGCTATTTAGCTTTCGCTAGCGGCGTAACCGCCTTAACATTTGGCGCCGCTGCCGGGGACGAGAGCCCTAAGTAGGTGACCTTAGACTAATCCTACGAGGTGAGTCGTATAAACTACTTTGTATACTTTAGTTAGAAAAGATCTAGGAGTGGTGGACTCCGAAGATCTCGAGAGATTCTAGGAAGTGGGGTATTCCTGGGTCTTCCGTGTTGATAGTATTTTTAGTTTAGCTTAGATTTGTTTGTTGTTTTGTTGGTGTTGAGTAGTTGTTGATAGAAGAAGAATTTGCTAGTCCGTGAGTGGCAGGGGATATCTTTAAAATCACAATTACCAAACCCATTTTATGATTAGGAATAGCTTAGGTAGGACTTCATTTGATCCTGATCTAGAGCTAGTAATCATTGGAGTATTTGCTTGATATGGTTGATTGCATGTTAGATCACTAAACCGTCGAGTTAGTAGTGAAACTTGCAATAAACAAAAGTCTGAGAAATTTTTTGTGTATTTGTGAGTTGCTGAGCACTAGAGAAAGCTTTAGGAAGGATTCTGTGCCAAAAAACTGGAAATATGCAACTTTAGACATCATACGCGTATGATGTCTAAATGACCAAACAGAGACCAAAACAGAAATTTTGACTTTACCAGAGTGTTCAAAAGGGGGGTTATACCCTAATTTCAACTTAAAACAAGAGCATTAACACTCAAAGAAACCCAAAAAGACAAGTCGGAGTCCAAGAAACGCAAAGAATAGGAAAGTTTGGATTCAGATCTTGTTTTTACATTCAAACCTGACAAAAACACTTGAAACTCAATTGTAAACATTGGAGAAGGCTTAGAACCAAGAATAGTCAAAATCTGGGACAAAAGACATCATACGCGTATAGTCTTTTAGCACATCCACTGCTTATTTTTGATATCTGACCTGACAAGATTGTTACAAGCACTGTAGGAAGCATAAATATCAAGTTTTGACCCAAATTGATGAAAAAGACATCATACGCGTATGATGTCTTTTACCTAATTTTGGACATATTTTGATACTTTGCCAACACAGATCCATTGTAATAGCTGTCTAGAGGTTATATTTCAAGTTTCATCCCATTTGGATCACAATTGACCCAAAAAACAAGTTAAAAGTGGAAAATTGCCAAGAAAAGCCTAAATTAGCCATAACTTGCTCAAACAGAGTTCAAACTGAATTTTGGGAGTGGACAGAGCATAAGGGGGCTACTGAGAGTGAGTATAACCAAAATTGTCCAAATCTGTGAAAAAAGACATCATACGCGTATAATGTCTTTTTTAGCATAACTGCAACAAAATTCTCATTTGATGAAACAGAAGTTGTCCAACTGACAAGATTAAACAATTGACCAAGTATCAATCAGTTTGGATCAATTCTGACCACAAAAACTTGGGGAAAACAAATTGCTGAGACGGAAAAGTTAAAGCTTAGGGGAATTGATGAATTTGAGATCGGGCAGGAACCTCCAGAATAACCAACCAAGACAAGGGGAACCAGCAAGTGTCATATCAACCGAGGGAAGTGTAAACCAAAGTTGGGTGCAACCATTAGAGCCAATCTTTGAAGGAAGTGTCTCGGATACTTCTTCGGAGAGATCTTACGAGATTTTCACTGAACACTTGGAACACTTGAACCTGAACAACAGAGAAAATATGGCAGCAGGATCATCAAACCCTTCCGCCACAGTGAAGCTATTGTTCATAAAATACCAGTACGACAATGAGCAAGGTGCCAAGATCTACAAAGATGGAATGGACCGCTATTGTGTAAAGATAGAGGAGAGACCTAGTGAGTTCAAGGACTTAGTGCCTGTGAGCTATAGCAGAGATAGATATCTAGATGACGAGGGTACCATGTAATTGGTAGTCCTAAACCCTAACATTGTGGACAAGTGGGGATTGATGGGCACCAAAGCCAAAGTAGATGAAGAACTTGAGGAGAAAGCACCAATAATGAACTTCCCTGATACAAGGTTAAGAAGAGAGAATGAAACTACAAGGATCAACACTGATAACATCTACGTGGGGCTATATAAATATAATAATGGGGAGCAAGATCTCTATTATAGATGTGAAGAACCCTACACCGGAGAGTTGACAGACCAAAAAAGACTTTATGTCTTTACCTACACAGAGGGATCGGAAGTGAAAATTGCTGCTTACGACAAGTATGGGAGGCAATACTCAACAATGGGCAAGAAAGAATTAGAAGGATATACATACTTTGGGGGACCACTACATCAGTATTATGTTACTTCTAGCTCACAAAGACTTGCACCAACAAATGGAGTGCAAAACCCAGTGACGACAGGAGGACAAAGAACTCAGGCTGCTGACTCTTTCAGTCAACCTCAGTACTCGAAGCCCGGACCAATGGGATCATTACATTCAAGAGAGTCAATGGATACGAATCGAGGTAGTGCAGTTCCAATCCCCATGTATACCACTCCAGGTCCAAGGTTCGAAGCGGAACCATCACATTTACCTCCTAGTAGTAGATTCAGGGCGGGGGAACCGACAAGGGTAATCCATGAAGTCTATGATGCTAGAGAAAGCTTTAGCTGGGACACAGGAGCAATGAGATTGGTAGCAGAACATAGACGTATGAGACCATCTCAAGTAGCGAAGTGTATGCCAAAGAAGTATGGTGGTTCGGGAGATCCGTATGCACATGTGTCACTCTTTAAGCAAGTCTTAAGAGCTGAGCAGATAACAGATTTCCATACACAATACGAGGGATTTGGTCTTACTCTAGAAGGTACGGCATTGACATGGTTTCAACCACTGAACATAGGGGGATTCCATGACATTGACCATTTGCTAAGAGAGTTTGCTGAGGAATTCTCAAAACGAGGGATTAAGCACAATACGGTCTCACAAATATATGCTTTTAAACAGAGAGAACACGAAAAAGTGAAGGAAGCTTCACGTCGCTTCAAACAATACATTGAGAGATGTCCAGTACGTGAACGACCACAAGATGACAGACTATCTGTTCTCTTTATTGAGGGACTGAGGAACGACACTCTCAAGAAGGACTTGCACTTGAAAGCTTGTACAAGTTTCGAGCAAGTAACGAGAGAAGCATTGTACTTAGTGGATAACTGTACGGTTTATGGAGAGGTGTCAGCTGATACAGATTTTGCATCCAGTAGCTCCTCCTCCGTAGCGAGCGAGACTACCACTAAAAAGAATGTTCAAACAACAACCATGCCAAATGTAGAGCAAATGATAGAAGATGCTCTAAAAAGGATGGCACCATACCAAAAACCATTGCCAAAAACACTGAAATGGTGTGCTATTGAACAAAAATGGACAAACCACCCAACAGAGGAGTGCTATTACAACAAAGGGTATGTAAGGGAGCGTCAGTATGCACCTCCTGCTCAATTAGCACCACCTCAGGTACATCCAGTACCTCGATACCCAACGGGAAATGTACCAGGACCTATGGGGATAGAAAGACCGCAACCGGTATTGGGACAACAACCACCTTTACCAGGAGCAAGACCAGTGGGCATTAGATATGCACCAACCTTAGAGAATCAGGAAGAACAAGCCCTAGTGCCTGTTCAAGCCTATTATGAAGAATCTGGTGCACACATGTCTCCAACTGTGTATTACCCACCAGAAGAACCCAAACAACCAGAACCATGGGGCATGATTGGGAATGTTGGAACACCAACAGTTACAAGTGCTTCTGATGAAGAGAGATACAATTTGGACGCAAGAACATTGATGTTCATAGCTCATGGAGGGTTAACAGGACAAAGACCATCCTATCCACAAAGGACCAATCACGTGGGACCAAGACTAGCTCTAGGACCCTGTTACAAGTGTGGAGGTGACCATCTGATGAATGTTTTTCCACATACAGAAATCATTAGAATTAACGCTTATTGCACTGAGTGTGGGGTTACTCACTTCATTGAGGATTGTTCAAAGAATCCAAACAAAGTGCAAAAGACGACATTGAATATGCTAGAAACTATTCCTACCAGCAGTGGGTCTGAAAATGAAACTCTGATACCAATGCAAGTTGTTACTAGAGCTCAAGCTAAGAAAACCACTAGAGAACCTGAGAATGGAAAGTTAGCGACCGAAGTGGTTAGTCAAGGACCGCGGAGTCAGAGAAATACATGGAAAGCTAGAAAAGCACGCATGAAGTTGAGAAAAAAACGTGAAGACGCTATTCTAGATGAGGAACTAAAGCAAACGAAAGATAGATTAGAAAAACTAGAGAGTCAAAACGAGAAGCGAGAGATGAGCCCGGAAAGAACAAAACAAAAGAGTATCAAAGAAACAACGAGCTTAAGCTCAGGGGGATCAGTGCTAGTCGACAAAGTACACGAACCATTGGACGCACTGATGAGAGCTTACGAAGCTAGGTTAAAGAACAACCAAACACAAGAACAGAGGTGGATGACATACCCAAACGCGGAATTGGAAAAGCAGAGACTTGAAATGTGCCAGAGAATGATCGAGACTGCACAAGCCTTATTAGAACCACCAAGAGAAACAATGAATTGTGGAACGGAAAACCCAATTCAGCAAGAGACTATCGTTTCACGAGTAGCTGAAAAGACTCCCAGTGCACAAAAGCCTGAAAATACACACAAGGATGACCGCATAGTATTGAACACAACCGATCAGGAGATAGAGAGTTTTCATCCAGTCATACAGAAGTCTTATGGAAGAGATGAGGATTACAATGAATTTTGGAAACAAGTGAGAGAGGCAAACTTTGCAAACGAGCTAAGTTGCCAAGCTAATCAGACAAATTGGGAAAAGGACATCACGAATCCTCCCATAGTGGAATTTGAGGCAGGATCTCAAGTGGACTTGGATCTGCAATCTTACTGGGGAGATGGGGGCTCTGTTAGAACAATGGAGAGCAAACCTCATTCACTGAATACCTTACCTTCATACTTAGGAGAGTATGAAGCAAAATCCGAGATTAGAGCACTTCCCTCACGAAGAATCTCATCAGAAAAAGTCATGGACTCGCAAGGATTGATAGAGATCTTGTCAACACCAGTGACATGCACTATCACTCTAGCTGAGCTTTTGAGGCTAAGACCACATATGTGGACCACTGTAGGAAAATGCTTGGAGAAATTTGGGATAAAAGACCCAACATCGAGACTGCAAGAGGGTATACAAGAGCTGAGTAAACCACAAAAGAACGCTAAGCCTGTACCCTTAAACAAGGTCGGAGAGTATTGCGAAGGTGAAGAGGGGAATACAACCTTACCAGTTGAATTCCAAGGAGTTGAACACGATGGCAATACTAGACAGCGGAGCTGGGGTAGCCATTGCTACAAAAGAAATCTGGAAAAAATGGGGGAAACCAGCAATAAGGAAGACTAGGTTGAAACTCCAATTAGCAGATGGACACATGGAGAAACCTGTGGGGTTATTAGAGAAAGTTGTAGTGACTTCTTGCGGCATTGAATACGAACATACTTTTGCTATTGTCGATTTTGGCAAGGAGAATAACTATGATATCATACTGGGAAGACCATTCATGAGACAGTTGAAAATGGTCCAGGATTGGGGCTACGATCACATATACCTGAGAAATATGGAAACCACTACACGTGTGAACCTAAAAGACCATAGCTACAAAGATGTGAACCGAACACCGGTAGAGGAGTTTGATTCAGCTACTTTGGCAGGATCCGAATTTCCAGCCTAGTTAGGTAAGCCCAAGGAGTTATGGATGTGTGGAGCCTCGAAATGTGGACGTCTGCGGCGAGAAGAATATGTATTAGAAAGGGCTATCGAAGACGAAGCTTATATAGGAGAACCCTTTCCAGAGGACACGCTTGAACCATTAGAATGGACACACATTCTAGCAACCCTAGATGTTTGTGCAATCTCGGATGGTCCCACAACGAAATTTTGCGACAAGGATGGGTACGACGTGGTTCCGTACTTCATGTTGAGAACTGTACTCGAAAAAGAAACTGAAAAGAACGATACACTGGAAAAGGAAGATGAAGAAGAGGTGTTTCACGACATTCCCGATCATCCAGAGTGGGGAAATGAAGCAGACAACGAGTCGACGGACAATTCAAGCGAAAACGAAGAAACTATAACGGATGTCCGATTTTATGATTTTCCGAACCAAACTAAACAACGCCAGAAACGTTATAGAGCAAAGAAAAAAACAAAGGGGGTTAGAACCAATCCGATGCCTAGAATAAGAGGAAAAAATCAATTCCTAATGCTAGTAAAGGTGGAAGATTGTGTTAAGGACAAGATTTCTCGAAGAATGAGAGGTAATGATCAAAAGAGCTTACGAAAAGACAAAAGAGGCTCAAGAAATCAAGTTCAATGGAATGAAACGAAAACAGAAACAGAAAAAACAGAAAAGAACAAACGCAACAGAGAACACACGGAGTCCAAGTTAGAACGTAGAAACAAGTACAGAGAGCTCAAGAAAACTCTGAAAGAAGTTTGGACGACAGAAATTGAGAGTGGAGAGGACGAAAACGCCAAAATCAAGGAAAACATGGATGTTCCCTCTCACTATAGGAAATTCACAATAGAGGATAGGAAGGTGGTATTAACCCAACCTATTCGAGAGAAAAGGAGAACGAATCTTATGACGGACCGGAGGATGCAAAAAAGTTGATTTAGCAGCTCCAGGTGAGACACCTAGACCGGTGTACATAGCCACAGATTTGTCTCCAGGCGAGGAAAGAGACTTTTGAGTCTTCTCAGAGAGTACAGGGATGTGTTTGCATGGTCTTATAAGGACTTAAAGGGAGTTGACCCATCGATATGCCAACACACAATCCCACTGAAACAAGACGCAAAGCCTAGCAGACAGAGACCATACACATATAATGATACGTTTGCTAAGCGAATCAAAGAAGAGATAGATAAGCTAATGGAAGCTGAATTCATATACGAGATTGAACACACCGATTGGGTATCTCCGATTGTGGTAGTACCCAAGAAGAACGGAAAACTCCGAGTGTGTGTCAACTTAAAGAAAGTGAATGCTGCAACAATCAGGGACAATTATCCCCTGCCGATAACTGATCATGTTCTAGAGCGTGTATCAGGGAAAACAGCATACTCTTTTCTTGATGGTTTTTCAGGATATAACCAGCTAGCCATAGCACTGGAAGATCAACATAAAACAGCTTTTGCAACGGAGTGGGGAATTTATGCTTATCGGGTTATGCCTTTTGGTCTAACCAATGCTCCCGCAACCTTCCAGAGGCTGATGACGCATGCTTTCAAAGAATACTTAAGGTTGTTTCTAGAAATATACATGGATGACTTATGTGTACATTCTCTACTGAGAGATGAGCATCTAGAACACCTAAGAAAAGTATTTGAGAAATGTAGGACATATCGCATTTGTCTCAATCCTGAGAAATGTGTGTTTATGGTCCGACAGGGCAGAATTCTGGGACATATTGTCTCACAAAACGGAATATCCACGGATTTAGAGAAGATAAAAGTTATAGTGGATATGCCTAGACCAACCAATGCGAAACAAGTACAGAGCTTTATGGGACATTGCGGATATTATAGACGATTCATTTACATGTACGCTATAATAGGCCAACCACTTTACAGGCTAATAGTGAACTTTGAATGGACAGAGGAGTGTGAGGAATCGTTCAAGAAATTGAAAGAGGCACTCATTACTGCTCCAGTCTTGAAATCACCAGATTGGGAGAAGATATTCCATGTGCATATAGATGCTTCGGCATATGCAATAGGATGCATTCTGGCTCAGCCAGAAGAAGGAAACATGGATTTTCCTATCTGTTACGCCAGTCGACAGCTCAACAATGCAGAGAAAATTACACCACAACAGAGCGAGAGGGATTAGGAATGATATATGCTGTGAAGAAATTTCGGCATTATCTTCTAGCCAACAAGTTTGTGTTTTTTACGGATCACCAAGCCTTGCTCTACCTAGTGAATAAACCATGCAATACCGGGAGAATAGTGAGATGGTTCATTATCTTACTGGAATTCGACTTCACGGTAGTAGTAAAGAAAGGAAAAACACATCTTAGAGCTGATCATCTTTCGCGATTGACGAATGGAGAAGACCCTATAGGAGTAGATGACGACATGCCAGACGCGTACTTGTTCAACATAGAAATGATACCGAAGTGGTCTCAAAATGTCGTTAACCTATTAACCTATGGAGGAGAGTTTGATAGAAGAGAATACAACCAGAAACATATTGCTATTCAGCAATCCAAGAATCTTCAATTGGTTGCAGGAAGGTTGTATCAATTGGGAAATGATCATGTTTTACGACTATGCATCAATCCTGAGGAATATAATATATATCTGCGCGAAGCACATGTTCAGGAATGTGCATTTCATTGTTCAAGAAGGAACACATATAGGAATTTGTTACAATTGGGAGTCTATTGGCCAGGAATGAAAGAAAGCGTACATGAATATGTCACTGTATGTATTGTATGTTCATCAAAACCGCCAGCAGAGTATTCGACATTATATCAGATAATGATCGCTCCGGAATGGAGTCAGTATATTGTTGAATATCTCACAAATAGAACTTTCCCAGAAGGAACGTCAAAAGCTCGTCAGAAATCTGTAGAGACAGAAGCTAGAGATTACGCTTTAATAGGAGATCAACTCTATAAGAGAGGTAAAGACAACCAGCTTAGGATTTGCGCATCAGAGTCTGAGTATGTGATAATCCTAGAGCAAGCTCATGGAGGAGTAGGTGGAGGCCATTTCTCAGGTGATAAGACAACAAAACTTGTCTTAGCCGCAGGAATATGGTGGCCAACATTACATATGGACGCTGAGGAATACGTTAAACGGTGTGATGACTGTCAGCGGACCAAAGTACCACTTAAAAGAGATGATATGCCGCTTAGACCAATGATGGGGGCAAGAGCTTTTGCAAAATGGGGGATTGATTATGTCGGACCCATTTCACCTCCTGCATATAAGACTCATGCACAATACATCATTGTGGCTACAGACTATCTAACAAAGTGGGTCGAAGCAAAGGCAACTCAAAAAGCAGATGCCAGGACCACGGCACAATTTCTATATGAATACGTCTTTGTACGATATGGATTGCCAATAGAAATTGTGAGTGATCGAGGCACACATTTTATAAATGAAGTGATAGAGATCCTTCTAGATGAATTCATGGTAATCCATAGGAAATCAGCCCCGTATCATCCACAAGCAAACGGACAAGCTGAAGCAACAAACAAAACCATATGCACGGTCCTTACGAAGATTGTATCTGAGTCGAGAACTGACTGGGACCAGAAGTTGCATTCAACATTATGGGCATATAGGGTAGCATATAAAACATCAATAGGAACGACCCCATATAACATGGTTTTTGGGCTAAATGCTATCTTACCAATAGAATTCTTGATTTCAACCTTAAGGGTGGCTAAGGATCTAGAGTGGACAGGGCACGAGCTTTCTGATAGAATAGATGACCTGGAAAAGCTAGATGAGCTTCGCCTAAAAGCAGTAGCTTCTATCTACGCTCAAAAAAGGCGACAAAAGGAATTTTTTGATAAGCATGTGCGGACTAAAGAGTTTAAGGTTGGGGACTATGTCCTAGTTTACACTCTGAAACAGCATGCTAAGAAGCTTAAAAAGCGAGGGATGGGACCTCTGGTGATTAAAGATCTATCACCAAGTGGAGCCGTCAAGCTTGCTACATTAGACGGAGAAGAAATGCCCAATTGGATTAGTGGATGCAGAGTGAAAAAGTATCTTTTGCCGCTAACCCAAGACATGCTTCTCAAAATACATCAAGAAAAGCTGCGTGTCCAGAAAAAGAAAAAGATTGTGGAGGAAGCGCAAGCCGAGGCGAAGGAAAGAATGGAGAAAAGAAGACTACTGCGTCAGAAACAGCGCAATGAAGGAGCAATACGAATAAACGCAGTCAGTATAACAGAAATGGATAATGACAAAGAAGAACCCATCATTGAATGCAAAGTAGGAACCAACCAAATCAAAGCCAGAGCACTATTGGATTCAGGAGCTCAAGCTAACCTACTTTCACTCAGTTTGTATAGACAATTGACAAATGACACTAAACTACAAACTGCCAAGCAAGAGTTAAAGAGTTACTCTGAGAATTCAATCAAAACTGTCGGATGCACAGTTTTACATATACAGATTAACCAATATGTGTATCCTCATATGTTTTACGTGGTTGAAGACCAAGCTACACAACATCCATTATTGCTAGGACAACCATGGCAGAAGCAATACAATGCAATGATTGACTGGAGTTCTAAATCAGTGCTTATCAAATACGAAGGTGAAAGTCAATCAGTTAAGTTCACCAAAGGAGAAGAGCCAACTCCAAAGGAAGAATCCAAAGACAAAGGTAAACAACAACCAGAGAAAAAGAAGAAGCAATGGCAACCAAAAGTTTCTATACAACTGGATTACTCTTCGACGAGGAATTCTCAACAGTGGATAAGGAAGACAAGCAATAATATAACAGCTCAACCTTGGGAAAAAACGGAGTCAAAGTTGGTATGGAGACCAAAAAAGGTTGTGCCAGAGAACACAAAGGTGGAAAACAGAGTCTTCAATACCAGACAACAGAGTGATTCCAGACAATCAAGGACAGTGAAACAGATCTGGATTCCAAAGAAGTTCATGACGGCACAAAGCTATAGCAAGCAAATTTGGATCCCAAAGATTTGTAAACAGGAACTCCCTTCAGTACAATCAACGGAAACTCCTAGGTATTTCAAGGCGAGGAAATCAACACAAAGAACAAAGCAGGTTTGGGTCGCAAAGAGTTTGTGGCAAGCACAAGCGAAGCGGAAGCAGATTTGGATTGTAAAAAAGAACAACAAGGTAAAGAAGAATCCATCTACTGATTCTACTACCGAAGTGCCAAAACCAACCCAAAACCCGACCACCAATCCTTCAATCAAACAAAGAGCAGCTTTATTGGAAAGACTGTTGTATCATCGCTCTACAATTGCATTGGGAACTTATGACCAAAACAACTACAATGCTTCGCCCACAGACACTTCATAGTCGTCCGGGAGGACTCAGACTAGGAGGGGGGGAGGTATACAGGTATACAGGAGTTACAAAGCAGCTACAAGCGCCAAAAACAAAGAAAAACAAAAATTATATTACAAGGGCAGTGTCTTACATGATTTTGCAATTTTTATGTTTGATTGCGGATATTGATAATATTTATGCCCTTATATACCTTGTTTTGCAACAAGAAGAGATCAAATGATGAATTTGGGTCTCTAGACGTGTAAATATCACTAAATAAGAGTGTTTTTGGAGCTAAAAAGTGGTAATCCAAGTCCAGAAATCACAAATAAGTGTATATTCATATACACAGGGTTACCAGCTATTTATCGTGTATGTTTGGAATTTTTTGGCTTCAATTTGCTATTTTCCTTTATTTTTTATGATTTTCTTAATAAAAGTAAAAGAAAAATAAAAAAGCAGGTGAAATGAGATCGGAAAAAAGAAAAGAATAGACGGTGATGGTCCTAATGACAAGGGCAACCCATGGTAAAAATTGGGTACAATTCTGAAAAAGTTGCGGAAAGCCCGAAATGACAGAATTTTGGCAAAGTGGACAGATTTCTCAGAAACAGGTCAAACGGAGTCCAAATTGAGAAATTTCAAATCCTAAAGTGCATTTCACGACGAGATAGGAGCACATGTCAAATTTGGTAACAAGTGATCCGGGAAGTCCGAAGTTAAGTATTTTTCACTTCACTTTCAAGCTCATTTCCACTATTACCTTCTTGGAGAGAGCAAAGAGCACACAGGAGCATCCGACCTTCTACCGCCTTCTACGACTGCTACGAGAGCTCAGAGGACACCAGACATGAGAGGTAGACTCGTTGCCATAAGCTTTTGATGCTTATCGTTAACTTTTGTCGCGAAAACTGACCAAAACCAAGAAACAAGAGCAGACGGGGAATGGGGAAGAACGCTAGGTAGGGGCACAACCGCCTAACCAAACCTTGCAAGAACTTAGAGGTGGGTTACCCTAGTATAGAAGATGGGTTTCTAACACTCAAAGCTCGAGAAAGAACGACTGGAAAAACCCTAGGTCAACAGAGCCTGCAAGAGGCAAACAGGAAAAAGTTGTCGAAACGACACAAAACTTCTCAGGAAGCTTAACAACATCGAGGGCAATGCAACCATGGAGTATCTCCGGGTTTGGATCACCAAAAGTAGGTCGGAACAACCGATTCGGCTGCGGACACACAAAGCGTCATTTTGGCATAACGGCTAAAATTGACGACCAAATGACATGAAACTTCACAAGCAGCTTCAAATATACATGGATGACTTATGTTTGCAAGCAAAACCCAAAAGAAAGCTGATTCACTTACCGATGGTGAAAAAGACGCTTTCGGGCAACCAAATGGAGAAAGATGGAGAACGGGGAGCCAAAGTCAAGTTCAACCAAATAGGTGGCTTCACAACATATCCAATGAGCTGGAAATGCAACTCTCGAGAAGAAAAGTTGAAGAAATTCAACTCCAAGGCAAAAAGACGACTTCGGAGACTGAAATGCCTATAAGGGGGCTTTTTAGCTAAACTGATGACTTTTTAAGTTGAAAACTAGTTAGCAGGGCTTAGGGCACTAGCACAAAGCATTCTTTGCACAAAAAGACCAACATTTCAAGAAAAGACATCATACGCGTATGATGTCTCACAGCATGATTTTCACATCCATTTCAACATTTGAGTGCATAGCCTCATTCCACATGTTAATCACATCCTATGAACCAAGTATCATGAGAATTGGAGTTAGAAAACCCAAGGAAAACCAAAAAGACGCAAAGTAGGCCATAAAATTGATTTTTGGTCCTAATTTTGTCAAAATAACTCCAAACTCATTGAAACTTTGTAGGATTGTTGATTAACACATCTACAAGCTATCTGGAACCAAAAAGCACCATTTTGACACAAAAGACATCATACGCGTATGATGTCTATTTGCACTTACAGAGCCAAAACTGCTCATTTGTCATCATACATCCATTATATATATCTAATACATGCTACATATGAAGTTTGGAACCATTTGGTCAAGTGGATCACCCCATTAGCCCAATTGAGAGAAAATCCTTCATCCAAAGCCTATTTTAGCCCAAATCCAACATACTCAAGTCCAAACCAAGATTTGAGTAGAAACAGTCCTTCACTAGTACATGGGGAGTCCACAGAACCAATCCCATGAAAAATTGATGAAAAAGACATCATACGCGTATGATGTCTCCAGAGCCATTTTTAGCCCAAAATCTATCCAAACTTCATAAATCCACTGAATAAGCCTATCTAAAGCCAAATCCAAGCTTATAGAGAAATTTGGTCCAAAAATACACTAAAAGACATCATACGCGTATGATGTCTCACTATGTGATTTTGGCACCTCAGGGCTTCAACCACCAAACAGAAGTGATCTACATGCCATTTGAAGGTGAACCACCAAGTTTTATCCAATTTGGATCATAAAATCCAATTCCCTTTCAAAATTTTGCCAAGAGCCTGAACTGGACTAAACTGGCCAAAACTTGACCAAATGGGATCCAAACTCAAATCCAAGCATATGATACTCATGTATACACTATCAGCTACAAGCACAACCAAATATGAAGTCATTTTGACACAAAAGACATCATACGCGTATGATGTCTCCAGCATGATTTTGAGCCCAGTTTGCATATTTTTTCACCTACCCTGCATCCTTAGGCCCTGAATAGCTCATGTTTCAATTTTCAAGTCATTTGAATAGTTAAAAGCTTCATTTCGGCTTTCAGTACTAAAAAGACGCTAACTTCTGAAATTGGAGTTACAGGATCCATGGATTCCGCCAAGTCATCGGCAACAAAGAGAAAAAGACCGACAATCAAAGATGCTCTTGCAGAAGCAGAACCCTTTGACATTCCAGCAGAAACCCTCAAGCCAACCAAAACTTGGGTGGAGGAAGCAGTACTGGAAAAGAGGGAATAAAGATCTACAAGGGACTTTCAGAGATCCTCAAGGGCAAGCGGTGGATGTACCGATGATCCCACAAGAATTGTGGATTATAGCAGGTCAGAGAACATCACAGGTACCTGGAAAGGGCAGACTTGCACAGATTCTTCACCTCGAGACCATCAGGTGTGTAGATACAAGAAGAGTGTATGAGTTGGCAACATCCATTCAGAAGGATGGGAAAGCCACATTGACAGCAATAGATGGAGAGAAAGTAGAAGTACAGATCACTCCACAGCTCATTGCAGATGCATTGAAGCTGCACAACAAAAGGAGCTCTGTCAGGGAAAGAAGGGAGGCTATCGAGGTTTATGGGTCCAAGAAACAGAATGCAACTTATGGAGATATGGCAGACCAAAGAGCGACAACCCTTTGCCGACTGTATAACCAGTTTCTCCATATTTGCAGTAAAAGACCGCAAGAGTATACGACACCACCCCATGCCATTGCAACTACCATCACATGGGCATTGAAGAGCAATATGCCAAAGGAGGTGAATTACTCTCAACACATCCACGAGCAAGTAATTGCCATGCACAACGAGAAGCCAAAGTATATAGGAGGAGCTGAAGTTCTGACAAGAATAGCTTATGAAGCTATTGGAGCCAGAGATCAATGGCCAAAGGTTCCCTCCCAGAATGAGTGGCTTAGAGAAGCCGATGGGGAGGAAGAACAGCCTGAAGTATCCAAGAGGGCGTCTACAAGAGCACGCAGGAAACTAGAAATAGTTTCAGAACTTGAAAAGAATGTGGATGAGCCGCTTATGAAGAAAGCAAAGAAGAAGGTTGCTCCCAAGCAAACCAAAAGTCAGAAAGCGGAAATAATGGAAAGATTGGTGGAGCAGTTTAGAGCGGAAAGAGCTCTAAAGGGGGACTTTGAAGAAAAATGGGTGCCAGACCCCACTAAAGTCGGAACTAGCTCAGCCAGGCCACATGTTGATCAATATGATCAATATATTAGAGCTTATGAGGAGTCAGAGGCTATACTAGAGCAGCAACCTGTCGAGCCATACACTGAAGAGGAAGTACATCTTTTAAAAGCTGAGCTGAAAAAGGACGACAAGGGGAAGAAGAAAGTAGATGAGTCTACTGAACCTCAAGAGAAAGACGGGCAAGCAAACAAAGGAAAAGCCAAGATGACTGAGGACAATCAGCCCTCCTTTACTGATGTACCAAGCCCGAAGAAGACGGAAATCATTGTGGAAGAGACCACAGTAGAGATGGACACGGCTGGTATGGAAAAGCCGGAGGCCGGGACCAAGGAAAAGGAGATAGATCCAATTCAGCAAAAGAAAAACGATTATGAGGATCTGGTAGCGATAGGGTACACTGAAGAAGAGGCCCTTGAGGCGGTCTATGGAATCCACCTACAAAAACGAGATGATCGGAGAGAGACAGAAGAAAATACAAAGAGTACAAAAGAAAGTGATGAGAAACTGGACGAGCAGAACGTACTAGAAGAGCCAAAGCCAGTGGAGGTGGTGGTAGAAAAAGCTTTAGAGTTGACAAATGAAGATGAAAAAGACATGCACATGGTGCATGAACTGCTCAACAAGATCAAAGAAAGATCCAAGGCAAAGGAAGTGGAGATTGAGACAGCCAAACAAAGGGAAGCCGAGTTGCAGAGGAAATTAGAGGATGCTATGACTGAATCTGAAAGTCATAAAGCATCACTCTATGATGCGGAAAACGAGAGAGATGGCTTGATACTCCAGCTAGCTGAGGCTTCTAGCCGAGGCTTCAAGAGAAGTAACAAGTGCACAGGAAGCAAGGGAGCGGATGGAAGACGACTTGGAGGCGGCTAAAGATGAGCTCATTGAGCTAAGGGAAAGAGTCGCGCTCCAAGAAAGAACAATCACTAGACTCAGGACTACCCCTAGAGCTAGTAGAGCAGGAACCGAACAAGAGGGAGCTCTTGTACCAGCTCTGGAGGACCAGGTCCAAAGCTTACAAAGAGAGCTAAGATTAGAGCAAGTGCAAAGGTTGCACATTGTGGAGGGATCATTGGCAGCAGAGGAGAGGCTCACTTTAGAAAATCAAACACTAAGAACAGAGAATGAGACCCTCCGCAAACAGCTCCAAGATCTACAAGAGCAACAAAGAAGAGAGACAAAGACACCACAAGAAGAATCAGGTAGAGCAGCCATAGAGCTACCAGAAACTGGAGAGGCAACCACAATTGAAGATCCAGCCCCAGTTCACGAGGTGGCCTCCACTTCAGGAATCTCTAGAGAAGAAGAACAAAGGCTCCATGACCAAATAGCAAAGTCAACAGAGGAGAGTGCCAAGGCGGAAATGGAATGGGAGAGGAGACTCCTAATCTCCATTAGACTTCAGGGATTAGACACAAAAGTGCTCCATGAAGAGTGGATGCAACCCAGCCTGCCTTTCCCTTTGATGAAGTTTGAAGTGATAAAAACGAAAAAGAGAATAGAGGAGGAGAAGTATGTCGCTCTTTACGAAGGCGACATCACAAAAGAGGAACAATCAAAGAAGATTGTAGATTCGCAGCCTAGATGGAGGAAAGGTTGGCTGAACAAATACCCAGCCTACCTCATCTACTTGGTGGAGGCACCAAAGGAGATTCGGGAGAATGCAACCTTCTGCCCGGTGCCAAGAGTCAGAAGCCGGAAAGAGCATGGCAGGATTGCAAAAAAGAAGCCAAATTGGCTTAATTATCCCAGGATGCCAGGACCAAAGGCAGGAGAGAGAATAGGTAAAGCCTACATGGTGAAAACCCTAACGGGCACCATCAAGCTCTTTACTGGCTCTCCTGACCTTTCATGTCAGATGCTCAAGAAAATTTGCAGGACTCTCTTAGCTTGTATTGAAGTGTTCACGCCAGATAAAGCCACGACCTCGAGTCTACTATCGACGGCCGACACAGTGATTGATATGATGTATGATCTTTCATTGCAGTCTCCTCCAAAAGTGTTGCACCTCCTACACCAGAGGATTATGTTTTTGCCTAGCTTCCACATGCAAACATTCGAAGAAGCTTTCTACACGGGCTTTTTCACCCACGAAAGCAAAATATTCGGCCCAACCTTGACCATCGGCAAACTACGATACGAATCACATTTGCAGGTGCTCAAGACGACAGGACTTTATTGACCAAGCATAAAAGTCATGTCAGGGACGACATGAACGCGGAGGGGGGGAGTGTTGAGCCAGCAGAGGATCACACCCACATTTTTGCTCACACTCATCATTATTGTAACCATTGATTGTAATAAATTTCTTTCCGACATTGATTTTGAATTGAGCCATTCATTAAGTAACGGGACTCAATTGAGTTTCCAGCTTGTAAATCCGAAGTAATTTCACTTGCCGATGTAATTAGTTAGAGATGTTCTCACCTCCAAGGCTGAGGTATATAAGACAAAGTTTTGTAACCTAAAGGGATTCAATTTTTAATCAAAGTGAGTTTTTGAGCGCCGTGACTGTGTCTGAGAGAGAGAGAGAGAGAGAGAGAGAGAGAGAGAGAGAGAGAGAGAGAGAGAGAGAGAGAGAGAGAGAGAGAGAGAGAGAGAGAGTCTTATCTACTTGCTACGCGAGCTACGGAGCCGCCATTGGAGAAGCGACACCGCCATTGTGTTAGCAATGGCGAGAGCTACGCACAGATACCAAGAGTGCACGCTATCGGCTTCTATGTGTGGTAAGTTCCTACGAGCTTCGGTGTGAGTTTTCTTCCAACTCGTGTGTTGGAATGGAGTGTGCAGCATATCTATAGAACCACAACGAGTAGAGCTACACATTGGTACCATCGGGGTCAAGTTTCGATCACCTATATTTTTCGGCCTGTCTTCATACGCGTTTGCCGCACGGAGTGGTTATAGGTTGATTTTGCAGTTCAAGTCTTTAGGGTGTTGTTCTTACCTAGTGTATAGACTTCCCCTTGAGTTTGAGATTGATTCAATGATTCTAGATCCTGTTTCGTATAGCATTCGTTCGTAGTACGAATTTTAGTCACTTGCGTATTCTAGAACTTAGATTTGATTTCCTTAGTAGTGATTGTCATTAGAAGGTCGAGTAGGTGATTTGACACCCACCTAGTTGTTTCCATGCGCCTACGGGTCAAGCTCCGTCCTCGTCTGACAAATTCTGTTGTTGGTTGAGTTCTTGCTATTTAGCTTCCGCTAGCGGCGTAACCGCCTTAACAGTTAGTTATGCCATCTAGAGGAGTGGAGTGTATGCCATACTCTTCACCACACTTGTAGCCTACTCTTGTGCATAAATAAGATTTATAGTTTTGGGTGCAATTGTATGCTGCAACTACGACTCTTCTCTCCAAATTGACTTGATAAGTTGGCTCATCATGTGGTTGAAGGTATATTTTCCTTGAAGTTTGTTGTGCCATTTCATGCTTGGTGGTTTGAGGGCTTGTTGAATTGTTTGCCTAAAAGGTCAATTGTAAAGAGGGTGCTCAGTGAGAGGCCTTCCGTGACCCTAAGACAATTTGTGTATTGGCAACAAGGTCAAGTTTTGTGTTGTCTCTCTATTTCTCATCAACCTTTGTGTGCATCTAGTCTTTAAGGCTAAGACTGAGTTGCTCAAGTTGATTTGTGCTCTTTACCTCTCTCTCGCGTGGTGAATGTTTGTGTTTGGTGTGTGTGGCTATCTTGCATTCCCCTCTCTTTGTGCGTTTGAGTACAAGGAGATATCACATGCGTCCTAGTTCGCATCTACAGCTAGGAAGTGCCCCTTTAATTTTCTTGTTTGGTTTCTGGCTGTGGGTTGTTGTTGTCTCTGATTGTGCTTGCCCTAGCCCCAATTGAACCGCACGAGAGCCTCGAAGGGTGTTTAGAGGCCGCTCTTGTTGTTGCCGGCCCCGGATCGCCTTCAAATTGGTGCCCCCACTGAGGACGGCTTGTGTATGTTTTGTGTAGGCTCAACCTTTAGCATAATCAAGTAGCTTGTATGAATCACGAGA
This sequence comes from Adiantum capillus-veneris, assembly GCF_014529385.1. Lineage (NCBI taxonomy): Eukaryota > Viridiplantae > Streptophyta > Polypodiopsida > Polypodiales > Pteridaceae > Adiantum > Adiantum capillus-veneris. The sequence continues at coordinate 58,267,672 of NC_140940.1, read as the reverse complement.
ATTTGTATGATCCCTTTAGTCCCATTGCAAAGCAAAAGGTACACATAATTGTTAGTACTAAGTTGCAATTTCAACGTGTAATTCGTAGAATTTTAGGTCCGCTTAGGTTGGCAGAGATAAATGCATCAGTAAATCCTTTTATTTTTCTTTTCATTAGGTACGACCTTAGTTTGGACGTCTATATTTTTGTTTTGTTTTAAGAATTAGGTCATGCATAGACCATGGATAATGGCCCAGGAATAGAGGTTTTCCCCTTTCATTTCTCTCCACACATTAGAGTAAACATTGCAATTAGTAAAAAAATCCATTTTCAACAACGTATGGTGTTCATGTTTGGTGCCCAAAGAGTAGGAGAAATTCTCGCGTCACCAAACCCTGTCATTCTACCTCTTATTGATTATGATAGGTCATTTGATGTGAATATTTTTATTTTGTTGTAGAATAGATTGCAATTTAGAAAATATTATTGTGTAAATCTTTTAAAGAAAGAAAAAACAAAAACGCGTCACTTTGAAATCAATTCAATGGAGATCCAACGCCGAATGTCTGGATATTCTCTTTTCTTTGGAGAGCCTGGAGAGGATGCAAACTTATTTTTATCGAATTTCAAGATGTCTTGCCGTATCAAGAGGATAGTAACTGATCAAGAACATGTAGAAATGTTTGGGGTGGTCCTTAGGAAAGATGCTAGCACTTGGTTTGACTCTTTGCCTGAGGAAGTTAAAGAGAATTACACAGAAGTTTTGAATCGTTTCAAGAAATACTTCTTTGATCCCCAAAACACTCAAAAACTATGGCAAGACATTGTTTCTCATAAGCAAAAAGACTTAGATGACTACTACTTGTACAAGCAAGAGTTTCTACGTCTTTGGGTTCTATGGATACAAAATGTTGCTAACCTTGGTGATGGTGCAGAATTTCTAAAGAAGAAGAGGTTCATAGTCGGACTCTTTCTTGACCTTAAGGTAAAACTTGAGGCGCGTGCACCTGCTACCTTTGATGCAGCTGAAACTAGGGCTACTGAGAAATATAGGAAACTCAAGTGCTTAAGGGGGGAGGTTCCATTAGAAGGTCTTAGACCCAAAGGTAAGTCACAAGCATCAACATCTAAGGAGATTCCTGAGGTAACAGCGGAAGTGATTGAGAAGTTAAATGAATCTTTAAGTAGCTTGTCAATTCACCTTGCACAAGCTGTAGGTCCAAAGGGACAAGCAAAGAAGTCTGAAGAGCGAGATCCACAACCTAGGAGAGTCTTGCAATGTTGGAATTGCGGAGAGTCTGGACATGGGATGTATAATTTTCCTTGGACCCGTGGGGAGCCAGGGAGACCTAACTTGAACTACCCAGTGATGAATGCAGGTGAAGGAACTGGTCAACAACCAAGGCTTCTACAAAGACCAAATGGACCAAGACCACCTCCACAAGGAGTGGAAGGAGTTCCATCTTTGCCAGACCCAAATGTGCATGTGGTAGAGGTGACGAATTCAAATGAGGTTGACATCGAAGCAAATGGCATTAAGCGTGGCCGAGGAAAAGGTAAAGAGAAAGAAGGTGTTACATCACAGAGTGACCATGGACGAGACAAGAAGGCAAAGGAGACCAAGGAAGCTAAGAGGACTCGACGTCGTATCAACCTCCAAGACTTCCCTCTTGGACATGGTATGGCTCCATACAACCTATTGGAAGACATGAGAGGTAAGGGTCCTGATATCTCATGGACTCAGTTTCTTGCATTATGCCCACAAGTTAGGAGGGATTTAACGAAGGCAGTTAGCACTAGGAGAAAGATAAAAGAGAGTGTTCTTGTTGTAAAAATTGCACATGCTGAAATGAATGAGGACATTACACCGGTGATAGATTGTTACATCAAAGGAAGATTGGTTAGGAAAGGTCTAGTGGATGGGGGCGCACAAATTTGCATCATGACAGAGGGACTCATGCAAAAACTAGGCATGCACATCCATGAGACACCTGAAATTAAAGTCAAGATGGCAAACAATAGCAAGGCTAGGTGCGTAGGCATTTGTAAAAATGTCTCTGTGGAGGCCTTCGGCATTAAGAAGGTAGTGGATTTCTATGTCATGTCTACCAAAGGAAATGGTTACCCTTTTATCCTAGGGAGACCATGGCTAATGAAAATGCGAGCTTTGCAGGATTGGGAGAGTGGAAAGCTAATTTGTAGGAATGAAAATCATAAGAAGGTTGTCTTTGACATGAAGGAGCAACGCCAAGAGGAGCTCCATGAAGAATCATCTCAAAGTGAGACGGAGGAAGGCTGGGCCGATAGCACTTCAGAAGGAGAAAGTAGCGGTAGCATTACTGAAGAGGAGTCTTCCATCGAAGTCATGGGGGTAAGGTTTAATCCAAACAACCAAGAGACCTCTTGCCCAGGTTTGGAAGAGGTAGGTTCCCAAGAAAACCAAAAAGTGGAAGATGAAAGAATGCTAGAAGGTATGTTATCTACAACACTTACAAAGGATGAAAGAGAGGAGCTCAAAGGTGTGTTAAGAAAATTTCCTAGGTTTTTTGCTAAAGACTACACCGATGTGCATGGAGTAGATGCTGTTCAACACAAAATTGAGTTGAAGCCAGAGGCCACACCTAAGGCTCAGAAGCTACGAAGGCTAGGAGTCATCAAGGAGCAGGCTTTACTCAAGGAGGTAAGAAAGCTTCTAGAAGCAGGTTTCATTTATCCAGTGGAGAATTCAGAGTGGGTCTCTCCCGTTGTTGTCACTCCTAAGAAAAACGGCAAGTGGAGGGTGTGTGTGGATTACCGTCCACTCAATGAGGCAACAAAAAGAGATCACTTTCCCCTCCCATTTCAGGATGAGATACTAAATGAGGTAGCTGGTCATGAGAAGTACACTGTGTGTGATGGCTACTCCGGTTACTTTAAAATAGGTATCGCATTGGAAGATCAGTTAAAAACAACCTTTATCACTCCTTGGGGTTGTTATGCTTTTAGAGTCATGCCATTTGGACTGACAAATGCTCCTGCAACTTTCCAACGCTTCATGAACATGGTGTTTCAAGCATTCTTTGGAAAGTCAATCAGGGTGTTCATTGATGATTTCTGCATTTATAGCTCAAAATCATTGCATCTACAAACGGTAGAAGAAGGTTTAAAGAAGCTCTACGACATGGGAGGTCAACTCAACCCCGACAAGTGTCACATAGGTGAGGATGAAGTGATCTTGCTTGGTCATAAGGTTTCCTATAAAGGAATTGAGGTAGATCCTTCAAAGGCAAAGGCTCTTATTGAGATCCCATCACCCAAGAATCTCAAAGAGGTCATCTCATTCATTCAAAAGGTGAAATACATGTAACACTTTATTCACTTAGCTTCGGAGTTGCTTCATCCTTTGCAAAACTTGACACAACAAGTAGAATTTGCATGTGAGATTGAAGAGTACTTTTGTAACATTATAGTCATTTTGTCAGAGCTACCAACACTCATGCCTCCTTGTTGGGAGTACACATTCTTTGTTAGCTCTAGTGTTGGAAAGGAAACAATTGGTGCAGTTTTACTACAACAAGATCCCCACAATACCAGGATGCGACCCATCTACTTTGCTATTAAGGTCATGAATGCTTTGGAGAGAGGCTACACGATGCTGTCTCTCATGTTTGCGGTGAGAAAGTTTAGATCCTACTTGCTACCAAAACCTTTTGTAATTCTCAATGCAGAAGATTTATTTCCTTGGGTGTCATCTCAAATGAATCTTAGCACCAGGATCTCAAAGTGGATTATGGAATTTCAAGAGTTCCAATACTCTTTCAAGGAAGAAGATAGTGTGCGTTTACAATTGGCAGGGATCCTTACTTATAGGGTACATGAGAAGGAGATTAAGGTGCCTGAAGTAAAGACCCTACCATTGCCGCCACCTAAAAGTATTCCTAATGCTTTTACCTTGTTCTTTGATGGAGCTTTTTGACGAGTCACAGGAAAAGTAAGGGGAGGGCTAGTATTGCTCAACCCAAGTGTAGAGGTGGTCATGAAAGAGAAGGTCAATCTACCAGGTTCAACTAGCAACAATGAAGCAGAATACGACACACTACTTCATGGTTTAAAGATATGCATTGGCCAAGGTATACAACGTCTCATGGTAAAAGGGGATGCACTTCTCATTTTGAAGCAAATTTTAGGCATTTGGGCATGTAAGAATGAAAGCCTAAGGACAAAAGTTCATGCCATTCATAGATTGTTTAATCAATTTGAAGAAGTGCAACTATATCATATTCCTAGGAAATAGAATGAAGATGCCGATTTACTTGCACAACAAGAAGTTACATGTGTTGAGAAAGAAGTGCAGGTCATCATGGTGGCAGCAACTGTCAAGCAACCGAGATACCAGGGATTGGAGTCATTGACTCCCATTATCAGCTACATTTTGGAGGGTGAGTTTCCACAAGACTTCACGAAGGCTCAGAAGAGGAGACTCATGAAGAAGGCAAGCACGCATCTCTTCCTAGAAGGATCCCTCTACCAAAGAGGGAAGGATCAAGTGTGCAGAAGAGTACCAACTATCAAGGAGATTCTAGCCATTCTAAAAGGTTTGCATGAGGAAGCGTGTGGTGGTCATTTTGCACAGGAACTCACTGTAAAAAAGATTTTGCTTGCTGGATATGTTTGGCCAAGCTTGCACATTGATGTTCAACATTGGTGTAAAAGCTGTCACAATTGTCAGATTAATGGAAATAAGCGTCTGTTACATGGTCCACATTATTTAGTCCTTGCAAATGGTCCATTGGAAAAATGGGGCATTGATGCTATGGGTCCATTGCCTAGGACTAAAAATGGGAAATTGTATATCTTGGTGGCCATAGACTACATGACGAGATGGGTAGAAGCTCAAATTGTGGCAAGAGTAAATGAGAGGACAGTTAGCAAGTTTGTGTACACTCACATTTGTTGCAGATTTGGCACACCTTTGGAGATTGTTTTTGATAATGGTCCAGGGTTTAGGAAGGGCTTGCTCACAAAAGTCTGTGAAGAACTTCACATTCTACATCGTCATAGTACACCCTACTATCCCCAATCCAATGGTCTGGTAGAAAAAGCTAATGGTGTCATTGCAAGCATCATTAGAAAGATGGTGAAAAACAAGACAAAGTTGTGGGATGACTTCTTGGATGGTGCCTTGTGGGTGTATCGAATCACATATAGGGAAGCCACGGAGTTCACACCATTTCACTTGGTCTATGGTCAAGAGGCTTTAAAACCAATTGAGCTCAACATTCCAACAATGCGACTTCATGGCAAAGTAGCACAAGATGATCAAGAAGCATGGATGGATCGACTTCTTACCTTAGCTGAGCTTGAGTGGAAAAGAGAAGCAGCATACGAGTGCTACAAGAGGAAAGCTACGTAGGCGAAGGAGAATCTTGACAAGAAACTAAAGGACAAAGGCATCAATGAAGGAGATCTTGTGTTAAGGTATGACAATCGACTCAATAATCGTTTTGATGCCAAATTTGAAACTAGATGGCAGGGGCCATACATAGTTAAGAAGGCTTTCAATTCAAGTTACTATCAACTTATGGACTTGAATGGGAAATAACTCTAGGAAGGTAAATGGTTATCGCTTGAAGCCCTATTTGAGTCGCCTTCTACCAAAGGATCTACCAAATATTTTTGAAAGTGCAGCTGTCTCATGTAAGTATTGCTACATGAAGCATGAGTGTAACTCCAACCAAATTTCTGAGGGGCCAAACAATGAAGATCTCGTCAAGGACTCTAAAGCACTCTCTTTGGAAAAGATGCTCTATGATGGTATATGAATATACCATCATCCTGGGGGAGGGCTAATGATAGCCGTTTTTTGACTCTTCGTAATTGCCATACTGAGTTAGCCCCCCCTACCAAAATCATCCAAACATTGTGGCTATCCCTACCATTTCACTGTATATAGGTGTGTGTGAGTTAGGAGACTTTTCCCATATCTTCTTAAAAACCCTTAATTAGCTAGTCACTGTGCTAGTTGAGCCAAAAAAATAAAAACTATAAGTATATTATGGCCCATTAGTGTGTAAATATTTCATTGTATATAGGGCCTAAATAAAAGAATTTTTCATAAATATTTTGGTATTTATTTAAATATTTCTACATATGGTGTGTTATTTATGCTATGTACATTGACTCACCATTACCATATTTTTTCTTACCATTTTGCATACTCTTTATTCCATATAAAAATAATTTCGTGCAAGCTTCTCTTATTTTTGTGTGTAACTCCATCCGAACAAAAATCCAAAAAAACTAGTTCTATTTATGTGTATATTTTTTCACTATTGTGATTTTTTCCTTCCTACATCTATTCTCTATTACTCTCATAAATTAGACCACCAAAAATATTCATCTTTTTATGGTAGACTTATAATGAGAGAGATTTATTTTGACCCCTTTATAGTTTTTCACCTATATTATCTATATTTGACATGTACATATTTTTTTAGACCCCACAATATTTGATTTTCTTAGCTGTACTATTCACTTATATCATGATCTCAACAATATCTTCAATTATAGACCTACCAAATAAGGTCAAGGGTATGTGGCATGCATGTATGCACCATGGGGAGCTCACTCTTGGAGGTATTTAAAAGAATCATCCAAAGAAGGACCTCACAAGGACTTTGTGTAGTGGAAAAAACAATCGGTTTTGCTGAATTTTTAAATATCACATGCTCTTCGAATTTGAAAAGGTAATACAAACAAAAGTTGTAGCTCTTGAGATTAACTTTTACCTCAATTTTTTTCATATTTTTTTGAGCTACGAGCTGTGAGCTATGATTTTATTGGTGGACCCCAGTTTGCCCATGTTATGCAGCCACACTCCCTCTTCCACTTTATCATTTTGGTCTTTCACACACACTCCTCCCTCTCCTTCCCACTCCCAAACCTGCAACTACCATGTCCTAATTCACCCTCTTCACCATTGCCACTTCTCTCACACCTCCAAAGCCTTCATCCTCCATTTCTACACCCATAGGAGCTCCCCTTTCCCTCTACATATATGTCCATATTACCATACTCTCTTCATCTTTGTAAAGAACTTCAAAAAATCAGCAAAAATCCAAGGTTAACCTCTACAAATGAAGGCTTTTATCATGAATTTTCCAAGGTTTGAGGATAACATAGCTTCATCGACACGCGCTACTTTGCCATGCTAACCGCTTCTTCTTCCGGTGCTGTAAAGAGGTCAATGTCAACTTCTCGAAAGCTTCAACCTCTCTTTACAAGCTCATCCCTTCTCTAACTTTTCTCATCATATATCTCACCATTTGGTGAATGATTTTGTAAATATTTTGTAGTGATAATTACTAACTACTAACCACTAACCTTATTGTAAAAAGCACCCTCTACTAGAGTAGGCACTCCCAAATTATTCACTCAATCCTTTCTCCTTTCATCCTCAATAATTCTCTTCCCTTGAGCCCACATCCATGTGACTCAAAGGATAAGAGAGACACACCCTCATTCAAAAAATAAAATATGCATAATATTTGATTTCTTCAAATAAACTTGATTAGGTCTAATCCTAATCGGGGCTTCTAAAACCTATAAATAGAGCCCTTCTCTCCCTTGTAAATCATCACATGATCACACTACACCACACCATTCTCAACACATAACACACCACTCTTCAAGCCTAGTTGTGTAGAGTGTGTGCATCGTGAGTGCTCTATTCCATCATTACACTGATGGGGGCTTTTCACAAGCCAAGCTCCCATACCCCTCTTCTCTCGTCCCCACCCCATGGAAACCTCCTCTTAGGGAGGGAGTGATAAAAGGCATTGGAGAAAGTAAGAAAAAAAATAAAGTATGATTATGTAAATATATAAGAAAGGTAAAATAGGCCACCTCATGCCTGCGGGGTAGCCCATCCCCACCTTGCCTCCTTTCTCTTCACTGTTGCCCCGTCGGGTGTCCCTTTTTCTCTCCTCCACTAGAAAGGTCAACCCCCTCTCTCTTCCCCTTGTCCTTTCTCCTTTCTCTCTCCCCTCAAGCTACCCCACCTCTCACCAATAATGCATTATAACTCACCAATAATGCACCCTAACTCACATGCAACTTATGCTATCTTCCAAAACGGTATACCCCACCCCCCTTTTCTCTCTCCTACACTCTCCCATGATCCAAATAGCCCCCTCTCTCTCTAAAATTCGAAATCTCTCTTGTCTTGTAGCCAGATGGCCTCCCCCACACTCACACACACTCAGTTTCACTGAAAAAGGTGCCCACAGACCCATCCCCACCCAGTGGTTGCCTGATTTTCTTGTGTTCACACACATCTGCACACAGATTCACCTCTTAACACACTCCCCTCTCTCCCCTTTTGTAATTACTTTATTCTCCATGTCACCTCTCATTTTCCATTCACCCATCTCTCTCTCTCTCTCTCTTAGTCTCTCTCTCTCATGAGACTGCTGTTCTGGCACATATACACACAGCCAGACAATTGGGGCCCACAGTCACATGGCCTATGTAGATAATGATTTCTTCATTTCTAAATTCTAGAATTTCTCCCCCCTCCTCCCCTATATAAAGAGGGGTCACCATCACACTAAATACACACACACCATCACCAAAGAGTACACTATGCACTGTGTGTGCCTAGTGCACACACACACACCCACACCATCACCATCACCGCAATCACCATGCTCGTCTTGAGCATGACCTCTACACCCTTGGGCTATGGAAGATGAAGGGCAACTAAATGAAGGATGATGACCATAACCCTCGTGCGAGTATTCGCCATCAACTCCCACCTATCCGCCATGTGCTCTACCACGCTCTCCCTTCTCATTCCCCTACCCTATGCTCCCCATTTCATCGCCTTATTCTCTAAATAAAGCTTGAGGTTTTATGAGTATGTTTTCCTGCAATGTTTTTCCCATGTGAGGTGTGCGGAATCGCCACCTAGTCTTGTGTTTGGAGTGAGCTTGTGTATGTGTGAAGGGTGTGCGGATTCGCCATCCTTCTATGGTGCCTAAGTACTAAGGCACTATACCCCCTCCTTCACTCTCTCTCTCTCTCTCTCTCTCTCTCTCAATCTCATTCTCTTTCCTCTTCATCATTACTCCCAAGCATCCATCTCTCTTGGATGAAAACTTTGTTATGGTGGTGTGTTGTTTGCGTCCTAGCCGCTGAAGCTAGGTGGTGCCCCCTGTTTGCTTTACCATGACAGGCTCGAGGCGCGCCATTCGGTCCCCGGTGTTTTAGAGGCCGTCGGGGGTTCGGGGTTCGCTTTACTCTCGTCATTTGGTGCCCCCACTGAGGATCTTTTCATGAAACCCTTCAGTTTACAAGACTGAAACCCTTAAACTATTGTGAATGGATGAATGGCTAGCAGGATTTGCTAATTGGACGACAGAAGAAGAAGAGCTCCAAGCACAACTAGACGAACTCCACATCTCCATCGAAGCTCAAGTGCCAGGCGTAACGGTAATCGATTTGCAGTGGGAGAGTCAACCAACACGCCAAACCCAGTGGATATACATAGGCCAAGTGCCAAGAAGAAGAAGGAGAAGGTCAAAACCATGTCCGCAACCTACAACCAACCCACAACAACAAAATGGAAGGAGCTCTACACAATAGAGAATCAACACTATTCTACTTTGAGAATCGGGTAACTCAAGTCACCGAGGTAATTATCACAGTCAGTTTTCAAGTCGCACCTGATGCTGGAGCACAGATAACGGAATCATTGGCTCACACTCTCATTAGAGAAACTAGGGATCTACTGAGTTTGTTTCAGGAAATAACACCACCCTCTCCCACAAGCTTGGACAGTGACTAAGCACCTCTAAGCTTCACATGAATCAGTACAACCTACCTTAAGACAGATCACACATACCAACACGTGTACGCTCAATCAAGGTAATACTGGATTTGAAGGCTCACTACCAGCACGTCATTGACAACATGCCGGGTGGGAAGCGGTTTTGGAGGTTCTGGCATCAGATCAACCATTTGTCTTACCTTTGGTACAAGGCAATGTACCGTTTGAAGTTTTAATCTATGTCCTAGTATAAGAGGGTATACACGCCTCCTTGTAAAGAAGAAAAAAAACTTTTGCAAGTTAAGCAGTGTGTCTTTCTAGCTCTCTCTCAGTAATCATGGCAAGTGTAGCATTTCCAACATTTAAAGAAAAGAAGGGGAGGATTTGGTAACAGACTTCCTAGATGACTTTGAAGTAGCATGTGCAGTGAGCAACAAAGATACGGATGAATCCCGGGTTAGAATCTTTAAGCATCTCATGATGCTAGAAGATAGATCATGGTACAATGCACTTCCACAAGCAACCAAGGATGATTGGGAACCCTTAAAAACCGCTTTTAAGAGGTGCTTTGGGGGAGGTACCACTTCAGAAAAGTTGTGGGACAAGTTGAGAGACTTGAAGCAGGAGGGTCTTTTAGAATATGCCACCTATGAGTCCAAATTTGTGGATTTGTGGGAACGGTGGGTTGAGTCACTGGCAAGGGGGGAAGCTGCACCCGATTTCCTAAAAAAAGATATGTTCACGCATGGCTTATGGCCGCTTCTCAAGGAGAAGGTGAAAGGTAGATTCCCGGCTATGTACGAGTTAGCCGTTGAGATTGCTCGCCTTAAGGACAAGAAGCTGCGAATGAAAGCCAAAGAAATCGAGTCAACAGAAGCAGGAACATCACGTCGACCAGCAACTACAACAACCACCATTCCACCACCACCACCGGCTCTTGGGTTAAGAGATGACCAACAAGATATAACGGCCCATATTACTGACCAACTGCAGAGTTTGTCTGTCCACTTAATACAGCAAGGGAGGAGTCAAGAAAGAGATCAAGACCCTAGAAGAGCACGACGACAAAACAGGGAGTATCACTGCTACAACTACGGAGAAGATGGTCACGGTATGTACTACTGTCCCAAACCACGAAGGTAGGAGGAACCAATTGTCACCCCCTAGAGAAAGAACACCCCCACCCCGAGCACCAGCCCCACCAACACAAATTCTACGTCCGCCACAATCACCACTTACAATCATCCTACGCCCACCACCAATTGGTACCCGCACACCAAGTATCATTGGTCTTGCAGAAGAGGTCAAGATGAGTGCAACAGAAGAAGGATCAAGTAAGAAGACTATTCAAAGAACTGAAGTAGTGGAACAAGAGGTAAAAGAATCAAAAGATGCTACCCAGGTGGGGGAGGTAGCCAAGAAAATTGTGTTACAAATGTAAGTACATCTTTAACCTTGGATGAAATAGGCACCAAAGCAATCAGCCGACAGCATTGGGTAGTAAGGATAAGAAGGTGTAAAGTGTTGATTAGGCCTCGTCAGAGTAAGAGGAATGCAAAGGTCATGAAAGATACAAGAGAAGAGGAAAACCAGCCTGTTAGCAAGGCTTTGTAGAAGATGGACAACATATCAAGCAAAGGGGACGGCTTTGAAAACGGAAGCCTGTGCACCAGCATGGACCCAGGACAATGTAGCAAGCTAAAGAAATCTTGCATCAAGGCAGTTTCAGTTGAGGACCATAATGAAGAGGTAAGTATGACTGAAGGTTTGGAGTTGGCTATTGCTCCAGAGGCTTGGCAACCAAGCAAGAATTTATTGTGTAGTGTTATAGACTTAGAGATGGGTAATGCCTCTAGTCTACTGAAGGGTGTTATAAACTTGGATATGGGTAATGCCTCCATTTTATGTGAGGGTGTTCAGAGTAAGTTTGATGATCAATATGTTGCCAACCTTTTAAGGATGTTCCAAACTCCTCCACAACACAAAATTGTGTTTGCATGGGATGCATCAGACCTATGGCTATGGCTAGCTGCTCTAACATATAGAGATAAGATCAGCATGGAGATAAGAGCAAAGGAGCCATGGATAGACAAAAGCCTAATAGAATGCAAGAATGAAGACCTCATTCGCAATTTGGTACAATTTTTTACAAATAGTGCATCCTCTCTTTGGAGAAAGGTAAGTGGATTACACTTTAATTTAAGCCGCAAGGTAGGTGGCTTGCTATTAGCATCAGTAAAGGAAGCTGACATGTTTGAGCACACCCAAAAGAAGCACGATATGCTCGCAGTTTTTTCTAGTCATGGCAGTAATCAGGATTCTGAAGACAACTTGAGCTCACCACACCAACAAGGCGGCCATATATGGTGGATTCTTGGTACACTCTTGGGAATCATAATTTTCAGTTCTGTCTTTGCAGGAGCCAAGATGATCATTTCCCCTCTCGCTAATGGTGGTTACAAATTTGGTCCAATTTAGCATGCAAATTTTATTGTTCGGACACTTCAAACAATGATCCTATTTTTCACTTGGGATCCAGGAGGACATTGGCACAAAGTTCAGGAAGCCATGGGATTCCCCTTTAATCAACCGACACTATTCCAAGGAACAAGTTATCACTCAGACCTGTTACAGATTCATGAATATCCCAGGAATCTATCCAATGGCCAAATGGAATGGCTAGTTCAGAAGGCAACTCGATATCGGATCCTATAGCTAAGCAGAAGAAGAAACAGAGCTAGAGACATGAATGCCTCTAGCCAAAAGGGGAGGGCTAATGATGGGGGCTTTTCACAAGCCAAGCTCCCATACCCCTCTTCTCTCGTCCCCACCCCATGGAAACCTCCTCTTAGGGAGGGAGTGATAAAAGGCATTGGAAAAAGTAAGAAAAAAAATAAAGTGATTATGTAAATATATAAGAAAGGTAAAATAGGCCACCTCATGCCTGCGGGGTAGCCCATCCCCACCTTGCCTCCTTTCTCTTCACTGTTGCCCCGCCGGGTGTCCCTTTTCCTCTCCTCCACTAGAAAGGTCAACCCCCTCTCTCTTCCCCTTGTCCTTTCTCCTTTCTCTCTCCCCTCAAGCTACCCCACCTCTCACCAATAATGCATTATAACTCACCAATAATGCACCCTAACTCACATGCAACTTATGCTATCTTTCAAAACAGTATACCCTACCCCCCTTTTCTCTCTCCTACACTCTCTCACGATCCAAATACCCCCCTCTCTCTCTAAAATCCGAAATATCTCTCGTCTTGTAGCCAGATGGCCTCCCCCACACTCACACACACTCAGTTTCACTGAAAAAGGTGCCCACAGACCCATCCCCACCCAGTGGTTACCTGATTTTCTTGTGTTCACACACATCTGCACACAGATTCACCTCTTAACACACTCCCCTCTCTCCCCTTTTGTAATTACTTTATTCTCCATGTCACCTCTCATTTTCCATTCACCCATCTCTCTCTCTCTCTTAGTCTCTCTCTCATGAGACTGCTATTCTGGCACATATACACATAGCCAGACAAGTGGGGCGCACAGTCACATGGCCTATGTAGATAATGATTTCTTCATTTCTAAATTCTAGAATTTCTCCCCCCTCCTCCCCTATATAAAGAGGGGTCACCATCACACTAAATACACACACACCATCACCAAAGAGTACACTATGCACTGTGTGTGCCTAGTGCACACACACACACCCACACCATCACCATCACCGAAATCACCATGCTCGTCTTGAGCATGACCTCTACACCCTTGGGCTATGGAAGATGAAGGGAAACTAAATGAAGGATGATGACCATAACCCTCGTACGAGTCTTCGCCATCAACTCCCACCTATCCGCCATGTGCTCTACCACGCTCTCCCTTCTCATTCCCCTACCCTATGCTCCCCATTTCATCGCCTTATTCTCTAAATAAAGCTTGAGGTTTTGTGAGTATGTTTTCTTGCAATGATTTGCCCATGTGAGGTGTGCGGAATCGCCACCTAGTCTTGTGTTTGGAGCGAGCTTGTGTATGTGTGAAGGGTGTGCGGATTCGCCATCCTTTTGTGGTGCCTAAGTACTACGCCGCTATACCCCCTCCCTCACTCTCTCTCTCTCTCTCTCTCTCTCTCTCTCTCTCTCTCTCGCTTGATCTCATTCCCTTTCTTCTTCATCATTGCTCCCAAGCATCCATCTCTCTTGGATGAAAACTTTGTTATGGTGGTGTGTTGTTTGCGTCCTAGCCATTGAAGCTAGATGGTGCGCCCTGTTTGCTTTACCATGAGAGGCTCGAGGTGCGCCATTCGGTCCCCGGTGTTTTAGAGGCTTTCGGGGTTCGGGGTTCGCTTTGCTCCCGTCAACACATAGGTGGATGGAGAAGCTTGAAGTTAGTTATGCCATCTAGAGGAGTGGAGTGTATGCCATACTCTTCACCACACTTGTAGCCTACTCTTGTGCATAAATAAGATTTATAGTTTTGGGTGCAATTGTATGCTGCAACTACGACTCTTCTCTCCAAATTGACTTGATAAGTTGGCTCATCAGGTGGTTGAAGGTATATTGTCCTTGAAGTTTGTTGTGCCATTTCATGCTTGGTGGTTTGAGGGCTTGTTGAATTGTTTGCCTAAAAGGTCAATTGTAAGAGGGTGCTCAGTGAGAGGGCTCCCATGACCCTAAGACAATTTGTGTATTGGCAACAAGGTCAAGTTTTGTGTTGTCTCTCTAGTTCTCATCAAGATTTGTGTGCATTTAGTCTTTAAGGCTAAGACTCAGTTGCTCAAGTTGATTTGTGCTCTTTACCTCTCTCTCGCGTGGTGAATGTTTGTGTTTGGTGTGTGTGTCTATCTTGCATTCCCCTCTCTTTGTGCGTTTGAGTACAAGGAGATATCACGTGCGTCCTAGTTCGCATCTACAGCTAGGAAGTGCCCCTTTAATTTTCTTGTTTGGTTTTTGGCTGTGGGTTGTTGTTGTCTCTGATTGTGCTTGACCCAGCCCCAATTGAGCAGCACGGGAGCCTCGAAGGGTGTTTAGAGGCCGCTCTTCTTGTTGCCCGCCCCGAACCGCCTTCACCGCATAATCTCCTCTTGTTGAGCTTGAGAAACTCTATAAGGAGGTTTGTTAGGCGGTGAACTTTCTGGAAGAAGTTCAATTGCATTGTCATCATTACCTTGTTTAGGAGGTAGCTCACAAAGGATGTCGTCAATAAAGACATCTTGAAATCCCTTGAGAAAATTGGATAACTCTAATTCCTTTTGATTGTGTATATTTTCTTTTGCAAAAACATTAGGTTCATTTTGAGAATCTTTAACAAAAATCATGTACACAAAAATAGAGCTCTTTATTGACTTGTTGAAAGCTTGTGTATGTACAATGGGTATAGTGTTACGCACTTCCTTAGCATCTATATACATATCTTTTTCCCTGAACTTAAAGGAGATTCTCCTTTCAAGAAATTTAACATTGGTAGCCATGCGGTCAAACCATGGTACCCCTAGGATTACATCCTCATGCTTGAGAGGAGAGATAAAGAAGTCCTCTTTGTCCACATAGCTTTGGACATGGAGCCTCAATTTCCCGATTAAGGGACTACCACATCATCTCGTCTTCTCCATAGGCACAAATACTCTGTTCCTCTTGGAAAAACTTTGCACATGTTGCACCACCATAGCATATTCCACAGCTACCTTCATCAACATGGCCATTAGCATGGCAGTGCACACCAGCTTTACCTGCAAATTATTCCCTGTGGGTCTGGGCAGCTCCACTTGGCCTCCACTAGGCACCTCAGCTTGCACTTCATGCTGCTCCTCGCACACATTTACTGCTTCTCCACTCACATGTAAGAGGTCAAACTCATCGTACCTGGATTGAGACGACTCGGTCTCCCAACTCGTATCTGCGTCCAAAGAGCTACTGTCACTCGACTCACTCTTATCTTTTGTTTATAGCTCAGGAATCTCCTCTAGCTTTACCACTTTGACCTCGTCTGCAAACCGTACTATTTGGTGTTTACCACAATTCAATGGAGCTCTTGGAGCTTCACTCAAACTTGGTAGCACATCCTTTGTCCACTCTGGAACCCCTTGCACTTCCTCCACACTTGGAATCTCTCTAGCCGGCATCTTTGGCATAGGAACTACTCTGTCTCTCTGTAGCCAAAGTATCCTACGTTCTTCTTGCACATGCGCTTCTCTTTGTACCTCTTGTGGCTCGGATACCACCTCATTGCACTGCTTTGGCATCACCGTATCTTGCAAACACTGCCTAGCTTTGCGCTTCTTCAAAATCTTTTTGGTCCTCCCTTTCACTAGAGCTACTGCCTCTTCATACGACACCGGGCCATCTATCTCCACCTTATCTTGCACTTCCTCATGGAGGCAATCCATGACTTTACTCAATTTTGTAAAACTGGCATTTTTTGCAGCAATTACCTTGATCAATTTCCCCCAAATGGATTTGAATTCCCACTTGAATGCTTGAAAATCACCTTCCAAGATTTGCTTCAACCCATCCAGCTTCCACTTTACTTCATCCAGCTGCATATTCGCTACGAATCTGCTTCAAACAATTGCCTCTAGGGCTTTGCAATCTGCCTTTTCTTCTTCACCAAGGCTATCAAACCATAACCTCGCTTTACCACGAACTAGGAGCGAGAACACCTGTACCGCACCATCTTCTCTTGATAAACCGTTTTCCAACACGAACAATCCATAATCTTGGAGCCAAGTTCCCGCGTCTTCGACCCCAATGAAAATTTGAAATCCCGTCCAAGCCATCACTAGCAGCACCTGCTCTTCAAAGGCCACACCTTTGGCATCACCAAAATCACCGCTTTCACATCAACTAGGAGCATCAACACGCTCCTCCATGGGGGCACTAGAAGATGGAGAGAGGGAATGTGGGAACACGCCCGACACAAACACAAGGGCCTCTCTATAGCTCAAAATATCCACAGCACCCCTATCCTCTCAGAAAACACCTTCAAAACCACACTTCACACTAGCAGACCACCACTTGCCCAATTTCCATTGATCACACACTCCACAAATCCACCACACATCACACACCTACTGCCTCGGTATGTCTCCACCCTTACACACGCATACAGCCGCTCAATCTCACTCTTTCACACAAGATACCGTCGGTCTGAGTGGCACACACAGCCACACTGCCGATATCGAGGGGAAACACCTGAGTAGGAGAAAGAGAAGGGGGGAAGGGGAAACGACAACAAGATGGGGCAACAATGGCTTGATTGCACTTCAAAAGGCATATACAAAGGCTTGCAATGCCATCACCATTGCAATGGACATCACCATGGCCATTTTCAAGGAAAAAAGTACAAAGGGATAGGTTTGTCAAAGAAATCACTTTGCAAGCTTCAAACTGCCCAAAAAAAGCCCCTAATTTGATTAAAAATGATTTTTATAGGGGGGGCCTTCAACTTTGGAAACTACCCTTTCATTGGCCCATCTGGCACCTTAATTTAGCATTTTTGGGAGGAGGTAGCCGCTTCATTATTTATCTGCTCTCTTGCACTTGACGGGGGTGCATTAGTGACATCGCTAATGCCCCTTGGTATTTTTTATTTTTTCCTTTTTTCTCTTTATTTTTTACCCCTTTGGGGAGCTTAGCCTTGCACTCTCTTTTGAATTTTTCCCTTTGGAAACTACCCTTTCATTGGCCCATCTGGCACCTTAATTTAGCATTTTTGGGAGGAGGTAGCCGCTTCATTATTTATCTGCTCTCTTGCACTTGAGGGGGGTGCATTAGCGACATCGCTAATGCCCCTTGGTATTTTTTATTTTTTCCTTTTTTCTCTTTATTTTTTACCCCTTTGGGGAGCTTAGCCTTGCACTCTCTTTTGAAATTTTCCCTTTGACCGCCTCTATCCGGCTCTTTCCTTGACCTATCCCCCACCAGTCTCCTCTCTCTCTATTTCTCTCTCCTTCTTCTCCCTTTTGGTCCCGGCCTCCCTCCTTGCCTTCACCTCGGACTACCTTTTATGTTCTCCCTCTCTCACTCTCCATGGGACCTTCCCTTTGGCCTTTGACTTTTCTTGGTCGGCTTTGAAACGGGCCCGCCCTTTGCACTTGCCCTGGCTTAGGCGCCCTTTGACCCCCACCCTCTCTCTCTCTCTCTCTCTCTCTCTCTCTCTCTCTCTCTCTCTCTCTCTCTCTCTCTCTCTAGTGGGACTGCCTCCCTACTTATGCACAAGACCATTAGCGATATTGCTAATGGTGCCTTGCTTTTTCCCTTTCAAAAATCCCTCATTGCGTGTGGACTATCCCGTACTGGGCACCTGCCACGTCATTAGTTAAGCCGCCAGCAAGCCACCCACCGGCACCAGGCTACACGGGAACACCGCCGGGCATGTCCGCCTCCACCAACCAAAACACCGCCGCCACCACCCCTACTGGGCAGCGAGCCGCCAACACAATGCGCCCCTATGGGCCGCCATCGCCATAGCTCCAAGGAGCTCTCGCCCTACACATGATTATAGAGGGGCTCAAGCCCTAGTCCTTATAGCCTGAATTTAATGGCCACCGTGAGCATGTGGGTTTTCCCCATGCCACATGACAACATGACAGGGCGCCCCTTCTTTGAATGGATTCCAATGCCACCAAAAAGCCCAAGGAAAAAAAACTTTTCATCCCTGCTTTGAACACTTGCCATTTGAGGTCCATCGATTGAGTGACTGAGCCACAAAATTATGCCAAAAGTTCAAGCCCTCGACTTCGAACTCTCTCGCTTTGGCCCCCTTTTGGCTTCGACGGGCCCACCAATCGATATGGTGGAAAACGAAGCAAATTAGCTGCACGCACTCCATCGCCAAATGCTCCCAACTCTACCAGGCTGTAGCTTGGTGCTCGAGGCTCAGAATCACAAGCGGTGACTTCTTGCTGACTGCACTTGGCATGCTCTATCTGCTTGAACTCTATCGAGGTCTTAAAAACTCCAGATAGCGCATTTCGCAGTACGGTCGACTTGGCCCATAACTAGCCCCCGAAAAAATTTCAGCTGACCATAACTTGCTAACCAAAGCTCCAATCCGCAATCCGAGAAGACATGCATGCTCCATAATTTGAGCTCTACACATGTATCTGCTGACATTTGCCTGGGCCACCTGTTCCTAGCTACCCTACGCGTCGCAGATCTCCAAAACCTTCTATCTCTGAACTTCAGTATCTTGCACACCGCGGCTCCATTTGATGAGCCGTCTGGACTGACTTCTAGAGAACATCGAACACTACATTCCAGAGCACTAACTCAGCACTTCGGACACCTTCACTTGCTATCCCATCTGGGCTCATCTTGAAGCTTTTTTGGCCTAAAGAACCACTTTAGACATACATTTCCACTACCCTTTTGCTGCCTAGGACCTTGGTACCTGCGCTAGCCTTCTGCACTGCACCTTCCTGTAGCCTTTGCTTGGCATAGACCACTTTCAAGCTTGGACCAACTTTGGCTGCACCAATGTCTTTTCTCCACGCTAAAATTTATATCAAGTAATTATAAAAATACTGAAAGATACCCATTAAAAAAATGAATGAGACATCTTGTGGATCATTGTTAATCAATGCTTTTGCATCGACAAGTACACATGAAGGACATAATTTTTCTTAGAATCAGAGTACTGATTCACAATTGTATTCTACATATATTCTCTCTTGTATCTTTCAAATAACTATCCTACCAACCATGGCATGATTGTTTCTTGCAAGAAGCTTTGAAGTTGCCTAGATGTTTGCCTCCACATCTTTGTAAATATGAGATATGTCTCCGACATGTCCCACGTCACCCTGTATGGAGTGTCATAAAAAATTAGGGTATTTTTTGCACCCAAATCCTCAAACATCTTCCAAATATGACTCAATTTTTTGTGATAAACCCTTCTTAATCCTCGCATGATGTTTGGATTCTGGCAATTCTTGTTACTCATAAGCATCTTGAACTTGGTATAATGCTTCGAGAAGCATTTTTTTATGATGTGTTGCACTCTTGTTAAGTTATAGCAACTCCATATCCATAGCTCAAAGTATTCACCACTACAAAACTCTACAAAAATATCTGCATCCGGTTGCACCACATGAAAAAATTCATTTTTATCCTCCACAGGTTGCATTTGTTGAGCCCAAGTTGGCATAGAATCTCGAAGTTTTGTTTCAATTATCTTGATAAGAAATCCCTCTAGATCCAAGATAAGTACCCTTTTGATGTCCTTGTTGATAGCAAGTGGTAAGTGATAAGGAGGTGGTTGAAGCCTCAAAAAAGGTATTGGATGAGGTTGTTTGGGTAGCTCAATATTTTCCTTCAAATTGCTCATGCATATAGCCAATCCATTTTCTTGTAGTCTAAAACTAAAAAACAAGACCATTTAATGTCGATGAAACAATAGACATTGTGAGCGGGATGGAAACACACACAGCGCCTCTATAAGCACCCACCACACACTCTTGAGATAATAACACACACTATGGGGCACCACTCGGCTTACACAACCCACCTGACCGAGACAGGGAACACACCGATGGAGTGAGAGGAGAGAGACTATCCATTTGCCCACTCAACACACACACACACACACACACACACACACACACACACACACACACACACACACACACACACACACACACAATTCAGCTCAAAGGAGAAATATTTTTGATATTTAGATACAATTGAGCTTGGGACAACATCAATGGCGAAAATAGCTCACACCACATGGATGAAATATGCCAGATACAATTACAAATTTGAGTAGAGGCTTCGCTCATAGGAGAAACTTACACGGCCAAAAAAACAAGAGAACACTAAGGAATTTGGCAAAATGGACAGCACCATTGCATCCAAAACAGCCAAAAACACCACTCTACAATATCAAAGTGCTCAAATCCAAGCTTGGATGAGCAATTTATGGTGGAAACAGGCTCCAAAAACATCAAAAATTGATTTGCGGCTGTTCCGCCTCTTCTCTCCATTTTTTTCCTGGTTTTTCCTCAGGTTTTTCAGTTTCCACACTTCACTTTATCCCTTGGGCACCTTTGGCCTTTTGATTGACCTCAAACGGACCTCGAACAGGCCAAAAAATGGCCACGCAATGCGTTTTTGTTACCCTTCTACATCCATCCGCACACCTGGCACTCAAATTTTCTCAATAATGCATCCCGCAATCACGTGAAGTGGCCCTCAAATATAGTTCTCATGATGACCTTTTTGCATAATTCATCACAAGAAAACACTCCCGTTGTGTCCTCACTTATCCATGTGCAAGTCTTGATCCCATTCGTCCTCTTGACGCCACTAGATGTCATCTGACGCACCTACTTACCTCATGGCGTCGGCCCGTTGATAGCTTCCTTGAGAAGTTTTATGCTCTACCAACTCATCATTATTATAGAAAAACACACTGATACTGGTAACGATGAAAATCGATGTACTATGTACACGTTGTTCTACCTGTACACATGTGGATCCCACGTAACCACCCGGCTCTGGACAATGGGCAATTCTTTATTTGAATGTGACACCATGCATGTGAATGTACATATGTGCAATCACTTCTTTCAAAAAATCCTAACATAATTTGCCCATCCCCTAGCCTGCTAGATCATTCATGATCAACAACAACAAAAATAGATATGAGACTCGTCGCGTCACAAGTCTCCTGATCCCTTACAAACATTACTTGTTCTGCAGACAACTCATCTTGCTCCACCATCATCAATCTAGTATGATATAATTTAAGATGCAATCCATTTACCCTTGACTTATGGAGAATCCCATCCAGGTTAGCCAGCTGATATGTACCATTCAAAAAATACTCAACTACCTTGAAAGGGCCTTCCCACTTAACCTGAAACTTCTTTTGGAATTTCTTGATCAGCTTACTGTTTTAGCACAAAACCAAGTCATGTTTCTTGATACCCTTACTTTTGACCTTTTCATTTATCTTTGCTAAATCCTTATCTTACATCTCTCCATAACGTTCCAATGCGCTCATCCTATCCAGCTGAACCTCTTGTAATTGTAAGAGCCTCTCTTTGAATGAATCATCGGACTGCCAAGCAGCTTTTCTAACATCTTGACTGTAGGCAATTCTACTTCCAGAGGCAATAGTACTTCCTTTCCATATATTAAATGAAATGGAGTAAACCCTGTACCTGTCGGGTACCTGTCTTCACCGAAGTACGGCAAGTCAACAAATTAGCTAGGGTAGCTCTTGTATTGTCTTCCACTAAAAAAGAGAACTCAAACTCTTGCAGTTCAATTACCCATTTCTTGATTGCATTTGACATGTTAGTGCCATTAATTAACTGTGGCAAAAAGGCGTAAGTCGTTAATAAAACAAAAGGTCGTGGTAGCAAGTAATGACAAAATTGTCGACAAGCAAATATTACACTGGCCATCACTAGCTCTACTTCCAACAATTTTCTTTCTGCTACCAACTTCACTCGGCTTGCATAATACACTGGCCTCATATAATGGCTGCCCTTCCCCTTTTGCAATAGCGCGGCTCCAATGGAATCATTCCCTACTGATGGATTTACATAAAACACTTGCTCCCAATCAGGCGCCTGCATGGCTGACAGCCCCCCTAACACCTCTTTCACCTCTTGAAACATTTCTTCACACTTGTCATCTCATTACAATGGATCATGCTTCAACACTTGTTGTAATGGATAAAGGAGCTGTGAAGACAAGGAGTAAATCACGCCATGTACTACACTTTGTGTATAAAGGTTGCCAATTGCTTTGTACTCTTAGGTGATGGAAGAAGAATAATAGACTTAACCTTGTCTGGATCAGCCTCAATGCCATTTTATGACACCATATGGCCCAATAACTTCACTCTTGGCTATGCTATATGATATTTCTTTGGATTTAGTTGACCTCCACATTCATCATATCGAACCAATACCATCTGCAGCTTCTCATGGTGTTCAGCTCTACTGCTATAAACACAAAAGTCATCCATAAAATCTTTAACACAACTACCAATGAATGGTGCAAGTACCCAATTTTCTCTCTCTTGATAGAAGGATGGTCTATTTGACATCCCAAATGGCAATAGAGTTGTTGGGCGCATTTTTGACACTCCGTTTTTTGTAAATTTGTACATATAGACATGACACCCGATGTCAAAAGTGTGTGTAGATTTCTTTTTGTGGGTTTTTTTAGCTTGCTTTAGCAAGCACATGTACATGCACTGCAAGTCGCTAGTCTAGTGACAACGGTCGGGCTGCTGTAAATGCTCGTGAGTGAGTTTTTTGAAGGGAGACTTGTATATAACTTAGACTCATGTACAAACTTAAAAAAGTTCAGCCAAGCTCCAGAAAATTGCAGGTTTGAGCTCGTTGTGCCTTCTTGATGGTTTCTTTTTTTGCAGTTTTTGCACTCGCCTTGCCTACTCTACGTGTAGTCGTGTCCAAACAGCTCCTTCCTCGCATCAATTTTCCATGTAGAGGCATGTAGATTCAAACTTGGTCATCTTCAACTTTTTTGCCAGTCATTTTTCAAGCTTTCTCTCCAGATTTAAAGTGCCCCAATTGGAGTTGTGCTCTTCAGGTTACAACTAGTTCTCTGCAGGGTTATGGCTATGGCAGCCTAGTGGCAAATTGTGTATAGGCAGATTGGGAGGGCATGAATGTATTGTTACGGCATAAGCCACGCAATGTGGTCCTGCGGTCTTGCTAAGGTCTGGACATTGAGAGCTAGGAGTCATGCGGCTTTGGGACAGTCCTTCATAGGATATCATGGGACAAGACGGGGTTTTGCACTGTTCTCGATCTACGCTAGAGTAGCGGTTGTATATGGGGGGCATACCTGTTGAGAGGCGGAAGTGAAAAAATAGGCCCGGTGGCCTCTACACCAAGACTATGCACAATGGCTTCATCATGGGGAATACACAATAGGGGCACCACCTAGCAAGATATGCGGCTAGGACGCATACATATACACAATGAAGCATGCATGGAAAACAATTTCAAGATCCACGCCCAAATGTGGAATGGGATGGTCGGAGAATAAGGTGAGAGGAGTGGTGAGTGAGTGAGAATGGGCTCGCTACGCGTGCATGTAGTAAGGAAGATAACGAGGTCAGGGATACATGCAAGTTTGCTCACTTCTCATACAAAAGGTGGCAAATCCGCACACCTTAAGATGGAGGTAGCAAGATGATAGGAATATGAGAGGGAGAGAGAGTGTGTGTGTGTGGTGGCGAATCCACACACCTTAACATAAGCAGAAAAAAAATGGCAAGGAACAAGCATATACCATACTCACAATGAGATGTATCCAAAGCGACACAAAGTATGGCACCAAGATGGAGTGTGTTGATTGCTTGCAAAAGATGAATACAATAGGTAGCGTATGGCAGGAAAATGAGAAGGGAACAAGATCGTAGGAGGCATAATGGAGAGATGGGAGTTGATGGCGAGGAATATCATGAGTGTGTCCACCCTTCTTCTTCTTGAAATTGTGCCTTCAACCCTTAATTACAAGTGGTGTGGAGGTGTGGTGCTCATCTTTTGTGCATGGTGATGGTGATGATGATGGTGTTGTGATTATGTGATTAGGGTTCATGCTACAAGCATGTAGCACAAGAGTGTGTATGGATAGGTGTGTGTGTGTGTGTGTTCTCTCCCCAAGTGAGCTCTCATGGCCTCCTTATATAGGGAAGGAGGGAAGGATTTAGCAATATTTCTATTTGAGGTGAGTGTCCCACTTTGGTGACTAGGAAAATGGGGTGCATGTGACTGTGGCTCCCATCTTGTCTCCTCATTATTTAAAATACCAGAGTCAATAGAGAGAGAAGAAGAGAGAATGTGGGTAGGATGTAGAGGATAGGAAATATTTACAATAGTCTAGCTTTGGATAGACATAAGCTTATTAGGGAGAGAAGAGAGAGGTAAGAAAATTATAAGAGAGGTTGTCGAAGGTGGATATTTGTTGATGAGGATGGATCCTCCAAAAATGGTGATAGAATTACTCTAGACTAGCCAAGACCTCATTAAAAGAGCCTTGTCTCTTGTAATCATGCTTGAAGACTTGTAGAACCATAGCCATTCTAGAAGGAAGAAAAGTGGGATGGCCTGTGTCACCATTACACGAGAAAACTTGGGTCCACTACAAAAATCATATCTCCGTGTTCATAACTCCAAAAATTCTGAAACAAATTGAGCTAAAAGTTGAGATCACGAGCTACATCTTTCATGTTGAACGCTCCTTCAGATTCGGGGTTCTTTTTTACTTAAAAAATTCAGCCAAATAATGTATTATTTGTGGCTGCAAAAGTCTTTTGGTGGTCCTCTTTGAGTGGACTTCTCTCTTGCCTTCAAGTGTAAGCTCCTTCATGTGTATGAAAACATGACCTAGAGTGTTGAAAAGATTGGCAATCATCTAGATGGAGATATTATTGAAATTTGAAAGTGGGGTTGAGGTTTAAAAATGAAAACTAGTGAATAAAATATTTGGAAGAGTGGAATAATATACATACATGAAAAAAATATATTAGAAAATACTAGAATATATATATTTAATATTTTTAAGGTCAAAAGAGAGATCAACAAAGAAATCTTACTTATTATGCTACATCGTGATTGATTAGCATAAGTATTATCTATTTAATAAAGGCTAAAACGTTTGTGAAAAAGGAAGAAAAAATCAAAAGTAACTTATATAATGGGAAATATTTTGATAAAAGGGCAAAAATATATGGGGGGGTTCCCATGCATGGAAAAGCTTTCCTCATTAGCCCTCCCCCTAAGGCTAGAGGTATTCATGCCTCTAGCGTTGTACCTGATTCTTCTTCAATTGAGGTGGAGGAGTCTCCCTCCTCGGGGATTTCCATCATAGGTGTTTGATCAAATCTCAAAAAGTACTGCTTCAACCTCCATCCATTGACACGTGTTTTGTGGAGCCTACCATCTGCATCCATCAATCGGTAACTGCCATTGGCGTAGCGCTTTCTAATGACAAATGCCCCTTCCCATCTAGGTGAAAACTTTTTATCCTTCCTAGTGTCAAACCTGTTATCATACCGTAGGACCAACATACCTTTCTTGAGACCTTTTGCCCTAAGTCCCTTTATGAAGGTAAGTCGACGTTGCTCTGCCTGTGCTGCATAATAGTTGATAGCATCTTCTCTGTCTAGTTGAAGCCTCTCTAGATCAAGAATGTGGTTGTGGAGATGAGCATTAGGACGTTCCACCTGCCCAGCTAGCACCCTGAGACTAGCCAATTGTACTTCAATGGGTAAAATGGCTTCCTTACCAAACACCAAGTGATATGGTGTGAACCCAAGGGATGTGCGAAATGAAGTGCGATAAGCCCAAAGTGCAGCCATAAGATGCTTGTCCCAATCACTTTTGTGATTGTTTACATGCTTAGTGATGATCTTGCAGATTATACTGAAGCGGTCCGGGGCGGGCAACAAGAAGAGTGGCCTCTAGACACCCTTCAAGGCTCCCGTGCTGCTCAATGGGGCTAGGGCACAACACAACACAAACCAAAACAACAAACCCACCGCCAAATCCCAACTACACAAGGGGCACCACCTAGTTTAAGAGCGAACTAGGACGCAAAAGAGGAGAATCGTTAGAGCAACCCACAAACAAGCAAGGAATTTACACTAACCCTAACACCAATGGAATACTCTCACACACTAAAACACGAGAGAGAGAGAGAGAGAGAGAGAGAGAGAGAGAGAGAGAGAGAGAGAGAGAGAGAGAGAGAGAGAGAGAGAGAGAGAGAGAGAGAGAGAGATAGTGCTCGGGCTGCTTTGAAACGTATCGGCAATGATCAAGCAAACATAACTATATATTTAAGAAAGAGAGAGAAAGGGAGAGGGGGTGCTTGTTGCATTAATACCTTCTTACAAATCTGTCATGACAAATCAAAGTGAGATTAGTACTTGTTCAACATAGCTTGCGTAAATTTCACCACAACACATCACTAGAAAAGCCACCCCAATCACTGTCTTAAGGCCAGGGGAGTCCTCTCCACCCTGTTGCCCTCTTACAGTATGTGGGATTTATGGCTAGATTGATGACAACACCAGAGACAAGCTATCAAGAACTTAAAAAAAACCAAGACACTTACGCATCATTGTTGTCCATTTCTTCACGTTGGAAAGGAGACAAAATATCCAAGATTAGTCCAAATCCACCCTCCTTGATTCAGCGAATGTTGGGCTTACACTAGTAGGAGAAATGATAGATTTCCTACTCTCAATTGAATGATCACTCTCTCTCTTACAATGGCATAGATTTCCCTTGCTAATCCTCTATTACAACACATGCACATGCATAAGACAATGAGCTTCCACTCAAGAGCTCCTTCTACAGAGGTTGAGCTTGGCTTCTCAAGCTATAGCATAGTGCTCTTGCTTATGGCTTCCCCCTTTTATGCTAGCTACACCCTCCTTTTATAGCAATTTTGAAGGCTAGGGTTACTCCTCTAACCATGGTTGAGTTAGATTTTCAGCAATTTATCTAATTTCTTTTGCTTGGAATTATCAAGAAGTTGGTGGGGAAAGAGAGAGGAGAGAAATGGAGGTGATAGGACTTTTCATAGTGGGTTAGTGTTAGTAGAGTTAGTATTAATTTACAAATGGAATTGAATATTTACAATGGGAGTATCCATGTAGGATACAAATAAGGAAGAAAAACTCTTAAGAGGTAAGAAAAGGTGGATTTCTTACAAGGTTGATGCTCCAAGTGTCTTGAGTAGGGCCAATTTTGACGCTTGTTGACGGTCCACTAGCTTTGACGGTACATTTTTTCTCCACTCTTGACCTTCCTTGAGAGACAAGGTAATTGAAGCTGAGTAATCAACCACCATGATGCTATCTTTTAAGAGAAGAGGCTGAATTTTGTGGTTTTTTGATAGATATGGGTAATTTGGAGGAGGAAAAATGAGACTAGGTGGTCAATTTTGGAATGGAATTGTGTGTGGGAGGTATGAGTTCACCATGGTTTCTCTTATTCTTCAAGGTTGAGGAGAAGGTGAGTAGTGTGCAGAGAGGAGTGGTGAGAGAGATGGGGATGATGAGTGGAGAAGTGTGTGTGAAAGAGGAAAATGATAAAGTGGAAGAGAGAGTGTGGCTGCATAGCATGGGAAAACTGGGGTCCACTAAAAAAATCATAGCTCACAGCTGGTAGCTCCAAAAATCATGAAAACATTTGGGGTGATTATTCAGAGCGTGGGCTACATTTTCTCTTTTGACCACCGCTCCAAATTCGGAGTGGAGATAGGTGCCAAAATTCTCACCAAAAAGCCTGTTTTTTATGCCTGCAAAAGTCTTTTAGTGGTCCCCTCCTTTGTTGAATTTGTACAATGCATCCAAGAGTGAGCCCCTCCTTTGTCATATTATAATACAAAGCATTCAAGTTTCCCTTGACCCATGCATGGAGGAGGATTATTGGTGAAATAAGAAATATATACATGGTGGGACTAGTGTATGGACTATTCATGGACTTTAGCTCAATGAGCACATGGTGTTAGAATAATGAGTAAAAATAATAATAAAAATAGGGAGGAGTTATGGATATGGAAAGATATTGGAATCATATGATATGGTCCCTCCTTGAATTATTTTGGGTGAAAGAGGAAAAGATATGCAAGTAAATAATATAATAAAAGTAACCAATGAGTAGAAATCAATTTTTTGTTTTCACGAGGGTGAGGGTGAAAATGTGGGAGCGATTTGTATGAAGGAAAAATATGAGGTTAGAGTATGTACATATTGGCAAAAAAAAAAATATAATTATGGTGTAAGAGGATGAAAGAAGGTGTACATAGGTTTAATAAAACACATACCTAAGTAGAAATATTTAAATAAAATACCAAAATAATTATTAAAAATCCCTATATTTAGGCCATATATACAATGAAATATTTACACACAAAGAGGCCATAATATACTTTTATTTTTTTTATTTTTTTTATTTTTTTTGGCTCACCTAGCCCAGTGACTAGCTAGCATGAGGGTTTTTAAGAAGATATGGGAAAAGTCCCGTGACTCACGCACGCCTATGTATAGTGAAATGGTAGGGATAGCCACAGTGTTTGGGTGATTTTGGTAGGGTGAGGTAACTCACTGTGGCAATTACAAAGAGCCGAAAAAACGGCTATCATTAGCCCTCCCCCTGGATGATGGTATATTCATGTACCATCATAGAGCATCTTTTCCAAAGAGAGTGCTTCAGAGTCCTTGACGAGATCTTCATTGTTTGGCCCCTCATAATTTTGGCTGGAGTTACACTCATGCTTCATGTAACAATACTTACATGAGACAGCGGCCTTTGGACAGATCTTTGGTAGATCCTTTGGTAGAAGGCGACTCAAATAGGGCTTCAAGCGATACCCGTTTACCTTCCTGGAGAGCTCTTTACCATTCAAGTCCATAAGCTGATAGTAGCTAGAATTGAAAGCCTTCTTGACTATGTATGGCCCTTGCCATCTAGTTTCAAACTTGGCATCAAAACGATTGTCAAGTCGATTGTCATACCTTAGCACAAGCTCTCCTTCCTTGATGCCTTTGTCCTTCAGTTTCTTGTCGTGCGTTTCTTTCGCTTGTGTGGATTTCCTCTTGTAGCACTCGTATGCTGCTTCTCTTTTCCACTCAAGCTCCACTAACGTAAGAAGTCGATCCATCCATACCTCTTGATCATCTTGTGCTGATTTGCCATGAAGTCACATTGTTGGAATGTTTAGCTCAATTGGCTGTAAAGCCTCTTGACCATAGACCAAGTGAAATGGTGTGAACTCCGTGGCTTCCCTATATGTGGTTCGATACGCCCACAAGGCACCATCCAAGAAGTCATCCCATAATTTTGTCTTGTTTTGCACCATCTTTCTAATGATTCCTGCAATGACACCATTAGCCTTCTCCACCAAACCATTTGACTGTGGGTAGTATGGTGTGCTATGACGATGTAGAATGTGAAGCTCTTCACAAACTTCTGTGAGCAATCCTTTTCTAAACCCTGGACCATTATCAGAAACAATCTCCAAAGGTGTGCCAAATCTACAACAAATGTGAGTGTAGACGAATTTGCTTACTGTCTTCTCATTTACCTTTGCCACACTTTATGCTTCCACCCACCTAGTCATATAGTCTACAGCCACTAGAATGTAGAGTTTACCATTTTTTGTCCTAGGCAGAGGACCCATAGCATCAATGCCCCACTTTTCAAAGGGTCCATTTGCAAGCACTATTTGTCTCGGGCCATGCACCAACCTTCTATTTCCATTTATCTGACAAGTGTGACAGCTTTTACACCAATGTTGAACATCCACATGCAAACTTGGCCAAACATACCCCGAAAGCAAAATCTTCTTCACAGTTAATTCTTGGGCAAAATGACCACCACATGCCTCTTCATGCAAACCTTTTAGAATGGCTGGAATTTCCTTAATAGTTGGTACTCGTCTGCACACTTGATCCTTCCCTCTTTGATAGAGGGAGCCTTCTAGGAAGAGATATACGCTTGCCTTCTTCATGAGTCTCCTCTTCTGAGCTTTTGTGAAGTCTGGTGGAAACTCACCCTCCAAAATGTAGCCAATGATGGGAGCCAATGACTCCAATCCCTGGTACCTCGGTTGCTTCACAGCAGCCGCCACCATGATGACCTGCACTTCTTTCTTTACACATGCAACGACTTGTTGTGCAAGTAAATCAGCATCTTCATTCTGTTTCCTAGGAATATGATATAGTTGCACTTCTTCAAATTGATTAAACAATCTACGAATGGCATGAACTTTTGTCTGTAAGCTCTCATTCTTGCATGCCCAAATGCCTAAAATCTGTTTAACAATGAGAAGTGCATCTCCCTTTACCATGAGGCGTCGTATCCCTTGGCCAATGCACATCTTCAAACCATGAAGTAGAGTGTCATATTCTGCTTCATTGTTGCTAGCTGAACTTGGTAGATTGAACTTCTCTTTCATGACCACCTCTCCACTTGGGTTGAGCAACACTAGCCCTCCCCCTGCTTTTCCTGTGGCTCGACGAAAAGCTCCATCAAAGAACAAAGTAAAAGCATTAGGAATACTTTTTGGTGGTGGCAATGGTAGGGTCTTTACTTCAGGCACCTTAATCTCCTTTTCGTGCACCCTATAAGTGAGAATCCCTGCCAATTGTGCACGCACACTATCTTCTACCTTGAAAGAGTATTGAAACTCTTGCAACTCCATAATCCACTTTGAGATCCTAGTACTAAGATTCATTTGAGATGACACCCAAGGGAACAAATTTTCTGCAGTGAGAATTACAAAAGGTTTTGGTAGCAGGTAGGATCTAAACTTTCTCACCGCAAACATGAGAGAAAGCATCATGAGTTCTGCTTCTGTGTAGTCTCTCTCCAAAGCATTCATGACCCTACTAGCAAAGTAGATGGGTCGCATCCTTGTACTGTGGGGATCTTGTTGTAGCAACACAGCACCAATTGTTTCTTTCCCAGCACTAGAGCTAACAAAGAATGTGTACTCCCAACAAGGAGGCACGAGTGTTGGTAGCTCTGACAAAATGACTTTAATGTTACAAAAATACTCTTCAAGCTCATCAGACCATGCAAATTCTACTTGTTGTGTCAACTTTTGCAAAGGGTGAAGTAACTCCGAGGCTAAGTGAATGAAGCGTGACATATACTTCACCTTTTGAATGAATGAGATGACCTCCTTAAGACTCTTGGGTGATGGTAGCTCAATAAGAGCCTTTGCCTTCAAAGGATCCACTTCAATGCCTTTGTAAGAAACTTTATGACCAAGCAAGATTACTTCATCCTCACCTATATGGCACTTGTCGGGGTTGAGTTGACCTCCCATGTCGTAGAGCTTCTTTAAACCTTCTTCTACCCTTTGTAGATGCAATGATTTTGAGCTATAAATACAGAAATCATCAATGAACACCCTAATTGAATTTCCAAAGAATGCTTGAAACACCATATTCATGAAACGTTGGAATGTTGCAGGAGCATTTGTCAGACCAAATGGCATGACTCTAAAAGCATAACAACCCCAAGGAGTGATAAAGGTTGTTTTCAATTGATCCTCCAGTGCAATCCCTATTTGAAAGTAACCTGAGTAACCATCGCACACAGTATACTTCTCATGACCAGCTACCTCATTTAGTATCTCATCCTGGAATGGGAGGGGAAAGTGATTTCTCTTTGTTGCCTCATTGAGGGGACGGTAATCCACACACACCCTCCACTTGCCGTTCTTCTTAGGAGTGACAACAACAGGAGAGACCCACTCTGAATTCTCCACTGGATAAATGAACCCTGCTGCTAGAAGCTTTCTTACCTCCTTGAGTAAAGCCTGCTCCTTGATGACTCCTAGCCTTCGTAGCTTCTGAGCCTTAGGTGTGGCCTCTGGCTTCAACTCAATTTTGTGTTGAACAGCATCTACTCCACGCACATCGGTGTAGTCTTTAGCAAAAAGCCCAGGAAACTTCCTTAGCACACATTTGAACTCCTCTCTTTCATTCTTTGTAAGTGTTGTTGATAGCATACCTTCCAGCATCCCTTCATCTTGATCACCTTCGTTCTCTTGAGGACCTACCTCCTCCAAGCCTTGACAAGAGGTCTCTTGGTTGCTTCGCTTAAACCTTACCCCCATGACTTCGATGGAAGACTCCTCTTTAGTAATGCTACCGCTACTTTCTTCTTCTGAAGTGCTATCGGTCCAACCTTCTTCCGTCTCACTTTGAGATGATTCTTCATGGAGCTCCTCTTGGCGTTGCTCCTTCATGTCAAAGACAACCTTCTTGTGATTGTCATTCCTGCAAATTAGCTTTCCACTCTCCCAATCCTGCAAAGCTCGCATTTTCATTAGCCATGGTCTTCCTAGGATAAATGGGTAACCATTTCCCTTGGTAGACATGACATAGAAATCCACTGCCTTCTTAATGCCAAAGGCCTCCACAAAAACATTTTTACAAATGCCTACGCACCTAGCCTTGCTATTGTTTGCCATCTTGACCCTAATTTCAGGTGTCTCATGGATGTGCATGCCTAGTTTTTGCATGAGTCCCTCTGTCATGATGCAAATTTGTGCACCCCCATCCACTAGACCTTTCCTAACCAATCTCCCTTTGATGTAACAGTCTAGCACCGGTGTAATGTCCTCATTCATTTCAGCTTGTGCAATTTTTACAACAGGCACACTCTCTTTTACCTTTCTCCTAGTGCTAACTGCCCTTGT